>NC_059171.1:72684150-73330276 GCF_019923935.1 Bubalus bubalis | reverse complement strand
ACACCTGAAACTAACACAGCATTGTAAATCAACTATGCTCCAATATAAAATAAAAGTTTAGGAGGAAAATTATTTTGAGGTTAGTAAGCTCCAAAATCACTGCAGATGGTGATTGCAGCCATGAAATTAAAAGACACTTACTCCTTGGAAGGAAAGTTATGACCAACCTAGATAGCGTATTCAAAAGAAGAGACATTATTTTGCCAACAAAGGTCCGTCTAGTCAAGGCTATGGTTTTTCCTGTGGTCATGTATGGATGTGAGAGTTGGACTGTGAAGAAAGCTGAGCACCGAGGAATTGATGCTTTTGAACTGTGGTGTTGGAGAAGACTCTTGAGAGTCCCTTGGACTGCAAGGAGATCCAACCAGTCCATTCTGAAGGAGATCAGTCCCGGGTGTTCTTTGGAAAGATTGATACTAAAGCTGAAACTCTAGTACTTTGGCCACCTCATGCGAAGAGTTGACTCATTGGAAAAGACTCTGATGCTGGGACGGATTGGGGGCAGGAGGAAAAGGGGATGACAGAGGATGAGATGGCTGGATAGCATCACCGACTCGATGGACATGAGTTTGAGTGAACTCCGGGAGTTGGTGATGGACAGGGAGGCCTGGCATGCTGTGATTCATGGGGTTGCAAAGAGTCGGACACAACAGAGTGACTGAACTGAACTGAACTGAAGCATAAAGAAAATGAATGATTGATAACTGGATATATATCATGTTGTCTTGAAACCAAATGTTGAATCCTTTTTTAAATCAGGATAGGATGCAATTTAGCAGGTATTTTTCAAATGTTTTTATAGCTGTTCTAGTCAATCATGTTATATGTTTTTGCCTTTTCATACTGTTCATGGGGTTCTCAAAGCAAGAATACTGAAGTGGTTTGCCCTTCCCTTTTCCAGGGATTTTGATGCTTTTGAACTGTGGTGTTGGAGAAGACTCTTGAAAGTCCCTTGGACTGCAAGGAGATCAAACTAGTCAATGCTAAAAGAAATCAATCCTGAATAGTCATTGGAAGGACTGATGCTGAAACTCCAATACTTTGGCCACATGATGCGAAGAACTGACTCATTGGAAAAGACCCTGATGCTGGGAAAGATTGAAGGCAGGAGAAGGGGACAACAGAGGATGAGATGGTTGGATGGCACCACCGACTCGATGGACATGAGTTTGAGCAAGCTCTGGGAGTTGGTGATGGACAAGGAAGCCTGGCATGCTGCAGTCCGTGGAGTTGCAAAGAGTCAAACACAGCTGAGTGACTGAACTGAACTGAGTCAATCACGTGTAAGTACATCCTATTAAACCCAAACTGATTTAAGTTTTTTTTTTTTTTTTTAAAAGCATGTCTAAGAACACAGGGCTTGACAAAGAGGGCCGTTGTCTGCTGAGCCTGGGGTTTGGTGGACACACATGTCTTGAGGGGAGCGGCCTTGTAAACATGGAGATTTTCTCCAGGAAGCCTGGAGTGGTAGAGGGAATAATAAAGAAGGGGAGAGAAGGTGGGTCATGTCTGGGCAGCAGCAGGTCTAGAGTTTGGCAGGAATAGAGGAGGGGAGATAGGATAGCAGAGATGGGCCTGAGATGCCCATGAAGGGCTTGTAGGCTGCACTTCCGTTAAAGTCTCTAATAGACGGAAGGGGCCAGCGGAGCCGAGGCACCGCGGGCAGCCACTGTCACCTCCTGACCAGCAGGCAGCCTCCTCTCCAGAAATAGCACCAGGATTCCCTTTTAGGAAACACCTCTCGTTCCACTCAAGTGGGTTAGGAGCCATGGCCCCCTACCTATCCCGTGGCTCACTGGGAGTCGCAAGGTCCAGGCCTGTTCGGCCAATATAGTCGTCTTTACCCTGGTCACAGGGATGTGAGCTAAGTCAGTCCAACAGAATTCATTCTTCCAGCTTTACTGGGACTCAGTGTGTTGAGGCGGTGGGGGATGATCTCTGCGGGGGTCGCCAGGCTGGGGGGAATAGAAGCCTAGCCAAGCTCAAGTGAAAGTCATCTCGGAAAAAAGCTGAGGCGAGAGGAAGGAGGAGCCAGTGCTTGTTAACTCCTTGTGAGCCCTGGGCGCGGCTGGACCGGGATCCCTGAACTTGGCAGCCTTATGAACCCAGGACCCCTGAACTTGGCAGCCTTATGAACCCAGGACCCCTGAACTTGACAGCCTCATGAACCCAGGACTCCTGAACTTGGCAGCCTTATGAACCCAGGACTCCTGAACTTGGCAGCCTCATGAATCCATAAAGCATTCTCTGCTTAAGACAGTTGAGGTGCAGTCTCTGAGCTTGCCATAAGAGTTTTGATCGATACGGTTGTTGTGTAGAACAAACCTTGTAGAGAAAAAAAAAAAAGAACAAAAGCAATCTATGCATCAGAGAGCAGTATTAGGGACTTGCTGGTGGTCCAGTGGTTGAGAACCCACCCTGCTATGCAGGGGATGCAGGTTCAATCCCTGGTTGAGGAACTAAGATCCTACAACGACTGAGCTCGTGCACTTTGGATCATGCACACCACATCTAGAGAGCCTGCACGCCGCAAGGAAAGATTCTCTATGTGATGTGATGAAGACCCTGCATGCCGCAAGACACAACGCAGTCAAATAAAGAAAGAAATTAAAAAAAAAAAAAGAGAGAGAGAGAAAGCACTATTAGCAAGCACTGGGAAGTAGGGTGTTCACACCAGTGTACTTGCTTTGCCTTGTTTTAGCATCAAGATTCCTGCCTCCCAGGATCCCCTCTGTCCCTGACAAATCCAGGTGGTTAGTTCCCATCAGGTGGTACACTATCCATATTCACTGTGAAAAAGGGACCTACTTTCAAATATCTGAAGGATTCTCACATGGAAGAGAAGAATAAATAGTTCCGTGTGGCTTCAAAGAGTGGAGACAGAATAACTTGGTAGAGGTGAGAAGAGTAAAAGGCAGATTGCAGATTCTTTACCATCTGAATTACCAGGGAAGCCCATTATAAAGACCACTTTTTTAAAATATTCAGATGGTCCTAGGGTGGAATGAGCTTGCCTTGGAAGGGGAATCCAGTGGAGTGGTCATGTCTGGCCCTCCATAGGTCAAGCTGAGTGTGAACCTTGGCTCTGACCCTCAACCACTGCGTGGTTTGGGGCAAGTTGGTTAATCTCTAAATCTGCTTCTGCAAATTGGTGGTAACAATAGTATCTTTCCAGGTGGCTCCTCAGGTGGTGCAGTGGTAAAGAATCTGCCTGCCAATGCAGGAGACTCAAGAGATGAGGGTTCAATCCCTGGATCAGGCAGATCCCCTGAAGGAGGAAATGGCAACCTATTCCAGTATTCTTGCCTGGAAAATTGCATAGACAGAGGAGCCCGGTGGGCTACAGTCCATGTGGCAAAGGGTCAGACCCCACTGAGCACGGCACAGATTCTACTAGCATCCACTTCACTGGGCTGTTGCAAGGAGTCAGTGGATTGAAGCCAAATGAGTCCCAGCAAGTTCTAGTTTTAAATACTGAGAGGTTAGGAGGTCTCTAATCATTAACAAAGTCTGGACCACCCCCCTTAGTGGAGTGACCCAGGGCGAGTCAAGGACAACAGATGCCTGCAAATGAGAGGGTCTTTTAAGACTTTCTTGAAATTTTCTTTCTAGGCAGAAATTTTGTTTTGATTTGATTTTTGTAAAAGATGTTGCTGATATGGCCACTTCAGAGATGGATGCTTGTGATAATTTTTGACAGACTTTCCTTGAAAAGCTCTTGAGGGCTTCCTTAAAATACATTTTGCTGAGATTGAAAATGAGTAGCATCTATCTGCTCCCAGCTGTCTGGACCTGGGGTTGTTTCTGCCTCAGACACTCTATGAAATGACTGTTGCGGGGACAAAGTGTGTCACTTACTGGCCGTGGCTCTGGAGGAGGAGGCTCGGGTCAGGGAGCTGCTCCTCAGCAGGCAATGGGGGCGTCCAGCTCCCTCACCTCCCACAGGAAGCAGCTCCTGGGTGGGGGTTGGAGGCAGTTCAGTTATCATAGTGTTTCAGGCCAACACCATGGCTGAGAAGATAAAGAACCACCCTTAATTTCTTTTCAAAGTTTGGTATTTTAAAAAATTAGGTGTCACTTTCATACAGAAATGTGAGCACACCATTAATGTCCATCCCTGTGTGACCACTGCTAAGGTCAAGATGTAGACATTTTCATCACCTCGGAGGTCCCCTCATCCTCTTCCCCAGACCTTACATCCATCCACCAGTTGTTGTTTTTAGTTGCTAAGTTGTGTTCTAGTCTTTGTGACCCCATGGACTGTAGCCCGCCAGGCTCCTCTGTCCATGGGATTTTCCCAGGCAAGAATACAGGAGTCAGTTGACATTTGCTTCTCCAGGGGATCTTCCCGACCCAGGGATTGAACCCACATCTCCTGCATTGGCAGGTGGATTCTTTGCCCAGGGAAGCCCACCCACCAGAGGTAAACACTATTCTGACCTCTGAAACCATCCATTAATTTTGCCCATCAGTGTTCCCTGTATCAGTGGATTTGTACCATGTATGGTCTTTTGCATTTGATTCTTCTAATGCACCCAAACATGTGGGATTCTCCTGTGTTTAATGCATATCTGATGTTTGCTCTTTTACATCACTGTGTAATGGCCAACTCTACATCTGGATGATCAATTTCCAAGATTAAAATCTTAACTCTTACACAAATGTAAATTTTCCATTTATTCATTCAACTCATGAATTAATGAGTGAATCAGTACAACATTAAAAACAGGTTCCAATGAGGATTTGATTTTTTGACATTTATATTCAATACCAGATAGAATTTGTTGGTATTGCTGTAAACAGGAATCATTTTAATTCCTATGAACAGGAAGCACTTGTATTGTCATCAGTTTTCCATAATCACTACCCTTTCAGAGTTGTAAAGTCACAGAGTTAATAGAAAAAAGTTATTAATATATTCCCTATACACTCAGAAAGCCTCTGGACCACAAGCAGCACTGAGCTAGAAGGTTACCCAGGGCTCTCTTTGGCTCTTTTCCAAGTCTAGGAAAATATTTCCTGACAGTAAGAACAGACTTTAATTTATTTATCCATTTGCTCGTTGATGAGCATTTGAGTTATTCGCAGTTTGGCGGTGTTATGAATAAAGCCACCAGGAGCAATTTTTGAATGTTCTTTTTTTGTGGCCATATGCATCACTTCTCTTGAGTGCACCTAGGGGAGGAATTGCTAGTTCATAGAAAAACTGCACATTTATCTTTTTCAGATACTCCCAGTTTTCTGAAGTCATTGTGCTGTTTTAAACTCTCGCCTGCCTCCCAGATGTGTCTGATAGTTCCTGTTGCTCTGCTTCCTTGACAGCCTTTGGTGATGTCAGTATTCTTCATTTGAGCCATTCATGGGTTGTACAGACACCATCAGTTTTTATCCCTTAAGTCAGGAGTTTTTCTACTTCCATGTGTATGAGAATTTTGTGGTTGAGGGGAGAATGGATCCATGTATATGCATGGCTAAGTCCCTTCACTGTTCACCTGAAATTATCGCATCATTGTTAGTTGGCTATACCCCAATTCAAAATAAAAAGTTTTTTTTTTTTTAAGAATTACCTGGGCTGTTCATTTAAAATGTAGATGCAGAGGTCCCAGCCCCTGTCCACAAGTTTCGATCTAGTAGTTCTGGGTGGAGCTTAGAAATGTGCATTATGAACAAGTACTTTATTACTACGGATGTATTATGAGAAATACTGACTGTAGTGAAGCTTTCCTGTGTAATTTATGAGTTGCTGTTATTGTTTAGCATTTTTCAGAGTTCATCCTGCTGGGAGAGAGGCTGAGAGCACAGGTTAGTTCACAGATTTTTGAACATGAAATAACAATAGCCACTACCATTTATCTCACTTTTCAAAACAATCCTCCGAAATGAAGCTCAGTTTTTCCATCTTGCAAATGGGAACACTGAGGTTTGAGGATGGGTAAGAGAGAGGTAAGGAAATTTGCCCAAGAATTCAACATAGAGAATCAAGGATTAAATCCAAGGATTGCCCTATCCCTGATCAGTAAATTTTCTAATATTAATGATTTTGGCAACTTTTTGTTTATTTTTGCTAGCAGAGGATCTTTTTCTACAAGATAAAGTCTCTTTTTAAAATTTTTAACTTTTAAAAATTTATTTAAAATTTTTATTTACCTCTTGCATTAAAAAATTGTAGTTGATTATAGTATAGTGTTTCAGGTGTACAGAAAAGTGATTTAGTTATACACATACACATATTCTTTTTCAGAGTCTTTTCCATTATAAGCTATTATAAGATGTTGGATATAGTTTCATGTTATACAGTAGGTTCTTGTTTATCTAGCTTACGTATAGTACTGTATGTCTGTTAATCTCAAATTCTTAATTTATCCCTCCCTCCCTGCTCTTTCCCCTTTGATAGCCATAAGTTTGTTTTCTATGCCTATGAGTCTATTTCTGTTTTGCAAATGTGTTCATTCATATCATTTTTCTATATTCCACATATAGGTGATACAGTATGAGTCAAGATAAAGTCTCAAGCAAAATCCCAAGGTTTGAAACAGATCATAATCAAGCTCCAAGGGTAGAAGCGAGGGCTAGGAGCACAGCACCCTGCCTGTGTGACCTCTCTGAACCCTGGTTTCTTATTTCTACCTGCTGTTGGCCTTCAACCTCCCCCAGGTCCCAGGAGAAGGGCTTGTGAACCACAGGCCCCCAGCCCTGTCCCTAAGAGGCCCTGAGCACAGACACGTCATTTATGCAAGATTCCATTTTTATTTATTTAAGAAAATATCCACCCCTGAAATCAGGATTCTCTTTTCTTTAAACATAAGTATAACCTGAGAGTAAAATGTAACTTGGGGTGGGGTGAGGGAGGGCAAGTAGATGACGCAGGAGGTAGGAACTGGGAGTCACGGTGATAGTGAACCGAAGGCAGAAAAAGCAGGTGGCAAAGTGCAAAAATATCCAGCAGGGTGTTGCCTCCAAAGCCCAAATAAACCATTCTCTCCTCCTCAGATGGCAAGCTGAGTAAAGTTAGAGAACACCTTTAGCATCCTTCACCAGGCTCATGGCCTTTCACTGTCCAGCTGTGTGACCATAGGCCCATCATGTCATCTCTCTCATCCTTGGTTTTAACATCTGTGCCATTGTATCAAGAGCGCCGATCCCAGCTGGAAGAACGAGGATCAGGGGAGGTGCACGGCGCCCGCGAGTATTCTTGACCATGGGGGATGCTCAGTCCAAAATGTCTCCTCCCCTGGACTACCCCCTCTACCCGCTGGATCAAGTGAACGCCCTGCAGACCCACCAGCCCTTTCAAAGCTGTTCTGGTGACTGTGGTGTGACCTTCCTCTCTGCTCTCCCGCTGGGAGCGGGATGAGCCATCCCAGGCTCTGCACAGGCAAAGGAGGGGGGGGGGGCAGGATGACATCAGTAGGAGGGCCTGGAGAGAAACACATGAGTGCGTGCAGCAAATTCTATAAACACGGGAGGATGAGATCATCGTAGCATCTATTTCAGGAGCAGAAGCAGCACTCCAGCCAGACACAGGGCAGGTACGTGGAAGGCCGCAGTTTCAGCCGACTTGTAATAACGCCGATCACTCAAATGCATTGATCTCTTAGTGAGTGTGTGCCAAGCACTGGGATAATCAGTGTGCACACATGGTCTCATTTATCCCCATGACAACCCCATGGTGTAGGTGTGTGCCCTGGTGTGTGCCTGGCTTCCAGATGAGGGAATTGAGACACTGGGGGCTTATGGACCTTCTCCAAGGTCACTCAGTTACAAACAATGTGGTCGTGCTCACCTGGCTTCACACGGCAATACCAGGTGGGCTGTAGGCTTGGTGGCTGTCACAGAGGTTCACAGGCAGTGGCCTAAACCAGCCAGAAGTGAATTTTTCTTATGCGTCAGTCTTAATGGAAGCTGTGACGGACCAGGCCTCTTTGACCTCATCTCAGCCCTCTCTAGAGGTGTGGCCCCATGTGTGTGGTCCCTGAAAACTCACTATCATTCTTCCTCCCAGATGACAGGTAAGGAGCAATGGGGAGAGGCACCTTGCCTCCATCTTCTCTGCTCTCACATCACTGGCCTGTACCAGCTTAGCAGGTCTTATTGAGTACCGAGAGGGCTGTGTGAATGTTTGTCTTAAGTTGAAACTGACTATTGCTATTATTCATCTAACAGTAAAGGAGGCAGCATTAGCCCATGGCCAGTCTGCTCCTCTCATATTCAGAGGTACTGGGCAGAATATGACCAGGACTTTCACATCTGAGACAAAACATAAGCTGCAGCATAAACATTTTTCAGGCACCTACTATGTACAAGAAAACATGTCAAGCCCTGAATACAAGACTTAACAGCTGTAACCCTGCAGACAAAGAGGACAGCGTTAATGGAGTACCTTAGTACCTGGAACTGGTCTGGCCCAGGATGTCATGTCCTACACTTGTTTCAGTGCAGCTGTTGACAAGTGAGAGTATTGAGGCTCAAACAGAGAAAATGACTTGCTGAAGTTCATGTGTCTAGCAAGCAGTCAAGGTTCAAAATTCCCTTGTTACCCTGGGCAGGTTATTTAACTTCTTTGTGCCTATAACTTCCTCATCTCTAAAATGGTAAAAATGGCACCCACCCCACAGAATTGCTGAAGATGCTGAATACTCTAATGTACTTAAGATGCTGGGTAGAAGGTTTGGCTGGTAGCAAACTGCAGGCAAACAGTTAGATGTTATTGTTGTTATTAACATTATGGTTAATATCGTTGTACCTGCTGAATCGCTTCAGTCGTGTCTGACCCTTTGCGACCGTATGGACAGCAGTCAGCCAGGCTCCTCTGTCCATGGGATTCTCCAGGCAAGAATACTGGAGTGGGTTGCCATGTCCTCTTCCAGGGGGATCTTCCTGACCCAGGGATCAAACCGATGTCTCTTTTGTCTCCTGCATTGGCAGGCAGGCTCTTTACCACGAGTGCCACCTGGGAAGCCCATTGTTAATATTAGTACTAGTGTTAACTTTCCATTCTGCCCAGCCTGCATCCAGTCCTAAACGAGTATGATAAATGCTATACTAGGCTGAGTATGTCCATGATGACAGTAGAATTCTTTTGACTCTAAAACATGAAAAAGATTTATAAAGGAAAAAGAATTTGCGGAACTTTGAAAGAAGGGTAGGATTTTAACAAGCAGAGATGAACAAGGCATTCCATAGAAAGAGGTGAGCTTGGCAAAGGCATTTAGAACAGCATTGGCAAGGATGTGCTGGGATAGTGAAGCGGGACAGGTGAGACAGCTGGGTGGGAGACTAGGTAGGATGGGGAGTGGTGCTGGGGAATCACGGAGCTAATTTAAGGAGGTTGGCCTTTTACCTGAAGGCAATGGGGAGCCCCAGAGGGTTTTGATCAGCTCCGGGCCAGAAGAAGATTGTCATGGCAACAGCTCTGGGGAAAGACGAGCGGGTGGAGAGGCCAGCTCAGCAACTAGTGCCATGGTTTAGGTAAGAGGTAATGAGGATCCAAATTAGATCTACGGCTTTGGGAAAGGCTAGGAGGGAAACATGAGTACAGTGCGTGGAGGGGGAATTAAAGGATCACAGTGGCTTTGCGTGTAGATGGTAAGGCCAGCAGAGCAGTGAAGCTGGAACACCTAAGCCCACTATCTAAAGCACAGGGTCCTAAGCTTCAGAGCATACAATGGGATCTGCCTACTGTGACAAATGATAAAATGACTTTTTTTTTTTCTAGCTGCTTCTGGTTAGACCTGAAACTATTCATTCACTTGTTCACTTGTTCGTTGGTTAAGTCATGTGCTCAGGGTTTCTGTTAAGCAAGTCCAATCAGTAAAGAGATCAAATGTGCTTTAGACAACCATTTCTATGAGCAAGGTACAGGGTAGGCTCCTGTAACAAAGAAGTCCTGTTGGAAACCGGACATTGATATTCCCCCCAAAGTCATATATTGAAGTCTATTCCCCCAGTGGGATGGCATTAGGGGTGGGGCCATGATGTGATTTAGGTCATGAGGGTGGAGCCCTCATGAATGAGATTTGCTATTCAGTCGTTCAGTCATGTCCAACTCTTTGCGCTCCATGGCAGCATGCCAGGCTTTGCTGTCCTTCACTGTCTCCCAGAGTTTGCTCAAACCCATGTCCACTGAGTCAGTGATGCCATCCAACCACCTCAGCCTCTGTCACCCTCTTCTCCTCCTGTCTTCAATCTTTTCCAGCATCAGGGTCTCTCTCAATGAGTCGGCTCTTCGCATCAGGTGGCCAAAGTGTTGGAGCTTCAGCTTCAGCATCAGTCCTTCCAGTGAATAGGGTTGATTTTCTTTAGGGTTGACTGGTTTGATCTCCTTGCTGTCCAAGGGACTCTCAGGAGTCTCCTCCAGCACCACAGTTGGAGAGCATCAATTCTTCAGCACTCAGCCTTCTTTATGGCGCAACTCTCATATCCATACATGACTACTAAAGAAACCGTAGCTTTGACTATATGGACCTTTGTTGGCAAAGTGATATCTCTGCATTTTAAAACACCGTCTAGGTTTCTCATAGCTTTTCTTCCAAGGAGCAAATGTCTTTTAATTTCATGTCTGCAGTCACCATCTGCAGTGATTCTGGAGGCCAAGATTATTAGAGTAAAAGAGACCTCAGGGAATTCCCCTGCCCCTTCTTCCATGTGAAGACGCAGCCAGGAGATGGCTGTCTATGAACCAGGGAGACGGCTCCCACCACACATCGAATCTGCTGGTGCCTTGTCTTGAATTCCCCAGTCTCCAGAACTGTTAGAAATAGATGTCTGCTGTTTATAAGTCACCCAGTCGATGGTATGCTTTTACTGCAGCCCCAGTGAACTAAGTGAAAGTGAAAGTCGCTCAGTCATGTCCGACTCTGTGACCCCGTGGACTATGCAGTCCATGGAATTCTCCAGGCCAGAATACTGGAGTGGGTAGCCTTTCCCTTCTCCAGGGGATCTTCCCAACCCACAGGCCCCCAAATACATTGGTTTGAACAAGCCACAGTTAATTTATCTTCCTCAAAAAAGTTTAGAGTCATTTCAGGGAGAGTGTGAGGGCCTGATGGTGAAGGGAGACGAGCCTGCCTCTAACTCATTCTGCTATCCTCAACAGGTAGCTTCTATCTCAGGATCCAAAATCGATGCTCCAGCAGCCACTGTTGTGTCTACACTCAAACCAGCGAGAAAAGGGGAGAGAAAAGGGAGGGCTCCTTTTCCCTTAAAGATCACGAGGCAGAAGGTGAATGCATCGCTTACATTCACATCCTGTAGTTGGAACTTGTTCCCATGACCGCATAACTGCAAGGGAGGCCGACAAATGTACTCTTGAGTTGGGTGTCCATGTACAGGGATACAAAACCTACCAGCATGGAAGAAGGGGAAGCTGACCAACAGATACAGTCTCTGCTACTCTCCTACATCCTAAACGCAGGGAACTTAGAAGGGGCTTAATCCACTGGTATTGTAAGTTAATGAAAAGATTCTGGGACTATCAAGATGAAATAATATACTTCCTGTTTTGAAGGAGCTCTTAGTCTATAGAGGGGGCCAGACAAGTAAAGAAATAAAAGACATTGAATTGTTGTATTGAGGGGGATTGCCACCTACATGGGGCCTGGTTTAAAGAGTCACAAAGGAGAAAGACACATTCATCTGGGACAAGAGAGGTCAGAAGAGACTCCACAGAGAAGGTGATGCTCAGCTGAGTCTGGAAAAATGAGTCGATGTTTGTCTGGGGAGCCAGGTGAGGAGAGCTGTTCAAGGACACAAAAGTAGAACCTCAGCAAAGACAAAAGGATTTAGAAACATCCTGGTGTGTTCAGAGATGAGCAAGAAGGATGTGAGGGAAATGGCAAGAGAAGAGGATGGAGGAGGCAGGTAGAGGCCAGCTCTGGGAACCCTAGTCTTTATTCCATAGGGAAAAGTGACCCGTTGGAGTTTTATGCAGAGATGTTTAAGGTATCAGGGTTGTGTGTGCACAATTATATTTACAGTTTTGGAAAATTGCTTTGGGTACTCTTTGTGGGAGACGGACAAACAGTGAGGATAAGACTGGTAGAAGGGAGGAAAATTATTGCAGAAGCTTTGCTTTTCTTGCTAAGCCTTAAAGCCTGATGCAAATCCAACTTAGTCTAATATACCTCATAATTCGTACATAAAGCTAGAAATATATTATTTGAAATCAATTAAGGTTGCAATTGGCTATTTTAAGACCAAGTCTAATTGATATATATATATTTTTTTTCTGTCATCAGTTTTATTTCCAGGGCTCAAATTTTCACTTCCTTTGTTTGTGTCTTCACCTCCTTGCTGAAGATTGTAAAGACGATGAAGATATTTAGAGAGGAGATGTATACGCTTGGGGAGGTCTCTTGCCTTCCACATATTAGCTGAACTAGGAGTGGGCTGGAAAGGATGAACCCCAAGGCTCCTTCTGTGCTCTAGGAAGAGTCTGTAGCATTCCAATCATGGAAACCCTGAGAAGTAAGGAATCCAAGGGATTATCCCCCATCTCATTTAACTGTGAAGAAACCGGGCTCAGAGAGGTTCGGTGATATGTCCAAAGTCACCCAGTTAATTGGCAGTGACAGAACCAGGGGCCAGGGTGTGGGTCCTTCTCAAGTCTTTGCCCATGAGTAAGGATCAAAACGCACAGCCTAGACAAGGGCCTCCCTGGCACCAGCTGAAATGACGCCACCACCACCTGCAAGGCTTCTTCCCCTCCTAAATTTCCATGATTTATGGAGTTTACCGTAAGAGCATTTTGCAGATATCCTTCTACGAGTGCTTATCACACCATGCAGTAAATGCTCACCCAGTTATTCATGTGTTTATTTAATGAGAATTTTCTGGCCTCATTATAATCTTCACAAGGAGCACTTTCAAGGATAACACTAGACACTCTGGTGCTCTCCAGTTTTTGACTTAAAATAACACAGTGAAAAACTTCACTGAATCTAGGTAGCATCTCTGGTCATTTCCTTAGAAGAGATTCTAGATGGAAATTCTCTACCTGGATGTCTGATCTATGTTTCACAATTAACAAGGTCAAGCTGTAATCTTGACTTACTGCCCTTGCTCTGATACCACATACACACACACGTGTGTACACACACACATTCCTTCTGCTTCTTCCATAATCTTACTCATCAGTAAATGGCACCACATTGCACCCAATTACTTAAACCAAAAACCAGCTAGTTATCTTCAGTATCTTTCCTCCATTTAGCCTCTTGTTCAGCCCATCGCCACATCCTGTCAGTTCTGCCTGCCATCTACATCCTAAATCTATCTCACATCATCCCCCCGTCACCACCTTGGTACAAGACCCCAGCATCACTCATGACATCTGACATAGCCCCTAACCCATCTCCTTCCATCTAACCCAGACTTCTTATATTCCATCTTCCATATGGCAGCCAGACTAATATAAAAATGTAAAGCAGTTCATGTCATACATCCACACAAAATTCTACAATGGTTCGCATAGAGATTTAAGGGAAAAAATACAAACTCTTAACTGCAGCTCACAAAGCCCCCTGCCCACACTGCTGATCCCATCTCCTTCTATGCCCTCTCCCAAAACATTCATTTATTCCATTACATGAAAGTTATCCATGCAAGAAAGGCAAAAAACAATACATGGAGACATTACAGACAGTGTGAGAGGTGGTAAGTGCTATGGGGGAAAGAAAGGCAGGACAGAATAAGAGGGGAAAGACAGGGGTTTCAGGAAGATTGTAGAACACAAGTTTAAGTAGGATACAACATCTCAGCAGCTCTTCTAACAGGTGGAGTTAGCCACCCAGATATGAGGGGGAGAACTTTCTAAGCAGAGAGTATCCATTTCCTATACAGTAGCCATAATAAAAAAGTGCATCTTACATTCCAGACAGTAAGTAAGAAAACACACAAGAAACCTGGGGAAAGTTCAGAGAATGAGCCATGGTTTTTACAGACTTAAAATAGGATCATATGGAAAGGCTGTCTGAGGACTACTTTGGGCTCCTTACTGCATCTAATGCTTCTATCACCCTGATGAGTTAGGTCCTGGCAGCCTCATTGTACAAAGGAAGAAACTAAGAGCAGAAGGATTTTAAATAGCATGACCACACAGACCCAGCTAGTCTTTCCTTCTGTGTATCTCCCTGGTGCTCTGTAGCTCTCATCACGGCACTTGGTCAAATGGTCAAATGGTCTTATGGTCCCTTGGTCAAACGGTCTTAACGATGGCTCGTTTAGTCACCTGACTTTCCTGCAAGGCTGTGAGCCCTCTGAGGGGAAAGCTCAATCTTTCTCATTTAGCCCAGAGCTGGAAGCACCTAGCACGGTGGTTCACACCCCTCAGAATCCAATAACACGTGCTAAATGAATGCATACATGCCTGACCCCAAGTTCAGACCCTGCTCTGATTGGCCCTAAGTCTGAAGTCCTGCACCATAAATTATAGTATTGGCCCCATCGGAGTGTGTTGATTTGAAAAACAGTCACAAATTCTTTGACACTCTTTCCATTGAGTTGTTGTCCAAATCTGAGGGGCTTTTAACTCCTCCAGCCAATGGAGTATGTCGTGACGCTGTGTGACCCTGAGGCTGGGTCACAAAAGGTTCATAAAGCTTCCACCTCACTCTGGAACCCTTGCTGCCTGTTGTCCCAAGGGGACCACGTGAAGGCAGTCTGGCCAACAGTCCTACTGGGGTCCCCAGTGAAGAGGCTGTCCTGGAGGTGGATCCTCTCACCCCAGATGACCCAAACCCACTCATTGAGTCTTCCCAGCCGAGGCTCAAACATGGCACAGTAACAGGCCAGCCATGCCATGTTGGTTCCATAGCCAGAAACACCTGGAACATGAAAGAAAATCTTACGCTCATGTTGACTTAAGTGCTATGTTGACAGTTTATCTGCCTTACCTGAATGTAAGCTTTCTGAGTGCAGGAAGTTTTGCTTCCTTCGTTCAAAGCTGTATTTCTGGCACCTAGGAGAGGACATGGCATATAGTAGCTGCTCAATGGCTGTTTATGAAATGAATCAAGTTTTAAACATAGAAATAGAGGAGCAGGGAAAAAAAAAACAAACCCACAGCTCTTAGCTTCTGGCCAAAGCTAGGAGGGAAGCATGAAGCTTGTAAGATCCCCAACGATGGCATGATAAAACCATATGGATGCTTCAGGAAAGCCTGGATCTTTCTGAAACAATTGACTGCAATCATTTTTACTCTTGTCTTACCCTTCTCCGTCATCTTCCTAGAGAGTGAGAGATTTTTCCATGATTTAGTTTATGTCTTACCTCATTCCTTGCCAAGCCTGGAAGATCCTAGAAACTCTTTGTTGCTCCAGAAATATTTAGTGAATGAGATCTCATGCATCCCAAACCACAGAGCCAAGTTTTATATCCGTGAGTGTAATACAAAACTGAGCTCTTAATTTGGAAAGGAAAGAATCAGCTACTTAATATGCAACGTCAGCAGCCTTGTAGATTTTATGGTTCCAAACAGAACTGTGCGTCCCAAAGCCCAGTCGATTTCCTGTTTGTTATCACATTAGACCTATTTCAAGGCAGATGGAAAATTTGAAGGACATCTCCAGCTATTAAGACTGGCATAAATCTTTCAGGACTGCATATAAATACATAATGCTTCCTATTAGCATTTTTTTTGAAATTAGGGTCCCTGTAATTTCTTGATTAAGCAGGAGCTCTTTTCTTATGTAATTCTGCCCCTTTCAGTTGATAATTGGGCTCCCCAAATCTATAGGGCTTGGCAGGAACCCCTGTTGATGTCAATCCTGCTTTTAAGACAGGCTTTGTTTAAAATTCCATACAAAGATCTTTGTTGGTCCCCTTTTTGACCTTCACTCTGCCTGCATGCCTTTTTTTTTTTTTTTTAACATTCTTCTTCTATTTTTTAAGTTTATTTTTTCTTCTGGTTGAGCTTGCAGCATGCAGGATCTTAGTTCCTTGACTACAGCTCGAACTCATGCCTCCTGCATCGAAAGTGGGGAGTCCTCACCCCTGGACTCCCAGGGAGGTCCCTGCCTGAATTTTTTTTAACGTTTTATTTTTTATTAGGGTATAGCTGATGTGACTTAGCAGCAGCAGCATACTTTCAGGTGAACAGAGAAGGGACTGTCATATCTATACATGTATCCATTCTCCCCTAAACTCCCCTCCCATCCTGGCTGCCACATAACATTGAGCAGAGTTTCCTGTGCTCTACAGTAGGTCTTTGTTGGTTATCCATTTTAAATATAGCAACGGGTACCTGTCCATCCCAAACTCCCTGACCGTCCCTTTCTCCCACTTCCCACCCCTCCACTGGCAACCATAAGTTTGGAGAACTATTTTGAATTAAAAGAAGATAACAGCTATCACATAAGTATACAACATACCAACAACGAAAGGTATATGACATTTGATGGATTGTTTCCATGTATTTTTTAAGAAGGAGAGTTTCCAGTCTGACAACCACTCCGGGTGACACTCACAGAGAAAGCTTGAGACCAGGGAGGGAAGTACAGACCCGGAGAACAGAGATCCTCCCACTAGAGTAGGGCTGTGTCCAAGCGTGGCCTGTATGAGGTCTAGGAGATGGGAAACAGATTGGACAGCACTGATCCCCCAGAAGTGGGAGCCCGAGAGTCTCTTCCCCATTCTCTTAGTGCTTTTTGTCCTTCCTCTCCTTTTATCCATCACCATTATCGCAATCCGACTTGCCGCTACCATTATGAACTGCGCCCTCTTGCGATAGGTGCCACGCACTACACTTCGCATAAGCGCCACAGCTTTCTGTGACCCGCCTGGTCCCCGACACAGGGAATTTATGCAAACCGGGCCAGGACTTCCACTGACAAAGCCTGTTTGGTGTGGTCTCAGAAATTGTACAAATTAGCACCCATTTAAAAGGGAGTCTGAAGTCAAGATTTTTAAAACAGTGGCTGTTCTTCTGTTGAGGAACAAAGATATTCTTTTCATATTTTTTCCCAAATTGACTTTTCTAAAGAAAAATCAAGACACCACTGAGTTCTCTTAATAAATAATGCAATGTCTTACTTGTGCTAGATTATCTAGTCTTTCAGTAGTCTTCTTAGGGAGCTTTTAGTACAGATATAATGTTTCATATAAAATATGGGAATGATAATAATAATAAAATTAGGCTCAAAGAAATTAATAATGAGTCAAATGGCAATAAGAATGTGGCCCAACAATCATCTTCAAGGGAACAAGTATTTCTTTGGCTCCCTGTAGACAACCTTGGACTTCATCACAACCACACGAGATAGACGTTATTAACAACTCCACTCTCCTGAAGAGGAAAGTGAACACGAGGGAGCGTTTATAGCCTCCCCAAGTCCACTTAGCCAGAAAGCGCCAAGGCTGGGACTGAAGCCCACGTCTTCAAACACTGAAACTGGTGCTATCACTGCCCTCCTGGGAAACAGCTGAATTTTAGCACCCATGTTATAGTCACATCACCCGGGGAATACCTTCTCTCATCATGAAGAAGAAATTTCTGGTTATGGAAACTCCATCTTCTGAGATTTGGAGAAAAATCTGAATCTTGGCTCAGCCATTGTTCTCTGCCTTTGGGCAACCCATATCCATCCGTGTAAAGCTGACCTCAGTGGGCAGTGGTGACAATCAAATGAGGTAAAGAAGGAAAGGTGCCTAATAGCAGAGGGCTTCCCAAAGAACATGCACGAAGTGATTATTCAGCATTGAGATTCCTTAGAAGGCTACGTGCTGGAGATATTCAAGTAGAGACCAAAGGATTTGGCTATAGATTGAACTGGATTCACAATTTATTAGCCAGGTTCATGACCTTTCAGTGGAAGGTAGAATATCTGTAGTGGGCTCATGTTATGAGCTGAATTGTATGCCCCCCAACAAGAATTCGAATGTTGGCACCCTAACCTGCAGGACCTCGGATGTGACAGTATCGGGAGACGGGGCCTTTAAAGAGGTGATTAAGTTAAACGAAGCTCTTAGGATGGGCCCTAATCCGCTATGACCGGTGTCCTCATAAAAAGAGGAAATTTGGACACATAAAGAGACACCAGGAGTCGGCACACACAGGCAAGAGAACATGTGAAGCCGCAGAGAGTGGCACCAGAAGAAATCAACCCTGCCAACAAGTTGGTCTTGGACTTCTGCTCCAGGACTATGAAACAACAAATTTCTGTCCTTTAAGCCAGCCAATCTGTGGCGTTTTGTTTCGGCACTGCTGGCAGACAAGTACAGCTTGCAATCAGCATATTTATAAGCTATAGAATAGCAGATATCAGAAGGTACATTCAGTCAGACTAGCACTGTTTCAAGAACTGTCCATTTCAGTGGATTACGTGTATATTACATTACCTAGTTGTAATGTAATGTTAGTCACTAGGTCGTGTCCAGGGAGAAGGCAATGGCACCCCACTCCAGTACTCTTGCCTGGAAAATCCCATGGACGGAGGAGCCTGGTAGGCTGCAGTCCATGGGATTGCTAAGAGTCGGACACAACTGAGCGTCTTCACTTTCACTTTCACTTTCATGCATTGGAGAAGGAAATGGCAACCCACTCCAGTGTTCTCTCCTGGAGAATCCCAGGGACGGCGGGGCCTGGTGGGCTGTCGTCTATGGGGTTGCACAGAGTCGGACACGACTGAAGCGACTTAGCAGCAGCAGCAGCAGGTCGTGTCCGACTCTTTGCAACCCTATAGACTGTAGCCTGCCAGGCTCTCCTCTGACCATGGGATTCTCCAAGCAAGAATGCTGGTGTGGGTTGCCATTTCCTTTTTCCAGGGGATCTTCCTGACCCAGGGATCAAACTTGGATCTCCTGCATTGCAGGCAGATTCTTTACTGTCTGAGCCACCAGGGAAGTAGTATATTACGTGGACTGGGTTGTAATATAAACGTGGATCACTATCACCAAAGACTGAGTAAGACTGAACTTAACACCAGAAGTTCTCTTCTAATTCAGATATCATAATAATTGCTACTATCATAATTAATATGGTAATATTCATAGTGTATCAGTTAATATGGATTAATTGCCTCTAAGTACCAAAGGTTTGCAAATGTTAACTCCCTTACTCCTGAAACATCCCTTTAAGGTAATCATTATTCCTATTTTACAGATGAAGTTGAGACATTGATTATTTAACCGGTGCAGGGTCAAACACTTAGCATTTTTCAGAGAAAGGATTCCTGCCCAGAGAAGTCTGTTTCAAAAGCCTGCATTCACCGTAGGCAGCATCACTGGGCAGCTACCCATAATCCTCTGTCCAGTTACTTAGCACCCAAGCATCAGCTTCCCCTCTGCAAAGTGTTCAGGGATGGAAATTCAGAAGACCTTGGACTTAATAGGCTCCGCGCACGTGACTGACTGAGGGTACAATGGACCTTTTATGACGGCAGTAAGGACCGGGAGCGCTCCTCCAGTTGGCATGGAGCTTTTCTGTCAACTAGTAAACGGAGTATCGTGATGTCTGTGGGGGTGGATAATGAAGCACAATGGTCTATTCCATCAGGAGTAGAAGGAGGTGAGAAAATGGCCCCAGAACTCCTTGTCTGAAGACCCTGTGAATAGTGCTCTGCCCTCCTGCGCAAACGGGCTCCAGGCCAGACACTCTTGAACGCAGGTACATGGGCTCATTAGCAGGGAAATGGCAGCGGGTAATTGGAATATGTAAATGGCATGGGCAAACAGGGTGCTTTAACAATCAAGACCCGAAGAGAAAGAGCTTAATTTGATGGAGAGGAAGGAACAGACTGCCCAGGGAGCCAATTACTGGAGCCAGAGGATGGATGCTCAGCTTAGCAGGGGACCCACAGTCAGGAGGGAGGGCAGCTGGGACATTGGGTGGATCTGCTTCTGCCTCTAAAATGCCAAGTGACCCAGTGACGCAGCCCTGCCTTTTTCCAGACGCCAATTCTTGAGAACTCTTTACACCAATTCTTGAGAACTCTTTTTGCTAAATACCTCTTGCCGTCACCCCCCCTCCTCTCCAGGGCCTGCCACTTCTTTTCTTCTGGACCTCAGCATCTATCCGATGGGCTCCACCAACAGTCTTCTTACTGCTCCTGGAGAATTAATTCCTCCCACTCCCAACCTTTCTTCCACAGAGTCGTCACAAAGCCGTTTGTGCAATCACCTGGGGTCACGTGAGCCTATGCTTAAAGCACCTCTTGGTCCGCAGGTTTATAAGCCTGGTGCACAGGCGAGAGAACCTGCTCCATTTATGCTCGCTTCCAGCCCTCTGAACCTCTTGCCCTAGAAACTCCCCACCATGTCTTGATGGAGCCTTTACATATGCTGGGCCTTTCACTTGGCACAGAATTCTCAGCAAGTAATACAACTTAGGGGTTGAAAGTATAAACTCTAGATAACCTGAACTTGAATTTTGGGACCGACATTTTTTGCTGTGTAACTTTGAACAGAGTACTTAACTTCTCTGTCATTTCATCGTGGTTATCTCTCATAACTTTGTTGCTGGGATTAAATAAGATAAACCCAATGCCAGGCATACAGCAAGCAGTCAATAAATGTAAATAATGATGATGATGGCAACGACTGTCTATCGTGAACCAGGTTATTGAAATGCCATGATAATACAGAGATGAGTGAATTGTTTTGCATAGCTTGTCTCATCTTTTCATCTAAACATGGAATTCATTACTCAACTTTCGTTTCTTTTTTCCTCCTGTTTCCCACAGGTAGAGAGCAATACATGAAACAGTCAATCAATAAATGCTCACTGGAAAGATGAATGAATGAATTCATTAGATGGATGAATTGACTATTTTACCCAATATAATTCAGTTCAGTTCAGTCGCTCAGTTGTGTCCAACTTTTTGCGACCCTGTGGACTGCAGCACGCCAGGCTTCCCTGTCCATCACCAACTTCTGGAGCTTACTCAAACTCGCGTCCATTGAGTCAGTGATGCCATCCAACCATCTCATCCTTTGTCATCCCCTTTTCCTTCTGCCTTCAATCTTTCCCAGCATCAGGATCTTTTCCAATGAGTCAGTTCTTCGCATCAGGTGGCCAAAGTATGGGAGTTTCAGCTTCAGCATCAGTCCTTTCAATGAATATTCAGGACTGGTCTCCTCTAGGATGGTCTGGTTGGATTTCCTTATAGTCCAACGGCTCACAAGAGTCTTCTCCAACACCACAGTTCAAAAGCATCAATTCTTCGGCACTCAGCTTTCTTTATAGTCCAACTCTCACATCCATACATGACTAAGGGAAAATTATATACAATTATTTAAAAGAAAAAGTCAAAATGACATGAAGAAACATGCAAAGTAAGTTTAAAGGTTAATGTAAGAATGGCAAAGGCCAGGCAGGAAAAAGAAATATGCTTTCTCCCTGAGAACAACCAAAACTAAACCCTTTGGTTCTTGCCATCTGGGTTGAAGCTGAGTACCTTTTGGCTCAAAGCTCATTCATTCCTCATCCCTCCTGATTTGAGTTGCCTTCTACAGACATGTGTCCAAATACCTTTGAGTAATGTGAACAGTTACTCAAACTGGCTTCCCTGATAGCTCAGTTGGTAAAGAATCCACATGCAATGTAGGAGACCCTGGTTTGATTCCTGACTCAGGATGATCCACTGGAGAAGAGATAGACTACCCACTCCATATTCTTGGGCTTCCCTTATTGCTTAGCTGGTAAAGATTCCACCTGCAATGCGGAAGACCTGGGTTCAATCCCTGGGATGGGAAGATCCCCTGGAGAAAGGAAAGGCTACCTATTCCAATATTATGGCCTGGAGAATACCATGGACCACAGTCCATGGGATTGCAAAGAGTTGGACACAGCTGAGTGACTTACACTTTCAACGTGAGCAGTACATCACAGGCTACAAAGTTCTGCCTTATCACGGGTCCCTGAATGGTGTTCAGACCATTTTGCGGATGAGGAAAATGAGACCTGATGAGTTCAGCAACCAGCCCAAGGTCACTAAGCTCAGAGTCAGAGTCGGGACTGGAATTTGAGTCCAGGTCTAAGATCCGTACTTTAAGCTGCCCTCGGCCTCTGGGTGAAGGTGCAATGGTGTCCTTTCGCCACTCCCATCTTATTCATTCCCAGGAAGTCTTCTCACTTGCAAGGAAGCCCTCATGTAGAGTGGTCTGAAGTTTAGGGGAAGGAAAACAAACACATGGAAGAAGGGAAGAGGGCAGCACATTTGAAGATTTGCTGTAGCTGGGTTTTCAAGAACAAAAATACATATAGGGAAGGCATGGGATCTTTCCTTTTCAAACACATTTCCTCTTGGCCTGAGGTTGTTAAAAGACCTAAAATTGGAGCTTGTCCTGTCTCTTCCAAAAAAAGCAGCGTCTCCTTAGCTGCCAAGACCTGTCTCACTGGCTCCTCCCAGAGGTAGAGTTGTAACAAGCAAGGGGCCGGGGGCGGAGGGGGTGGGGCATGCAGGATCTGATCAGAAGTAGCTTTATGAGGGATTCTGTGAGAGTGAAGAATGTGTGCTCAGTCCATGGAAGGTGATGTCAACAGAAACATAATGGGCATGGGAGGCAATTCCATATCCAGGAGATGTGTCTGTTCCATTGAGGTTACATCGTCCCACCCACAATTAGAAGGTCCAGTGCAATCGACCCGCCATCAGGTGGCTGGATGGGGGAGGGGGGAAAGGGGAGGAGGGAAAGGGGAGAGGGGAAAGGGGAGGGGGAAGGTGCCCTATTGGGGGCTGTTGGGGGCTGAGCTTTGGTCTTCGATGCAGTAGTGCTAGTCACCGCCAGAATATTAACAAAGGGTACTTCTGGGTACAAGACAACAAACTATTATCATTGCCTTTTTGTTGATCTATATTTAATAATTTATCTACAACTATATGTACTTCTTGTGCAATAAGGAAAAGTAATAATATAAATAAAAGTAATAAAAAATAAAGTAAATTTTAACGTGGTCTAAAACACAAGGTGTTTTGGGAGCTGTGTGAGAAGGGAGGCAGAGGCTCCCATTTGCCCATTCCTGTGAACCTGAGATCCTGCCCTGCTCATTGGATCAGTCATGGACTTCCTTGGTGGCTCAGTGGGTAAAAAAATCTGCCTGCAATGCAGAAGATTGCCTATAATGCAGGAGATCAGGGTTTGATCCCTGATCAGCAAGATTCCCTGGAGAAGGAACTGGCAACCCACTCTAGTACCCTTGCCTGGGAAATCCCATGTACAGAGGAGCCTGGCAGGTTACAGTCCATGCAGTTGCAAGAGTTAGACACTAAGAGCGATAAACCACCACCACCACGATGGTAACCATCACTGGAAGTGTTGTCATCTCCTACAAGCACATTTCTGTTCATTTTGTTACCACATGCTTAACCCTGGGAAGTAGGATTTACAGAGGCAGAAACTGAGGTTCAGAGAAGGTCTCTTAATCTCTCTCCCTCTTTCTCCTTATTTATTCTCAGCAAGGCTACCTGTCTGCAAAGGGGAAAGAGTTCACTGGCCATATAGAACAGTGACAGGAAGACCAGGAGAGGTGAAAACAAAAGCAAAGGAATGGAGTGGGGATACAGAGAGGAAAATGTAAGAACTAGCAAGTGACTGGGTTTTCAAGGTGACAAATCACGCAAAACCAGGAGGGGGCGCCCTGTCGTCAACACCTCGGCCAGTCCAACCCTTGAGGACGGACGCTCTATCACCGAACTACCAGCATCCAGCTGATACCTGAGGCTCTTGGGACTTCAGGGTTCAAAAACAATTCCGTCCAGTGGGATGTAGGATGCTTGCTTTCCATTAGCGGGAATCTGTGCTATTGAGGGTTGAGATTACACAGTTTCCCAAATAGCACTCAGAGCGCACCCAGATTTTTTGTGATATTTCCAAACTCCCTATCTTCATTGAATTAGAAAACCATTGAAGCAAATCAGTTTCCAAACTCCCTTGCAGTTTCCCTATAGTTAGATTTAATTGGATCAAAATTATGCATTTAATATTGACTTTACTTCACCCTTTTGGGGCAGCATGAACGTAGTCCTTGCACTTGATCTTAAAACATTAATATTTGACAGTCTGCAGCTCTTATCAAAACAGGAGTCTTTCAAGTGCCTGAGGTTCGAACTATCATTTTGGAAATCTAAACTTTTGATTAATTGCACAGTAATGAATTCTGACATCTTTTTCCTATGTGGTTCTTGACTACTCTATTATGCTTATCTAGGGAGGCTTTTTAAGTGTTGACAAAATTTTTTTTGTTACTATGTTACTAAAGTTGCAAGAGAACTAACATTTCCTAAGATTAAAGACTCCCATAATGGTAAAAGACAAAAACAAAAATCTCAGACCCAGACATACAGTGAATGCTTCATTAGGTGCCAGCCATTGTTCTGGGGTCTTTGCATTCTGCATTCATTTATTCATTGTTATCTCACGCTGGCAATAAGTATTGAGAGGTTACTATTATAAATAACAGGCGTTCTTCTAGGATGCTGAGCCCTTGCATTTGTTTAGAGACAGAATAGTAAACAAAATGCAAATATGACCATTTCAGACAGTGATAAATGTAATGAGTAAATAAAACAGAAAGGGATTGGGGGAGAAGGGTAACTTTATACAAGGTGTTCAAATACAGAGGGCAGAATTTTTCTAGGTAGTTGGGATTGGGCTGGGGCAGAAAGTACAGGCATGTGTTGGTATTTGGGGGGTGGAGGGTAACAGATGTCAGGGAGCCCACTTCAGGTGTTCCCCCTTCTGTTTGGGACTTTTCTCACTGGAGGCGATTCCCTTTCTGCATACTGTTCCTCCTTCCCAGGGTTTGCACTGACTGGTTACTTACATGTTCCAACTCATTGTTGACCATTCATCTATTCGTGAACTTTTATGGGGGTTTTGCCATCCATAGAGTCCCGTTTCCATCTACCAGTTCATGTAATCTTCACAAAACTCACCCCACAGCCCACTGACCAAGGAACAATTTTTGTTCACTGGGTTTTCATGACTTCTTTTATATAAAGTTCTCATATTAGAGACACTTTCTGGACAAACTATTCTGTTGCACCAAGCAGTATATTTTTGTGCCTGTACAACACCATTTTAAGGGCTTCAGCCTTGCAGTACAGTTTAACTCCCCTTTTTCTAAACTCCCTTCTTGAAACTTCAGCCTTCTTGGTTCTGAGAATTCTGAGGCTGTTCCCTATGACAGTCATTCATACAGGTCCCCCCCTCCCCTTCCTCACCCCATACATCCACTCCGTTTTCTTGCTGCCCCTCCCCCATCCCTTCTCCCTTCCCTCATCCTTTCTCCTTTTCCCCATGCTCTCTCTCCTCCAGGCCCCTGCCCTCCTCTCCCTTTCACTCTCCTTTCCTCCAAGCGAATCCTGAGCCCCAGTTCACATGCAGGCCTTCCGGTCACTCCATTCTATACCCTAGGGGTAGATCCTAGGCTTGGCCTTGCTACACAGCCCCTCCCCTCCACCCAAGCCAGCTTATATGAGGGAAAGAGGGAAAAACAAAGGAGGCGCCAGGTACTTCCCAGGGGGCGCTAGTGGTAAGGAACTCGCCTGCCAAGGCAGGAGACTCAACAGACACTGGTTGGATCCCTGGGTCAGGAAGATCCCCTGGAAGAGGGCATGGCAACCCACTCCAGGATTCTTGCCTGGAGAATCCCATGGACAGAGGAGCCTGATGGGCTACAGTCCATCGGGTCACAAAGAGTCGGACACGACTGAACTCACTTAGCACGCAGCACAAGGTACCAGGGCAGCTGGAATGAAGGGTTTCCTCTAATGGTGGTGGGCACGGTGGGAGGGAGGGAGGGAGTCAGGTTCAAAGAGCAAGACCCTAGTGAATTAACAAGATATAGTCCACCCCCACCCTCCCTCCCCCTCCTCCTCCTCAACTGAGGCCTCACCTTCCTCTTGTCTCCCTGAAGCTCAAGAAGCTCAAGCCGTCCTTCACCTTTGCACTTACTGTTCTGCTGCCTGGAAGGCGCTTCTGGACATTTAACGTAGTTGCTCCAGCTTGCCATTTCATCTCGCCTCCAAAATATCACCTCCACGGTGAGGCCTCCCAGGGACAGACAATTTAAAGAAATTCCCCGCTTCTAGCCCTGCACGCCTATTTTCTTTCCTCCTTGAATTACCCACGGAGGAAATTATGCCGTTCCCGTGTGTTTCGCCGTTATTGTTTTCTACCTTTCGAGAAGGCAAGCTCTCTGAGCACAAGGACCTCACGTGGGTTTAGTCACTGAATGAATGAGCAGAAACTCAGAGAGGGAAGGACCTGCCAAGAGCACAAGTTAGGAGCGAAACCGATTCCCCGTGTCCTATTTCTTCGCCCTCTGCTCACGCTAGCTGGTGGAGGTGCCATTCAAGGGCCAGGGGCGTGAGGTCGGAACGAACCACGAATGGGAGCCATGAGCATCGCTGCCCCCGAGCGGGTGGGTCCCCGGTGCGCTCCGCCTTGGCCACCCCAGCAACTTGGATTTTACTTCCCAAGCCAAGAAGCAGGGTTGGGGGGTGACTAGAAAAATCTGAAGATGCAAGAACGGGAAAAAGAGACCATGACCCCCCTCCCACCCACCCCGTCCCTCCTGCTCTTTTCGTCTTTTCCCTCTACTCCCAGCCCGGGGAAAGCCCCAACGCCCACGGGAGCGCGGGGAGTCCCGCACCGCGGCCGCAGCCGCGCGCACGGGCGATCCCGGGCCGTGGGGCGCGCGGGGTAGGGGCGCGGAGAGGGGCGGGGCGCCGCCGTGGGCCTCCGGCCGCGACGGGGCGGGACAATGGGGCCCCACCCCGGCGAGGGCGGGAGGGAGGCGGCGTGCGCTCGGCCCTCGGCGCGCTCGCTCGCCGCTGCTGCCGCCGCCGGAGCGAGGCTGAGGCTGGAGCGGGCGGGGAGGGGCGCGGGGGGGAGCGCGGAGGCGGGAGGAGGCGGTGGCGGCGGCGGCGCGTGTGGCGGGCGGGAGGGAGGGAGGGCGGCTGGCCCCGGGCTTGTAAATAAACTGAGATGCTGTCTCGGGCTCGCCGGCCCGGGTGCCGCCGCCGCCGCCGCCGCCCGGGAGCGCCGGTGCCGGGCCCCAGCCGCCGCGCGCCCTAGCGCCTCCGCGCCAGCCTCGCGCGCCCTCGCCCGCTTCCCGCAGCCTCCGGCCCGCGCCCCTCGGGGTCCCGCGGCGGAACCGCGCGGGATGTGACCCTTTCCCCCTGCCCCCCGGGGCCCCGCCTTAGCCTGCTTTTGGGAGGGGGGGCTGGTGGGGAGGGGCGCGCGGATCATGGCATTGGAGTTCCCGGGCTTGCAGCCGCCGCCGCCGCCTCTTCCACGCAGCCCGAGCGCCCCTTCTTCCCCGAGCAGCAGCGGAGAAGGCGAAGCGGCCGGCGGGGGCGAGGCAGATGGGGCTCAAGGCGCGCAGGCCGGCGGGGGCGGCTGGCGGCGGCGGCGACGGGGGCGGCGGAGGCGGCGGGGCCGCTAACCCGGCCGGAGGGGACGCGGCGGCGGTCGGCGACGAAGAGCGGAAAGTGGGGCTAGCGCCGGGCGACGTGGAGCAAGTCACCTTGGCGCTGGGAGCCGGAGCTGACAAAGACGGGACCCTGCTGCTGGAGGGCGGCGGCCGCGACGAGGGGCAGCGGAGGACCCCGCAGGGCATCGGGCTCCTGGCCAAGACGCCCCTGAGCCGCCCAGTCAAGAGGAACAACGCCAAGTACAGACGCATCCAAACTTTGATCTACGACGCCCTCGAGAGACCGCGGGGCTGGGCGCTGCTCTACCACGCGCTCGTGTGAGTACCGGGCCTCTCCGGGCGCCCCTCGGAGGCGGTGCGTGAGGTGGAGGGGTTCGGGGTGCGGGTAGGAGCCGAGGACGGCTCTGGGGCTTCCAAGTCCAGGGGCGCCCGTCCACCGAATTGGAGAGCAGCCTGCCCTCTGCTGTGTATGCCTGTGTGTCTATGGACCACTCTCAGGGTGTTGGACACCTGGGAGTTGAACCCCAAGGCTTAAAAAAAAAATCCACGCGTGGCTCCTCTGCAGATTTGGAGATCGAATTGGTACCTCTGTGTGCGCGCGCGGGTGCGCGTTTGTGGCACCATCTCCGGATGTTGGTAGCCAAGCTTAAAAGAATTCTGTGGTTTTTCTTAATTAACGAGGAGGTTGAACGGGATAAAGCGGATCCTCCCATGCGCTCTGTGTTTCTGCTTGGGGTGGGTCCCTTCTACTTGGGATCGCTGTTGAGTTTAGATGATACATCCTGCAGTTGGGGATGGGAGTGGTACACTGCCCACAGTGGGGTGTGTGTGTGAGTGTGAGCGCGGCTATCGATTGCTTGCTTGTGCTGCCCTTTTTCGGGCTCCATTCTGGTGTGGAAAGGAACGTGGTTTGCTCCATTTGGGGACTGGGGCTGGCCAACATGCATCTTTGGGGGTTCTTTTTAGGGAAGTTAATGAGAGAGAGGGATGAAGGGGGAACTGTGATTCTCCGGCTCTAAGCCTGGAATGAGGGGTGGGGGCTTCACCTTGCCAGTCGATGAGGGCCAGGGATAATTTTGGCTGAAACATCTCCATAATTTGGTCTTATCATCCCCTCCACCTCAACTCCTTCCCGTCTCTTGCTGTGGCCGGGCCAGGGCAGAGGGCGTGTGAAGGGGCCTGGGCTGAAGCTTTGCCCCCAAGCACCCTTCCCCTGGAAAGAGTCTGTTTCAAGCCAGAATGTAAATGCGTGATGGGCAGGAAGATGGAACTTCTTTTGCGCCCAATGCTCTGGATAAAATATCCTGCTGTGTTTGGGGAGGGTAGGATGACAGTGGTGGCTACTTTCCCAGGAGGGGAAGTCAGGGTTGTTAACATGCACCCCCCGCCCGACTCCACCCCCCACCCTCGCCCCACCCTCGCCGGGCTGGCAGGGCACTTCCAGGTACCCCTTGCTTCCTGTCTGTGGCTTAGTCATTCTGATGGCTGCTCCTTAGGAAGCTGTACCATTACTAGGGTTTTGACGGGGAAGTGACCAAGACCTTGACCCTTCTGCTTGTGCTTTTAGCAGTGAATATTCCTCCCTGTCCTTCTCCAATTGACCGACGACTAATGGGTGGAAAGGAGTTCAGGGAGCCTTGGAGTTAAACACTACCTGCCAATCTTCCTTGGTTGGAAAGGCAGTTCCAGATTTGACCACCAGGTGGGGGCCTCCGCACAGAACCTCAGGCTTGGCAACAGGTTTCATCCGAGAGGTTCCTGAAGCCTGCCTGAAACTGAGGCACGAAAGGCATCCAACCAGGAATATGGGTTGTTTTTTTTTTTTTTTTTTTTTGAGGGTGGGGGCTGGGGGGACGGAATCTAGCCTTTGGCATCCAGGTCTGCGTGTATTTGCAGGTGTTAGTGGCTGGAGAGAAGGGTTAGCAATTGCTCTTCTGTTGGCTTTCATCAGTTGATAAAAAGGGATTAAAATATATTCATCTCTGTCTCTAGTGCTGTATTTAGTCAAATTGAACTGATGATAATACTGGAATATGCGATAATAAGGCATACAAATTACTTGAGTGCACACAAGCATGCACGGCCTTACACGTCCTTTTGACATAAATGGCGTTCTGTGCATACTGGCTGCCTTCTGAACCTGGGGTCCCACTGGAGTTTGTGGGCTCCCTCTTCCTTCACCTTTCCCAGCCAGCACTCTTGCCCCATCTTGGACATTCTGGGGAGAGGATAGCTAAGGCCCGATTTTATCCTTCTCTAGAATTATTCCATCACTTGGAAGCAGGTTTGGGAATACCTGTATGTAACCTCAGTTTCCCAGAGAGGATCCAGGAAAATTTTACATTGTGGAAGAAAGAAGAATTGCATACCTAGCGAGGTACTTTTGTACATGCAAATTATTTATTTCATTTAGTTCTTGCTGCAGTTTCATGATGTGGGAATTGTTACCTGTATTTGATGGATGAGAATATGGAAACCAAAACAGGTAGAACCATTTGTCCAGGGTCACATGGTTGAGATTCTGGAGCTCACATTTGAATGCTGGGGGTCATCTCTTGTTTCTAAGCTGGGATCCCAGTTATGACCCTCTGCCAACAATTTCAGGACTCTGGGTATTTCACGAGGCATCCCTGGTGCCCCTTGCCCCCTCGGTAACAGATGACTCTGTCATGTCTCTGCCTCCCCTTCCTAGCTCATGGTTGGCAAATGGCTGGAAATGGATCTGGAATCGAAGGAGGGGCTGCTCAAAGCCCAGGGAATTGCAGTGTTGGGGAGACAGAACGTGGCCTGCGTGGTGCCAGGGTTGGAATTCTGATTAATCGGGCATTCCACAGGAAAACCCTGTTGGGTCGGGTTTGGGCCCCTGACACTTGAATTTCAACTCATTAGCGGAAGCACTGTACACTTTCCCTCCCGCTGAGGAGCAAGCCTAGTCAAGTGAACAAAACCTAACCTTTCATTGATGATTCAGGATTTTGCAAGGCCCTGAAATTTGTGCTTTAAAGCAACCATTATCTTATTCTGGGCTGTGGTTAATGGCACAAGAGAGCCAGGATATTGGGCTGATCGTGGTCTCACAGACTAGTGCATGCTTAAAAAAAGCAAACAAACTAAAAAATGAACCAGACCCATGAGATGTTATTTCTTGCTTCTATCCTAAAGGCAGAGAATATAGAAAATGTGAACATCGAAGACCCTCCACCCCCATCCCACCGCCCCTGCTCCCCTTGTCTTAAATGCCCATCCCTTGCTTTCTCCTGGCTACTCGCTTTCACCCTGGCTGAGTTCTTGGGTCACCTCCTCCAGGGAAGTTTCTCCCTGACCTGCCAGCTGGTTAGAATGGCCCATCCTTGGCAGCATCCTAACTGTAAGATTCTGCACTGGACTGATCTGCTTGCTCATCTCCCCCACACGGACTGAGAGCTCCTTTGAGGAGGAACCGCGTTGTTCCTTAGCAACCTCAGTCCCCTGCAGGCTTGCTGGGCTCCTGGTGGATACCCAGTAAGCATTTGCTGAGTGGACGAGTGAGAGAATCCTATCAGGTTCACCGAGACTTTATTCTGCATGGTGTGTGTTACTGTCTTCACAACAATAATAAGTGGTCAGCATTGTGGAAGGTCAATGATGAGAACTGTGCTCAGAAGTTCTAAGGTGGACAAGGGGTAAAGGAAAAGGTCAGAGACCACACTCTGAGCTCAGCAAGGCTGATCTCTTTTCTGTATCTTAAGCTGCATGGCTGAAAAGGATTCCAATATTGTAGAAAATGGGCTGGACTTGAAGTTCATCTCTGGACTCTGCCTTCAGTCTCTGAGCGAAGAGACCCGCATGAGCATGCGCCTGCAGGAGCAGGTTGTGCAAGACCCGTAAATTGGGGATGATCACACTGCCCCATCACCAGGTTGGTTTTTAGGCTAAAGAAAGTAGGGTCTATGAATGAAATGAGCCTACTAGTAGGCATGAAGCATTTATTAGTTGATTCTGAACTAGAATCTCCTTATAAGTCATACCCTTCTGCCACTGTGGCTGTCTGGGGACTCCCGCTTCTGGGCCTGTTAGTGGGAAGTTGCTGGTTTCATCTTGGCATATTGCTGGATTGGCACCATACAGTCATCCTGTCCTGACTGCCTCTCCTGGACCAGTAGGGGTGATCAGTCGCCTACCTGTTGATAGACCGAGGGGAAGTGCTCATAAGAGAGGCACACTGATTGCATTCTGAGGTGGATTGGCCCCAAGGCTGAGAGGTGGGGCTCTCGGACCCGGCAGCTGCTCTGAAAGGTAAAAAAGGGCCTGGCGGTGGACTTAGTGTATTGACTAAAGGGTCTGCAGTCCTCAAGGCGGAGGAGAGATGCTGGCCTCTCACCGAGACCCCTCATTAGTAAGGCAGAGTCTTCGCAAGTCTTTGAAGTAAGAGAAACTTAATTTCCCAAACTGGCTTTGCCTCTTACAGCTGGTATGGTCTTGGGAAAGTTGCTGGATCTCCAAGTTTCAATTTCTTCATCTAAAAAATGTGATCAGTATAGACTTTATGGAGCTAAGAGCACCTTACATAGAAGAAATGCTCAATAATAGATAGTCATTTGTGTTATTAATGTTACTCATTCAATATAAATGCCTTCTCTGTGTCTGGTATTCTTCTAGATTATAGCAGTAAACAAAATCCAGCAAAACAAAACAGTCTAATCTCTGCCCCTATAGAACATACAGTCTAATAATATGTTAGTGATATTTTAATATAATTTAATAATAATGTTAGTATTAGCAGCCATCTCAGAGCTTGGCCATCTGGTCAACCTTCCATCCCAGGCAGAAGGAGTCCCTTCAACAGCAATTCCCCCAATGCTACAGCTTACTAATTGATTACTGATGGGACATTGTTTTTCTTTTCTAGACAATGCTGGATTCAGTTCTCTCAACTATTGTGTTTCTCTGGCTCTGTTCATCCCATTCTCCTCTTTTTCTGCCTCATGTAGCTCATTCTTTCTCTTTTCCTACAAGGTGTTGGTCTTCTTAACCACCTCAGTTCATCCTCACTTTTTTCCTTACCCTACTAATTTCCCCTTTGCATTTTCTTCTTCAGTTTTGTCAGTTTCCTTCTCATTATTGAGAACCAAGGATTTTGAGTTCTCATTCTTTCTTAAAATTTTTATTTTACTGTGATAAGAACACTTAACACGAAATCTACCCTCTTAACAAATATTTAAGTGTACAGCATGCTGTTGTTGACTGTAGGTACAGGGTTGTACAGCTGATCGCTCCCCTTGCTTAACTGACACTTAATGCCTGTTGGCTGCTGCTGCTGCTGCTAAGTCACTTCAGTTGTGTCTGACTCTGTGTGACTCCATACACGGCAGCCCACCAAGCTCCCCGGTCCCTGGGATTCTCCAGGCAAGAATACTGGAGTGGGTTGCCTGTTGGCTGGTCACCCTCTATTCCTCCCTCCCTCCAGCTCCTAGCAACCACCGTATCACCCTTTCACTCCAGGAATTTGTTTTAGATCCTCATATAAGTAGACTCATGCGGCGTTTGTCATTCTGTGAATGTCTTATTTCACTTAGCATAATGCCCTCAAAGTCCATCTGTGTTGTCACATACTGCAGAATTCCCTTAAGACTGAGTGCTATCCATTCTCTTTATTCATTCATCTGTGGATGGACATTTAGCATGTTTCCACATCTTGGCTAATGTGAATAGTATTTCAATAAGCGTAGAAGTGCTAATATCTCTTTGAGATCCTGATAATAATATTTTGAGTAAATTCTCAGAAGTGGGGCTACTGAATCACATGGTAGTTCTACTTTTTAATTTTTGAGACACTTCCATGCTGCTTTCCAGCCGCACCATTTGCTTTTCCACCAGCACTGTTTGTCGTTGTTCCATCACTAAGTCATATTTGACTCTTTGTGAACCCATGGACCCCATGGACTGCAGCAATCAAGGCTTGCCTGTGCTTCACTATCTCCAGGGGTTTGCTCAAACTCACAACCCTGAGTTTGCTCAAACTCATGCTTTCCAGGTGGCTCAGATGGTAAAGAATCTGCCTGCAATGCAGGAGACCCAGGTTTGATCCCTGGGTCAGGAAATCCTCAGAGAAGGGAATGGCTACCCATTCCAGTATTCTTTCCTGGAGAATCCCATGGACAGAGGAGCCCGTCACAGAGTCAGACCCGACTGAGTGACTAACACTTTCACTTTCCAACAATATGTAAGGCTTGCTGTTTCTCCACATCTTCACTAATACTTTCTGTGTCATGTTTTTTGTGATAATAGTCATCCTGACAGGTTTGAGGTGTTCTATATTGTATCATTCTTTCTCATTGGTAAGAGCATGGTCTTTGGAGTCAGACATGCGTTTGCTATTTCCTTGCTTTGTGACCTAGAGCAATGTGCTCAACTTTCTTGGGTTTCAGTTTCTTTATTTCTGATATGTAGATAATAATGCCTGCCCCTCAGGGTTGCTGTGAAATTTAATCAAGGTGATGATGTTAAACCCCTAAACATTGCGTTGTGTTGATTTGCAACCTCAGGTGAAATCTGAAATTGGTCGAGTACATGGATGGCAAGGAGAGACCCAAGAAAGAAGCAAGCCACTCTGGATGAGTAGGTGTTGGGCTTAAGAATCAGAGAACTTGTATATGGGGCTTGTCATGGGCAGCAAGAGAGGTAGATATTTACACTGCCTTCCAGCATCTTAAAGGTTTATATAGAGGCCTTTGTGGGATACAGTAACATACACCATCCAGATGGTTTCAACAACACATGCTCACTCAAGACTGCACCCTTCAACGTGGCTCCCACTGTGGCAACAGTGGGCAGAGGATAGAGGCCCAGCACTAGAGGGATAAGGAGCCAGCTCATGGGTCACATCCTCTCCATGACCCCCACCAGCACCATGGTTCAGTTCAGTTCAGTTCAGTTGCTCAGTCGTGTCCGACTCCTTGCGACCCCATGAATCACAGCATGCCAGGCCTCCCTGTCCATCACCAACTCCCGGAGTTCACCCAGACTCACGTCCATCAAGTCAGTGATGCCATCCAGCCATCTCATCCTCTGTCGTCCCCTTCTCCTCCTGCCCCCAATCCCTCCCAGTGTCAGAGTCTTTTCTAATGAGTCAACTCACCATGGTAGACTTCAGTAAATGTTTCTTTCTTGCTTTTCCTCTCAACTGTATTTAATCGGCCTTCTTCTTGTCCCCCCGCCCCCCACCAAAATCCACAGCCCCCTTCCCTTTCTAATAATCTCATTTGATTTTTTATTTTATGAACTCCTTGATTTCTTCCTTTCTCTTTTTTATGACACTGTCAAACTGTTCAAGCAGAATGAAGAAGCCGAGGGGTGGACACAGCAACCCACAGCATCAGGTCTCTGGGAAGCCATGAGACTGTATGCTGGGAACAACAAGGACCACAGGTACACCAGGTTCACTTTCTAGGAAATAGGCTAACATCAAGTGGCCGTTCTTGCTTGAAGAGAAGGTGCCCAGTATCTCCCTTTCATAAATGCATGACAGATGATAAGAAGTTATGTGACTGAAACTAAGGTGGTGGAGTTGGGATCACACAGGAGTCCTCCACCCACTAGGTGGCGCTCTCTTTGCCACGTTACCATTCTCCTCTGTGGAAGGAAGGCGGTGCACCAGAAGAGTAATGGAAAGGTATCCACACTCTCGCTTTCAGAGTGAGGCACTTTAGAGCTGCATTTCTGGAAAGTTCCCACGGGAAACCAGTGCAGCTGGTCTATAGCCCACACTTTGAGTAACAAGGCTTCTCAGACTTTGATATAAGTGTGCATCAATGAGGCATGAAGGTGGGTGGTGGTGGTTTAGTCCTGAAGTCGTGTCCGATTCTTGGGACCGCACGGACTGTAGCCCACCAGGCTCCTCTGTCCGTGGAATTTCCCAGGCAAGAATACTGGAGTAGGTTGCCATTTCCTTCTACAGGGGACCTTAAGAGAAATCTGGCAGATTCCACCTGAACCAAAACCATTCAACTTGTATGTAATGAGGGCAACTGACCCTACCCTTCTCCTGAATAATTCAGTGGAAATTTACAACATACCTGCAATCATGCCTAAACTGACTTGAAACTAATCATGAAGAAATAACAGACAAAGTCAAATGGTGGGACACCCTGCAAGATATCTGGCATGGTCTCTTCCAAAGGGTCTGTGTGATGAGAACAAACAAAAATGAGGAAAACTTTCTGTTTAAGGAGGCTGAACGCACATGACAGCCAGGTGCAATGCTTGAAAATCAACAAGTGGACTACATCAGACTTCACCGCAAAAGAAGGGATCAAATGAAAAGGCAACTATGATAAGGGAGAAAATATTTGCAACCATGTATTTGATAAGAGGATAAAATCCAAAATATATAAAGAATTTGTACAACTCTGTAGCAAGAAAGCAAATACTCTGATTTTAAAAATGGGCAGAGAATCTGAATAAATATTTTTCCAAGAAGATACACAGATGGCACATGAAAAGGTGCTCAGCATCATTGAGCATCAGGGGAATGCAAATTAAAAATGCAGTGAGATACCACCTCGCACCTGTCAGAATGGTTATCATCAAAAAGACAAGAAATAGCAAGTGTTGGTGAGGATGTGGAGAAAAGGGATCCCTTATGCACTGTTGGTGGGAATGTAAACTGGTGCAGCCACTATGGAGAACAGCATGGAGATTCCTCAAAAACTTAAAAATAGAGCTACCATATGCTCCAGCAATCCCACTTCTGGATATATATATCCAAAGGAGATGAAATCAGTATCTTGAAGAGCTATTTGCAGCCCCATGTGCACTGCAGTATTATTTACAATAGGCAAGATACGGAAACAGCTTGAGTGTCCATTGATGGATGAATGGATAAAGAAAATGTGATATATACATGAGATGGAATATTTTCCAGCCGTAAAAAGAAGGAAATCTTGCTATTTGCAGCAACATGGATGAATCATTAGGGCATTATGCTAAGAGACATACGTCAGAGAAAAGTACTGTATTAGCTCACTTATAAATGCAATCTAAAAAAATTGAACTGAGCACTGGAGATCAGATTGGTGGTTGTTGGGGGCAACCAATTGGTGGTGGTACAGGAAATAGATTAAGATGGTTAAGGGGTAAAGACTTTTACTTATAAGATGATAGGTTCTGGGTTCTAATGAACAGTGTGGTGACTGTATTTAAAAATAACTCTGTTGTATAGTTGAAAGTTGCTAAAGAGAACAGATCCTAACACTTCTCACCAAAATAATGAGTAAATAAACTGTGTAAGGTGTTGGTTGTGTTTATGTGTTTGTTGTAGTTATCATTTCATAAGATACATGTGTATTTAATCATCATATTGTGTACCTTAAATGTACACCATCGTGTTACATGTCCATTGTATGTGAATAAAGCTGGAAAAAACATAAGCCAATGCAATTCATGACTCTTGATTGGACCGTGAATTAAAAAAATGAATAACAATAAAATATTATAGGGACAATTAAGCAAACTTGAACATGGAGTCCATATTCGATGATATTTTATCAGTTCAGTTCAGTCACTCAGTCATGTCTGACTCTTTGCGACCCCATGGACTGCATCACGCCAGGCTTCCTTCTGCATCACCAACTCCCGGAGCTTGATCAAACTCATGTCTATTGAGTTGGTGATGCCATCCAACCATCTCATCCTCTGTCATCCCCTTCTCTCCCTGCCTTCAATCTTTCCCAGCATCAGGGTCTTTTCCAGTGAGTCAGTTCTTCCCATCAGGTGGCCAAAGTATTGGAGCTTCAGCTTCAGCATCAGTCCTTCCAATGAAGAATCAGAGTTGATTTCCTTGAGGATTGACTGGTTGGATCTCCTTGCAGTCTAAGGGACTCTCAAGAGTCTTCTCCAGCACCACAGTTCAAAAGCATCAATTCTTCGGTGCTCAGTTTTCTTTATAGTCCAACTCTCACATCCATACATGACTACTGGAAAAACCATAGCTTTGACTAGACAGACTTTTGTTGGCAAAGTAATATCTCTGCTTTTTAATATGCTGTCTAGGTTGGTCTTAGCTTTCCTTCCAAGGAGCAAGCATCTTTTAATTTCATGGCTGCTGTCAGCATCTGTAGTGATTTTGGAGCCCCCCAAAATAAAGTCTCTCACTGTTTCTATTGTTTCCCCATCTGTTTGCCATGAAGTGATGGACCGGATGCCATGATCTTAGTTTTCTGAATGTTGAGTTTTAAGCCAACTTTTTCACTCTCCTTTTTCACTTTCGTCAAGAGACTCTTTAGTTCTTCTTCACTTTCTGCCATAAGGGTGGTGTTGTCTGCATATCTGAGGTTATTTATATTTCTCTCAGCAATCTTGATTCCAGCTTGTGCTTCATCCAGGTCGGCATTTCACATGATGTACTCTCCATACAAGTTAAATAAGCAGGGTGACAAAATACAGCCTTGATGTACTCTTTTCCCAATTTGGAACCAGTCTGTTGTTCCATGTCTGTTTCTAATTGTTGTTTCTTGACCTACACACAGATTTCTCAGGAGGCAGGTCAGGTGATCTGGTATTCCTATCTCTTTAAGAATTTTCCAGTTTGTTGTGATCCACATAGTCAAAGGCTTTGATGTAGTCAATAAAGCAGACTTAAATGTATTTCTGGAGCTCTCTTGCTTTTTCGATGATCCAATAGATGTTTGCAGTTTGATCTCTGGTTCTTTGCCTTTTCTAAATCCAGTTTGGGAGCTCTTGGTTCGTGTATTGTTGAAGTCTCAATTGGAGACATTTGAGAAGACTGTTGGAGACTGTTGGAGAATTTTGAGCATTACTTTGCTAGCATGTGAGATGACTGCAATTGTGTGGTGGTTTGAACATTCTTTGGCATTGCCTTTCTTTGGGATTGGAATGAAAACTGACCTTTTCCAGTCTTTGACCACTGCTGATTTTTCCAAATTTTCTGGCATATTGAGTGCAGAACATTCACAGCATCATATTTTAGGATTTGAAATAGCTCAAGTGGAATTCCATCACCTCCACTGGGTTTGTTCATAGTGATGCTTCCTAAGGCCCACTTGATTTTGAATTTCAGGATGTCTGGCTCTAGGTGAGTGATCACACCATCATGGTTATCTGGGTTATGAAGATCTTTTTGATCTAGTTCTTCTGTGTATTCTTGGCACCTGTTCTTAATATCTTCTGCTTCTGTTAGGTCCATACCATTTCCGTCCTTTATTGTGCCCATCTTTGCATGAAATGTTCCCTTGGTATCTCTAATTTTCTTGAAGTGATCTCTAGTCTTTCCCATTCTATTGTTTTCCTCTATTTCTTTGCACTGATCACTGAGGAAGGCTTTCTTGTCTCTCCTTGCTATTTTTTGGCACTCTGCATTCAAATGTGTATATCTTTCCTTTTCTCCTGTGCCTTTAGCATCTCTTTTTTTCTCAGCTATTTGTAAGGCATCCTCAGAAAACTGTTTTGCCTTTCTGCAGTTCTTTTTCTTGGGAATGGTCTTGATCCCTGCCTCCTGTACAATGTCATTAACCTCTGCCCATAGTTCTTCAGGTACTCTATCAGATCTAATCCCTTGAATCTATTTCTCACTTCCACTGTATAATTGTAAGTGATTTGATTTAGGTCATACCTGAATGGTCTAGTGGTTTTCCCTACCTTCTTTAATTTTAGTCTGAATTTGGCAATCAGGAGTTCATAATCTGAGTCACAGTCAGCCCCAGTCTTGTTTTTGCTGAATGTGTACAGCTGCTCCATTTTTGGCTGCAAAGAATATAATCAGTCTGATTTTGGTATTGATCATCTGGTGATGTCCATGTGTGGAGTCTTCTCTTGTGTTGTTGGAAGAGGGTGTATGCTATGACCAGTGCGTTCTCTTGGCAAAACTCTGTTAGCCTTTGCCCTGCTTCATTTTGTATGCCAAGGCCAAATTTGCCTGTTACTCCAGGTATCTCTTGACATCCTACTTTTGCATTCCAGTCCCCTATAATGAAAAGGACATCTTTTGAGGGTGTTAGTTCTAGAAGGTCTTGTAGGTCTTCATAGAACTGTTCCACTTCAGCTTCTTCAGCATTACTGGACAGGGCATAGACTTGAATTACCATGATATTGAATGGTTTGCCTTGGAAATGAACAGAGATCATTCTGTCATTTTTGAGACTGCACCCAAGTACTGCCTTTCAGACTTTTTTGTTGACTAGGAAGGCTACTCCATTTCTTCTAAGGGATTCTTGCCCACAGTAGTAGATATAATGGTCATCTGAATTAAATTTGCTGATTCTAGTCTATTTTAGTTCACTGATTCCTAAAATGTTGATGTTCACTCTTGCCATCTCCAGTTTGGCCACTTCCAGTTCACCTTGCTTCATGGACATAACATTCCAGGACATCAAATTTGGACATTATATATCCAAATTTAATTTCGTGAGTGTGATAATTTCTTTGTGGTTATGCAGATGAATTTTTTTTTAAGAGGTGCCTGCTGTAATATTTAGTGGTGAAGTGTCTTGGTATCTGCAACTTGCTTTCAGGTGGTTCAGCACACATGTAGACTATGTAAATGTGTGTGTGTGTGCACAGTTCATGTGCACACACGGGAAGAGAGAGAAGGAGACCAACAGGATGAAGATAATTAACATTGGAAAATCTAGGAAATATATACATATATATATATATACACATATATATGGGTTGTATTTCCTTCCTAATTAAAAATTTTTGATAAAAAGTGAAAAATACTTCTATTTTTAAAACAAAAGACCAAACACCCACAGATGGCACAAAGCATGTACACAAATCCAGATGAAGGTTCCACCCCAGAAAGTGATACCATTGTTCTGAAGGCATCAGACATCATTGTTAAGTGATTCTATTATGGAGTCAGGCCTGAAAACCTTTAACTGAGCTGAACAGGCTTTCCCAGATTCATAGATTCTGTATAGACAGTTCCTCAAATTTCCTCTCCACTTTGGGCTTTTTAAAAAAAATAATATTTTTTTTAATTAAGAAATGTTTATTGAATATAGTTGATTTATAGTATTGTGTTAGCTTCAGATGTGCAGCAAAGTGGTTTGATTATATATGTGTTGTGCTGTGCTTAGTCACTCAGTCGTGTCCAACTCTTTGCAACCCCGCCAAGTGCCTCTGTCCATGGGGATTCTCCAGGCAAGAATACTGGAGTGGGTTGCCATACCCTCCTCCAGGGGATCTTCCCTACACAGGGATAGAACCTAGGTCTCCTGCATTGCAGATAGATTCTTTACCCTCTGAGCCACTAGGGAAGCCCAGGAATATTGGAGTGGGTAGCCTATCCCTTCTCCAGTGGATCTTCCTGACCCAGGAATTGAACTGGGATCTCCTGCATTGCAGGCAGATTCTTTACCAACTGAGCTACCAGGGAAGCCCTTATTACATACATACTCAGATTCTTCTCCCTTATAGGTTATTACAAAATATTGAGTATAGTTCCATGTCTTTGTCTAGGTGATGGGAAGCATCCAGTAGAAAGGAGCAGATTAGCGTGCTATGGCCATTCATTTCAAGGCCACACGTACCTACTAAAGTGCCAAGCTTTGTAAAAGCCGAAACACTGAGGGAGATGAGCCATGTATAATTCTTTCCCACCGGAGATAGAGACTGGAAACAACTCACTGTAAATAGTCCAGCAAATGCAGTAATGGAATGCAGATGAGGAATCCAGGCGTGCAGAATGGGGAAAGGACTGTGGTCTCTTGTGTTCAGGGAGACTTCTCCAAAGGAGGTATAAACAGCAGGGAGAAGACGAAAGAACCTATTCATAGTCCTGTTGACTAATCTCCCCCTTCTGCTTGGAGGACAGAAGGTTACCTTCAGTTAAATCGAATACTGAATTACTATTCTTGCATTATTTGGAGGCTCCCTCTTTCATCTGTAGTCATTAAAAATATTCCATTGATGTTTAAAATGTTCATAAATCAAGTGTGACTCTATGGTATTTTGTCGAGAATCAAAGTACTGCTCTCTTTCTCTTTTTAGCTTGGGTTTTGAAGTTTTGACAGAATGAAAGTAAAATTTGTCACATCTTGAACCACAGAGCAGTGTGAAGAAAAGCAAGGAAAATATCTTCAAAGGTGGATTGAATAAAAACCTATTTTAGACACTGTGACATGCAGTTTTGGTGTGGGGTGGCCAGAGATGACTGAGTTTGTTAGAAGTGTGTTGGACAAGTTGTTTGAAGAGCTGCATTAACTGTGTGATTCAGATGCCTCCCTTATCTCATACTCTGAAGATACTTTCTGTATAGGATTGATGCAGACCCCCATGAGGCAGTGTATGAGGAAGCACTTTGGAAAGTACAGGGGGTGTGGCATTCTGAGGTAGCATCTTCCTAAAGCTGCAGGAGGAGCAGACAGGTCCTGCAGTTGGGTTTGGAGCCTTTGCCCCGGGACAGATTTCCCATGTTTCTGTCTGTGTTGCATCACCTGAACATTGCTGCGTATGTTAATCAGGAACCCATCAATGGTATGACTTAGCATGTGTACTGTGGGGATGTTGGCTTCCCTAGGATGACCACCTTTTAGGAGAATGAAGAGGATGCGGTTTGGAGATGATAAGACTGAAGTCGAAAATGACAAGACAGCAGTCAGTACCAATTTGGCAGGTGTCATAGGACCTAAAACAGACCCAATCCAATTGTACCCTGTTGGGTGGGACTTTTCATTCAAACCATAGAGACGTTTGTCTGAGATGTTTTCTTGAGAGAATAAAATGGGTTGTAACTTGGGAACAAGGTTGCTTCTTGAATACAGTTCATGAAAAATGAGAGTCAGTACCGATGGAGTTGGCTCATGGGACTTCCTGTACATAAGCCCTGCTTGGCTTCCTCCTGACGTGGGCTTCTGTCCAGGCTGATGTCCTCAGGTGGGGATCTCCTCTTCCTCCTCTCCATCCTCCTCTCCTTCAAAAGACATAACATCATCTGGACCCTGTAAGAGTATAACAGTCTAGTTTGTTATTGTTGTTCAGCCACTCTGTGTGTGTGTATGTGTGAAAGTCACTCAGTCATGTCCAACTCTTTGAAACCCCATGGACTATACACTTCTCAGAATTCTCCAGGCCAGAATACTGGAGTGGGTAGCCTCTCCCTTCTCCAGGGGATCTTCCCAACCCAGGGATCGAACCCAGTTCTCCCACATTGCAGGCAGAATCTTTACCAGCTGCACCACACTAAGTCATGTCTAACTCCTCACGATCCCATGGACCGCAGCACTCCAGGCTCCCCTGTCCTTCACTGTCTCCCAGAGTTTGCTCAGGTTCATGTCCACTGAGTTGGTGATGCTGTCTAACCATTTCATCCTCTGCCGCCCTCTTCTTTTGCCTTCATTCTTTCCCAGCATCAGAGTCTTTTCCACTGAGCTCTTTGCAACAGTTGGCTGAAGTACTGGAGCTTCAGCAATATTCCTTACAATGAACACTTGCGGTTGATTTCCTTGGGGCATATTAAACTAATATATTGATAATAAGCATCTACGTCATGTAGTTTATTGTATTCCCTCTTGGACAATCCTACCAGGACACTTGCTTTAGAAGTGGCTATTAGCAGGGCCCTTCTTACAAATTTGCCAAATCTGCTTTTCCTAAGCCAGTGTTATATCTGGAGTTTCTTTCTTTTTTTTTTTTAAGTTTTTATGTGGACCATTTTTAAAGTTTTTTTTTTTTTTAATTTGTTACAATATTGTTTCTGTTTTGGCTTTTCGGCATGAGGCATGTGGGATCTTAGCTTCCCAACTAGGACTCGAACCCACATCCTCTGCACTGGAAGGTGAACTCTTAACCACTGGAGCACCATGGAAGGCCCCCTGGAGTTTCTTTGCCATTAGATTCTTTGTGAACCTGCCATAGCAGTTCAAGCCCAGTTCTGTCTTTATGGATGTCTTTTGTGGGGGATGGGGTGAAATATTATCTAACATGACTTGAAAATATTGAGCCATTCCAGGCCTTCTGTACTAATGGGAAATCACTCAGCACTATCACTCTATATATCTCCCCACTCCTTCCCGTTCCTAAAACCCCAGCTTCCACTTTATCTCACCCCATGCGTATCAGTTTCAGATGCTTCTCCACCTATGGTGAGGTCAGTCCAGGAAATGAAACCTTAGAAGTCAGCAAGTCTAATCAAATTAATCAGTAGGTAGTTACTTAAGGGAAGTTTGTGAGATGTTTGGACCTGGAGACAGGCACTTGGCAGATGACACAAATCAGAGGCGATCAGAATTGTAGAGAGGTGCAGGGCAGCGAGAAACGTGCCTAAGGCCACTTTGATGGCAAAGGGAGAACTTGAACTCAGATCTTCTTCTTTCAAGGCTGGCTTCCACTCAGCCACATCAGCTTCCCTCGTGGTCCTCCGGTGGCTGTGTAGTGACAGAGAGGTGTTACCCACAGTGTGATTTCTTTTGGTTGCATTGTCTTGTGATCTGGATCAAATACAGTAAGTCCCCTACATACCGGTTCCGTTCTGAGGGTGTTTGTAAGTCCAGTTTGTTTATAAGCCCAACTAAGTTAGTCTAGCTACCTATATAGTTACCTAATTACCTAATTAGCCTATATGACCAACTACCACAATTGGGTATATAGTACTGTATTATAATAGGTGTATAATACTTTTCACACAAGTAATACATAAAAAAATCAACATTTTTAATCTTACAGTGCAGTATCTTGAAAAGTACAGTAGTACAACACAACAGCTGGCATACAGGGGCATGTTTGCATCTTTGGAAGATCGCAACTTGAAGGTTTATATGTAGGGGTCTTACTGTAAGCAGGAGAAAGAATAAAGCCAAGTGCAGACTAATGAGGCGTTCATTCACAGGCCTCTTGCCAAGGAAGGCTTCTCTTCCCATTGAAATTCCCAATGCCTCCTTCCCCTTTATTCCACCCCCACCCACCCCGCCAAATCCAGCCCTTTCCCAAGAGTCATAGAAAATACTCTCTGATCTCCCTTGAGCCCAGCATTGAACTGGGGCATTCAAAACCCATCATATTAATCATAACTAATGTTTTTATCCACCTGGGTTGTTATACTGTCACCTGTTGGGGCCATTCATGGAAACCTGATCTATTGTCATTAATAATAGTCACTGACGTTTATAGGCTTATTTCCCTGTGCTGTGTTGGGTTAAGCGCTCTTGATGGCTTTTCTGAGGTGTGCCTGAGAGCCCAGTCCCCAGGACACCAAAGCTCTCACCCTGAGCCCTGGGTTAATTTGCTCTGTGGTCTCCAACAAGTCCTTGTATTTCTAATAGCCTCAGTGATTCATCTGATGAATGGCCCTCAAATTCCCAGCCCTACACGTGATTGAAAGGATTAAATGAATGAGTTCATGGATGTACTCAGCAAAGGCTAACACTGCATCTTACTCTGTGTCCTTCCAGAAACTCCCTGAGGCAAGGTGCTCAGCAGTCTTGTTTTTATTATCTCCCCTTTGAAGAGTCTTCTTGGACATTTTTCCCCCCCAATTGTCCCACCCATGATGTTTTAATTACAGGTACACTGTGTATCTCTTTATGTACTTTATGAATTTCTGGGCTCCATATATAAAAAGAGTATGATTTTTATCCCCAACCCCACTTTCTAGGAATCAATTTTTCCCCCTTAGAGGCACTACCACCTCTATTGAGAATGCATGATTTAGGAGATATTCCAAGAAAAATTGGAAAAATTTTGGGCTGGCCAAGAAGTTTGTTTGGATTTTTCTGTAAGATGTTACAGAATAAACTTAGAATGAACTTTTTGGGCAACCCAGTAAGTAAAATTGGAGCACGTTGGGGAAATAAGACAGGAAAGAGAAAGGAGACTGTAAAGATGCATTTATCATCAAGCAGGTTACCATGGGGGTTAATTAAAGCTGGTCCTCCTGGGGAACCCTGGAATGCAGCATAGAACAGTGGAGAATTATCAGCAGACTCCATCCATCATTGGCTCAGGGCTTATCCCAGGGGTATTACCTCTCAGAAAAAGCCCTGAGACAAAAATGGGAGTGTTTGCCAAAGGTATTTGTTTGCAGAAGGTCACCTTTGGCAGGTGCTGGGAACCGGTGCTGAGGAGGGGGTGGGAGGGGCCTCGACAGTAATTACTGTACACTGTCTAGTTCTTAAGTGAAGAAAATATTGGAACTTGAGGCTCACAAATGTTTCTGTGTTTTTTGCATTGGTTCTTAAGTAAAGGAAGTCTTGTGGCCTAAGGGTCATGGTAATTCTGTAGTGTTTTTCCCCCTCATTAATTTTTCATTTAAGAAAGTCAGGAAAAAAGAATGGGAATAAAAGTATTTGTAGATGTGTTGATTCGTCTGTGCTCAGTCGTGTCTGACTCTTTGCGACCCCAGGGACTGTAGCCCGCCAGGCTCCTCTGTCCATGGACGTTTCCAGGCAAGAATACTGGAGTGGCTTACCATTTCCTTCTTCAGGGGATCTTCCCAATTCAGGGACAGAACCTGTGTCTCCTGCATAAAGCAGATTCTTTATCGCCGAATCACCTGGGAAACCCACATTGATTCAGTGCTTGGTATCTGATGATAGCTAAGCTTTTTGACCTCCTGCTGTGTGTAGGATTGTAGAGTTCTCACCATGAAACCCGATTTCCCAGGTGGTGCAGTGGTGAAGAATCCACCTGCCCATGCAGCAGACACAGGTTCTACCCTTGGGTTGGGAAGATCCCCTAGAGAATGAAATGGCAACCCACTCCAGTATTCTTGCCTGGAGAATTCCATGGACAGAGGAGCCTGGCAGGCTAATGGGGTTGCGAAGAGTCAGACACAACTGCGTGACCAAACACACACCATGAAACTAGGCACTTATCCTTTGGGGGATGGGACTGCATCCTTGTTGAAATTCTAGTGTGTTCACGTTTTAGTAATTCTCCCCAAATAAAATGGAGCGTTATTTTAAATAAGCACAGAGAACTTTAGTCCTGCTGACACTATCATTTGGAGTGACTTTTTAATACTTTCAAAGAATGAAGAGTCTTACTAATATATAACGTGAGAAACATTAGCACTTTCAAAACAAGATTAAAATAGGTATTCTGGTTGCTCTTGCATACACATCTTTTGTTGAGAAGATGGCAGGGTCTTGGTTGTGAAGGGCGGTGCTGTGACTTCCACCGTTTGCTTCAGTTCTGGTTTCCTGGGAAAGTAATTAGCATCCACCTTCAGGATTCCAGAATGTTAATAGGAATGTTGAGATTTCGTCTTGAATTCCTGTAGGAGTTAGGTGCCTTGGTTTCAATACCTTATTTGGTTGGGAAGAAATCTCATTGGAAAATCTTCATCCTTTTTGTTTAACATGCTGTTCCTCAGTTTTGTCTGACTCTTTTGTGACCCCATGGACTGCAGCCCACCAGGCTGCTCTGTCCATGGGATTTCCCAGGCAAGCATATTGGAGTGGGTTGCCATTTCCTTCTCCAGGAGATCTTCCTGACCCAGGGATTGAACCTGAGTCTCCTGCATTGCAGGTGGATTTTTTACCATGAGCCACCAGGGAAGCCCTTTGTTGAACATATTTGCCTCCAAATATCCATCTGCTCAGCAAATTCAATGTATTCTTTTTCATTTAATATGTATTTGGCTTCACCAGGTCTTGGTTGCAGCAGGCAGGATCTTCAGTGGTGGCCTGTGAACTCTTACTTGCAATATATAGGATCCAGTTCCCTGACCAGGTATCAAACCCAGGCCCCTGCATTGAGAGTGCAGAGTCTTAGCCACTGGACCACCAGGGAAGTTCCTAAATCAAGGTATTCTGACTCATCATTCAGCTGACATTGACTTCAGACCTGGAAGATGCCAGACCTTGGACTAAGAATAGGGGATACAGGGGTGAATAAATTAGTTTCTGTCCTTTCTGTCCATGGTCAAGTAGGTAAATAAATAAGCGCAGAGTGGTGTTAACACTTTAATATATGCGTATGCTGAGTCTATGTGAAGCTCAAGTAAAATTGTCAGCCTTGTTTAAATGAGTCAGGGCAAATTTCCATCAAGAAGTAGATTTCATTATACATACAGGGTTGAAGATGGTGTTTTCCTCTGATGTGCAACCCTGATCATAACTGTGTCACATGTTTAGAAATCAGAGGTCTAATTTATTCTCATACTAAAAGAAAGATAGCCTTCTGGGTAGCTCAGTGGTAAAGAATCTGCCTGCCAGTACAGCGGGTTTGATTCCTAGGTTGGAAAGATCCCCTGCAGGAGGAAATGGCAACCCACTCCAGTATTCTTACGTGGGAAATCCCATGGACAGAGGAGCCTGCTGAGCTACAGTCCATGGGGTTGCAAGAATCGGACACGACTGAGCGACTGAGCACATGCTGCAGCATGTGCTAAAGGAAAGGTGTTGAAATTGATCAAGAGAGAGTGGGATGGTAGGGCCTAGCACTGAACGAACCTGGAGTTGAGCCATTTAAAGAGGCTGAAGACTTGTTTTCTAGCTGTACTTTTCCTATGTGCAGATAGTCATTCTTTGCAGCCCAGGGCCTCACACAATGCCTGGCCCACCAGATATTCAGTTTTGGGTAAATGCACACAGTGCTAATCCTGAGAGGTATACAGGTGAAATAAGTGTACAGGTGAAGTAAGAAGCGGAAGTGGATACAAGGAAGACCTGACTTTGAATCCCAGCCATGATGTGTTTTAGCTGAGTGACCTTAAGTGAACCACTTAACCAACCTAAACCTGTTTCCTCACCTGTAATAATAGAACTTGCTTATTCACATGGTTGTTTTAAAGATTCAGTAAAACATCTGTAATAGAGTCCAGAGCCTCGGTTTGGGCTTATGGTTGGCATCAGATAAATGGCTGTTCCCTCTTCATTCTTTCAAAATCCTGTTAAGATTAAAATAATGTCAGCCAATGAAAGTGATGTCGAAGTTAATATCATAATTTCTACCTTAAAGTTAGGCTCTGGACATGGTGAAGTTCTGTTACCATTTGTGAGTTCTGCCTATGATCATGGTGAAAGAAGGAATTTACATGAAAAGAGAAAAAGAAGTGTATGAAGACAAGAGTAACTCTGCCTGACTCAAGCTTGCTAAGGAAGCAGAGATGTTGAAAAAACACCTGCCTAGCTACAAAACGCCTGACCAGTATGCCTCCAAACCTGTCAAGGTCATCTAAAACAAGGAAAGCTTGAGAAACTATCACAGCCAAGAGGAGCTTCTGGCAATGTGACAACTGAATGAGATAAGATGTCTTGGATGGTATCCTGGAACAGAAAAAGGGCAGTCAGGTAAAAACTAAGGAAATCTAAATACATTATGTGTGTTAGTGTTAGTCACTCAGTCATGTCCAACTCTTTGTGACCCCATGGACTGCAGCTCATCAGGCTCCTCTGTCCATGGGGATTCCCCAGGCAAGAATACTGGAGTGAGTTGCCATGCCCTTCTCCAGGGGATCTTCCCTACCCAGGGATCAAACCTGCGTCTCCTGCATTGCAGACAGATTCTTTACTGTCCGAACCACCAGGGAAGCCCCCAAATACATTATCAGTTCAGGTCAGTTGCTCAGTTGTGTCCGACTCTTTGCAACCCCATGAACTGCAGAACGCCAGGCTTCCCTGTCCATCACCAACTCCTGGAGCTTACTCAAATTCATGTCCATTTGAGTCGGTGATGCCATCCAACTATCTCATCCTCTGTCGTCCCCTTCTCCTCCTGCCTTCAATTTTTCCCAGCATCAGGGTCTTTTCTAGCGAGTCAGTTCTTCGCATCAATCCTCTTGGATTGACTGGTTTGATCTCCTTGCAGTCCAGGGGACTCTCAAAAGCCTTCTCCAACACCACAGTTCAAAAGCATCAGTTCTTCAGTGCTCAGCTTTCTTTATGGTCCAACTCTCAATTTATGGTCCAGTCCATAAATACATTATGGGTTTTAGTTAATATTAGTGTATCAGTATCGGTTCATTAATTATAATAAATGCATCATAATTTCCAAGAGGAAATTAGTCCTGAATACTCTTTGGAAGGACTGATACTGAAGCTGAAACTCCAATACTTTGGCCACCTGATGCGGAGAACTGACTCTGGGAAAAATTGAAGGCAGGAGGAGAAGGGGACGACAGAGGATGAGATAGTTGGATGGCATCACTGACTCGAAGGTGTTAGGTGACACTGAGTGCAGATTATATGGAAATTCCCTGTACTGTTCTCTCAATTTTTCTGTAAATTAAAACTGTTCTAAAAAGTAAAGTCTATTTTTAAAATATTGGTTGCTGGGACTCTGTGAACTGAGGCACTGCCTTTACAGAAGTCCTCCAACCTGTTATATAGACATGGAAACTCAGCCTCAGGCAGATGAAGCCATGTCCACCGTGTCCACAGTTAAGAGCTGAGACTTAGACTCAGTTTCAAGTTTAGCCTGGCTTCTCTGTTACTCTTTCATCTGCCTTTATTGTATTAAGTGATGCCCATGAAATTATGATTTCCTCAACAGATGATGTTCAGATTACATCAGATGTTCAGTGCCATCATCTGCATGGGACAACTGAACCAAGCCTCTTCTGACCACTTCCTGGGTCACAATTCAAGGGGCAGTACATTTTTACCTAAGTATCATTGACCAAGGTAGGGCCACCTGCTCCCTCTACTTTGGACCAATGAAGTGAAGGCCAGGGGACTACCGTGAGTGACTTAGACCCATCCTGATCCACTTACTGGAATCTGGTACCTTTGCTGCCAGACAGAATGAGATTCTGTTAGGAGGAGAAAGTTGAAGAATTGGCTTCTGGGTAGACACCCAACCTGCCTGCCATGCTGTGGTCACCAGGAGCCTGTAGCAGAAGCTGGACTGATGGCTGACATCATCATCATGGTCTTCTCTCCCCATCATGTCAGCCCCCAAGTCCTGCTGGACTATCTGCCAGCCTGGCCTTCTGCAGAGGGGGCTTTTGGGTTGTCCACTTGTTCTTTTCCCACCCTGAGTTGTTGAGGGTGTGAAAGGCGGTTCTAGAGACTCTGGACACCCTGCCCATTGCAGTATCTCAGGTAGCCTACTGAGCCAGAAAAAAGGACTGGAAGTTTTTTATTGTGTCTGATCGAAGCTACTGTGGTTACTGTAGTTGGTTGTTGGGGGCGGGGTGGAAGGCAGGAAATCCCAGGAGCCTTCTCACTCTGTGGTCTTGCTCCTAACTCACCATGTACTTGGAGTGAGGTTTTGTCGGGTCAGAGGAGGCCTGAGGGAATGAGAGGGTCCGGGACCAGGAGATGGGATGTGGGGCTCTTGTCCTGGGCTCTTTGACATCATTTTGGAGGCTGGACCATAGGGTAAGAGTGGATGGATTGATATGGCTCCCACCTTCAAAGATGTTATGGTCCAGACAGGATGCGGACTTTCTCATGACCACACAAGAAGGCTGGGTGACCTCGTAGCCACAACATGGGCTCTGTGGTATGCCAGCAGATCCTCTTTGCCAACTGTGTGACTTCCAGCAAGTTGCTTAATCTTCCTGAGCTTCAAATTCTTCATCAGTAAAAATGGGATAACTGGACCTGCCCTGCTAGACCACTGTCACCCATAGGGTGGCATAATGGTTGTGAAACAGCTGGTTCCAGCCTGTTGATGGTAATAAAAGTGTGAAAGTGAAAGTCACTCAGTCGTGTCCGACTCTTTGCAACCCCATGGACTATGCAGTCCTTGGAATTCTTCAGGCCTGAATACTGCAGTGAGTAGCCTTTCCCTTCTCCAGGGGATCTTCCCAACCCAGGGCTCAAACCCAGGTCTCCTGCATTGCAGGCGGATTCTTTACCAGCTGAGCCACCAGGGAAGTCCAAGAATACTAGAGTGGGTAACCTATCCCTTCTGCAGTGGGTCTTCCTGACCCAGAAATGGATGTGGGGTCTCCTGCATTGCAGGCAGATTCTTTACCAGCTGAGCTATCAGGGCAGCAACAATTCTTGTATGAAGATTTGTGGGCACACAGGCTAAAAGTCAGAATACAGATTGCTGTGGGTTGGTTCTGAGATAGGACTCTGGCAGGCTTCCTGGAGGAGGCAGCCTTTGATCCAGGCATAGGAGGATGCAGTGGTATCAGGGTCAAGGTTAGGGCTGAAGATAGAAGGAACAACTTAGGCAAAGTCCTGGAAATGAAAAATGCTGCTGAGTAAGGTGTGAGTATTTCCTAGTGGCTGTTCCTGGGGGCGCTTTTGTGGGGGAAGGGTTGCATAGCTCAGTGGTGAGAGGATGAAGTAGGAAATGTAATAGGAGGGGTCAGATTATGTCTAGTCTGTGAAATTGCTGTGCAGCCTGGGATAAGAAACTCCCATGTCAATGCTTTTCTTCTTCCCTACAAAATTAGGTAGTTGGATACATTTTAGGATTTTTTGATGGAGAAGCTGTTAACCTTATGGGTGACACTGTGTCTCTTTGGGCAGCGAAGAGACATAATTTTGCAGAATTTTCAGCATTCTGGAGCCTGCCCACAGACACTAGTAGAGCTCCCAGAGGTGGACTAACCCAGACACTCCCAGGCTTTTCAGACGTGCCGGTGGAGGTGCTGCACCCTTGGTTGAGCACCAATAGCCTCTAAAGGCCATGCCTCTGGCTAATGCTTTGGTCTCAGACCCCCTGCCTTTTACACCATTAGTGATGAGTCAAAGCAGAAACACAGATGTAGGAGGTGGGACTGCTGCTGCCAGCGCCCCTGTCCTCTCAGCAGGCCGCTGCTCACCCATGCCTCCACAGAAGACCCTCAAACACTCACAGGCAGGTCTGGCTCAGTCTCTTGTGGGGGTCACTGCACCTTTCCCAGGGTCCTGGTGCCCACAAGGTTTTGTTTGTGCCCTCCAAGAGTCTCTGGTGGGTATGAGGTTTGATTTTAAATGTGAGTGCACCTCTTGTTTCGGCTTCTCCTTCGTCCTTGGATGTGGGGTATCTTTTTTTGGTGAATTCCAACTTCCTTCTGTTGATGGTTGTTCAGCAGCTAGTTGCGCTTTTGGTGTTCTTGCAGAAGGTGAGCACACGTGCTTTTACTCCACCATCCTACACGTATGGGGTTAGTGCAGGGTTTTTTATGACTTCAAGAAAGCTTAAATGGCTTTGGGGGCTGAAACAGTTTGGCTCAGGTAAAATACCCACGTACATCATTTCAAAAGTTGGGGAAAATGAAAGTTACATAAAGTATACACACACATACTCACACCCCTCAGTCCCCATGTCCCAGAGTTTGGAACATTAATTAGTGTCACTGCATGGAATAAATTAAGCTGGGGACCTTGTGGCTTCCATCTGGGAAAAAATAGTGCTAAGAAATGCTGACTTCAGAAACGGCAGAGCAGTGTGCTTGTTACAGGGATCTCACCAGACACAGACCCTCTCCAGGCAGGGAGCTTGCCCTTTCAGGAGCCTGGGTGCTCTGGCTGAATGGGGAGGTAGGCTGTGGATGACAGTGTGCCTTGTTTCAGATGCAGAAGGTGTTTTGGAGCAGGGCATCTCAGCCAGGACCCTGGGGTGTGAACCCCAGCTGTGTGACCTCAGGCAGATTACACTTGACTTCTTTGGATCTCAGTTTTCTCATCTGTAAAGTGGGCATATTAATAGTACCTACCTCAGAGCATGGTTGGGAGGATTTCATGAGTTAATAAAGGTAAAACACGAAAAGTACTGGGCACGAAACACAAGTGGCATGTGTCTGGTGTGATGATGATCTGTCAAGGCCTCTAGAACTCTTACTATAAACTCAGTAGGTGCTCACAGACTCAAACAGAACAAATGAATCAATCGAGGTAAGAGTACAGGGAGTCAGAATGGGCCACTTAAGTGGGAAAAGTGCAGCCTCTTTGTTACATATTATTTTTTTTAAATGTAGTTAAAATATAAAACTTAAAATGTACCATTTTGGCCATAAGGCTATAGATTGATGGTTTAATGTGCAACCATCCCCATCATCCATCCACAGAACTTTTTGTCTTACACAACTGAAACTTTACACCCATTTGTCCAAATCCATTATGGCTGTGGGAGAAGGAAATGGCAACCCCCTCTAGTATTCTCGCCTAGAGAATCCTGTGGACAGAGGAGCCTGGTGGGCTGTTGTCCATAGGGTCACACAGAGTTGGACATGACTGAAGCAACTTAGCGTGCATGCATGCATTATGGCTGCTGTAGCAGAAACACCATAAATTGGATGATTTAAGCAGAAAGAATCTACTTCTCACAGTGGTGGAGGCTGGGAAGTCCAAGATCAAGGCACTGGCAGGCTTGGTGTCTGGTGATGGTTCATGACAGCTGGCTTACTGCTGTGTGTTCAGCAAGAGGCAAGGGAGCTCTCTGCAGCTTCCTTTATAAGGGCACTAATTCCTTTCATGAGGGCTGCACCCTTATGACCTAACCACTCCCAAAGGCCCTGCCTCGTGTTAGGGTTAGGATTTCAGCATAGGAATTTGGAGGGAGCACATTCAATCTGTAGCCCCATTAAACACTAACCCCCCATCCGTCCCTCCCCACAACCCAGTCCCCAGCAGTTACCATTTTACTTTCTGTCTATGAATTTAATTACTCTAGTACCTCGTATAGGTGGAACATGTACTATCTGTTCTTTGGCTTATTTTACTTAGTATGATGTCCTCAAGGTTCATCCATGTAGCATATGTGAAAATTTCTATTTATTTTTTAAACGTAAACACATACTGTGCATGTTTTTAGTATCTATATTTATTTTTACATTTTATTTATGTATTTGTTTTGAGCTGCCCTGGGTCTTGATTGCTATGCGCGGGCTTTAGTTGTGGCGAGCAGGGGCTGCTCTTCCCTGTGGACTGCAGGCTCAGTGGTTGTGGTGCACGGGCTTAGTTGCCTTGCAGCGAGTGGAATCTTCCCAGACCAGGAATCACACCCATGTGCCCTGCTTACTGGCAGGTGGACTCCTAACCACTGGGACCACCTGGGAAGTCCTGTTTGTTTCTGTTTATTTGGCTTTGCTGAGTCTTTGGTGTGCACACAGAATCTTTAGTTGCGGCATGTGAACTCTTGGTTGTAGCATTCTCTGATCAGGGATCTAACCCATGCCCCCTGCTTTGGGAGCGCAGAGTCTTAGCCACTGGACCACAAAAGGGAAGAACTTCCTTTTTAAAGGCTGACTGACATTCCATTGCATGTATATTCCACATTCTGTTTGTTCAGCTATCAGTGGGCCCTTGGGTTGTTTCCGTCTCCTAGCTCTTGTGAATGATGCTGCTGTGAACATGCGTGTCCAAAGCCACATTAACGCTCTTAACCATAACCCAGCTAGGTCTGAGTGTCTCTGGCACCTCGGGCCAATTTCATCCATTGCTCCTTGGAGTGGAGAGGAAGGACCATGTGAATACTGGGTACTAAGATGACCACTGGCTAGCTGAATTGCACTGGGCAATTGCCTCATCCCTTTGTGCCTCCATTTCTTCATCTGCAAAATGGGGATACTCACATTTCTTTCCTTACAGTGTTGAGAGACTAAATGAGTTAACATCTATAAAGCACCTGGAACAGCACTGACACTTAGTAAGCTTCGTAAAATGGAAATTCCTGTTATTTATATAACATTCCAGCCACATCTCACGATTTTAATTTCAGTGTGACGTGGTGTTAGTCGCTCAGTCGTGCCCGATGCTTTGTGGCCCCATGGACTATAGCCTGCCAGCCTCCTCTGTCCATGGGACTCTCCAGGCAAGAATACTGGAGTGGGTAGCCATTCCCTTTTCCAGGGGATCTTTCCAACCTAGGGCTCGAACCTGGGTCTCCTGCATTGCAGAACAGATTCTTACCATCTGAGCCACCAGCGAAACCCTTAGGGCTCAGTGGGTAAAGAACCCATTTGCAATGAAGGAGACGCAGGAGCTGCTGCTAAGTCGCTTCAGTCGTGTCTGACTCTGTGCGACCCCATAGACGGCAGCCCACCAGGCTCGGCCGTCCCTGGGATTCTCCAGGCAAGAACACTGGAGTGGGTTGCCATTTCCTTCTCCAATGCATGAAAGTGAAAAGTGTAAGTGAAGTTGCTCAGTCCTGTCTGACTCCTCATGACCCCATGGACTGCAGCCTACCAGGCTCCCCTGTCCATGAGATTTTCCAGGCCAAGAGTACTGGAGTGGGTTGCCAGATGCAGGAGATTCTGGTTCAATTCCTGGGTCAGGAAGATCCTCTGGAGGAGGACTTGGCAACCCACTCCAGTATTCTTGCATAGAGAATCCCATGAACTGAGGAGCCTGGTGGCCTACAGTCCCATGGGGACTGAGTGACATGGACATGACTGAGTGACTAAGCATGCATGCATGACCTGGTTTGGATGTTAGGAAGCAGAGGCTCAGAGAGGTTAGGTCACTTGCCCAGTGGCACACAGCTAGTAGACCCTAAAGCTGCATGGGAACCTGCATGGGCCTGAGTATAAGCCATATTTTCCTTACCAGTTTTTCTTTGAGCCTTTCTTCTTGAGCTGTAGGGGACCTGGCACCCGCTCGTCCTGCCTTAAGCTCTGCCTTGAAAGGGTTTGCCATGAGTACCCCAACCAAACTGAGCTGCATTGCAGGCAGGAGCCAGGCGTGATATGGTCTCTTTCAATAGGCAGTGCCAGGTTTGCTGCTGGCCGCGAGGTCCGTGTTTAACAAACACTGTTGACTAATCCCCTTGGCCTTGCAGCGTCCAAGCTGAGTTCCAAACAAAACCCAGATCTAAACATGGGCATGGAATGTGGCTGTTGGAAAGCTGAGCACTGCTGACTTCTGTGGGGAATCCACACACACGCCTGTGGTGAGGGTTCTGTGGGCTTCCCAAGTGGCTCAGTGGGTAAAGAATCTACCTGCAGTTCAGGAGATGCAGGAGACCTGGGTTCAATCCCCGGGTCGGAAAGATCCCCTGGAGAAGGGCATGGCAACCAGCTCCAGTATGCATACCTGGAGAATCCCATAGACAGAGGAGCCTGGAGGGCTACAGTCCATGGGGTTGCAAAGAGTTGGACACGACTGAAGCAGTGCATGCATGAGATTCTGTGCTCTAGTTCAGTTCAGTTTAGTCACTCTGTCGTGTCCCGACTCTTCGCGACCCCATGCACCACAGCATGCCAGGACTCCCTGTCCATCACCAACTCCCAGAGTCTGCTCAGACTCATCTCCATTGAGTCAGTGATGCCATCCAACCATCTCATCCTCTGTTGTCCCCTTCTCCTCCTGCCTTCAATCTTTCCCAGCATCAGGGTCTTTTCAAATGAGTCAGCTCTTTGCATCAGGTGGCCAAAGTATTGGAGTACTCTAGTTGGGCCAGGTCAACTCGACTGCCATTTATTTACAACCTTCGCAGCCTATTAGCAGAATTTAGCCAGAATCTGTTGTGTGTGGATGCTAGTCCAGGTTTTAAGTCAGTGGTTGTCTCTGCTCAGAGATGGCAATAAACAGATCAATAAGAATTGACTTGTTATGGTCCAGTCTTGAGGAGGGGTTGAATTCCATCCCTTTTGGAGAGAATCTCCATCCTCTGTACCCTCCTGAAACTCTGCTTTTCTGCTTCCATCCCCTTCCCTGTTCTCATTGCCCGTGGAGGGGCAGAAACAAGAGGAAGGTGATTAGGTATGGAGTGAAAGTTGGGTTGTGAGACAAGTCCTTTATCTTGGAGGAGAAAGACCATGCAAGGTTCTTCTGCATCTTCAGCTTCCAGCCTGTCACCCGTTCTGCACCTGCCTTGTGGGCCTTTGCCTGGGAATATGGAGTGAAGTGCACACCTCTGAGCCTAGGGTCCTCAGACTTCATATTCACAAACCATTCCTTGCATCTTGTTATGAAGTATGTGGCTGGCACTGCTGAGCGTCATGTGGATTGAATAGCGCCCCCCATTTTCCAGGGGGCCAGGGGAGCACTGGTACAATTCAGTGGGCAGAGCATTGGGGTGGGATCTGGACACTTGGCAATAGCCCTGGTGTGAACTTGGACGAGTCTTGGGCCCATGTGGGACCTTCATTTTCCTATCTGTAAAACTTTAGGGCCTTTACAGGCTCTGTCCTTCCATGATGCTAGCTCTGTCTCTCACTTGAATTGGGAATTGGTGTTATCATTTGCCTCTCATGTGTAGCACTGTTTCTCCCACCAGTCCCTGATTTCACTTTGGGAACTTTATTCCACCCTGTTCTTAGCCATGTTGTTTGGTTAAGAGTAACCTCATGCCCCACTCCAGAATCATCCAGTCAATCTGCTTTCTCTGACCCCTGAGGATACAGGAAAATGCTTGCCACCTGGTCAGAGCCAGTGGGAAGAGAAGGTGGATCTGAGGACTTGGGGAAATTCCCAGAAGAGGTGTCTTCTCCTGTGGCATGAAGGTGTGAACATTGGAGCATCTGCAGTCATTTTGCTAACATGAGTAAGGGGTCTGGAGAAGTTGGGGAGGGGAAGGAAGTGGCCACTTTGCAAAGCCCAAGATTGAAGGCTAAGCCATATGAGATGGAGTGGGAATCCCTGCTTGCAGGCTGAAAGACAGCTGGTTGGAAAGGCTGGTGTGGTGGGGGTGGGGAATTGGAGGTGGCTATAGAGCCCACAGGAAACAGTTGAGATTGTCCTCAAGGTCGCTGGGTTTCCCAGCAGGGTGTGGGGTGATCAGATGTGTGTTTTGTAAGGATGACTTTGTTGCTGGCTGCAGAAGGGTCAGCGTTTAGGGATGCAAGTGGCCCTTAGCTGTCCCAATATGGCAGCTACAATTCAGAATGGGGCCACTGACCTTGGCCTTGGAGGTAGGTGCACATGGCATTCTGACCCATTGGATCTCTGCAGCATCTGTGCTAGACTGAATCGCATTGTCTCCCTCCTGTAGTTTAAAAAGACACTTTCAGATAAGTCCAGTGTCTTGCCCAGTGTCACACAGCCAGGTGCCAGCTGCAAAGCCAACACTCTCCCCACTGTCAGTCTCTCACCGCTGGGCCTTTCTTTCTCTCACCCTGTCTCTGAAACCTTCAGCATCCTTCAGGACCAAGGCTGACATTTGTGTTCAACATGATTTCCTTCCTGCTCACAATAAATGTCAGACTGAATGATGGAAATGATTCAGCAAGAAATAGAATTTGAGGGGGAAAAAAAGGAGCTGTGTAAAAACATTTGCAAACGGATTAAAAATTGGAGTCCACCAGCTCATGCCAACCGTACTTGGAAGTTGGGGAGATATTTTTAGACCATGAAATCCAAATGGCACAGATCGTGGGTTGGAAGGATGGAAATGCGAAGTATAGTTTGCCTCTAGCTGTGACCAGAGTTTGCTGCTGACTTTCTTCTTAGCTATAAAATAGCAGCATCCCAAATGCAGAATCCCCTGAATATACAGTATTTCTATTTATTTATTCTTTTCCCCTAAATGTACTGTCTTCCTCTTTTTATTGCCTCTTTCTCCTTTCACATCAGGAGTCCTGGGGCTCAGCCACCTGTTGTCGGAGGTCTCTGGAGAGACCTACATGTTGTTGGCTTTTGAATTGTCTTCACATTTTTGGAGGCTAGTGAAAGCAACCCCTTTTGAGCCAGCTGAGGAGTCCCAGGGAGCTTGTTGGCTCCTGGATCCCAAAGGAGTTCAGGAGCAGGACCAACAGGAGATGGGCTTTACCTGGGGCCAAGAACACCTGGATCGGTGGCTGGGGGACTGCCCTGGCACCAGCGGTCTCTGTGCAGTCTCTGTGCAGACTCCCCACGTGCTGGGACCGTGGTCACCCCCAGCATCTGAGCTTTATGTCTCAGTCCCTAGAGAGGGACTGCCCTTGCTTCTTTAGTTCTCAAGTTAGGGACGCAGGCAGCCACTGCTGGATCCCCCTTCTCAACCTGTGTCCTTGGGGGTTGGATCACAGGAGAGCAATGACAGCTCCTGTAAAACAGGGACCAGAGACGTTCCCAAGAAAAGGGAGGCGGCTTGTCAAAAGTCTGACGGTAGATTTCACCAGATGTCATTTACGGCTCACCAGGCACTTTTCCAGATGCTTTACCTGTGTTAATCTCTTTCAATCCTCACAACCACCCCATGATATGGGTGCTGCTGCTAAGTCGCTTCAGTCGTGTCTGACTCTGTGCGACCCCATAGACGGCAGCCTACCAGGCTCCTCTGCCCATGAGATTCTCCAGGCAAGAGTACTGGAGTGGGGTGCCATTGCAGTTACATGGAAAATAAGAGGAGGGTTTGATTGCCCTGCAGGGTTCCTGGGATGCCAAACGAGATAGCATTTTTCAGTTGCCGAGGACAGTGTCCAGCATGTGCTTCCTTTCCCTTCCTTTAGAAAGGTCTTCAGTTATTTTTATTTTGATCAGAGGAGTGCATACATGTAATCCCAGCCCCGAATGGCATTCATAGGTTTAAAATGCAGAGCCACAGTCCAGTCTTGCCCTGTGCCATTCCTGCCCCACTTCCGGAGGCAAAGCCCTCTCCTTCTGCCTCTTCTCAGACCTCCTGGGGGTTCTCGCCACATCTCTCAGTCATGAGCTTGTGCTGCTGTCTTTTGATGAATCAGCTTTAGGCATTTTTACTGATTTCCTGTTCTATCTCAGATCCCCCCCTGGTTTAGGCTTTCTTTTCTTCTCTTTTCTCCCCCATCCATGTCCTCTGTTCCTCTGGTCCGTTACCTCTCTCTCCTCCTCTGTTGCCTTCTCTCCTGCCCTCCAGTCATGTGGTCCTCCCCCCTCCCCCACCTTCTTTCTCCTCTCTTCTTTTCCTGTTTTCCGAGAATGTCTTCTCCGTCTCTCTCTCCCAGAAATCTTTCTTAAAAAGTAGCTTTATTATTATCCTTTCTTTCTCATCCTGCTCTGTATTAGGGTTATTAATTATAGTCACATTATCACTGATTTTAAAAAGGGTTCTCTTGGGCTTCCCTGGTGGCTCAGTGGTAAAGAATCCATCTGCCACTGCAGGGGACACAGGTTTGATCCCTGGTCTGGGAAGATTCCACATGCCATGGGGCAGCTAAGCCTGTGTGCTACAGTTATTGAACCAGTGCTCTAGAGCCTGTGAGATGCAACTGCTGAAACCCATATGCCCTAGAGCCTGTGCTCTGCAACAAGAGAAGCCACCTCAGTGAGAAGCTCATGCACTGCACCCAGAGAATAGACCCTGCTCACTGCGACTAGAGAAAAGCCCATGCAGCAACAAAGACCCAGCACAGCCAAAAAAAATAATAATAAATAAAAAATAAAAGCCCTTGGCTTTAACCTCCACTGTGCTGTAGCCTCTTCTTCTTTTTTTTTTTTTTTTTAATTTTAGCTCTTTTTATTTATTTGTTTTTGGCTGTGCTGGGTCTTCACTGCTACTTGAGAGCTTTCTCTAGTTTCAGTGAGTAGGGGCTACTCTTCATTGCGGTGCAGAGGCTTCTCCTTGTGGTGGCTTTTCTTGTTGCAGGGCACAGTCTCTAGGCACACAGGCTTGAGTAGTTGTGGACTCAGTAGTTGTGGTGTGCGGGCTTAGTTGCTCCGTGTCATGTGGAATCTTCCCAGACTTCCAGGGATGGAACCCGTGTCCCCTGCATTGATTGGCAGGTGGATTCTTACCCACTGTGTCCCCAGAGAAGCCCTGCTGTAGCTTCTTACCTATAAAAAGAAATAAATCCTTTTCTTCCGTACATTACCTTCTGGAGCCTTCAGGCCGCCCCAAAGCGTAGTTTTCGCTTTTCGTTTTGTGAAGGAGCGCACTGAGGGTCCTTGGTGTCCAGGATGGACTCACTGTCACAAAGAAACGTGAGAGCCACGTGCGGAAGTTTGTTCAGGACCGGGTCCCATCAGACTGCCTCCCATTTCCCTCCAGCAGGGCGCCTGATCCTAGGAAGGGGTCAGAAAATGTGTGCTGAATGGCACTGGACAAAAAGTCGCATCCCTGGTGATCAGATACATGGATATTCCTCTCCAACTTTTCTGCTCTGATTCCTTGTGGCCACATACATACACACATCATCCCACGTGTACCACTCTCATGCTCTGGCTTTAAATTCATCTCCTATGTGTTTTTTATAGCTTTCTATAAATCCCAAATTCCGTTTGGGAGGCAGCCCACTTGTAACGAGCCCTTGGAGGTTTTTGTCCCCCTGACGCCCTGCGTGATTCATGGGCTTGGAGGTAGAGAACCTGCCTCTTGTACTGTCGGTATTGGATATATGTGTGTGCGAGCATGCTCAGCCGTGTCCGACCCCCAGACTGCAACCTCCCAGGCTCCTCTCCATGGGATTTCCCAGCAAGAATACTGCAGTGGGTTGCCATTTCCTCCTTCCTGGAATCTTCCCGACCCAGAGATCGAACCCACGTCTCTTGTGTCTCCTGCGTTGGCAGGTGGGTTCTTTACCACTGGTGCCACCTGCAAAGCCCAAAATAGCTTCTTTGGAAAATAGCTTTCAGGGTAGCAGTAAATCCTCTGGAAATTACCTGGAGTTAACTGTAGGCTGGTTAAGTGTCAGTAATTTCATGTTCCCTGGGCATTTCTGCTGACACATGAACACATGGCTCTAATGGTGTCCCATAACTCTGGTGGCTCAGATGGTAAAGAATCCGCCTGTAATGCAGGAGACCCAGGTTTGATCTCTGGGTCGGGAAGATCCCCTGGAGAAGGGAATGACAGCCCATTCCAGTATTCTTGCCTGGAGAATTCCATGGACAGAGCAGCCTGGCCAGCTACCATCCATGGAGTTGCAAAGAGTCGGACACAACTATGAAACTAACACACACAGATGTATAGAATTTTGGAGCTGGAAGAAGCCTTTGGGATGAAGAATCTGAGCCCAGAGAGGGGAGAGGGTGTGCCTAAGGACACACAGCTGACTAGTGGCAAAGGAACCCTGGGTCTCTTGAGCTGTATTTTCAGCCCCTTTGCTCTGCCTGTTTCCAGGCAGGTCCCTTAGGTCAAGGTAATATATGTGCTGATACAGTTGCCAAGCTGTTTTGTAGCACCATTCCTGATTTAGTTATTGATTGGACACTAGTCTCATTCAGTTCAGTTCAGTCACTCAGTCGTGTCTGACTCTTTGCGACCCCATGGACTGCAGCATGCCAGGCCTCTCTGTCCATCACCAACTCCCAGAGTTTACTCAAACTCATGTCCATTGAGTCGGTGATGCCATCTAACCATCTCATCCTCTGTCGTCCCTTTCTCCCGCCTTCAGTTTTTCCCAGCATCAAGGTCTTTTCAAATGAGTCGGTTCTTTGCATCAGGTGGCCAAAGTATTGGAGTTTCAGCATCAGTCCTTCCAATGAATATTCAGGACTGATGTCCTTTAGGATGGACTGGTTGGTTCTCCTTGAAGTCCAAGGGACTTTCAAGAGTCTTCTCATAGTTCAAAAGCATCAATTCTTTGGCACTCAGCCTTCTTTATAGGCCAACTCTCATATTCATACATGACTACTGGAAAAACCATAGCTTTGACTAGACGGACCTTTGTTGGCAAAGTAATGTCTCTGCTTTTTAATATGCTGTCTAGGTTGGTCATAACTTTCCTTCCAAGGAGGAAGTGACTTTTAATTTCATGGCTGCAGTCACCATCTGCAGTGATTTTGGAGTCTAAAAAAATAAAGTCTGTCACTGTTTCCCCATCTATTTGCCATGAAGTGATGGAACCAGATGCCATGATCTTAGTTTTCTGAATGTTGAGTTTTAAGCCAACTTTTTCACTCTCCTGTTTCACTTTCATCAAAAGGCCCTTTAGTTCTTCACTTTCTGCCATAAGCGTGGTGTCATCTGCATATCTGCGGTTATTGATATTTCTCCCAGCAATCTTGATTCCATTGTGCTTCATCCAGCCCAGCATTTCTCATGATATACTCTGCATATAAGTTAAATAAGCAGGATGACAATATACAGCCTTGACGTACTCTTTTCTCAATTTGGAACCAGTCTGTTGTTCCATGTCCTGTTCTAACTGTTGCTTCCTGACCTGCATACAGATTTGTCAAGAGGCAGGTCAGGTGGTCTGTTATTCACATCTCTTTAAGAATTTTCCAGAATTTGTTGTGATCCACACAAAGGCTTTGGTATAGTCAATAAAGCAGAAGTAGATGTTTTTCTGGAACTCTCTTGCTTTTTTGATGACCCAGAGGATGTTGGCAATTTGATCTCTGGTTCCTCTGCCTTTTCTAAATCCAGCTTGAACATCTGGAAGTTCACGATTCACATATTGCTGAAGCCTGGCTTGGAGAATTTTGAGCATGACTTTACTAGCGTGTGAGATGAGTGCAATTGTACAGTAGTTTGAGCATTCTTTGGCATTGCCTTTCTTTGGGATTGGAATGAAGACTGACCTTTTCCAGTCCTGTGGCCACTGCTGGATTTTCAAATTTGCTGGCATATTGAGTGCCACACTTTCACAGCATCATCTTTTAGGATTTGAAATAGCTCAACTGGAATTCTATCACCTCCACTAGCTTTGTTCATAGTGATGCTTCCTAAGACTCACTTGACTTTGCGTTCCAGGATGTCTGGCTCTAGGTGAGTGATCACACCATCATGATTATCTGAGTCGTGAAGATCTTTTTGTATAGTTCTTCTGTGTATTCTTGCCACTTTGTCTTAATATCTTCTGCTTCTGTTAGGTCCATACCTTTTCTGTCCTTTATTGTGCCCATCTTTGCATGAAATGTTCCCTTGGTATCTGTAATTTTCTTGAAGAGATCTCTAGACTTTCCCATTCTATTGTTTTCCTCTATTTCTTTGCATTGGTCGCTGAGGAAGGCTTTCTTATCTCCTTGTCTCATTGGCCACCATTAAAGCATTGCCTTGATCGGCACTTAAGATTGGTAGATTGATGCCGAGACTGGGACTGGGGAAACTGTTCCAGAGCCTTTAGGAATAAACATGTACCGGAAGGTCACCTGATGCTTTCTTTTCTTGCTTTGAGAGTAAAACAGTAACCTGCTTGTCCCTTCCATGCCCTCAGCCTGTAAGGAGCTCAGCATTGGCACAGATGGCTGATTAGGTCCAGTTCAACTCTGTAAATGCCTGTGAAGTGCACTGATGTGCCCACAACATCATGCAGAGTACCCGGACGACAGACTTCTTCCCTGGAAAATTGTGGAATGTTTTCCAGGCAAATGGAGAGGGCATGGAGAAAAACAGCCAAGTTCTGGCCTGTTAAACAGAACCCTGGGATTAAACCAAGCTTTCTGAATGACTCTCGACCAGTTAGGTAACTCCTCTGAGTCTCTGTTTTCTCATCTGTGAAATGGGGTCATTGCAAGGTTTAAATAGGACTCTGTCTGTGAAATGCCAGACACATGGTCATTAATTCATTTGGTTCGGAGGACTAGGGAAGATGTATTCACGGTTTTACTGCTTATTGGGGAATTTTTCTTATTTCTTTTGATCATGGTCACCATGCTCCAGCTAACTCATTCAGTTATTTTCACTCAAGAATATTTATCGTGGGCACTGTGCTTAGTGTGTGGGGTGGGCCTGGAAGGTATTATGTCTCTGCCCACAATGGACTCGGCGTTATGGGGAAGCCAGGTAGGGCAGGCAGTGGAGTGCAGAGAGGAGGATACCTCCAGGCCAGGGGTCACCCCTGCCAGTTCTCATGGTGTCCCCTCCTCCGGGTCTTGGTTCCATGCTCGATCCTTTCTCTCATGCTCTCGACTACGGCCTGACTCTTCCTTTCTGAAAAGCCAGTTCTTCAGTTCTCCATGAAGTGACAGTGACGTGAATGTGATGCTGTAACGCCCTGGTTCACAACCTTTGGGCCTGGGGTCTACTTCCCGTGATACCAGTCCATCCTTTCACCTTTCCGAGCCTTGGTTTGTTAGTCTGTACAATGGGCCTGGAGTCATGAGAGTTCCAAGAGGCCGTTAACTGAACACTGAGCCTGTTATCCGAGACCTTCCCAAGGTTTTAGCCCAAGGCCCCTTCTCAGCAATTAAGTTGTTCTGAGAGTAAAACTCACTAAACCTAAACTCACTAAACCTACAGAAAAGGTTACCTGGTCATCTCCAAACTACTGTCACTCGCAGTGTTCCACTGGATCCTCACGGACGGATGAAAGGGGCAGGAATTGTTATTTTCTCCATTTACATAAAAGAAACGAGCTTGGAGATGCTGAGTGATGTGAACGACGTGCCGTGTCTGATTGGATGTGAGTTGGGTGTTACCAGTTGCCACGGTCTTCATCATCTGCCGTCCTAAAGCCTGTGTTTCCCCAACAGTATTGCGCTCACAATACCTGGCATTTGTCTGATGCTCACCATGGTGGCCTTGGCATTCTATAGAACCTTGTTTCTTTTAGCTCTCAGTTTGCACAACCCCACAAAGTGGGTTTTATTCTCTGATTTCTTTATTTTTACTATTTGGACATGACTTGCCCAAGTTCAAACCCAAGCTGTTGGCCTGCATGCAGTGCTGTCTTTTTATGATGAATCTATGCCTAACTGTTTTCAGTAACATTAATGATGCTGTTATATCTGGCGTGGAGGCTCTCCACCAGGGACAGGGCATGTGACCTAGATTGTAGCGTGAAATCATGTATTGGAAGTCCCAGAGTTGGTGTACAGAGTCTGAAAACAGAGCTTAATGTAGGAATGAGTCGTGGTGGCTGGATAAGAGTGGGAGGGAGAACACAGGGGACAGATGAGAAAATTCTAGAAAAAGCCTGGGTTAAACTAAGAAGGGAAACACTGAATCATCTCCATGTTATCATCAGAGCGTGAGCTCTGGAGCCAGACTGCCTGGGTGCAAAGCCCAGACTGCCTGGATGCAAAGCCCAGCTCTGAAACTGTTACCGGCTATGTCACTTTGGACAAGTTACTAAGCTTCTCTGTGCCTGTCAGTTTTCTAATCTGAAGAAAGGGGTCACAAACGGAGCTTGTCTCCCAGGCTTGCTATGAGCATTAAATGACTTGGTATTTACAAATATCCAACTGAGAATATTGTCTGGCACTGAGCTATGAATGTCGTGGTTAAGTAAACAAGAACACATAGGTGGGGAGAAGAGTCTTAGGCACAGGGTGACCTCAATAGGGTCCTAACAGGTACAGGAGGAGAACCTGACCCCAGAATTCCTTGGACCTTCCCAGCTAAGTCCATACTGCTTCCCTTACAGGGCATTGCAAGGGCATTGATGGAAAATTGAGGAAAGAAAACAATATAAGACAACCATCTTCCTCTTGGTTCTCTCCTTTGAGACAAGCATCCCAGTGAGGGATGTGTGTCTGTGTCTGGGGTGAGGGGTTTGGGGTGCTCGGTGGGGTAGTGGAGGCAGTGAAGGGAGATGGTGGTAGATTTTAGACCAAGCCCCTTTCCTCCATGCCTTCCGAGAACCCAGGCTCTCAGTCATCTCCGACCAGTGGGCATCTGAGTCCCGGCCCCTTTTCAGGTCCCTTTGATTCTCACTAATGCTGTTTTTCAATTAAATTATTCTTAGCTCCGGAATCTACCCAATTAAAGAAGCAATTTTCTGTACTTTCGCTGGAAGCGATGGCTTACCTGGTTTGGTGGTGCCTTTAGCAGTGAACAAAGCAGAATGAATACTCCTGGGCCACCTGCTCTAATTGGTAGTGCTGCGGGGAGGTGGAGGGGGGGGTGTGATTTCTGTCGTGGGGTGGATTTCTACAAAAGCTGACAGTGAAACAGACTAGTCAAATGCCAGGTCTCCCCCCACCTCCTTCCCACCTTTATTTCCAAAGTTTATGCCCAAGCAGGGCTCAGCGATAGCTTTGCGATTTGTAATTCTAATTTCCTTGGAAATAGGGCTAAATAGAGCATTTGTCATTCCTCTCCATGTGGATTATCAGCCACAGATGAGGATTTATGGCTTGAGCCTCTCCTGCCTCCAAAGACCCGTCTCCGGGGCAGAGATGTGATGTCTGAGCAGATGAGGCAGAGGGTGTTGGGGGTGGGGGTGGGGACTGGGTGTTCTTGGTTAAAAATACCTCAAATATATTTTTCTTCTAAATCCTGAGAAGAGAGAAACGTACGCTGCTAGAGCTTCAGGTTGCCTGGTTATGAATAAAATTCAAAGCAGGATGTTGAAAGGAGCGAAATGCTCTCCGCACCAGGGGAGGGGTCTTCTGCCCTGGATATTTATTTGGGGAAGGAAAATGAGAAAGCTTTGCCTTCACGGGGGTCAGTTGAAGACTAGCACGTGGGGCTCTCCAGGCTGAGAGATAGAGCAAGTTTCCTAGGTAGCTTGTGGGAATGGAGAGAGGACCTGACCCATTGTGGTTGAAGCCAGCATTTGAGAAGTTTAGTGTTGGACATTAGAGCCTGGTCCTCCAGCCTTTTATTCATTCTACAAATAGTTTTAGCTCCTACTGCATGCCAGGCTTTGTGCTGGCACCCGGGGAGAAGACACGAAGTACCACCTGCAGTTACAATCAATCGTATGTTCCCTGTGGCTCAGATGGTAAAGAAATCCACCTGCAGTGTGGGAGACCCAGGTTTAATCTCTGGGTCGGGAAGATCCCCTGGAGAAGGGAATGGCAACCCATTCCCATGGGAGAATCCCATGGACAGAGGAGCCTCATCCATGGGGTCGCAAAGAGTCGGACATGACTGAGCAACTAACACTTTTCACTTTTTCACCTCCTTATGGGCTTCCCAGGTAGCGATCGTGGTAAAGAACACACCTGCCAGCAAAAGAGACACTTATGTATAGAACAGTCTTATGGACTCTGTGGGAGAGGGAGAGGGTGGGAAGATTTGGGAGAATGGCATTGAAACATGTATAATATCATGTATGAAACAAGTCGCCAGTCCAGGTTCGATGCACGATACTGGATGCTTGGGGCTGGTGCACTGGGACAACCCAGAGGGATGGTATGGGGAGGGAGGAGGGAGGAGGGTTCAGGATGGGGAACACATGTATACCTGTGGCGGATTCATTTCGATATTTGGCAAAACCGATACAATATTGTAAAGTTTAAAAATAAAATAAAATTAAAAAAAAATAAAAAAGAAGAAAAAAAAAAGAACACACCTGCCAATGCAGGAGATGTAAGAGACACGAGTTATATCCCTGGGTCGGGAAGATCTCCTGGGGGAGGACACGGCAACCCACTCAGTTTTCTCGCCTGGAGAATCCCATGGACAGAGGAGCCTGGTGGGCTACAGTCCATAGACTCCCAAAGTCAGGCACGACCAAAGCAATTTAGCACACGCACCCACATACACACGCCCTTATAGTGTTTGAATGTGGTGATGTGAAAGTCAGGACTCATTTCCACATCTAAGTATTATGTTAAGAATTTTGTTGATAATTCCACTTGTTATTGCCTCAGCAGGGCGAAGCTTCTCCAAATTAAAGTTAATTAAAAGCTATCTAAGAACTACATGGACTCAAGAAAGTTTGTCTTACTTGGCATTTTGTCAATAGAGTGCATATTATTTGAAAATCTAAATTATAGAATATAATGCATTTGCTGGAATGAAGGCAAAGAAATTCTATGGCATAAATACATAATTATTATGAATTGTTTTTTAAAAAGCCATTTGATAAATTGACTCTGCTCTTCTTTCAGGGGCCAACTCTTTCAGAGCTGGGGCAGGGGTGTGGAAGCTGGTGGAGATGGTAGAGACTTGACTCATGCAGAGTGATGAGGAAAAGCTGGAAGGGTAGACCAGTTTCAAGGAGCCATCTTTCTGCATCTGGGTTCTTGAAAAAATGATCTATGCTTATTTGCCTTGGGCTTCTGTTTGTTACTCAATCTGGGTTTGGATCCAGGTTGATTTTGGGCAGATTGCTCTGTTTCTTTATGTGTAAAGCAGGGATGACAAAGATATGCTTCCAAGATGCTGGGAGATGAAATGGAGGTGGCCTGCCCTGGCTTAGTTCGGGTTGACGTGGGCTGACATCCTGGTTTCTGTACTTGCTCATGGGTTCCTGTGTTCTCTGAGCTCTAGTTCCCCACCTGTAAGGAGAGTCATCGCTGCCTCTGCCTTTTTTGTGAGGATCACAGTCAACTGACATGGGAACACTGAGCTTCTTTTGTTCCCTCGACTGAATACCCCCACACCTGTCCATGCACTCATTTGTTCATTCACTGTTTTATCCCACAGAATTGTCTTCTTGACTGAACGGCCTGCGGGATTTTAGCTCCCTGTCCAGGGATCAAACCCATGTGCCCTGCAGTGGAAGTGCGGAGTCTTCACCACTGAACCATCAGTCCAAACCTTTGCCTTTGTGGAATGAGCATTCTAGTTGGGGAGGCTAATGATTTGGGGAGGCTAACATACCAAATGTGAAAATTTTGCAGTCTGTTACACAGTGATAACTGTAGAGGAAAATAGAACAGGATAAGGGTGATGGAAAGATTTGGCGACTTTAAAATACCATGGAAAATAGTATATTTTTCTTCCCCTGTAGCTCAGCTGGTTAAACAATCTGCCTGTAATGCGGGAGACTGGGGTTTGATCCCTGGGTTGGGAAGATCCCCTAGAAAAGGAAATGGCAACCCACTCCAGTATTCTTGCCTGGAGAATTCCATGGATCGTATATCATATAGTTCATGGGGTGGCAAAGAGTTGGACATGACTGAGCAACTTTCACTTTCAAGTATATATGTTAAAAAATAAGACAATCAATTCAACGTAGTCTCATCACCACCTTCTTTCAACTTTCAGAAAGCAGTGCCCAGCCTTTTCACATGCATTGGTTGAGTTTCCCAGGTGATTTTTGGAAAATTAGAATGCTGTGTTGGGGAGCAGAAATGAAACCATCCTTGCTGACTTGAAAAGAAAGCTGACCCAAAAGGTAATGTCGAAGCCATAGACTGTACACATCCCTTCTCTCTTGAGTCAGAACTAGCTCACACATCAATGGGGGTGGTTTTCCACAAGCAGATGGCTTGTGGGAGCACTTCATGGAATTGGAGATGGGTAGGGGCTAAGGATCCAGAGGAATGGCAGCCCTGACTTTTACAACATCCTGGTCCCGACTCTTAAGTGATAGGATGAGATGAACACCTAGAGAGTTCGGGAAGCCTGCTTAAATTCTCCTCCTACAGCATAAGACTCTTTGACCACTTGGCCTTTGGGCATTGAAACAGCCAGTAATTCTAGTACCCCACATGGGGATTCTTCATCCACTGTGGAGAAACGATGATACTGTTCTGTTTCACCTAGAATCTGGGGTCTGGTATTGCTATACCTGCTGGTGTGTTCTTTCTGTTCAAGTGCTGACAGTTTATCTGCAGCATCAACTGGACCATTAGTTCAACAAATACTCTGTAAGCAGCTTATCTGTACCTGGCACCATGACAGCCACTGGAGATGCAAGCAAAAGAGACAAAAATTCTTACCCACATGGAGGTTTCAGTCTAGCGGAGAAAATAGATGTTTAAATGAGAGAGAGTCACCCTGGCTACACTGTTCTTTGTGGAACAGAGGGGCAAGTCTCTGAAGGAAGGAGACCCAACCAGGAGGTTGGTGAGGACGTTGTTGGAATAACATTACAGTGTAAGAATTCAACATGCCATTTAACCTAGTTGAAGTGTTCAACTTTAATGTATTTAAATAAATTCTTGATTGATTTAAACCCTGGACTTGAAAACAACCTCCAATATTTTGACAGATTGCACTTGGGTTTGGTCTTGGGTTTTCGCCGTGTTCATTTATTTTCTGCCTTAGGCCCTTGATGTCTCAGCTGGTCACATCTCTACCACCAGGAAGCTGGGTTGCCATGGATTCTTACCCTAACCCTGATTAATTCAGTTCTGATTCACTCTCCGAACATGCGCTGAGGGCCTGCCATGTGCACCATCCCATGCCAGGTGCTGCAATAAACAGAATGTGGTCCCTTGGGAACATGAATTTCCATGTTGAGTCAATAGAGAATCAGCGGGCAAATTTGGGGTGTGAATAGAGTTAAGTTAAATGAAATCAGTAAGAGCTTTTACCTATGGTTCTCAGTGAGCAACTCCATGAAGTAGATTTTATTAAAATCACTTTAGAGAAAGTGAGACTGATGCCTAGAGAAGTAAAGTTACTGGTTCAAGGTTGTAAAGTTTGTTGTTGTTCGGTCTCTAAGTCGTGTCTGAACTCTCTGTGACCCCATGGACTGCAGCACGCCAGGCTCTCCCGTCCTCTGCTGTCTCCCAGAGTTAGCTCACATTCGTGTCCATTGAGTCGGTGATTCTATCTAACCATCTCATCCTCTGCCACCTCCTTCTTCTTTTGCCTTCAGTCTTTTCCAACATCAGGGTCTTTCCCAATGAGTCAGCTCTCCGCATGGGGTGGCCAAAGTGTTGGAGCTTCAGCATCAGTCCTTCCAATGACTTTTCAGAGTTGATTTCCTTCAGGATTGACTAGTTTGCTTTTGCAGTCCAAGGGACTCTCAAAAGTTCTCCAGCACTATTGTGGGGAAAATAAATGCGATGTGACTCCAGGGTCCCTAGACCTGCTTAAAGATCATAGTGAAAGGGCTCACCATGTGCCTGGTTGGAGCTCTCTGCGAGGTGGGAGGCTGCCCCAGCTGTTGCCTGTCTGGGCACCGGCAGGAAGGATGTCTTCAGTAGAGCCATAGAAATGACGCATCCCCAGATGTGCTCTCAGAACGACACTTACTCTTCTTTCCTTCCAGTCTGGGGATCATGGGTCCCCCTGCTAAGGAGGACAACCAGCATGCCTCAATCCATATGTCCAGTTACATGAGGATACCCAGGAGCCTGTATGATGGAAGGGGTCAGATCCTGGGGAGAACTTCTGGCTTTGTTGGACACGCCCACAGTGAGCTCTGGGGGCAGTGGGGCCAAGAGACGCAGGAATGACTGAGGACACCCTGGATATCACATCTGGACAGCCAGGTCATTGTGCCCCCTGATGGAGAAGGCGGGACCTGGAGGGGTGCTCGGCCAGAACGCGGTGGCAAGAGCACAAGCCTGCAAGTAGTTGCCGGACTCCTCCCATCTCCAGTCTCACTGGGCTCTGGGAGAATATGATTCTGGTGTGAGTACCAGCAGGTGCTGGAGCCTCTCCTGGTCTAGTGATGCCTAAAAGTGGTCCATGAATGTGATGAGGACACGCTCTCTTAGGGGACATAGGAGGGAAGAACCCCAGGGTGGGGGGTTTCAGGGAATACAAGAGGCCCCTGAAGGGAGGCTGGGCTGAATTGGATCTGGCGCTACCTGGGGACAGTGTGAGGAAGGAAGATTCTAGGACCTAATCCCATCAGGTGGAGCATGAGGAGTTATCGTCAGGCACACAGGCAGGGCCTTGGCCAGGAGTATGCACTGTGTTCATGCAGTGAAGGGAGAGTGGGTGGGGCGAGGAAGCCCCAAAGTATGCAGCCAGGAGAGTATATGACTTGTGAGGAGTAGACGGTCCAAGCCACCCCCACTGAGCCGCCATATTGATGCTTGGAGGAGAGTGGCATCGGGCACTTTGGGATGGAAAGGGGCTGCAGAGAGGAGGGTAATTGAGCTATTTTGAGATGTATTCTTTTATCAGCTTTTGAGAGTGTAAAGGGGAAAATCTTCCCATTGATGCCATGTGGGGAGAGGCTGACTGCAATGAGCAAATACTTCCTCTTGTCAAAGCCAGTTGTTCTGAACGCATGGGGAGGAGCTTGTGGCAATGGTTGATTTCTCTACCAATTGCCTGGCTTCTGTAGGTGTCTGTCTTCTGGAATGGGGTGGTTCTCAGTGGCTCAGGACTTCTGTAGACACCGACCGTGACAACTGGAAAGGCTTGGGCAGATCCCCTTGTTCATTCAGCTCCTTGACTGCAGACAGGATAAAACCAATCAAACCCAGGGAAGGGAAGTGACTTGCCTGAAGTCACACAGTTGAAGACCCAAGACTCGCGCTTGAGGCCTTTGGCTCAATTCAGTGACCTTTGATTTATTTAGTCTGGAATAGATACTGAGATTATGTTTGTTTTTGAATCTTTTGGGGGTGATTCTGATGTGTAGCCAGGGCTGAGAACCCTTGACTCAGACTAGTTCCAAATGATGCTTTTAAGGGAAGGTCTGGATGGGGATCTAACCAAAGCACACACCGAAGATGACCTCTAAGTAGAAATAGCTCATGAAAGAAACAGGAAGTCTCTCTGGTTGAAGTAGCCTCTGAATGACAGTCAACTACTTAGGCCAAGGTAAGTCCCTTACATTTTATGCCCAGTTCTTGGCTCAGGGCATGGCAGGGAGTAGGTGTTTGAGTATTCAGAACTGCTTATTGAATGAGGGAAAGAATGAATGAACAGGAGCACTTGATTCTGGAAGCAATCTAAGGCAGTGAGTGAGTAGAGTGATTGGAAAACTCCCATTCTTTCGATACTTTCTCCTTCGATTTGATGACACAACACTGGGATGAAGTTTGAGAGTGGGTCTAGACATATTCTTTGGAATAAGAAAAAAATCAGTGTTTAAGAGGATAGGGCATGTATTGAGTGGTTGGAATCTTAAAGTCAAGATTACTCTTCTGTTTTCAGTAGTTCTAGTTAGCTGGATGACCGTGGCCATGGGATTACGTTTTCTGTGTTAGTTTCATCATGTATCAAATAAGGATATGGTGCCTCTATTTCCTGCCTCACTCAGCTATTCATTCAGTACGCATGGATGCAGCGTCTGCTGGGAGCCACCCGTGGGCTAGGTGCTGAGGCTGCAAAGAGAGTGAGGCAAGATGCCCGCTTGCCCAGAGCCCTTCATGCCATCCACTCCTTCATTCCTCACTGACGAGCACACGTTGAGTGCCCATGGTGTACTTGGCACTGTGCTTGCGGGGATCAAAACTGATGGATCCAGGGCAAGTGCTTTCAAATAGTGTTTTAAAAAATACAAAGCATTGATCCAAATGCCAGGGTCACCCCCTGTTGAATGGCATGGAATGGCTAACCCATCCTTCAAGAACTAAGCTTGAAAATCCCATGGAGGTCTTCCTGACCTCCCTCGGAGGTCCCTTCTCTCACTGCTTTTATCATATCATAGACTGACATTCTGTTTGGATGTCTGCTCCTTCCATCATTTGAATATACTAGTTTTGTGCCGGTGGTGTTCTAAAATACATTTAGGTAGTATTCCTGGTGAGGCATGTAGTTTTACAAAAGGTAATTTACACATACAATTCAAGCAGGTTGTACCTTGCTGTGTCTTCCACTTTCAAGATGTGATAAAGGAAATCACGAACTTGGTAGCTTTTTAAGGGTTAATCATTTTTTAGTGAGCTTTAGAAAGCTTGTGTGTGTGTGTGTGTGTGTGTGTGTGTTTTCTCTAGGATGGTGGATGAGAAGGGAATGCTGACTAATTTCTGTGTGCTGGTTTCCAGGGACCAGAGGCTGTGGTTGCTATTTCAAAGTGTTTGCGTTAATTATGGTAATAATGTTTTGTAAATAAGTTGCCTTCTGCAAAAGTGGCTTAGGTGTGCTTCCAAGGAATTTTGGACTAGCTGTGGCAGCCATTCCCAGTTGGAAGAGACTTCTCTGGAGGCAGGAAAGAATGAAGAGTGAGCACAGCTAGCAGAAGGACTCTGCTTTACAGAAAGGATCAGAGAAAGGAGTGGGAGGTGGAAGGGGAAATGCTACAAGGAGAGAGACACAGAGCGAGGCAGATGGAGCGAGGGAGGTGGGAAGCGCCGGGGCGGAGGGGGACCTTGAGAGCCGAGATGCACAGACAGATGGAGGGGGAGACCACGCAGCAGAGGGACAGACAGAGGGGGACACACACATGTTGGGATTGGGGGCACAGATGCAGACACCCTGGGAGAAACTGGGGAGAGAGAGAAGGAAAGAGAGACACAGAGAGAGAACCCAGGAAGCATCCTCAGGCTGAGGCATGATTGCTAGCTAGATCGTGGCCAGGAAGCCTTGCCTATAATTAGTCCATGGGGGATTTTTAATAAAATCTTTAAAGTGATTAAAAGCCATTTTATTGAAAAGAGATCTTGGCCTGTTTGGTATACAGACAGCTTGGGCCACTTTCTCCCTTGTGCTGAACTGCTATTTCGGTTGATCGTGTGTGTGTGTGTGTGTGTGTGTGTGAGAGAGAGAGAGAGAGAGAGAGAGAGAGAGAGTGAGAGAGAGAGGGAGGGTGGGGTCAGGGAGTGTTGTGGATTCCTTCTCTCCTTTGCTCCTGCCTGTGACTGGGCCGGGGAGCGTTCCCCTCCCCATATAATTTGGGAGAGAGCGTGCACAGAGCCCAGCAACAGCCTTTGGTTTCTTTGGCTTAGCTGCTCAGACCCCAAGTCTTGCTGGCACCAGGGAGTTATTTTTATGTTTTAAATTGCTGTTGCTGAGAACAGAGGCAGCTTGAGGCCATTTGTTTGCTCCTGGGACTTCTTTGAGAATCAGATCTGGTTGGAGTTTAAGAGTTAATCAGGAGATCGTACAGTTATCCAAGAAGGTGGTCAGAATGGTGTCTTGCTGTCTTGTCCTGGAGTCAGTGACCCTCACCTGGCCCCTCACCATGATGTCATTGGTTAAATTAAAGGAGACAGAGCAAGGAAGACGAGGTGGGGCCTCCAAGGCCACTAGTTCAGTCCTTTCATTTTGCAGATGAAGAGACCAAGGCACTGGAGGGGGACAGACTAGAAGCTCAAGGTTCTGTGTGTGAGGCTGGTGTTCTTTTTCCAGTTGAGGGAAGAAGGACTTGTTGTTGTTCAGTCGATAAGTCATGTCTCTTTGCAACACCATGGACTGTAGCACCCCAGGCTCTTCTGTCCTCCACTGTTTCCTGGAGTTTGTTCAGATTCATGTCCACTGAGTCAGCGATGCCATTCAACCATCTCATCCTCTGCCACCCCCTTCTCTTCTTGCCTTCAGTCTTTCCCGGCATCAGGATCTTTTCCAGTGAGTGGGCTCTTTGCCCTCAGATGCCCAAGGTACTGGAGCTTCAGCATCAGTCCTTTCAATGATTTTTCAGGGTCGATTTCCTTTCAGATTGACTGATTTGATCTCCTTGCTGTCCAAGGGAGGGAAGGCACTTAAGCCATGAACCTGCTGAATGATCCACCGCCTTTCCTGTGGCAGGCATCACTAGTCAATCTCAGGCATTGCTAGTCAGTCTCAGGTGTCACTAATCAATCCTGATCTGCTCCTGCCAGAGCCTTCTCAAGCAGTGTTTGGGGGGACACCAATCATCATTTAGATTCTGCATGCAGGACGAGTCCTCTTTCCCCTCCTTATACCATAGACTGTTCCCCTGCTGACCTGTGTTTGTCTTTCTTTTGTGGATAGCTTTATAGTAATAATCTGTGGTCCACTATCCATTGACTAATAATAACACATCTAATGTTGTTACAGGGAATCTAATCCAACCATTCTTGGAGTCCAAGTGCTGTTTGTGTGTGAGTGTGAGGAAGCAGGAAAGGATTAGAGTCCTGTCTCAGTGGTTTTTGATGTCTTTGCTTTTCTATTTCTTTCCTTGAGGGCAAGAGACCTTAGGACAGGCAGAGCTAGAATTCGAACCCAGAGCCAAGGACTCCAAAGCCTGCGATCTTTCCTAGCCCGGGATGTGAGCTCCTGCCAAAAGCTTGCTGCAGAATCTAATTTTGAATAAACGGCTCTTCTCATGTGGTCATCTTGTCAGTCACTCTTGGTGCCGCTTCGGTGTTTGTGTTCCGTCACACCTGGGCATTGTTTAATGAGAGAACTCATTTCCTTCTCAATTTCTCTTTGTGTGTGTCCCATTGTGGTGGCTGAGAGATCCAAAGCCATCTAAATGAATGCAGGGATTGTCTGAGAATCAGCGAACAAGGGAAGCAGGCAGTGAGATGAATACGGCCGAGGATGGAAAACACAGCTTCATCGAGCTGGCAGGAGTTTGTGGCCCCCTTCAATCACAGGAACATGACCACGCATGCAAATGTGTGGGACAGACACCTTCGCAGGTTCATGGTCATGCCATGGAAGGTGTTCAGCCATGACAGAGGAGTCCCCCAGAGCTTTCTCTAGAGAACACACTTCTTGGTGCATTAAAATAACTCCCAAGGTACACAACTACCATCTACACATGGGAGGTTTTGGGGTCATGGCTGTTAGGAAGGGATATGTAACACTGGTTATAAAAAAAGTATATGTAGATATTGAAGAAAGAGATGGGTAATGAACAGATACCATAGTAACATCTGCTAGTGGGTATGCCTCTGTGCTGTGCATTTCCCTTACAGTTTCTCCTTTACCTTCCTAAAGACCTCTCAAAGCAGCTATTATTATCATTAAATCTTTTTTTCATTTATTTATTCAGTTTTGATCGTACTGGCTCTTCATTGCTGTGCCTGGGCTTTCTCTAGGTGCAGCGAGCAGGGGCTGTTCCTCATTGTGGTGCACGGGCATCGGTCATTGTGGTGCATGGGTCTAGCTGCTCTGTAGCTTGTGGGATCTTTCTGGATCAGGGATCAAACCCATGTTTGATCCCTGCATTGGCAGGCAGATTCTTAAACACTGGAGCACCAGGGAAGTCCCATTATCATTTTTAAGGTGAGGAAGTTAAGGCCCAGTGCATTTGATTGTTTCAAGTCACCCAGCTAGCAAGTGATGGAGTTTACATCTTACTTCTCCTATCGGGTGGTTACAGGAGAAAAGAAAATGTGTATGATGATTTGGAATGGAGCCTGGTGTGCAGTAAGCCTTCTGTTCAATAAGCTGATCTATTTATCCTAGGATGGTATATTACATGTCTGTCTATGAGTGCATGGCATGTGGCTGATATCTAGTGAAGGGCAGGTCTCTGCTGCAGACCCACGTGCTGCTCTGCTTTGTGGGCAGATGTAACATGGATCAGAGGATCTTTCTTCACCCACAGCTGTGCTCACAATTTCTAATCTCCAAAGGTGTCTGGAATCCCTAAAGTAGTAGGATCTTGAGACGAGATCATCCTAAATTACCTGCATCATGCATGCATGCTCAGTCGCATCTGACTCTGCAGCCCCATGAACTATAACCTGCTAGGCTCCTCTGACCATGGGATTCTGTCCTGGGATTCTCCAGGCAAGAATACTGGAGTGGGTTGCCATTTCCTCCTCCAGGGGATCTTTCCAACCCAGGAATCAAACCTATGTCTCCCGCATTGGCAGGTGGATTCTTTACCACTGAGCCACTTGGGAAGCACAGGGTGGGCTCTAAATCCAATGACAAGTGTCCTTATAAGACATACTCAAAGGAGAGACACATGGAGCGTAGAGGAGAAAGCCTTGTGAGAGTCAAAGCAGAGACTGGAGTGATGTGGCCACAAGCTGAGGAACACCTGGAGTCACCAGAAGCTAGAAGAAGCAAAGATTCTCCCCTGGCGCCTTCAAGAGAGGCTGTCCTATCCACACCTTGATTTTGGACTTATGGCCTCCAGAACTGAGAGAGAATACGTTTCTGTTGTGTTAACCCTCCATGTTCATGATCCATCATTATGGCAGCCCTAGGAAGCTAACTGTTGGAAGGACTGATGTTGAAGCTGAAATTCCAATACTTTGGCCAACTGATGCAAAGAGCTGACTCATTTGAATAGACCCTGCTGCTGGGAAAGATTAAAGGTGGGGGAAGAAGGGGACGACAGAGGATGAGATGGTTGGATGGCATCGCCAACTCAATGGACATGAGTTTGGGTAAACTCCGGGAGTTGGTAATGGACAGGGAGGCCCGGCGTGCTGCGATTCATGGGGTCACAGAGTCGGATACAACTGAGTGACTGAACTGAACTGAACTGAGAAAGCTAAAACACTTGTGGTGTCTCTATAGCCTTTCTACCAGTGGGGCATAATTGACAAGTGCAAGTGCCAGGAGCCCTGGGCTTTGCCCTGGCCTGCCACCAACTGGCTGTGGCCTTGGAGCAATCTGATTTTCTTTCTGGACCTCAGTCTTCTTGTCTCCAAAATGAGGAGTGAGGCTGCAATCCTGGGAGATGCTGGGACTGAGTGTCAGCCTTCGGAAGGGAATGGAGGCTGAGGGGCAAGGGGGCACGGGAGGAAGGAGGCAGGGTCCAGGACATGCCACATGGGCCAGGGAGTCTGCACCCACCTGCGTCAGCCATGAATCCTGCCCTCTCCCTCTTAGCTGGGCCTGACGCTGGGGTAAGGATGGGGGCTGCTGGTGGAAACTGGTTGATTCCAGGCTGAAACGGGATTGTGATATGACAGAAAGGAAAAAGACGAATAACAAGCCCTCCGTTTGAGATCATTTGGCTGCAAATGATGGGAGACACATTTAGGATATTCCTGCTGTGGGTTTTTTTTTTTGATATCCCAGAAATAATTCTTTTGACCTAGTTTTGGTCATGCTCAGGATGTGGTTATAGTTAACAGAGCTGAAGTATAATGCGCACTTTCAACGTCCCTGAGTCTCCTTCAGGGCTCCGTGTCAGTCAGATAGGAGCAGGGTGGGGTCAGGGTGGGCAGGGGGTGTCAGGGGTACCGGACCCCCTGAAACCTGAGAGATCAGCGCGGCTCAGGGGTCAGGGATATGGACTCTGGAGTGAATCTGCAGCTCTGCCACTTGTGGCTGTGTGACTTTAGGTGAGTTACCCACCTCTCTGAACCCCAGTTTACTCACCTGCAGAATGGGGTGACTTTACCCTCCTGAAAGGATTCCCTTGTTTCATCATCACAACAGCTCTGTGAGGCCAAAGCCGCTAGTGACCTCATGTTACGGATGAGGTCTCAGGTCCCTGGGACTGCAGAGAGGTTGGATGACTGCCTTATGGTCACATCTCACGGTCATGAGAATTTCCAAGCCAGGACCCTGGCCAGAGTCCACACTCTCTATCTGCTTCTTCCTGCCTTTCCTGAGGGGTGTTCGGTAGTGACTGTTGCCTTTGGTGGAAGAAGCTAAATCTTGCATGGCCTGGGACCCAGGTTTCTGGAAAGTGGCCCCGATTCAGTGGAATGTGGACAAAGTCCCGGAATGCTGATGTGTGCCAAGTGGTCAGCTTTGCCATTCATTCCCGGGAATGCTTCCTTTCGGTCCCTGCCGGCAGTGGTGGTCTAGCCTGGCAGGCCCCGAGTTGTCCAGAGGTCGCGTCCACTATGTCCGCCCCTTCCACACAGCAGCAGAGGTAGGGGTGCGTGGTAATACCTCCATTTAATCAGATGACATTGAACAAAGAGTATGGCCTCTCCCTGCCCTTGGAGAAGGACCTGGCGTCTTCACCGTGGGGTGACTGGGATGTTAGGGCCCTGGAAAGGGGCTCCCAGCTTGACCAGGCGAGGTCTCCTGGCCCCCTGCCTACGTATCTGGTCTCACCTCCCTCCCACCCTCCTCCAGGGCCTGTTCCTCTCACTGTGGGTTGTTTCATGACTCTGTGCTTTCGCTCATGCTGTTGCTTCTAGCGGAAATGCTTTTCCCTCTCGTTCTCCACCATCTACCCCTAAAGGTTCCTTTGATTCCTCACACCTTGGCTTAAAGATCTACCCCTTCTTCTCCCAGGCAGCTGAGATTCTGGTTGCAGAGACAGACAGACAGATGAGTAAATGGACACAAAATTGTGCGTTGTGACTTGGAAACAAAGACGTTGGTGAAATGGAGGGCTGTGGGAGGAGGCATCTCCAAGGTGCAGCTGTCGGGTGAGGGGCTGGTTATGCCCGGGGATGCTGTGTGGGCAGAGTGGCTGGTGGAAGAGAACCGTGTTCCGAGGTGGGAAAGCGTCTGTGTTCCGAGAACTAAAGGCCAGTGGAGCGGAAGTGCCCTACAGGACGGGGAGAGCAGGACGCGATGAGTTTGCAGAGATCCACCTGCAGGATTGGGAGTTAGATTTAATGCAAACACACAATGTGTGCTGCGGGGCGAGCCCTCTGGCTGGTGCGTCTGTTCTGGAAGAGGATGTGAAGATGAAGGAAAAGGGAAGGGCCCGAGGTGCCTGGTGGGTCTCTGGTTGGAGCAGCTGGGTCAGATGGTGGTGCCATTTCCTGAGAAGAGCCCAGTTTGGAGGTGAAATCTGGCGGTGTGCTTGGGACTCTTAAGGCGTTCATGGTGGGTGACAGCTGGCGGAGGCCCGGAAGAGGCAGTTGGGTGGAGGGCAGAAGCCCTGAGTGGAGGTTCCCGACCTTTCTCTCTTCCTAGTATTGGTGGTGCAGCCCCAGGGCTCCGGGGCTCATGATGCTGTAGGCAGACAGATGGGGGAGGCAGAGATGGCCAGGGCCACTAGCCTGGTGGTTTGAACCTGGGGCACTCCGGCTCCCCTTAAGGAACCAGGGTCACGTTTTCCCATCTTCAGGATCCAGGTGTCTCCCTCATTCCCTGTTTGAAAAAGCACATTTCACCTGTGATTCTGCTGTCAGATCTAGGGCCCATGACTCATATCATGGTATTATCTTTCCCGTGTTTCCATTTGTTCCTGCTTTATTTAGGCTTATTCCTCATCTTCCGGTTTTGGAAAACATTTTTTTTTTTTTTTTTTTGCTGAAGACAGAATCACCCATCAGGATGGAAAAGACCACCCTGCCTTTCATCTGTTGCTCACCTACCATCTGTCCCAAACCATCCCTGTCTTGTTTTCCTTCCTCCTCCACGAGATTGTGCAGCACAAGTTTGGTCATTCCTGGTGTTTTTCTTCTGCTCCTTCTGGGTTTGCATCTTCCTCATGCTCTTCTACAGATTTGAAACACTTTAAAAATAATACTTTTATTTACTTTTGGCTGTGCTGGGTCTCCATGGCCACGTGAGCTTTTCTCTAGTTGCCATGTGAGGGCTTCTCCTTGCAGTGGCGTCTCTTCTCATGGAGCGTGGACTTTAGGCCGGGAAGGCTTCAGTAGCTGTGGCTCGTGGGCTCCAGGGCACAGGTTCAGTAGTTGTGGCGTGCAGGTTTTGTTGCCCCAAGGCATGTGGGATCTTCCCGCACCAGGAATCAAACCCGTGTCTCAGGCTTTGCCAGGCGGATGGTTTACTGTTGAGTCACCAGGGAAGCCCAGATTTGGAACACTTTTCAAAATGTCTCCTGCGTCTCTTAGCTCCTGCTCCTTCTACTCCTCTGCCCTTTTGTAACTGGGGCTTATGGGAGAGCCTTCCCAGTTCCCAACACTGGTCTCTTGAGACTTCTGATCCAATAATTTGTGATGAAATTGTTAGAATTTCATTTTCTTAGAGCTTTTCTTGGGCCAGGGTGAGTTCCATTTTACTGAGACCGTCTGTGTGCCAGTTGCATGCCTGGATAGATTTAGTCATCAAATATCTTAAAATATATGACTGTTCATATCCACAGATACTGTATATTCTATCCATGCATATACACATATCTCAGCAGGAAACTTTGAAAATGTAGCAAAGCATTTCTCAATATGCACATTGACTGCATAAACCTTTGAAACACTCACCTTTATCACTTTCTCTCATGTGTCCCATTTGAGCAGTCCTGCATTCTAACTTAACATCATATTTATCGTTGGAATTAAAATGCAAATGTATTTCATGTTAGGGCTTCCCTGATGGCTCAGTGGTAAAAAATCGGCCTGCCAATGCAGGAGACACAGATTTGATCCCCCGAAGAAGGAAATGGCAACCCACTCCAGTATTCTTGCCTGGAAAATCCCATGAACAAAGGAGCCCGGCGGGCTATAGTCCATGGGGTCGCGAGAGTTGGACACGGCTTAGCAATTAAGCAACAACAATTCCATGTTAACCCAGGAAACATTTTTTTTGAGGACCTGCTATGTGCTGAGTTGGGGGCTAGAGTTCCAGGGGGAAATGAGGCCTCTTCTTGAGAAATGAGGGGCCTTCTTGCTGTGTTTGCAAGTGTCTGAACCTCCATCGGGGAAGCAGGAGTTCTCTTTGTAGCCTCGAGGAATGCAAATACACAGACAGCCCAGAAACATGAGGCTTCTGCAGCCTCATTTATCAACACGCCTCGAGTACACTGTGGTTTGGTACAAATTAGTTATTCATCAAGGCAGAAAGCAGTTAAATAAACACAAGTGTGCTTGCCCAGAGAGTCTTTCCCTCCCTGAGTCTGTTCTGACCATGATGACCTCTTTGATGTGCTGTCTGGGTTCTGCTTAATCTCTGTCTTCTTTTGAGTGAAAAACACAGCCCACGCTCTTCCGGATGTCAGCCTGGGAGACATCCATCCTGGTGCTGGATGCTTGCTTCTGGCTTGCAGGAAAGGGACAAGCTGCAGATGAGACCACGTTGGTCTCCTACTGTGACGGCCCAGACAGACCACCATCATCGGTGCCCATGACACTGCAGTGACAAGAAGGGTGCTTTCTGAGGCGCTTCAGAATTTACCCAGCCAAGCATTCGTCCCCTTGGGTGGGTGCCCACGTACTTCAGCAGGCAGCTCTGTTTGCGTTTTTTCTTTGAAGAGAGAATTGAATGTTTGGAAGAATAGAAACTCTGTAGTCAGATAGTCCAAGGATCAAATGCAGCCTTGTCAGTTGTTGTTGCTAGTGCTACGTTGCCCTGGGCAAACCAGTTAAGGGGGTTTTTGAGCCTCAGTTTGTGTCATCTGTGTAATGGTCTAATAATACTGACCATCGTATCATAGGCTTGTTTGGAGGATTAGAAATAAAGCTGGTGTGTGTGTGTGTTACTCAGTTGTGTTTGAGTCTTGGCAGCCGTATGGACTGTCACCCACCAGGCTTCTCTGTCCATGTAATTCTCCAGGCAAGAATACCATAATGGGTTGCCATTTCTTTCTCCAAGGGATCTTCCAGACTCAGAGATCAAACCCATGTCTCCTGCATTGCAGGTGGATTCTTTACTGTCTGAGTCACCAAGGAAGCCCATCTAATGCTGTTGCAACTCCTGGAGGAATCCCCTGTGTGTACTAGCCACTTGGAAGACAGGTCCCCTCCTTCTTACCAGCAGGGGTCACACGGCTGGCTTCACTAGTGGAGGTGGCCGTGGTTGTGACTGCCCTTTTTCCGGTCTCCTTGATGGTTTTCTTGGCAACTACTTTAAGAAGGATCTTCTGTCTGGTCTCAAAAGTCAGAATCTCAAGATGCTTTTTAAATTTTACTAAGGTAGCTCTCGGAGAAGGCAATGGCACCCCACTCCAGTACTTTTGCTTGGAAAATCCCATGGATGGAGGAGCCTGGTGGGCTGCAGTCCATGGGGTCGCTAGAGTCGGACACGACTGAGCGACTTCACTTTCACTTTTCACTTTCATGCATTGGAGAAGGAAATGGCAACCCACTCCAGTGTTCTTGCCTGGAGAATCCCAGGGACGGGGGAGCCTGGTGGGCTGCCGTCTGTGGGGTTGCACAGAGTCGGACACGACTGAAGCGACTTAGCAGCAGCAGCAGCAAGGTAGCTCTAGCTTCCACTACATCTGTGACCAGCCAATTCAGAAATCAAGACAAAAATTCTAATAAAAGTTTTAGGGTGTCTTAAGAGCTGAAAATGGAGGTTTGAAAAATGCATTGTGAAGGCTTGGATGAAAGAGCTGAGTTACTTGGCAGGGAGTTTGGTAGGAGGGGGGGAAAGAAACGTCATCCTTATGCAAAGAGTGCCCCCATGCCATAGCTCCCAAAGCATTTGGCTTGGGGTCCAGGCGGCATCTTTTCCAGACCTTTCTAGACTAGTCCCTTCTCAGTTATCCTGACTCCCCTTCTCATGTTTCTGCTGTGGTGCTGAGCTTGATTCATCTTTCTTAACCCTCACATAGATGCTGTAAGGCCAGGGACTGCCACATGCATTTTACACATGAGAAAACCGCACCTTCCGGTCTGACTTGCTTTATGCCCCCTGGCTTTTAAAGGTCGAATTTGGACTTGAGCTGAGTCTGACTCCAGACGCTGCCCTTAGCCGTGGCGCTGCTGCTTCCCTAGCCTTCCCTGCTTACAGCTCTTTTCTTTTTATATTTAGAAATGAGGAGGCTAAAGCTCAGGGTAGGGAGTAAATTACTTCTTTTAAGTTCACAGCCAGTTAAGACACAGAACCAGGTTAGGACCAGAACTCCTGACTCCTGCACCTGCTTTTTTTTTCCTGCTCCCGATGGTGCCTCCCCCGAGTGCACCTCATTAAACCCACACAGGAGCCTGAGACGTCTCCTCAGCTCTATCACAGATCCCTTCTCTCTGGTTGCCAGGGAATACTGGTCTCCTTCAGCAAGCCTGTGATCTGAGCTTTTATGTGTCTTGTCCTCGGGCATCAAAGAAATTGTTTCCTCCTCCTCTTCCTGTGGGACATTCAGTGTGTGTGAATCATGCTGTTACTCAGAGAAAACCCCACATCAGCTTTGTGATTCCACACCACCAGCTGCCAGAGATGCTCAGTGTCTCTGTGTCCAGGGCAGTCCTTAAGATCAGGATTCCTGTCCTGCATCCCGGGTGATTGTGGGTCGTCTTCCCTGGGAGACAAGGCAGGATGGCTTAGTGGGGAAATAGTCCCTTAGCCCATGACCCAGCAGTGTTTTGACATCACGGACCTTGGGTGGGTCAGGGCCCTTCCCTGGGCCTCCAGTCCTCACTCTGCTTCCCTCCCAGGTGGCTGATGGCTCTCCAGACCTCCTTCCATCTCAAGTCCAAGGATACAGAAAGGGAATGTCTCTTTCTCACTGTGGTCCAGAGTTTCCAGAACTGAGTTTCCGAACGACCTGGCTTGGCCTGCATGCTCTGCGTGCTTTCTGCTAAGTCGCTTCAGTTGTGTCTGACTCTTTGTGATGCTATGGGCCATAGTCCACCAGGCTCCTCTGTCCATGGGATTCTCCAGGCAAGAATACTAGAGTCGGTTGCCATGTCCTCCTCCAGGGGATCTTCCCTACCCAGGGGTTGAACCTGTGTCTCTAACATCTACCTGCATTGGCAGGTGGGTTCTTTACCACTGGTGCTGCCCGGGAAGCCCAGCCTACATGCTAGGAGGATTCCTATTGCTTGGATCCCACTAGGAAGCAAGGTGGTTTTGTTCAGATGTATCCTTCTTACTCAGCACTGAATGAATGAATGAGTGGGTGCCTGGAATGGATGGATGAATAAATGGTTGAATGAATGGACTTTGCCCAGGCTTGAGTCATGTGACCACTGCTAAGGGACGAATTCACCCCCTGCCCAACCACATGGAGCTGTGTGTTTGTCATCAGAACAGGGGGCATATGTAGCCTGGTCCAGAAAGTGCAGATGCTGTCTATGTGCTGAGTATTTTGTTTGTCTCTCCAAATCTATTCTGCACCTGCTTGGAACCCACAGGAGACTGACCTTGTGAATTTCATCAGAGGCTCCCTTGCCTGGACTTCTGCTTGGGTGCAGACAGTGGAGGCCACAGTGGGAGATCAGAGGGTGAGAGCTGGGGCGAGAAGACTTGGTTCCCTCCCGCAGGGTTGTTGTGGGCCACAGCTCCTGGTGGGAGCCCTCTCCCAGTTACAGCTTCTCTCATTGCTTTCCTTTGCCTTTGAGGCCCAGGGTAATACCAGCTCTCTGTTAATTCCAGGTCAATTCCAGGGAGCTTTACCCTCCCATGTAGATCTCCCTAAGCCCTGCCCCTGTTGTAAATAGTCCCTTATTGGTCCGCAGAGAGCACCCAGGGTCCCTGTGCCCTGTCTCTACTGGGACAGGAGGCTCGGAGGCTGCTGCTGTTAACTTAGCAGCTAGGAACCAGGTCCCACGAATGTGGGAGGCTAAGACTCAGGCCCTGCAGGAAGGGAGATCTCACATTCATGGGGGAGGCCGAGGGACCAGCGGCAGACCTCATCTCACTGCGCTGGGCCAGGCTGCAGTGGAGGCTGAGAAATCCCACCAGACTCAGGCCAGCAAAGAGATCAGGCTGGGGAGTGGGGCTGGAGGGAGCCCCAGGTTCGAAGATGGAAATGAAGGTCCAGGGGCAGCCACCTGGGGTTGAGGTCCAGGCAGCATGGGGCTCTGGAGGAGGCTGAGAGTCCATCCAAGAGGCCCCCACCCATGACATGCAGCTGCTCTAGCTTTGGGGGCCTTGAGTGAAGTTCATCTGCCCTGATGAGGTGATGTGATCCATCCGGAGCACCCCGCAGACCCTGGGGTTCTACCTAGTGACTCCTCCTACAGAAGTGGCTGCAGCCTCTCTCAGGTGGTGGTTTGGGGCCTGAAGCCGCAGCGTTGTCCACAGCATGGTGGTGCATCCCTGCCTCCCCCAGACTTCCTGTTCTTCCTTCCGGATTCTTCATACCTCTCATTTCTCATTTGCCTGTTTTGGCTTAACCATTATGAACGGAATCTTGCAAGTTATTCCAAATCCTTTGTGAAACAAGGAGGATCATAAATTCCCGACAAGCAAAATGTCTGTCTGTTCCCTCCATGTATTCTTTTGCTTCACACCCGCTTTGGTTTTATTTCCCTCCTGAAAGGATGCTGCCCGTTGCCCCTCCTCCTTTCCCAGGAGTGGTCCGAAGGGTAGGACATGAATAACTGCATCGGGGCGGGGGCTGAGCTCCTAAGGAGTCGCTTTCTCTCCTTCCTTAGCTCTGCTGCACCTGACTGTACGTCCTCCGGCATCATCGATTCAGCCATATCAAATGCGACAGGGCTTCTCTGGTAGAGAAGCTGCTGGAAATAGCTGCATTTGACACGCTGGGGCTGGTGAGGGCTGTCATCCTGCCCGCCTGCCTGTGCTGCTCTGAATGTTAAATCTGTGGGGGAAGGGAGGCCTGGCATTTCCCAACTCAGCCCGAGGGTTCCCTCCCCTCCCTGGGCTTTCCGGGGCTTCCCTGCTTTCTCCCTGATGCTCCTCCCTCTTGCAGTGGAAGGCTTGCCTTCTGGGGAACTGGTGGACTGCAGCATACTGGGAGACTGGTGGATCTGGGCTGGTTACCTTATCCCCCTGCAGTGCAGATTCCCCATCTGTAAATGGGGATGATGCTAGCTCATGCCCCCCGAGGCCATGGTGAAAATTAAATAATGGGGGTTAAGCTCTCAACAGGGCGTGTTGTAGGAACTTGATCCAAGGTAGATGCTGCTGTTGTTACTAAGAATTATTATTTTATGTCTTGGGACCTGAGCCTGGTAGTTGCAGGGGGTGCCTTTGCAGGCTGTACCCAAGAGGCTGGGACAGGCATCTCCTCGGGATGAATAATTCATCACCAGTCTCCTTTGCTCCCAAAGCAGCAGCTCCTGGCACATGCTGCAGACGGATTCATTTGTCACGGGTGGGCGTGCGCTGGAGAACAGATGGGATTCCCCAGTCACGTGGCCCTGCAGACGGTGTGACACCCCATCGTGCTGAGGAAGCCCTGCTTCTTGGAGGAGGAACTTCTCCAGCTTCTGAAAATGGATGCGGCGAATCCACTGCCCATGCCGAATGTGGGAAAAGCTTTGTTCTGTTTTGGAAGAAACTGGGTATTTTCCATCCTGCTGCATCCTTGATGAAGTCTAACAGTGTTTGTTAACCATTGGGATACACTTGTCTCCTGGGAATTATAAGATCAATTTATATAATTATTCACCTTATTCACCCTGGGTTCCAGGCCCTGTGTTAGGCATGGGAGCACAGGTAAATGGAGATCCACATGGAATGTTACAGAAACCCAAAGAAGGGGGTTGCTGACATAGTCTACTGAATAAATGACAGCTGACTGTAAGGTACTTTAACTCTGCCTGTGGCAGTCAGGGAAGGCTTCCTGGAGGAGGTGATGATTCAACTGAACTTGGAGGATAACCTGGAGTTTCTAAATGTAGGAGGATTTTGAGGCACACATGAGATAGCATGTTTTTTTTTCAGAAAACTCTAAACACATGAATGTCTGAAGGATAGGTGTGAACTCAGTAGAGGTCCTGGCATGCCTCTCTAGGTCTGCACATCATCCATCCAGTAGGAGCCAATAATGGATGTTGGGTAGGAGGGGAACTTGATTTTATTTGTATTGTGGCAAGAGTACTCTGACTTCATGGGGCAGAATGGACTGAGGAAAGATCAGTTGGTGCATTCATTTATTCACTCATGGTTCATCCACTCATCCTTTTTTTTTGTACAGCGAATATTTCTCAAGTGCACAATGTGTGTGACACCGAGAGGTGTCAGTGGGAGAGGAGCCCAGCTGACAAGCTGAGAGGTGAGGGGTGGGGACGCCAGCACCACCCATCAGGTCAGATCAGTATCACTTTACTTTAAATACACAGAGTCAACAGGACGGAGCTCTTGGTCCAGTCAGAACCTGCAGGAGGGCTTTGTTGAGCACTTGGAGTCCATCCGTAGGTGCTCTGTGCAGCCCCGGGGGTGCTGCTGGACAGCGACAGGTGGTCCTCTCCGTGGTGTCCTGAGGCTGGGGAGGTGGCCACGTGTCCTCTGTTTGCCCCCAGAACCCCCTTGGGGCATCTAGTGCTTGTTCTGTGCATTTGCCAGGTTTCTTTCATGGTGCCACTGTCAAGATGCAGAAATGCACGCATGCACACACCTCTTTTACTTTGGAGAGCTTGAGTGGTCAGTGACACTTGCAAGAACAGTTTCTACTCCATGAACCCAGTGGAACCCTGCTGGAGACGCCTCAGTAGTCCAGTGAGGCACAAATGTCCAGTCCACTCCCCCCCTGCCCAGCATCTTTGCCACAAAAAGGTGTGCCTTGTGGATCATCTGAATCAGGATCGCCAGGGATGAGGGATAAAAGGCAGGTTCCTGAGACCCAGGCAGACTAAACTGAATTAGAATTTCCTGGGGGTGGGGAGCGAGGGAGCTTGCATTTTTAAGCACCACCTCTGGTGATTCTGAAGCTCTTTCTGGTCTGAGAAGCACCATTTTAAAGCACAAAATGTTTTTTTGGAATCAGGGAAGGACTATTCCTGAGTGCCTGCCATGCGCCAGGCATGGTGCTCCCTCTCATGCAGTGGGCTGATTTCCTTCTCAGTCCTTCCCCTGAGGGTAGTGGACGGGGTCCTCTATAGTATGCAGTGAAACTGGGCTTCAGATCTCAGTGGCCTGAGGCCAGTAGATGACTTCATCTGAAGCAGTCACGGAATCACTCCTGAAAAGCACGTGGTGATGTGGTTGACTGAACAGGACGGAAGCTTGGGGCATAAGCAAGAGCGCCATTCATCTTCCACTTGTCCATTTCAGCCCACTCCTGGGAGCTGCGGCTCCATCCCTCATGGAACCTTGGCAGGCCCGTGGCTTATCTGTGCACTTTGTTGTTGTTGTTTAGTTACTAAATTGTGTCTGGCACTCTAGAGACCCCGTGGACTATAGCCCACCAGGCTCCTCTGCCCATGGGATTTCCCAGGCAAGGATACTGGAGTGGGTTGCCATTTTGTTCTCCAGGGCATCTTCCTAACCCAGGGATCAAACCCATATCTCCTGTGTCTCCTGCATCAGCTGGTGGGTTCTTTACCACTGAGCCACCAGGGGAGCCCGTCTGTACATTTAGAGGCCTAAAAGCCCTGCAGTCCCTTAACATCTCAGGAATGATGTCACTTCAGGAAGCTGTGTGCCTGGTCCTGGGGCTGCCACTGTGAGTGTGAACATGGAGAGGAAGGGAGGTGGGGAGCAGAAGGCCTCTTCTCTGTGGCCCTGGTGTTTTTGTTTCTTTTTCTCCACCGGTGGCAGAGTTGCTTGGAAACAACAGGAATTACTGCTCATGTCTTTCATTCCTTGGTATCTGTGAGCTTCTTGGGGGAAGGGCTTCTCTGAAGTTTTTTGTGAAATATTATCACAAATTTTGGAGAAGGAAATGACAACCCACTCCAGTATTCTTGCCTGGGAAATCCCATGGACAGAGGAGGCTGGCGGGATACACTCCATGGGGTCTCAGAATTGAACACGACTTAGTGACTAAACAACAATATTACAAATTTAGTAGCTTAAAACATTTATGACCTTTCAGACACTATACGTCCGAGTCCTGGCATCTGTGGTTGTGTTCTCTGCTCAGTATCTCAAGGCAGAGTCGAGGTGTCACCCAGTGGTTCATTCTCATCTGAGATTCTGTTCTCTTCCAAGCTCACTCACTGTTGGCAGAATTCAGTTCCTTGAGGTTATAGGACTGAGATTCTGCTCTCTTCCTGGTGGTCAACCAAGGTCATTTGTCATCTCCTAGAGCCATCTGCTTCCCTCCCCTGAGCCTGCTCCATCACATCACACCTGGCTCCTCTCTCACCTCTTTTACAGGCTCAACAGGTCAGGTCAGGCCCACCCAGGATAATCTCCCTTTTGAGTAACTTAAAGTCAACTGGGACCTTCTGCTGTGAAAGGTGAACTAACCATAGGAGTGCCATTCCCTCCTATTCACAGGCTGCTGACACTCCAGAGAAGGGGATTCTAAAGGAGGTATACCTGGAGCCATCTTGGAAGTCTTCCTACTGCAGGGCCCATGCTTAATTTCATCCCTGAATCCCCAGTGCTGGGCTCGGGTCCAGGGCCAGATACCTGCTTTACTGAAGGTAAGGGAGCTGCCTGGAGGACCAGAGCAGCACACAGAGAGAATTCCATGCACCCAGAAACATACCCCAGCCTGCAGAAGCAGAAAACTCAGACTCCCTGCACCAGGATCTGACAAGCAGCCTTGAGACACTGTTGGATTCTTGCAGATATCTCCATAGAGTGTTACGCTGACACTTTTCTAGGGAGAATTTTATGAAAACCAGTCCACATTTAGCATTTGAGAAGCTGGTTGCTGAATTTAGTCCATAATGATTTAAAAAGTAAAAAAAGATTCTAACCTGCCATTTGTTGGTGTTCTTCAGTCACTAGTGGTGTCTGACTCTTTGCAGCTCCGTGGACTGCAGCACGCCAGCCTTCCCTGTCCTTCAAACTCATGTCAGTTGAGTCAATGATGCCATCCAACTATCTCATCCTCTGTCTCCTCCTTCTCCTCCTGCCCTCAGTCTTTCCCAGCATCAGGGTCTTTTCCAGTGAGTCAGCTCTTGTCATCAGGTGGCCAAAGTACTGAAGTTTCAGCTCCTGCATCAGTCCTTCCAATGGATATTCAGGGTTGATTCCTTTAGGATTGAGTGGGTTGACCCTCTTGCTGTCCAAAGACTCTCAAGGGTCTTCTCTAGCACCATAGTTCAAAAACCTCAGTTCTATGGCACTCAGCATTCTTTATAGTCCAACTCTCACATCCTTACACGATTACTGGGAAAACCATAGCTTTGGCTATATGGAACTGGTTTAATCTGTATAATATTTTTTTCTAGCCATTTAGTCTAGAGCTTCATTAAGTGGACGGGTGGGTGAGCAAGTAGATGAATAAGTTCATTATCACCAATTTAATTTATTTACTCACTCATTTCTTCCCCTGTGCACAAAGTAACTTCCCATAGCCAACAACCAACATCTCTTTTGAAAGCCCACTCCCCCTGCTGCAATGCGTACTGGTGCTAAGAAGCCAGACAGTCCCTGGCTGTACTTGAGCTCACAGTTCCATTGGGTGTGCTTGGCGGAGGAGTGCTTGAACTTGAGTTGCCTGGGGAACATGTGAAAAGTACAGTTTCTTCACTCTGCTGCAGCCTCACTGAACTAGACCTCCTGGAGGTGACCCTAGGAATATGCAATTTTTGCAAGCTTCTTGGATAGTTAAGGGCAGTGGAAGTTTGAGACTCACCAGCCCGGTGGTGCTGGGGAGACAGAGCGGCAAGCAGACACTTCCATGCTGTGTGTCAGTTGCTGTGATGGAGGAAGGCGGTGGGGCAGGATCCAGGACGTTATTCCCAGGAGAAGGATTAGCGTCAGAGGGGGCCGCCAGAGAGAAAGAGAAAATGAAAATAGCCAGGAACTGAAGTACTGTGTTGCCTGGGTTCTCGAATTGAAGTGAAGCTGGTCCAAGGCACCACCCAGCTCTTTTTTTTTTTTTCCCTTTTCTTGTTTTCCAGTTTTTATTCATTATATATATATATATATATATATGTTTTTTGACTGCGTTGCATGGCATATGGGACCCTAATTCCCTGACCAGGGATGGAACCCAGGCCCCCCTGCATTGGCAATGTGGAGTCTTTTGTTTCTTTTTTTTAATTGAAAGATAATTGTTTTACAGTATTAGGTTAGTTTCTGCCATAGGTCACATGCATCAGCCATGAGTATACATATGTCCCCTCCCTCTTGAACCTCCTTCCCACCTCCCCCCATCACACCCATCTAAGTTGTCATGGAGCCCTGTTTCAGTGCCGAGTCATACAGCAGATTCCCACTGGCTACCCTCTGTTTTACGTGTGGTCGTGTGTGTATGTTTCCATGCTGCTCTCTCCGTTTGTCTCACCCTTCCCTCCGCCCCACCCCACCCCGTGTGCCCAAGTCTGCTCTCTATGTCTGCATCTCCACTGGGCAGCGTGGAGTCGTAACCACTGGACCCCGGGCGGGTCCCACACCTCTCAGCTCTTTAGTAGAAGAAGTGCTGCACACATTGATTTGTTCTGAATTCATTTTAACCTGCCTGACTCTGGATGAATCTAGCTGTAAACCTCTGCTTTCCAAGGTGGAGAGGAAAATCAATCCCTGATTTCATTTGGAGAGTCGTTCTCTTTCTCCATCTGGGAGAGTACAGGGCCCCTTGTGTTCAGGAAGGGACTCCCTCTGCCCCTGAGAGGCCAAGAGAATGGGGACCACTTTGAGAGGGCAAGTCCATTTGCTCACTAGCAGGGCTTGTTGCCTTGGATCTGAGGAGTCCCTGCCTCCCCTGGAACCAGCCCTGACCTCGTCCACCCCTTCCTCCCACAGTCGGCGCCTCCTCTGAGAAAAAGGGTGAGGATACAGCCCGGGTGGAGACATTGACGCCTGGCCTACACCTGGGCTGCAGAGCAGAGGGGCCCAGCCTGGCTTGGTTTATAAAAAAGGGAGGAAAAAGAGCCCCTCATTTTCTTCCTCCTTCATAAGTTATTAAATTCTCTTCCCACGCACAAGATTGTCTCTTCCCCTTTCTCTCATCACACACACACACACGGTTTTTTCACTTGAAGCCCACGGAAATGGAGAAGTGTTGCCCTGATTCCTGAATCCAAGTTGACTCCTGAGATCAGTTTGTGTATTTAATGGTTATTATCTCTTGCCCCACCCTCCCGAATTCTGACCCATTGTTTAAAGCACGGTGTTTCTTATTCTTCTGGAGTCATGAACAGAAGAAATATACTAGTTTAGTATTGGTGTGTGTGTGCGTGTGCGTGCATGTGTTTCTATGTGTGTGTTTTTGTGTGTGTGTGTGTGTGTGTCTCTCTCTTGGTGTGTGTTTGTGTTGTGCACTGAGCAAATGGGGCTCAGGAACAGAGTTGTGAGGGAGATGATGCCTGCAAAGTAGGCAGGGCCAGATTTTAAAATTAATGTTTGTTTTCTTTTTCCTTACAGCAAGGGAAAGCCTTTGGAACAGAGCTGGTAATGAGTGAGTGAACTCGCTCAGTCGTGTCCGACTCTTTGTGACCCCAGGGACTGTAGCCCGCCAGGCTCCTCTGTCCGTGGGATTCTCTAGGCAAGAATTCTGGAGTGGGTTGCCATTTCCTTCTCCAGGGGATCTTCTCAACCCAGGGGTTGAACCCGAGTCTCCCGCATGGCAGGCAGATGCTTTATCCTCTGAGCCACCAGGAAAAACAAAGAAAGTAACCAGCCTTCCCTGACGGGGAAACGAACCCGGGCTGTGGTGGTGAAAGCACTGAATCCTAGCCACTAGACCACCAGGAGTGGGCGACCCCAAATACTGAAGTTCTTCTGTGCGGGTTTGGGCAGCAGCTGCCATCCCAGGCTCTCGAGTCCCTAACCCCCTCTCTCAGCCCTACTCCTCTGTCCCAAACTCCACATCAGTCCAGAAAGCAAAGTGTTAATTACTGGCCCCCGAGATGCTCCCCACCATGGCTGCCATCTGTTCCCATTAGTCAGTATCCAGACAAGACCCGGGGTTAAATATTCGGCAACAGCACCCTTTCTTTAATTAGAAGGTTTTAATCCCTACCATAACTGTGAAATTGGAAAATTTGGCGTTATTACTCCCAATTCACAAGAGATGAAACTGTTGCACAGAGAATTGAAATCACGCACGCCTGGCCAGCCATCCGGGACAGCTCTGCCTGGTGTCTTGTTCTCGGAGGGTGAGTGGTGCCTCCGGTGTTGCTTCTCCTGACCTGGAGCCTGTTTGGGAGTGAAGTTTTCAGAGGAAGTGGCTTTATTTTCGGGAGGGGCTGTCCCCTGAGGACCCCCTCCCCCAGTGGTGCCTTTCCGGAGTCCCCTCCGCCGTCCTTGTTGCCACATCCTATTCCTGCCACGTGATGGAGTCTTTCCAAACCTCAATCCATATGTTTGCTGCATAAACAAGTGTTGGTTGAAGAAATGATTGAACCCGGTTGCAGCCTTGATCTTGCCTTGAAACAACCAGGGTTGTTTTTGAACTTAGTCTCCACCCTAAATGACCCTGGAAGGCAAGACCTCTGTCTGCTCATCGTCACACCCCACCTGTTGTCCCCTGGCCCTGCAGTGAGTTGGTGCTTAGTCAGACTTCTCTGATGGGAAGTTAATCTCCAGTCAACCACGTCTTAAAGTTCATCTTCCAGATAGTAGGAAAAGGAGACTTAATAGGTCTCTTAATAGTTTCCTGAAGCTAAATGTAAGTAGGGCTCTTTCAGAAGCAACCTGTATTTTTGGGGCAGGATGGGGAGGCTAGACAGGGCTTCCCTGGTGGCTCGGAGGTACAGAACCTGCCTTCCAATGCAGAAGACGTGGATTTGATCCCTAGGTCAGGATGATCCCCTGAAGGAGAAAATGGCAGCCCACTCCAGTATTCTGGCCTGGGAAATCCCATGTATAGAGGAGCCTGGCGTGCTATAATCCGTGGAATCACCAAAGAGTCAGACACACCTGAGGATGCACACATGGAGGCTGGGTGATAGAAGGAAGGTTGAGTCGGGACTGCAGGACTTGGGGACTCTCAGGGCTGTGTTTTGTGGGAATGGTGGTTTCAGGCACCTGGACAAGCTTACCCTGCACTTGGTGAACTGATGTCTGTGGGTGGGTCCTCTGTGTTCAGAAGTAGCGAATGTCTTGTCTCTGGCCACCTCCTGAACTTTTTGCCCAGTGACAGCTCCATGGCAGACTTTTGAAGAATAGGAAATTGACCAAGGACACATGTCATCTTACAGAGTGTGGAAGAGCCCTTTCACACTCCCTGTGAAAGGAGTGTGACCTTTCTACTTCATGCTCCCTGCTCACTCTGCGCAGTCTCCCCTGACCCCACCCTGCCCTTGATGTGGCAGAAGAATACAGGCTGTGCCGTCATAGAGATGCACATTCAAATCCTTGTCTGTCTGTAACTGAGTCATGTAGGAGTCTCATATCCTCATCTGGAGAATCAGGACAGCGGGCTTATGGTGAAAACTAAGATAAATAATTGTCACGTACAAAGTACTTGGCCTTTATATAAACTGGTGAATATGAAGTCTCTTCCTTGCCTCATCCACCAAGAGTGTCCCATACAGTGACTACACAAGGGTTTCAGTTCTCATCTCAGGAGGATTGAACCAGAGAAGCAGAACCAGTAGGAGATATCTATTGAGAGATTTATTGCACGGAGTTTATTAAGTGAGTGTGGGGGCTGGCAGGGTGACTCTGGAATCCCAGAGGAGTTGTCAGGATGGGCAGGCTGGAACTCGCTGCACTGGTGGGATTTCCTCTTTATTAGGGACGTCTTGCCTCTGCCTGTAAGGCATTCTAGCTGGCAGGATCAGACCCCCAGGTCACCTATAGAATGCGTGCATTTGTGCTCAGCTGTTTCTGACTCTTTGTGGCCCCATGGACTATAACCTGCCAGGCTCCTCTGTCCATGGGATGTTCCAGGCAAGAATACTGGAGTGGGTTTCCATTTTCTATTCCGAATTATCTAGAATAAGCTCCTCTATTTATAATCAACTGATTAGGGATGTTAATCACATCTATAAAATACCATCAAGGAAGCACTTTGTGTTTGATTGAATAACTGGAGACTATACCTGGCCAAGCTGACATTCACAAAACCACCCCAGTTCCTAGCCTGGGGGCAGGAGAGTCAGGGCATGGGGGAACTTTCTCAAATGACAGAGCTTTCGTGTTTCGAGCTTCTGATACATGACCTTTCTACCCATCCACGGCCACTGGTCTGCAGAGCACCCCCTTGTCCTGCTTTCCTCCTCCCTAAACGAAACTCCCCTGTCCAAGTCTTTCTATTTGCTGTGAATTTTGTGGAAGAGAAGGGGAAGTGGGGTGAGTCTGAGCCTTGCTGGCCAACTTGCAGGTGGACTGAGGGGTTCCTGGTGGTATTTGGCTGCAGGTTCTGGAAGGGAAGTGATTTCGCAGGTTTTGGAGAGAAGTGATTCAGGAACCAGGCCAGGAGGAGACGACAGTGTCCTGCTCACCCTCCCGCCCCAACCCCTCACGGCCAGACCCTATGGTGAGGCCTTTGTAGCTGAAAACTAAGCTTCTGACATCCAGCTGAGGGATGTTCCCCAAGGTGTCCAAAAGTAAAAACGAGGCTCTGTCGTCTGCGGGAGGAGACAGACACGGGAATGGCTACCCCAGAGTGGTAAAGATGGGGTGCTTATGACCCCCAAGGTTTGGGTCTAGAAGCTTCCAGGAGAAAAGACAGCCCAAACTGAGTCCTGAAGGATTTATAGATATTGGCCAGTAGAAAAGCAATTATGATCATTTTTTTTCCCTTGAGGCTCTTAAAGGATGACATATGCACAGTTTGGGGTGCATCATTGGGGTTCTGCATAAAGTAGTGTTTCTGAGGCTTTGGAGGCAGGCAGGATTCACGCTTGCAGCTCCTGCCTGTGTGCTGTTTAAACACCCAACTGCTAATTAATGAACCCAAGCCGTGGCTGCTTCAATGTGCCAGACGTGGCATTTGGAGCAAGCTACTCCCCAGAGAGCAGGGATGGACTGCGGGTCTGTATGGAGAAGGTTCCGGCTGGAGTGGGCCTCGGTCCCACTATGGGCCTGGAGCACTCAGAGCAGCCAGCACCCTGGTCAGGACCCAGGAGCTCCCAGGACCCACGTGAGAGCCCCAGGTCATGGCTCTCTCTGAGATAGATCCTCTGGACATTTTATTGCTTTATTTTTTTCCTTTTTTTTTTACATTGGTTTGTATTGGACTTTCAATGTCGTGTTAGTTCAGGTGTGATTTAGTTATACAGATACATGTATCTGGGCTTCCCAGGTGGTAAAGAACCCGCCTGCCAATGCAGGAGACTCAAGAGACGTGGGTTTGATCCCTGGGTCAAGAAGATCCCTTGGAGGAGGGCATGGCAACCCACTCCAGTATTCCTGGCTGGAGAATCCCATGGATAGAAGAGCCCAGTGGGCTCTTCTGTAGGGTCGCACACGACTGAAGTGACTTAGCACACACACATATGTGTATTAGTACCTACTCTTTTTCAGATTCTTTTCCCATGTAGGTTTATTTCAGAGAATAGAGTAGAGCTTCCTGGGCTGCACAGAGGTGCTTGTTTATCTGTTTTTTGTATAGTAGTGTGTACATGTCAATCTCAATCTCCTAATTTATCAGTCTTATTCCCCCCACCCCACCCCCAACCTTTCCCCTTTGGTAACCATGTTTCTTTTCTGAGCTTGAGTCAGTTTCTGTTTTGTAAATAAGTTCATTTGTATCACTTTTTTAGATTGCACGTGTAAGTGATGACATATGCTATTTGTCTTTCTCTGTCAGATTCACCTCACTGAGTATAATATTCTCTAGATCCATCCATGTTACTGCAAATGGCATTATTTCATGCTCTTTTTATAGCCGTGTAATATTCCATCGTATATTGGACTACTTATTTTATTTAAATTTTTTTTTTTTCGTTAACAGTCTTTGTTTCTAATGCAGGTTTCAATTCAGTTCAGTTCAGTTGCTCAGTCCTGTCCGACTCTTTGCGACCCCATGAATCACAGCACGCCAGGCCTCCCTGTCCATCACCGACTCCCAGAGTTCACCCAGACTCACGTCCATCGAGTCAGTGATGCCATCCAGCCATCTCACCTTCTGTCGTCCCCTTCTCCTGCCCCCAATCCCTCCCAGCATCAGAGTCTTTTCCAATGAGTCAACTCTTCGCATGAGGTGGCCAAAGTACTGGAGTTTCAGCTTTAGCACCATTTAATGCAGGTTTAGGTTTACTGAAAAATTGAGCAGAGAATGCAGAGAGTTCCCACAGGTCCCAGGCCGCACACATTTTCTCCTATTTTTAACATCTTGCATTAGTTGATACATTTATTACAATTGATGAACTAGTAGTGATACATTGTCATTCACTAAAGAGTGAAAGTGAAAGTCACTCAGTCATATCTGACTCTTGGCGACCCCATGGACTATACAGTCCATGGAATTCTCCAGGCCAGAATACTGGAGTGGGTAGCCTTTCCCTTCTCCAGGGGATATTCCCAACTCAGGGATTGAACCCGGGTCTCCCACATTGCAGGTGGATTCTTTACCAACTGAGCCACAAGGGAAGCCCAAGAATACTAGAGTGGGTAGCCTATCCCTTCTCCAGTGGATCTTCGTGACCCAGGAATGGAACCAGGGTCTCCTGCGTTACAAGCAGATTCTTTACCAACTGAGCTATGAGGGAAGCACTAAAGCCTGTGGTTTACGTCATGGTTCACGTGTGCTGTTGTATAGTCCTGTGGATTTTGCCAAATGCACTGTGATGTCCTGTATCCATCGTGACAGTGTCATACACAGTCGGTTCACTGTCCCCATCCGCCCCAGTCCCCTGTCCCCACCTGCCAGAAGTCAGATGGCGCTTGCATGAAAGAGGATGCCAGGCTTCTCCCTGAGCCCAGGACACCATTCATTAACAACCTCTCAGGTCATTGTGGGCTCTGCCTGGAGACCTGTAAAAGACCAGACCACACAATAACAGCCTTTGTTGTTTTTGTGAATTAAAATGTTCTGGTCATTGGTGTTCAGCTGTGGTTAATCTTGTTTAAGGAAGAATTACTAATAAGAGGATGCTGTCTAAGTGCTCACCAAGCAGAGCCGTTGTTTGCCCCCAGGCCGGATGCTGAGAGGGATGGTCCCCAGTCCTGCTGCCCTCCTCTGTCCTGGCCCCGGCCCTGACCTTCCTGTGCTAATTTTATGAAGCTGAGTTTAGGGTATCCAGTTCCCCTGTCCTCTGTATTGGTGTCAGAGGCCTGGGCATGCTCCACTCGGAGCCTCAGCCCTGCTGATGTGAAACTAACACATCATGACCTGCCTCTCCAGGTCGTGCTGAAAGATCACGGGAGACTGTGTAGGGAAGAGGGAGGGAAAGGGGCTAGAATTTACTGCTATCACGTCCAGGCACAGTGAGGCCCTGGATGTGAACACAGCAGCCAGAGCCCTGGAGAGCCTCGCTGGCCTGTTTCTCCAAGCCCTGCTGCTCGTGGACTGTCTCTCCCCACGTGCGTGACTGTGATTGATTTCCTGACGATCATGCTGCAGGAGGGCAGATCCTAGCAGGAGAGCACATCTGCTGCCTCCCTGAGTCCTCAGGCTTCCTCGGCAGCCAGAGTCAGGACTGGCGTGGCGCCGCCGCACAGGGACCCTCTGTGGCGTCACCAGGATGGTGCGGGGAGGGGGTGGCTCCTCGCCCGTGCAGCCTCTGCCACGTGCAGCCATCCTGGGAGAGCCTGTTGTTCCTAGTTGATCAGGTGTCTCTTTTATCTGGGTTATGACACAGGCTGTGTCCTTGAACACAAGGCCGTGTGAAAAGCCAGACTCTGTACCTGGAAATCAGACCCGGATTACACACGAGCCATGAACCTGGCCCTGAGCCGTGAAGCAAACGGGTAACATTGGAGGTGGAAGGGAGTGGAGCTGATTCTTAAATTCAACACCCTCATTTCACCGAGAAGGAGGCAGATTCCACAGAAGAGGCGCACAGTTGGCTGCCAAGTGCTAATAAAGGGCTGCTGTATTAATAAATGCATGGTTGAGTAGCGTTAATATGTTTGCCTCTTGCCCTGCACACAAATCCCCTTCACCTGACCGATTCCAACTCACTGTTTAGCTCTAAGTGCAGCTGCTTCTGGGAAGCCCTCCCTGACTGCCAGGTCTGGTTCTCCTGCTCTTCTTTAGCATGTATCTTCCCATGTTGTCTTAGCCTGTTTGCACGGTTGTCTCCTCCGCTAGATATGAGTGCCTGGAGGGCAGGGCCATGTCTTGTTCTGTCTCCAGCAGTGCCTGACTCGTAGCGTAGACAATAGACTGCTTGCCAAGGGAATGAATAAATGAATGGACAAATGAATGATTGGGTGCTGTTGTTCAGTCGCCTGGGCGTGTCCGATTCTTTGTGACCCCGTGGACTGCAGCACGCCAGGCCTCCCTGTCCCTCACCGTCTCCTGGAGTTTGCGCAAGTTCACGTTCATTGTATCGGTGATGCCGTCCAGCCATCACATGATGATTGGGTAGTTGAAGCCAAATTTCAACTTGATGTTGGGCCTGAACAACAGAACCTCTTGAGGCTAGTATAATTTTTTTCAATGAACCCAAGAGAGATGGAAGACGTGATTTGGTTGTGGATCCAGGATGACTTACTGAGGAGAAGTAGTAGGAACAATACAAAGAATGGGATCAAGTGCTAAATTGTACCGTAAAGTCCAGAGAAGGCGTGCTGCCTTCTGCTCTCTTCCTTGATGCTGCTGCTGAAATTGGGATATTCATTCATTTGTTCTTTAGCAAATATTTATGGAGTTCGTATCAGATACTAGGCTGGAAATTCAACACCAGGCAAGAGAGAATGTTCTGCCCTAATGGAGCTGGAATCCAGGGTGGGGCAATTGCTGGTTGAGTTAATATAATAAGTATTGAAAGGAAACAAGTAGAGTATTTAAGCCCTAGTCCCTAAGCTGGGCAGCTTTGTAGATATGACAGTCAGGAAGGGTTTTCTGAGGAGTTGATCTTGAGATCTTATACCAGGGAGTTAGTTATCCTTGTGTGTAGAAAGAGCAATAAATGCAAAGGTCCTGAGGCAGGAAGGACTTGGCCTATTAGAGAAACTTGTTAAAAGGCACTGGGTCTAGGGATTTCCCTGGTGGCCCCCTGCAATGCAGGGGACCCGAGTTCGATCCTTGGTCAGTGAACTAAGATCTCACATGCTGCAGAGCAACTAAGCCCGTGTGGCAGAACTACTGAAGTCATATGCCACAACTAGAGAGCCTGAGCACTGCATAGAAAAGATGCTGCTTGAGACAGCAAAGGTCCTGCATGCCACAATTAAGACCTGATGCAGTCAAATAAATACATAATTTTTTTTAAAGGCACTGGTTCTACAACCAGATGGGTAAGGGGAAGGGTGCCAGGGGATGAGGTTGGACAACCTGCAGACTATGCAGGAAGAGCCTTGGATTTTATTCTGAGTGGATCAGGAAGACATGCGGGGAGTTGGCCCGTTTTTCATTTCCTTTGGATTTCTCAACACTAAGGACTGTGGGAAGACAGGCGAAGAATGGGTTGCAGAGGGACAAAGATTGAAGCTGAGGTACCACTTCACAGTTCCAGATGAGATGTGATGGGCTTGGACGGGGCGTCATGTTCGTGGTCATATTTGATATTTATCGAGCAGATATTCTTTAGTGACTCGTGTCACGCTGCCAGGAACTTTATTCCATTGGTTCCATTACTGTTCCCAAGTCATGTTGAGACCTTGGGAACAGTAGGCTTAGAGAAATCACTTGCTCAAGGACACAGAGCTGGAAAATGCAGGAGCCAGGACTCTCTTCTCGGAAGCTGAGTTGCCAAGCCTGTGCTCTTTCTCGCCGCCCATATGGGATCCGGATGGGATGTGTTTGGAAGTGGGTTTGATGAAGCTTACTGCTGGGCTGGATGCGGGGAGGGGTGGGAGCATCTCCTTCAGCATCTGGGAGACAGGGAAGTCTAAAGGAAGACCAGGATTCCTCTCTGGATTTTTTGTTTTGTCATCTCAGCTCAGACCCTTGTTCCTTCTCCCTGGGCCTTTGAACTTGTCTCCTGCCCCATCTGCTGCCTCTGCAGCCCCTCGCACTTGCTCATCCCACTGTCCAGACACTGATGTTGCCTGTCTCCCTTCTGCCTAAGGCCTGTGTCGTGCCTTTCCTTAGTGCTTCCATCAGCTACTCCATCACCCAACGTGAGTACCATGCCAGCAGGGTCCTAAAATGGTATTTCTTACTCTTCCTCTTTGCAGCCACAAACCATGTGATGCTCTTTTTTGTTACATAAGCAAATCCTTGTTGCTTATCGATTTTATTTTTTGGCCTTGCCACAAGGCATGTGGGATCCCAGTTCCTTGAGTAGGAAATTCCCCCTGAATTGGAAGCACAGAGTCTTAAGCACCGGACCACCAGGGAATGCCCATCATGTGATGCTCTTAACCAAAGTCTGTTTCCAGAGTCCATCCAGCTCGAGCACAGGACAGATGGTCAACGCAGGAGCTTGAACAGGTCAACCAAGACACTCCGCTCTCCTGCATCACCACCTTTGTACCTGTTGCTCGGAGCCAGAATACCCTTCCCTTGACCTCTCTGTTCATTGCTGACCCGCACAGCCTCTAAAGCCCGTCCTGCATTCCCGCTGCTCTGGGAGGCTTTCTCAGATGACCAGGACTAGGTGTTTATATCCTCCTCATTACAAGGTTACCAAGTGTAGAGACTGTTCCAGCATCAGTGGTTGTCTCCACTAGGAGACAGACTGATTGTCGTGTGGGAGAGAAGGAGTCTGCAACACCCCTTTCATCAGCCATCCTGAGCACGTGCAAAATCAAGAAGGAAGCAGAAAGGGCATCCTGAGAAGTCAGGGCTTGTCCCCTGCTCTCTGCTGACACACATTGATGGATTGTGCTCACACTCCATGTAGGGCTTGCTGACTGTCATTGGAAATAAACTTGCCTTCAGCACAGTGATTACGTACCTGGTATGTGCCAGGTACTGTCCTAGGGACCGGGGATACAGCCATGAGCAAAGCTGATTAAAACCACCAGCCTCACAGAGCTCAGGTTTCAGTTAGGGTCGGGGGAGAAAAGCAAATAGTAAGTAAAGGAAACAGACGGGCTGGGTGGTCCTGTCACTAGGGAGGGAAACAAGCCGGGGCCAGGTGCAGGGATGGGATGTTGCTCTTGAGCTCTGGGTGACAATGAGGCCTTATCTGAAGGGCCTTGAAAGCAGAGCTTCTGGAAAGAAGGAGGGGCAGCAAGGAGAAGGACACGGAGCCCGTCGTGCTGATGGAGGAAAGGGCCTCTCATGTTCCCGGAGTGGCCAGGAGACCAGCATGGTCCAGGTGGTGATAGCACGAAGCAGGACATGCGGTCAGAGAGATAAGAGGATGCTGAGGTTGCCAGGACCTTGGAGGCCTGGACCTTCACTCTTGGGAATTCATGATGCTACTGGAGGGTTCTGAGGAGTGATACGAGCTGACTTTAGGTTTTAGTAGCATCTCTGGCTCCTAGGCTGAAAGGAGACTGTCCAAAGGAATGTTTCCATTTTACAGAAGAGAAAACTGAGACTCAGAGAGACAGTTTATCTAAAGTCCAGTAGTTGGTGAAGGGAGAGGCCCTGGGGACCTAGAGATGGATAGGGTCACCCTGTCTTGTCATGTCTTAGCATCTCTTGTGCACACAGATAGAGATGTCATAATGGCCCTGCAGGAGGTGCCCCTGAGGTTGTTCCATCTTTATGGATGCTTGCTATTTTGGGCAGTCTAAGGGGTTATGAAATCTTAGGATTGTTTTGGTCCCCTTTCTCTCCCTTTTGCTAGCTCTGTGGGCCTCAGATGTAAAATGGATCCTGAAAGCCAGGACAGCAAGAATGGTGTAAGAGAAAGTAGACACCAGGTATATTAGGAGAGTCATCTTCAAAGGGCCAGCAGCTTATTGCTTTTCTGCTAATAGAATAGCTTCCTGTGAGAGCTGCAAAATGTTCAAATGTACTGGGAAAAAATGACCAAAAAAAAAGTCTGAGGCTTAGGATGCTCTGCGGCACCCAGAGGTGAGAGCTATTTCTGTAACTCATTACAAGAGTTTTTACTGCAGCGTTGTTAATAAAACTTGCGAAGCAGGTTGATTCTACTGTGCATATAGAGACAAAGCCTATGAATAAACGAGTAAGTCTTCTATGCATGGTACACGATTGGTACTTGCTCCAGCACCTTTGTTAACCTCCCATTATTTGGACAGAGGTCTGGAGAAGCCTTCTGTCTTTTTCTTTGGAGGCCTTCTTGTTTTGTTGCTGATTTCTAAGATGGCTTGGCTCAAAGGGAACTTGAAGGTTTACGGCAGCACTGAACACATCTTCAGGTGTGTGCAGGCAGGTGTGTGCAGGTGGTTTCACTCTGTGGTCAGAGGAGGTGTGAGCCAGAGTTCACTGTTGCAGCCCGTCACTCACCATCTGGGGGATGTGGTCTGAGGTTCAGCTCCTTCCTTTTGGGGCTGATGCCAGCATCAGCTGGGGTTCTGAGAAAGCCCATTCAGCCCATCGGACACACTCTGTGGTTTGTTTGCTTCCTTCTTTCACTCCTGGCTCATCCTCCCAGCCTCTCTTTGTCCCTTTCTCCATTCTCTGTCCTGTCTCTCCCACCTCTGCATTTTTAGCATCATTCAGTCTCTTCCTGTATCCAACCGCTTAACCTGTACTATTTATACTGTTTGTATAAATAGAAAAATTAAAATAGCATTTTAATAGAGAAAAGGCTTATGCAAGTAACCTTTAGTAAAATGTTGAATTCTTGGGGGCACCCCAAATAAGATGCTGACATTTGAGATTTTTTTTTTGTAGCAGAGGAAAGTATATATAGAACATTGAGGAAATGGAAATAATGGGCACATTATTTTAAAGAATGCTATTTTAAAAAATAAAAACCACTATAACTTGATTTCTTCCATTCTATTCAATTCTAATACATTTTCCAAAAATGCATAAAAATTCAAACATCAAGAAGCTACAAAATTGAGAGAGGCCATATTGGACCCAAAAAATGAAAATAAAAATGAACTGAAGAGACAAATAAAGGCAGAGACCTGAAGCTATTTGTTCTCATGTTTTGGTTCAGCAGAAACTGTCTGCAGAGAATAAAGACTGGATTCTGGACTTGTGTTCGATTTGAAGACAGAATGATTTCTCTCAAAACAGTGATTTTTCAAAACTGATGTGGAATCGATGTCACTCTAGAGTTTGATCCCCAGTGTTTGCCCCTGATTCCATCTGTTGCCCCCTGCTACTCCTGAGCACCCATTGATTGAATATTTACCATAAGGCAGGCATTATGTCCTGGGCTTTTTAAGTGTTATCTAATTTACTTACTATACCGATCTATTTTACAAAGAGGAAACAGGAATTTTACTGTCTTGTTGGATATCTTATCCCAAAACTTGGGCTGGGCATGAGATCATAGTAGCTTAGACGGAGGATAGATAGAAGCAAATGCCTGGGAAGGTACATAAGTGATAGCGTCCAAGGACTTTGAACCCAAGTTAGTTGTGACAGCAAATACAGGCAGGAATGAAGCATGATGGCCATTGGTTCCAACCGTAACAGCAATGACAGAGCTGCTGCTTCTTCCCAGGATCGGAGACTGGGGATCAGAAGCTTCGGGAGGAAAATTGGGAGTTTTGATTTGAACTTCTCAGAGATGCCATTGAAACAATCCAGGTGATGTCAGGTAGGTGCTGTGAGCCCTGCCCTCAGAGGAGGGAGCGAGCTGAGGACATGAACTTGGGAGCCATCTGCAAGTGGGAGCTCTGGATGTGGATGAGCTCACCCAGGTGAAACCACAGAGAAAGAGAAAGGCCTCAGACCTGAGGGAGTAACACAATCGTTTAAAGGTTGAGTAGAGGAAAATAAGGGCTTCCCAGATGGCTCAGTGGTGCAGAATCTGCCTGCAATGCAGGAGACGCAAGAAACATGGGTTTGATCCCTGGGTCGGAAAGATCCGCAGGAGAGGGAAATGGCAACCCGATCCAGTATTCTTGCCTGGAAAATCCTCTGAACAGAAGAGCCTGGCAGGCTACAGTCTGTGGGCTCACAAGAGTCAGATATGACTTAGTGGCTAAACAACAACAACAAAGAGGAAAATAAGCCCACAGATTTAGGATCTCAGAAAGATGTAGGGAGAAAATTAGGATAGCTAAATGTCGTAAAAACTGGGAAGAAGAAAATGTTTTTGGAGACAGAGTGGTCAGTCTGTCAAATGCTACTGAGAAAGTCTGATGTGAAGGAAGAGATGTGTCTCTTGGACTAGGAGACATGGAAGAGACTTGTGACTTGAGTAGCTGGTTGAAGACTGAATGGTAATTACTATCCTCCACGAGACAGTCTCACCAAAGAGTCTTAACCTGGCTCTGATTGGAAGGAAGCCACCAGTCAAATCGAGAAGGTTCTGTGTGACAACTGGCCTGGCTCTTTAAGAATGTCAGTAACATGAAAAACACTCCCCGAACCCAAGAAACTATTCTTGTTTAAAAGAGAATAAAGGAGCATATCCAAATTCAATCATGCACCTTGATTAGATCCTAGAGTTTAAAAAAAAATGACTTGAAATAGTTTTGAGACAATTAGAGAAATATTAATGTGGGTTTCATGTTAGATGATATTATGGAATTTTTGTTAATTTTCTTGGATGTGATAATGACATTGTGGTTATATATGAAAATCTCCTTGTTATTAAGAAATGCTGAAGAATTTAGAGGAGCAGTTATTATATTAGTGTCCTATTGCTCCTGTTAACAAATTACCACACATTTCATGACTTAAAGTAATACAAACTTATTAGCTTATCATTCTGAAAATTAGAAATCTGCAATGGGTCTCATGGAGCTAGAATCTAGATCCTATCAAGGATACCAGGCTAATCTCTCCATCTTATGGTCAAGTGATTAGCAATCTAATTCCATCTGCAATCGTAATTCCCCTTTGCCGTGTAACCTAAAATGTTCACAGGCTCTTAGAAGTAGATGAGGACCTCTTGGGGAGGCTGTTATTCTGCCCCCCACAGTCATGATGTTGCCAACATTTTCCAATGGATCATAATTTTAAAATTGTACAGAGAGCAAAAGTGACCAAAATGTTAACATTGGATAAATGTTCTAGGGAAGGGCACGTACATGTTTGATGTTTTCTTTCAACTTTTTTATAAGTTTGAAAATTTTCAAGATAAAAAGTTAGAGGAAAAAAAAAATGAATGGGCAGTGAAGATGGAAGGGATCCTGTGTAGACCAGTTGGTCAAGAATTTGGGCTGAAGTGAGGCTGCAAGTCCGGAGAGGTGGAGGAAGTGAAGGGATTGCTTTTGTTATGTGATTTGTTTATTTAGGGCTGCCCTGGGTCTTCATTGCCATGTGTGAGCTTTCTTTAGTTAAGAGGAGTGGGAGCTACTCCCTGGTTGTGGTGCGTGGGGCTCCTCATTCCAGTGGCTTCTCTTGTTGTGGAGCCGGGCTCTGGGGTTCATGGGCTCGGCAGTGTGGCCCCTGGGCTCTGGAGCGCAGCCTCAATAGTTCTGGTGCACGAGCTTAGTTGCTCCATGGCATGTGGGATCTTCCTGGATCAGGGATCAAACCCATGTCTCCCGCACTGGCCGGCAGATCCTTTACTGCTGAGCCACCACAGAAGCCCCATATTCTAGAGACATTGTCTCAAAGTTTAAAAAATCACTACAACCACCCTATGGGAAAATTTAAGACTTCCTTCTCTAAAATGTAGACTTGGACTCCAAGACTCCTCTTTAAGCACCTTGCAAAGGATGAACATGCTAACATGAGAGACGCACCACGACTGCAAGAGGTTTGCAAAAAAGTTTTCCAAGCTCTCAGAATGACGTTGGGTCTTTGTTGTTGTTGCTGTTCTGGCAAGATTGCTTCTGACAGCTTTGCACTCCCTCAGCCGGCTGAAGCCTCCAGGTCCCAGTGCTGCTGTGTGTGACCCCCAGGAGCCAGGAACCGTGTGCGCCGCCAGGATTCTGACTCCTACAGCGAGCCTCGTCTCTTTGGAATTTTCCCAAGGTTTTTGGTGCCCAGGCTTTTGCAGGAAGTAGGGCTGGACAGATCTGAGAGCAAACTTGAAAAGCCACAGGGAGAAATTTCTCCCTCTTGACAGTATGATACATGGAGTTACTGCCTTGCCAGGTTTCCATTTGACCATCTCTGTGGCTCTGAGCAGATCAGGTTTTTTTTTTTTCTTTCGGGTATAAGTGGCGTGCTTTTCTTCCCTGTAAATTCAACTTCTGTAAAGGTCGGTTCTGGGTTGCAGAGTCTCACTGCTCAGTGTAGGTAGCGGCTAGAGAATTGATTGCCATGGAAACTGAACCTGGAGACTGAAGGGTTTGTTATTGTCATCTGTAAAATGGGGCCAATCGTGAAGATGAAATGTGACAACATGCGTTGCACAGGGAGCAGAGGACCTGGGTTAGAGACGGAGGTCACGACCACAGCCTGTGTCAAGGGTCTCTCACGCTATTTCATTTAATCCTCCCTACAATCCCAGGAATAGATACTAGAATTAGCTCCATTTAGCAGATAGAGAATGTGAAATTGCCCAGATTAGGTCATGTGCTGAAGTCCAAACAGATCATATTGGCAAACCTGGGGCTGACCTCAGGTCTCTGACCGTGGCCTGGGGCTGGCATCTGTGAAACCAGCCTGCTACCTTAGGGCATCGCTGAATGTCAGTCCTTGTCTCACATGTCCCATGAGTATTCCTGGGCTCTGGTGAGATGTGTCCTTCCCCTAGGAGAGGCCACTGATGCCTTTGTTGGCTTTGAAGACTCTGAGTGTCAACCTCTGTAGGGATGGACCCAGTGCTGACCTGAAGGTTATTGGGCGGAAGCACTTGAGAGAACATGTGAGAGCCCCTGATGCATCACAGAAGTTCCAGAATCCTCGATGAGTTGGCAGTTTCCTCAGGATGAGATGCTGGATAAACCTGTTGTTGTTGTTGTTTAGTCACTAAGTCTTGTCCAACTCTTTGCAACCCCATGGACTGTAGACTGCCAGGCTCCTCTGTCCAGGGGATTTCCTAGGCAAGAATCCTGGAGTGGCTTGCTATTTCCTTTTCCAGGGCATCTTCCCTAACCAGGGATCACCCTAGGTTATTACTATGTGATGAAAAGCCTCTCCACTTTCTTGGGTTTGTTTTTACGTTTCTAAATTGTCTTGAATTAAGATGCTTGTGTGTCTGTATGTGTATGTGTATGTGTGTGTATTAGTCGCTCGGTTGTGTCCGACTTTTTGCAACCCCACGGACTGTAGCCCAGCAGGCTCCTCATTCCATGGAATTCTCCAGACAAGAATACTGTAGTGGATTGCCATTCCCTTCTCCAGGGGATCTTCTGGGTCCAGGGATTGAACCCAGGTCTCCTGCATTGCAGGCAGATTTTTTACCACCTGAGCTCCCACCAGGAAGACCCTGAGCTAAGGTGCTTGGGCAAGTTAAAAAAGATCTATCATCAGATACAAAAGATACATTGAATGGAGTAGGGGACCACCTTGATTTGAGCTGCATTATTTGAAACCAGATTTGAAGCTACATCCTTGCTACTGAGTTAGACCCCCCTCCCCCTGCCCTGGGCGTCTCTCAGGCCTGGTGTGGGTGGGGAGTTACAGGAAAGTCAGTGGAGACCAGGAGGGGATGTTAACGGGGCCCCAGTCAGTGCCTCACGCCCGTCCGTGTGCTCTGAATGGGCGATGCTCGGGCTGACTGACTGAGTTCGGATTGGTTGCCGGGAAGCAGGCCCCGGTACCAGCAGCAGGAGATCAGTTCCCACATCCTGTGACTCTGGAGCTGGTCCTTGGTTGTGCTCTGCGCTGCGTCTCTGGGCAGAAGCACAGTTTGTCTTCCCAGAGCATCCAGGCAGCCTGGGCCAAGGTGCACTCCACCACATCTTAGCAACAGATGGAATCCCTCCGTGGTGCTTGATGCTAGTTAAACAAGCAGATGATCCGATTTGGGGCCCTTTCTGACTTCGGGTTGTTTAATTAACAGGGGCCTCTCGGGCTGCACCAGTCCCTGGGTTGCTTCTGCCACCCCACGGTCATCACGCTTTCAAGGACCCCATCAAATCACGACGAGGAGGCTGGATGGTTGTGGCCATGTTTTAAGTATTTAATGCATACTCTGGATCAGGCCATCAATTTACCTATATTAGCTCTTCTAATTTTGTAAAACGAGGATTCTTTGGTGATGGGGACTTGTACTATTTTTATCACTGTTTTCTGGGACAGGGAGAAACTGAGTCATATGCCCAAGGACTCCAGGGCTATACGTGGCTGTAAGTGGCAGGAATGGAAATTGGTTCCAGATCTGGCTCCCCCAAACCCATGACTCAACAGCGACCTTCCGCTGAAGCCTTTCCTGAGCCCCAGGGTCAAAGTCCACACTCTCTTCTTGGGGCTCCCCTGATTGGTGCCTGAATCTTCCCATGGTACCTGCCACCTTCTTCCAGGCCTGGCAGGGAAGGATGCTGTGCAGTGGCTGGCACAGGTAAGGCCCTCAGAGCACGCACACTTGTTTTCTTTCCTTTGGCAGGCAGTTCCTGAGTCAGGGTCAGGGTTTTTAACGCCCACAGCCTGGTGCCTGCCACGTGGTCCATATTTGCTGCATGCTTGTGGCTCCTTTAGGGTTTCCCAGGTGGCTCAGTGGTAAAGAATCCGCCTGCAAATGCAGGAGCTGCCAGAGACATGGGTTTGATCCTTGGGTCGGGAAGATTTCCTTAGAGAGAGTGATGGCAACCCACTCCAGTATTCTCGCCTGGGAAATCCCATGGAAAGAGGAGCCTGGTGGGCTGCAGTCCATGAGGTTGCAGAGTCGAGACACAACTGAACACTGAGGCTCCTTTGCCTGAACACGGACCTAAGTCTGTCTGGAGCTTGTATCACACTGGGCAGATCAAGGGGCACGGTGGGTACTTGGCACACCCTGGCAGGACAGATGAGTCAAAGAATATATACACCATGAGTGAGGAAGAGTTGCAGCCAGCATCCTCATCAGGACAGCATTTTTACAGAACGTCTAACAAGAATGAAGGCCTCAGTGGTGGAATGATCAAGAGCCTGGAAGACCTGGATTGCAGTCCCCACATTGGCACTTAAGCATGATGGCCTGGGAAAGTATCCCAGGGCCTCCTTTAACTTCTGTCCTTTGACCTCTAAATCGAGGATTACTGTCCTGACTTTAATAGGTGTTTCTGTGGCTAAGATGAAATGTTTGAAAGGAAGCCCAAGCGTGGTGCCTGACACAGGGTAGGCATTTGGTAAATTATTCAGGTCATTCCTGTTTTCAGCACGTGTTTACCGGACATCTGCTATGGGCCAGACATTGTTCTAGATCAGAGGTCAGCAAACCGTGGGCTGTAGGCCAGATCTGGCCCACAACATTCTGTTTTGGGTTTTTTACTGCCAGATTCTTTAATATCAGATGGTCTCAGTAAAGCTAAGTTCTTCCAGTTTATCCATATTCTTTCCAAACTAAACATGATCCTAAAGCATCCAGTATCGAGGCTCTTTAAACATACTCGTTCTCAGCAAATGCCATGGTGTGAAACTGACCAGTTCCTGCACACAGGTCAGGTACGCCATGCCTCTCTCGTTCTCTCAGTTTTACATTCTGTGGCAATTTGGCTCCCACATCATGAGCACGCTGTCAGATTTAGGGACCTCATCTTTCATCCACGACAGCCTTAATGACACTCAAATCAATCACCACAAACCCTGCTTTTGTAAATAAAGTTTTACTGGAACACAGTCATGCTCGTTTGCTTACATACCGTCTGTGGCAGCTTTTCAAGGCAGAGTTGAGTAATTGAAACAGAGACATCACGGCTTGTAAAACCTAAGATATTTCCTCACTGGTGGTGGTGGTGGTTTAGTCACTAAGTTGTGTCCAACTCTTTTGCGACCCCATGGATTGTAGCCCACCAGGCTCCTCTGTCCTTGGGATTTCCCAGACAAGAATACTGGGAGTGGGTTGCCGTTCCCTTCTCCGGGGGATCTTTCTGACCCAGGGATCACATCCTCATCTCCTGCATTGCAGGTGGATTCTTTACCACTGAGCCGCCAGGGAAGCCCATTTACTCTCTAGCCTTTTCCTATAAAGAAAAATTTGCTGACCTCTCTTCTGGATGTTTGGGATACAGTCACAAAGGATGACAAAGACGACACTCTGTGCTTCTTACATTTGCTAATGTCAGGGGTGAAAAGTTCAGGAAGAGAATAAAGTGATGATGGAAGATGGGGAATCAGAGAGGACAGTTATTTGTTTGTTCATGTATTTATTTCTTTTTACTTTCTGGCCATGCCATGAGGTCTGTGGGATCTTAGTTCTCCCACCAGGGATGGCACCTGTGCTCCCTGCAGGGGAAGCTGGAGTCTTAACTGCTGGACTGCCAGGGAGGTCCCAAGAGAAAAATTATTTAGGTAGAGTGTCCTCTCTCTTGAGCTAACACTTACAAAGCCCTTCACTTCTTCACAGATAGAAAACTTCAGCAGAGAAATGAGATAGCAATAAAAACTCCAGAAGTATTTATTAAGTACCTCCTATGTGCTTCACGTTGTGGACCTAGAATTGAACAAGACTGGAAAATTCCGAATGTCATGAAATTTACATTCTAGAGTATGTGGGACACAAAGACAATAGAGAACTACCAAGAATTTTGTAAAAGATGATTAAATTAGAAGATGAAAAGTGCTGTGGGATAAAACAGACTTGAGTATCTGGGTGGTAAAAATGGGGCTGGGACATTGTCATAGTTTTAAAGGGAGGAATCAGTGTACGTGTCATTGGGAAGGTGACATCTGAACAAACCATTGAGGGAGATGAAGGAGAGAGCATGCAAGGTATGTGCAGTAAGAACAAACTTTAGGGCAAAGGAACAGCTGGTGCAAAGGCCCTGGGGTAGAAATGTGCCTGGCATCTCTGTGGAACAGTGAGGAGGCAGATATGGCTGGATCAGAGCTGGGAAGATGTGAAAGGCTAGCAGGTGAGATCAGACAGATAATGGGCCTTGAGCAGGGCTTGGCAGGGGCAGCATCATGCCTCTGTTTTAAAGGTCAGAGCAAAAATGGTGAATCTTTCTCTAGAAAATTTTAACCCAACACAGGAACAGAAGATGAGTTCCAGAGAGTTCCTATTGGAGACAAGTCAATAAAATTGACCCAAGAGCTAAAGAGCCACTGTTCTTGCAAAGAAGTGACTCAATGGAGGTCTGAGAAATTATACTGTAACTAGATCTGTTTCTCTGGGGAAGGTTGGGGGGAAGCTGGATGCTAAAGGCATGAAAAGGACCTGGCTTGGAACTGCTGGGTGATCCAGGCCCACAGTGGTCTCTGACAGGCGGCAGACTGCACACACAAAAGCACACCCCCACCCGTGTGGCCTGCGGACACACACACCTTGCTGCTCACGTGTCAGTGTCGGACTGTGTGTTTGGTGGGAGCTTTAAAGTGGATTTTTCTTTTTCTGGCTCAAGAAAACACACCTCTCCTAGCATGGGAGGCAGTTGCCAAGACAGCAGCTCTCCAGGCACCATGAGCATCTGTTTCAGAAGCAGTGAACGTCCCTTGCAAGACGGGTGACTCCAGAGCACTGCTCCCCACGTAGAATCTGCTGCAGGAGGCTGGTTGGCCCTGGGCTGAGAATAAGTCCCCAGGAGCTTGGAAAGAAGAGACATGGGTAGCTGTTTTTGAGTCTCCTGCCGTGGGCGCAGGGAAGATGTTTTCTCTCTTCTGGTTGCTGTAGACGGTCAGGGAAGGATGCTTCTGACTGTTTGCCTGTGGTTGCGCTGTGTACCCACCCAACATCAGCCTCAAAAAGCAGCTGGGTGGTGCTTTAGCACCATGGGCTCCTGAAATCCGAATCAGCCTACGGAATCGATTTTATCAGCGTCTTTCCCCAGCACCTGCTGGATGCGGGGGCGTGAAGTGCTTTTGAGCTGAGCACACAGGGCCAGTCTGGGGCTTTGGTATCCCTCAGCCCAGCACAGCCTCACCATAATGTCTAGGACAAGGAGAGAGCTGCCTTTGTCCTCCTCTCCGTCTTTTAGGCTTGTGGAGGTTATGTGCCTGCCCCAGCGTCACCTAGCTGGTGAAAGGTGGAGGGAATGTTCCAGATCTTGCCTCTCGATAGTGTCATCTTCAGGGCTGGTGTCTGAGCCGTGGAACAAATGCACCTCTGTCCAGACAAGCATCTGGGCCATTGCCACTCCCAGGGTGTGCTGTGTCCACTGTCAGCCGAATCCAGAAAAGGAGGATCTGGGCTTTGCCTCTGGGGAATTACGGCCTGTAATAGAAAAGAATCTGAAAAAGAAGGTATTATGGCCGTCAAAACATTCGTTCAGGTTTTTCCATGACAAAATATGTATGTACACACACACACACACACACACACACACACACACACACATATATCACTGATTCAGTTTGCTGTACGCCTGAAGCTAACAGCAATATTGTAAATAAACTACATTTCTATAAAAATATTATCAAAACCTAAAAAAGATAAGATAAACTTACAAAATCAGAGGTTGTGCCCCAAGTGGAAATACACACTTAATGACTTTATCACCCTGCATTCTTAATGACATCGCTCTTTTCTGAAATTGTATCCACCCACTCAGTCCCAAAGGATCAAGGTATTCCACCCTGGAGGATGATGCTAGTGTGTCCTGAGATTGTGGAAACCAAATATTTAATAGTAATGACATTTTAGGAGCCTACTAAATGTTTGGAATTATGTTGACCCCTTAACTCATATTATCTCATTAAAATAATATATATTCATATTTTATTATTGTAAAGATACCAGCCTAATGTTTTTTAGTGTTAGTCACTCAGTCGTGTCCAACTCTGTGACTCCATGGACCTACCAGTTTCCTCTGTCCATAGGATTTTCCAGGCAAGAACACTGGAGTGGGTTGCTATTTCCTTCCCCATGTTTATTGAGCACTTAAAGTGTGCCAGGCAACACTCTAAACCCTTCAGGGGTGTTGGCCCTTATAATCCTCAGCGTCTATTTAGAAGTACAATTATTGTACCCATTTTACAGAAGAGGAAACTGTGGTAGAGAGAAGTGCTCAGAGTCACAGAGATAAGGTGAAATGGAAGTGGCCTTCAAATTTTGGCTTGTAGACTTGAGAGCTTGGGCTGCCTTTTCCCGTTGTACCAGCGCTTCTCAGAGCTCACGTGAGTGTTTGAAAACACCTGGGGAGTGTTTTAAAACCTCACATGCCACTCTCTCCTCTCAGAGATTCTGTTTCATTGGTCTGGGGAGGGGAGGGCCCAGGCATCAGTAACTTTGTTGTTCTAGCTTTAATAGCTTTTCTGTTGTGATTACAACAGGCATGAAAAAAAGGCATAAGACAAATTTACAGCTTACGAAGTTAATATAAAGGCAGCAACCGTGCTGCCACCCAGATAAGGGCATTGCCAACCTCAAAGCCCCTGCACTGCCCCTTTCCACTGGCACCCAGACTGTCCCCCAAAAGTAGCCATTACCGTGACTCTGGCAGGAATCAGTTTGTTTTTCTTTAGTCTTTTAATACTTAAGCATTCTTCCCTAAACACTATGGTTCCTCTTTACCTGCTTTGACTTTATGTCACTGAACCGTGCTGCTGCTAAGTCGCTTCAGTCGTGTCCAATTCTGTGCGACCCCATAGACGGCAGCCCACCAGGCTCCCCCGTCCCCGGGATTCTCCAGGCAAGAACACTGGAGTGGGTTGCCATTTCCTTCTCCAATGCAGGAAAGTGAAAAGTGAAAGTGAAGTCACTCAGTCGTGTCCGACTCTTAAAGACCCCATGGACTGCAGCCCACCAGGCTCCTCCGTCCATGGGATTTTCCAGGCAAGAGTACTGGAGTGGGGTGCCATTGCCTTCTCCACACTGAACCGTAGAGAAGGTGTTATTCTGTATCTAGGCTCTTTCCTTCAGCTGGATGTTTGTGAGGTTTCTCCGTGCCCTTAGGTGTCGCTTGAGCTCATTCATTTTCATCATTGTGTGGTGTTCTACTGTGTGACTTTAGCATCAGTCACCGCTGGTAGACTTTTGCGTTGGTTTCTAGACTGGATTATTACAAGCAAGGAATATACAAGAAAAGTTAGGAATTTTCTTGTATGTGCTTTTTGGTGCATATATGTACCTGTGTTCGCACGGTCTGTAGCAAGGAGTACAATTATGGGCTCCAGGGTCTTTGTCTTCAAGTGTAACCCCTAATGTCTTCTTCCCAATGCAGTTGTACCAGTTTGTACTCCTGGCAACAGTTCCTATTATCACCCATTTTTAATTGTAGCCGTTCTGATGGGGCTGTGGCTCCAGCTTGTATTTCTCTGATGGCATATGGGGTTGCTCCCTTTTCACTTGGCTAATTGCTGCTTGGACGTCTTCTTTGAGGCATGGGCACTCCAATTTCTACATCACTTTCCCATTAAGATGCCTACTTTAAAAAATATTCTGGATAAAAGCCTTGTATTAATTATATGTGTAGCAAATATTTCTCTCTTAATGGTTTTGTTGCTATTGTGTTCTTTTGTGAGCAAAGGTTCTTTATTTTAATGCAGTGAAATTGATAAATTATTTCCTTCATGAAAACACCATGAAGATTTCTCCATTATTTTCTTCCCTAAGTTTTATTGGTTTACCTTTCATTCCAAGGTCTAGGATCAACATGGAATTAATTTTTGTGTATAGTGTAAAGTAGAGATCAAGTTTCATTTTCTTTTTAATTGACACCAGATTTTTTAAGGAATATAGCTCAAAAAATCTGTTTTTATCAGCTTATGTATTAGTATTTATTTGAATTCCCCAGCAGAGTCCAAATTATAGCCTAGAATGAGAACTACTGCTCTGTGCTTAAAATCATGTTTCTTGTGGGACATTTGGGAAAAAGTATAACATCTCAAAGAAGAACATAAAAATCTCTACCTAATCCCAGAAGAAACCAAATGCATTAATTTCATGAAGACAGCTCTCCTGTCTATTTTATTTAACAATACCTGAAACCAAGCCAGATACTTAATAGATACTTCATCAATATTTTTTGAAAGAAATAAAGAGTAAATGAATGAGTGAAAGCTTTTTTTAAAATCTCCTTCCATCTTTTTTGGTCTTTGCATATTTGTACAGATTTGGGTCATGCTGTACATGCTATGGGCAACATGATTTATCCACCGAACAGTAGGTCTTGCTTATTTTCTAATATTAATTTGTTTTCTAATCAATGATTTTTAATGGCTATCTGGTATTTCATTATGTGTGGAATGTTTTAAATCAGTGTCCTGTTGTTGAACTTGTGCATTACTTCCAGTTTTTAATTAGTACAAATAACTTCCTTCATCCTGAAGTCCTCATGTGCTTTCCAGTTATTATCTTCAGAATGCAACCCTAGGAGTAGATCACAGTGTGAATATTTATAAGTGTTTTTAAACTTATTATCAAATTGCTTTAACATTTTTTTAATCAATTTAAATTACTCCAAGCAAATGATGGCAATGACTCTTTCTCAGAATCTTCAAAAATACTGTTTCCCAGAATCTTCAAATAGACTTGTACCATTATTTTTTTTTTTTTTCGATCTGGGCTAATTTGATGGATAAAACATCGTATCCCATATTTACTTTAATTTTCAATTTATTTTGAGTGAATTTGAAAAGGCTATCTGTATAATTCTTTATGGTTTCTTTTTTTAGCTTATTAATAAGAGGTTTTTTTTATTATTAAGGGCAGTATATCTTTTGGTTATCAGATATATTGCGAATATATTTATCAAATGGTAACTTTTCTTTAACATTTATTGTTTTTTCTTCTTGTAAAGTTTCACATTGTTAAGTACAGAATCTGTCTTATCAAGCTTTTATGTTATGTGTGTGTGTGACTTGATCTTTAAATTTCTGCCTCCTAAAGCCTTACCTATGTTGTCTTAGTGGGACTGTCTTTAGGTTTGCAATATTAAGTAAGATGTTCCCTATTAATTTCAAATTCATTTACTGCCTTGACAAATTCTTTCAATGCTACTATTTAAAGAAAACAATAGGAACAGATATAAAGCTTGGTCAGTTGCCATTGGTCATCTGTGAAGATGATTATATGGATTTTTCCCTTTGACTTATTAATGATGACTCCCATTAATAACTTTTCTAATGGCAGACTGTCTCTCATGTTCTTGGCACAAAGGCTGTACTATTTTGGGGTGTACTGAACATAATGTCCAATTAGGACATAATAAGTTTTGTTCTTTTAATGTGCCGCTTGAGTCTCCTGCTAAGATTTTATTTAGGATTTTTGCTTATGTACGTATTTGCAAGAATGCTCTTTATTTTATTTTTGTTCATTTTCAACATGATGCTGTGCTTTCTGAAATGGATTGGGAGAACTTTCATTCTCTCCTGAGAGCTGAGGAATAAATCACGAGGCATTCCTTAATGGTTTAAAAGAACTTGTAACTTTTTATTGTAATCTCTGCTGTGATGAGTTTTTAAATATCTTGAACTAATTTTGGTAATTCATATTTTTCCCTTAAAATCACCATCTATTTCATCAACTTTTAAAATGTTAATAGCACAGAACTATATATAAAATGTATTTCTGTGATTTAAACATGTTTTCTGTGCTCATAAATGCTTTCTATTAAAAGTTTTGTCTATGTTTAACCAGCTTTTCAATTTTTGGTTTTCACTTTTACTCTTAATTTATGCATTTATATTTTTAATTCCATTAAGCTGTTCCATATAGTTTAAAAAATTTTAGTTGCAAGCTCATTCCATTTATTTTAATCTAGCCTCCTCCAGTATTAACAACATTTAAGGCTATACATTTTCCTCTGAGGGCAGCTTTGGCTACTACCCTTATATTCTGATATGAGGTGTGCTCATTATCATTTTATTTTCAATCAGACAATATGCTTCCCTGAGAAGATATCTATTAAAATCACCTAATGGATATTTTTAGATAATATAAGCAAGCCAATAGCTTCCCCTCCCACCCCCAGCCCCATCCCAGAGTTCTGTATTTTTCCTTTCACTTTGTCACTTTTTTAAAGGTATACTTCTGATAGATAGCAAATGGTTAGATTTGGTATTTTTCTTTTACCCTCAGAGTATTTTAAAGATATTTAAATCTGTTTGCATTTACCAGTATTGTACATTGGGTTGTCTGTCATCGTTCCCATCTTGTTTTATTCTTGCCTTTGTACATTATATTTCCTTGCTGTTTCCCTGGTATTCCAATTTTTGTTGTTGGCCTAGCTCTGCACTCCTTTTACTCTAAGGTGGGTCCCTTGGTCTGACATGATGTTATGTGGGATCGGATGCTGGTCAATCAGACATGCTGTAAGTTCTTTAATAATGAGGCTGAGGCCCTGAGGGCAGGATAGATATACCCATACTCAGAGTATGTATCTATTCCTGCTAAATGGAATGGCTGTCCATTCTGAGTAAATGGCTACCATGTATCCCCCTTGCCTCCCAGTGGCTGGTGGATCTTCTCAAATGCTGGTGGTGTATGGGGGTCTCTGTGTTGGTTTCTCCCTTGGCAGGTTGCATCCCTGGGAAGCATACTTTGAGAAGGATATTAGCCTGCAGAATGTCTATAAGGGAATGCTCTTGAAATTACCATCTGTGGAAAGAAAAAGAAAGAAGTGTCCTTGAGCAGGTGGAGAAGTAGGGGCCTCGGTTCTTTTAATCTTTCACCGAACACGGCCTCTGTGCTTGTGTGCTTATTAAGTTGTCTCCAACCTGGAATCACAAAAATGCCATCACATGACTGCCAACTGTTTATTTTCCTTCTGCCTGCTCTCTGATTGGAGTCACTCATTCATTCTTTTGTTCCTTCTTCTTTTGAAACATGCTGTGTTGAGTCTCCACTGGCCACAGTGCTGGGTGATGCACGCACAGAGGTAAGCCCGCCATGGCAGCCCACGTGGATGAGGAGACAGACGTGGAAGTAGTAGCCTGTGGTGGGCATGCGCCGGGGAGATAGGTCCCTGAGTGGGGAGCAGGCCTTAGGGAAGAAAAGCCTTTAGAAGGTGAGCTCTGATTAGGGATTTGAAGGATGCATGGGAGTTTGTCGGGTGACACATCCAAGCTCTTGAACCGATTTCAAGTCTCCCTGGTTGGGCTTTTTCTCTCATCAGGGAAGCTCAACAAAGTCCGTCACAGGGACCATAGTTAATGCCTAATGCAGAAACACTGTAAATATTTTTCCTCTGCTCACTCATTTAATCCTTATCTTTCAGAGGAGAAATGAGGCCCAGGGAGGTTGCAGGGTTGGCCCAAAGTCACACAGCCCGGAAGCGGCTGAAGCACTGTTTGGTTCCCTGTCTGGTGAGACTGAGACGGAAAGCTGGAGCGGAGGCTCAGAGACCGATCTGGGTCATATTGGAAAACAGACAAGAGCCGTCTCTGGGTTCTTCTTCCTCCAGGAGCGGCTCTTCCTTCCCCAGCCCACCCGCTGATCCCACCCACCAGGGCCTCTCTTTGTATCCCTGCACGTGCTGTCTGTCAGCACCAGCGTAGACGCCGTGGGCAAGAGAGATGGACAAGGTGTTGGTTCCTGCCAACGCCTGTTGAAACAGTAAGGAAAACTTTATTCGAAGGGATTTCAGTAGGAAAGAGAGATGGTGCTAAGCTCCGAATGAATATAAGTAGAGGGAATTCCTGGCAGGCCAGTGGTTAGGACTCCACACTGGGGTGTACTGCCAAGTACACAAGTTTGATTCCTGGTCAGAGAACTAAGATTCCACAAGCTGTGCAGTGCAGCCGAAAAAAAAGAGAAGTGGGGCTTTATAGCCAGAGGAGGGGCTGGGATGGAAAATTACTAGAAGAAGAAGGCATCAGAGATAGGGAGATTCTTGCTAAACCCACCCAACAAGATTCTTACCAAAGGCAGACAGAAAACTTAGACATCAAAAGTAGGGGATGAGAACCTTGATCAGGTATCACGAGTCGGGGGGCCCTTGTTAAACACAGGTTTAAAGAAACTCAGCAGGTTTCTTTACTAAGACCAGGCTGGGCAGGCCGAAGGCTGGACAGAGGTCAAGGTCCAGGGGCTAGCCAGACTCAAGTCTGGTCAAGGGGGGTCTTTGTCACTAGTGGGTGTCATTTGACAAGCAGCTCAGTAGGTTCATTGAATGCGTGAATGCAAGGATGCTGTGCTGTCTCAGTCCTGAGTGAGTGGATGTGAGTGTGGCCTCCACCCTCCTTCTCCTCGCCTCATCGCCCCTCCTGAGCCTCAGGCCCTCGCTGACCTCTACTGTCCACTCCGTCCCCCTCCAGCTTCCTGCAGGCTGTCAGTGTCCACATCTCCCTCCCCACCCTGGCCCTATCACCATGACAATCCCTCACGCTGCAAATACAACACGCTGTGCGAGTCATTTTGTTTTTGCTACAAAATGTATGTGGCTCCTCAGCCCCCACGTGCCGTGTTGCCTCTGCAGCAGTTGGAGTCGTTACCCTATAACGTCACTTCCCTTCTGCCTCCACCCCCACCTGCCTTGTATCCTCATAGACCAGGTCAGCACCTGGTCTCCAAAGAAAACTTGCTGGATATCTGGGCAAAGAGGTCAAGGATGGTTTGGGGATGGGGTGTTTTTAGCTGTGCACTCTCAGAAGACAAGGGGTTAGATTTTGTCTGTTTGGAAGGAGGGAGATATAGGAAGAACTCAGTGCTTCTCATGAGGATGCTCTGGGCATGGAACCAGACTTGGTGCTTTAGAGACCCTGAGTTGTTTAATCTTCCCAGCAGCCCTCCAAGGCAGGTACTTGGTGTAGTCCAGTTCATAGACAGGAACACCAAGGCTCAGAGAGGGTAAGCAACCTACCCCAGGGAGCCAAGCTGAGAAGTGGCAGAGGCAGGATCTGGGTGCAGCCCATGAGAGCCCCTGGGCCTAGCTCTTCTGCAGGATCAGGGTACCAAGGATGCATGATGGCCTGTCCCCTGCCACCCCCCTCCTAGCCTTGCCCCCAGCGCCTCATGTAGTAGCATGTCTTTCCTCTGAAGCCTGGCCCGCTGTCTATCTCGTTTCAAAAAGCCTGATGCTCACAGTGAGGTGGTTCGAAACCCTGTAAGATGTTCTGGTATGTGAATTAGATCTCAGCTCTAAAGCTGTAATTTTTAAATCCTGTAGTTTTGAAACGATGCATTCCGGCACCCCCCCACCCCTCCACATGGCGTTGGTCGTTATTGAATGTGACTGGGATGAGCTCCCTGCTGGCCGCCACAGCAGAGGCCCTATGGGGGCGGGGGAATGATGTGCTGATGCATTAGGACTTGGCTGCCCAGCTCTGTAGGTGTCCACTCACGTGCCTGGATGTTCTCGCTCCGGGTCTGGCATTTGGCTTAGCCCTACCACAGTCAGGGCGCACCTAGACCTCTCCTGTCCTCCACTGTGAGTGAGGGATGGTGTCTGGCTCCTGGGCCCCAGGCCTGGGTTGAGGCTCACAGATGCTGGTTTTATCTGTGCCCCCTACATCCACCACTAGGATGTCAGCACTGTGAAGCCAGCGTCTGCCTCTTTGCCCACTGATAGAGCCCACAAACCTGGATGCCCTGCACATAGTAGATGCTCCATAAACACTCGGTGGATGAGGGAATTTCAGCTATAGGCTGACTGGGACATAAGCAGGAGGGAGCCCAACAAAGCATCTCCATCTATAGAAGAGGTCTCTCTTCTGCCAGCATAACAGCCCTGGCTCTCGGAACATCTTGGAGTCCTGTGGCCTGGGAGCCCTAGCACCCTCTGTAAGACATGATTGCACATGTGATCAACACCTCTTTGGGAAGGCCTGTCACTTCCTGGTGGAAATCTGTGCCCCCGATGAATCGAGAATTGTGAGGCTCAGTGAGTGTGTGGATGTGTCTGGTGTGGTTCATTGGTGAGGACTCAGATGGGGAGTTTCTATGCCCACTGGTCCAGGCCCGTGTGGGTGGCTGTCTGGCACAGGAGAGGAGTTCTAGTGTCAGATCAGTCTAGGCTCCTGGCAGCTGTGGGACCTTCAGCAAATGACCTAGCCTGTCTGAGACCCAGTTTCCACGTCTGTAAAGTTAGCAGTCGTAGACCGAGCATGTGAGGGTATTGGGTGGATTAAACGTAAGTAGGTGACTCGTGGGACTTCACTGCTGGGCTAATAGCTACGATTCCGCATTCCCAATGCAGGGAGTCTGGGTTTGATCCCCGGTCTGGGAACTAGAGCCCACATACCACAACTAAGAGGCCCCAGATGCCGCAACAAAGATGCTTCCATCAAAGATCCTCCAACAGAGATCCCTCGGGCTGCAGCTAAGACCTGGTGCAGCTAAATAAATACAAATAAATAAAATATTTAAAAAAATAAGTAGGTAACTTGCTCAGCACACAGAGACTTGATAATTATTAATGCTTTCTGGTGAATATGCTTCTTGACAGCTCTGAATATCCGTCTTTCCTTTGCTTCATTCTCCCTGCTTTACATCTCAATCCTCAATGCAGGTGTGCAGGCACCTTCCCCCTTTGCCAAGTCTTTCTGCTTGCCTTCTTTTTCCATAGCAAGAGGGCATTACTTTTCTGCTCATTTTCCCCTATAAAGCCAAGCTTTGGCTATATGTCGTGATAAGCCGGGAAGCTCCCTCCGAGCGCTGGGAGATCCAGGGCTGGTGGATGTGTGTGCCCCAACTCTGTGTGCACAGGGCCTGCCCGGGGGCAGCATGGGCGTTCAGGGATAGTTCCTCTCTGAACATGTGTCTCAGTCAGCTGTAGGACTGCAGTCCCTGGGGAGAAAAGCCAGAAGTCTTAAGTCTGGTGAATGTGGCTGTAATTCCTGCAGCCATGGGTGTGTATGAGTGTGTGTGTGTGTGTGTTGGAGGGGAGATCCAGGGTGTGTGTGTGTGCAGAGGTCCCTTTGACGTGGGGAAGTGGGCCAGACAGGGGCAGGCTCTTAATCCCCGAGGATGTCTTGTGTGGGCACTGGCCCCTTCTTCATAAGGCCTCTGATGCTGAATTGGATCCACCAAGTCAGGAAGATCACTTCCTGCCTGAGAAGGTGATCACATGTGTAAAGTGGAGTTGAGATGCTTGTCTCATTCTCATGGAGTGAGTTGCGGGTCTAGAAGGGACCCCTTCTCTGTGGTAGCTGGACACGCTGCCCTGGCCTTGAAATCCCTCCTGATACCTGGCTGTGTGTGATGCAGACAATCCTTTTCATTTCTCTGCTCTTCAATTCTCAACAGTAACAGTGGAGACCCTAGAATTTCTTAAGTAGTTCTTGAATGAAGGAGATAAAGGAGGCAATTTTTTTCTTATGCCCAGCTCAGTGCGTGGCACATAGGAGGTATTCAGTAATCACCGTCTGTATTCTTTTTCATCAAACAAAACATATAGCCATACATCTTTACATTGTCTTAATTACTATTATCAGTGCTGGTAATAATACAACTCCATGATTTGTTTGGCCTTTATGTAATCATAGGTGGGATAAGCCAAAAAGAACATTTCAAAAAAAAAAAATGCCAAGATTTCTTTAGGAGCTCCTCAAAAGGATGCCAGGGGAATGTAACGGAGCCCCAGTAGTAATAGCAACTAGCAAATACTTAATTTGGTGTGATATGCTCCTTGTCTTTGTCTCTGGAACAATTAGCTGGATGAAAAAATAGCTGTCTGCCCTCAGAAAGGGAACATAATATGCAATTAAAATTAAGGACTTTCTATCTGAGGGGACCTGTTACATGAAATTATAGGAGGAAGCAATCGAGGAATATTATTGTTTCGCATATTTAGGAATCGGGGTAATTAGAAGATGCCAAACATTGAGGACCAGCTGGAAAAGGGCCCAGGGAAGGGAGAAGTCAGGAAGCCCCCCACCCCGCCTCATCAGGCATGGGACATCCCTGGGGGGTATTTGTGCTACATACAGGAAATAGGATGCCTTGCTGCCATCGTCCATGAGGGCTTGCATCTCGGGGGCTGTGGTTGTGGAGAAGAGACTTAGACTCTCCACAGAATGACCTGGTCTCACATTCTCATACTTCTGTTGAATTGCTATGTTATTTTTCCCTTCCAAGCTTTGGTTTCCTTCTCATCCAAAAAACAAGAAACAGGCTACTCTCTTTGACAACATAGGCTTGTTGTGAGGTCACAAATGAGATGATACTCATAATTATTGTTCTTATTCAGCCACTAAGTCATGTCTGACTCTTTTTGACCTCATGGACTGCAGCACGCCAGGCTCCTCTGTCCTCCAGTAACTCTAGAGTTTGCTCAAATTCATGTCCATTGAGTAGGTGATGCTATCTAACCATCTCATCATCTGCTGCCCCCTTCTCCTTCTCATACTTATAATAGGTTCCCTAAAGTGCTTGCAAGGAATAAATCTTTAATAGATATTTTTATTATTCTGTTCATAGATGTGATGAGCTGCCCACGCATGACAGAGAAGGTGCAAAGCAAACACTGAAACCAGGCCTCAAGTAGTACCTGTGTCGGTAGGATGCTTCTGGCTATAAGTAAAAGATAGTTCAGCCAAGGGGGCTTACGCACTAGGGTATTTAATCTCTCACAGAACACGAAGTCCTGGCTTAGTTAAGTCATCTGTTCAATGGCTTTATGGTTCCCGTTGTCAGGGGATAAAGAGGAGTTACTGATCAGTAGGCACAGAGTTTCAGTGGAGCAAGGACTAAGCTCTGGAGAGCTGCTTACAACGTGGCACCAGGGGTCAGCCATAATGTATGTTGTGCTACACTCAGTCTCTCAGGCGTGTCTGACTCTGCGATTCCATGGACTGTATGCGCCAGGCTCCTCTGTCCATGGGATTTCCCAGACAAGAATACTGGAGTGGGCTGCCATTTCCTACTTCAGTCAATCTTCCCAACCCAGGGATTGAACCTGCATCTCCTGCATCTCCTGCGTTGGCAGGTGGATTCTTTATCAAAGCACCATCTGGGAAGCCCCACTATATGTGTTCTAAACCTAAAATTTTGTTAAGAAGATAGATCTCAGGGTAAGTGTTCTTACCACAGTAAAATATGATTAAAATTAAACTTATCTCATGTCCCACAAAACCCCCAAACAAAATAATATCAGCCACAAAACTTGATGGGGTTGGAACCAACCTCTTTGGTGTCTGAAAAATCACAGTTACAAAAACAATACGTTTTTCTAGATCAAGTAACTTAAAGAGAGATGGTCCCTTCTCTCTCTCCCTCAGTTCTCAGCATCTAAGCTTCATTGTCTGAAATTCTTCCATTCCTTTCTTCTTGTCCCTCAAATCCCCGAGTTAATGAGACCACACTTGGTGTACCCAGGCCTGGGTGGATTATTGGGAGAACAACTGTGAATTACCAGCATTGTATTTGGAATAGGGCTTCCCTTGGTAAAGAGTCCACCTGTGACGTGGGAGACCTGGGTTGGGAAGGTCTCCTGGAGAAGGAAATGGCAACCCACTCCAGTATTCTTACCTGGAGAATCCCATAGACAGAGGAGCCTGGCAGGCAGTCACAAAGAGTCAGACATGACTGAGCAACTAAGCACAGCACAGCACAACTATATTCAGTGTAAAGTAAAAGGCTGCTGATTGTAAGATAGACCACCAATTAGCCACAACCTTCAAGAAAAGAAATTAGAAATGTTAAATGTACACATCAACGTAAGACATTCTGATTTCGGAAATCCAGTAATGTGAGGAGAAAGGAGTGTGTCTCTCAGAAGGGAGGAATTAGACCTCTGGCTGTCGGAATAGGAATTTGGATGAATGAATTGGAGAGAAAGTTAATTTGGCATGCTGAGCAAGGTCAATTAGATTCAAATGCACTGATTGACAGGGATGTTCCATGCGGGTCTCATGCGAGGTGGGCCGTGGGCTCCATGCTGCATCACACCCCTGCCCTCAACGAGCTCACAGTCAGTCCCTAAGGCTGATGTCTAACCTGGACACCCTTCTCCAGTGTGGGGAGCACCAGGATGAGGTGTGCAGGGAGTGCTAGGTGAGCCCAGGTGAGCACTTACCTGGCCCGGGAGTGGAGGGGTCAGCAGAGAATTCCTAAGGGAAGTAGTACCTGTGGTCAGTCTCCAGATAGAAGGAGTGGGCCAGGAGGAGAGACTGCACAGGTATTGTGGGGAGAGTGGAGAGGTGTGGCCAGGAGGGCCCGGGAGAGGGAGAGGGCAGTCCAGGAGAGGGCACAGGATGCCTGGTGGGGAGGCTCAGGTCTTACCCAGGACAGAACAGATCAGCAGGGAACTGAATCTTCCTGGAAGCCTCTGTGCAAAAAACGGGTTTCAAGCAGCAGTTCTCAAAGTGTGGCCTAGGAACCCCGGGGGTCCCATTCCAGAGAATCCAGGAGACCAAACTATTTTCATGATCATCCTCAGGATGCATGCGCCTTCTTCAGTCCTGTTCTTCCGCGAGCGTACAGTGGAGTTTCTCAGTGGCTACCTGGCTGGTTTGATCGAGACGGAGTGGATGCGAAAGCAGAGATGAGAGTCCAGCTGTCTACTCTCGAGTCAAACATCAAAAAGAAATTTAGCAAAAAGGCCAAAACAGTGCTGTTCTTCTGTGTAGTATAGTGACTATCTTGTAAAATACAACTATTTTTCATACAAGATATTTATGCTAACATGTAATAGGTTTATTATTATTTTAAATAAATTAAACATGTGTTAAAATATCTCAGTTTTAATTTCAAATAGAGTGAAATGTTGATGGATTTGATCCACATGAACAGAAGCTCTTTGGGCTCCTCTCTAATATTGTTGTTGTTCAGTTGCTCAGTCACGTCCAACTCTTTATGACCCACTGGACTGCAGCACGCCAGGCTGCCCTGCCCTCCACTCTCTCCCAGAGCTTTCTCAAACTCATGTCCGTTGAGTCCGTGATGCCATCCAACCATCTCATCCTCTGTCATCCCCTTTTCCCACCTTCAATCTTTCCCAGCTTCAGGGTCTTTTCGAATGAGTCGGCTCTTTGCAGCAGGTGGCCGAAGTACTGGAGCTTCAGCTTCATCGTCAGTCCTTCCAGTACTGAAGAGTGGCAAACTGAATTGATAAGTTAGTTCGCTTTCTGGGAGGGTCTGTGCCAGGAAATGCCAGCAGGGGCAGTACTGGGTCAAGGCTCCTCTGGCCCCAGAGTAGGAGATAATGGGGGCCAGAGGCGGTGGAAGATGGAGATAACTGGCAGCCCAAGGGGAATCTTCCTTTAACAAAGGTTCTCCGTGGTCAGTTCCAAATGTCAGCTGGTGCCACTTGCTGAAACCCCTGCCCCGGCATCTGACACTTGTGTCTTTGATCTCATCTTTGCACTCTAACTGTGAGACAGGTGCTGGCAGGCAGAAAGCGGCTTCCCCAAAAACACACAGCAAGCTGGGCAGAGCCAGGATTCAAACCCAGGACTTTGTGACTCTCCAGGGAGGTGCAGCCCTCATCCATAACAGGTCACGTTCATTGATGAGAGGTGTTTGAGGCCCCAGCCCCCGATGGCCTCTCAGAGCTATGGGCCCCGCTGCCCGTGGCTGCCCTGCAGGGTGGTCCCCGATGGCGTCTGGAGAGCAGGCTGACCATGGTTGGTAGCACGCTGTGGACACTGGATCTGGCCAAGAGAGCTCAGCTGGGGAGGTCACTGCAGCCTGGAGGGGCTTCTGGGAGGAATAGTACAGCCAGTGATGCACTCATCCTTGGGGTCATCCTTGGGCATAACCAGTCCAGGGAGCAGGGGAGGGGAGGATTCATCCTCACGGCAGACTGTCTTCTCTCCATCATTCAGCAGAGCTCACTGGGTACCGCTTATGTGTCAGGAGCCAAGCTTGGTCCATCAGAAGAGCCCAGAGAGGAGAGAGAGGAGAAGGAATATTTTTAAATTTCTTACCATGCAATCAGCAAGCAAAGGTTAGATCTGTATGGAGTCCCTGGGGGATCTCAGCCAGGAAGGCTCATCCTGCCACTTGCTGGCTGTGTTACCTGAGCTTGTGACTGAACTTCTCTGTACCTCCCAGTTTCCTGGGAGTAAAATGGAGATGGTACTGAAGTACTCGCCTCATAGGTTGGCGTGAGAATCAGATGAGTCAGTATATAAAAGCACTTAGGTCTGGCCTGGCAGCTAGAAAGCACTTGACATATGTCATTCCTGACATTTTACTGTATTGCTCTAAACACATTAAGATGACCCGCCCTATTAACTTGTGTTAGCCACATAGCACATCTTATCACGTCATTCTCACTGCGACCCTGCATGTTAGGTATTTTGTAATTGTCCTGATAATCTTGATAAATACACAGAGGCTCAGAGAGCCTGACTTGCCCCAGGTGTAGGTCTCCAGGACCACCTCTCTCCTATTTATTCATACAGAGCTGCTGCTGCTGCTAAGTCACTTCAGTCGTGTCCGACTCTGTGCGACCCCATAGACGGCAGCCCACCAGGCTCTCCCAGTGGCTGACTTTTCAGTGTCACTCCTGATGCTGGAGGCCTGGATGTCCATATGCCTTTGAACTCAGCCTCCTATTTGCATTATGAGGAGCCTCTCTTCTTAACGGGAGAGGCCTGCACCGGAGCTGGGAGACAGGAAAGTAGGCGTTTGCTGAGCTCATCTTTGGGAATGAGAAAGGAAAGCATGCGGGTCCTTCCTCCACCTGGAAGAAAGATTCAGGACCCCAGCCTGAGGCTGTGGCCATGGCAACATTGGGAGAGTCTACATCTTTGCTCATTTTCCTGTGCTTTCTTTCATTTTCTCTCTCTCTTCTTGTCTTCCTGGTCCATTAAAGAAACTGACCTTCATGGAGCACTTTCACCAGAAGCAGGACCTCTCAGTTTGCATGCCTTTCCCCTTGCTTCCTGGGGCTTCCCAGGTGGCTCAGTGGTAAAGAATCCACCTGCCAACGCAGGAGATAGAGGAGGCAGGGTTCAATCCCTGGGTCAGGATGATCCCCTGGCAGAGGAAATGGCAACCCACTCCAGTGTTCTTGCCTGAAAAATTCCATGGACAGAGGAGCCTGCAGGCTACAGTCCATGGGGCCACAAAGAGTCAGACACAACTGAGCGACTCTGCACACACACACACACACACACACGCATTCCTTGCTTCACAAGGAGCCCAGGACTTGTACCAAGGAGAGGAATCCATGCTCCCCTGAGTGCTCCCTGCCAGGCTCTGCCCCGAATGCTTTTATGTCTTTACCCGCTCCAACCTCAGAACAGCCTTGTGGGAGCAGGCACTGTCAGGGTGCCCATTTTACAGATGAGCTGCTCAGGGCTTGGAGAAGTTCAGGAGGGTGCCCAGGAGCACTTGCTAGTGAGTGTCAGCTGTAAGACAGCGTCAGAGGCAGCAGTCTGATTCTGGAGTCCAGTGCTAAGCTACAGTCTTGGACAGAAAAGACCTTACTACAAGGGAAGCAATAAGGGGCTTCCCAGATGTCCCTAGTAGTAAAGAACCCGACTGTCAATGCAGGGGACATAAGTGACATGGGTTCTATCCTTCTGTCAGGAAGGTCCCCTGGAGGAGGGCATGGCAACCCACTCCAGTATTCTTGCCTGGAGAACCCCGTGGACAGAGGAGCCTGGTGGGCTACAGTCCATGGGGTCACAAAGAGTCAGACATGACTGGAATGACTTAGCACTCACATACTGGGAAATAATACAGGGCACTCTGCATTTGGGACGGAACCTCTAAGACACGGATGGGATGGGGATGATGGCAGCTCAAACCAAGCCTCTCCAAGGCTAGAGATGTACCTGCTGTTTGATTCCAGGCTGCATGGTGAAGTGAGGAGACTCCGTGCTGGGACCCAGAGGGCTGGGCAGGAGCCCTAGCAGTGGGCAGGCCTGGGGATCTCTTTCCTGCAGCCTTGGCCTTGGCTTTGTGTCTACCCTGTGCAGAACGATGACCTCGTCAATGGCTGCAGGTGCCCCTGGAATAGCTGTCAAGTCTGGATATCAGGCTAGGGCTGAAGGCGGGTGCTGACCACAGTGCAGGGCGTGATGTGATGGCCATGTGCAGGGCGAGACTGAAGAACCAGGGGACCTCTTCTGCTGAAATTTACTCTGAACTTCCTGACTCTGCACCTTAGAGCCACTGCTTGGGAGGATCCAGCCTGTGCTTCTTGAGCCTTAAAGGAACAGGGCTTTATCTTTATCATGGGTCATGGTTGCTTTTTGCCTGGTTTTTCTGATTTGGCAGACTTTCCCAGAGGAATGCCACCTTCCATGCCTCTAGAAATGCTTCTTCCTGCTTTAAGCAGTGCGCGCTGTTAGAGCCACATCTAGTCTTTAACAACTCCTGTTCTTCTCTGGGGACCAGTGTGCTGAAGGTGGCCATAAAGACACTTACATCCACATCAGCCATTTCCACCTCATCCCTTATGACTTGGCTCAGGCCTCTCCTCCTCCAGGAAATCTTCTCTGATTGCCTGGGCTAGTTTTAGTTTGGTGTCTCCTTCCTGCATTTTGTTGCACCCTAAGTGCCCGGATTCTCGCCATCACCGTACTTTACTGAAGCCTCTGGCTTGCATGCCTGCCTCCTACTCGAGGCTGCAGGCTCCTCACACCATGGCCTTAGCGCTCAGGAAGTATTTGTGGTATCAATTGGACAACCCTAGCAGATAGGCTGTTAGTCCCATTGAGAGCCTTGATAAGGTTTCCGAGAGAATAAGCCACTTATCCAAATTATTACATGCGGGCTTTGGGATTGAGTATCGTTTCCAGTAGGTCAGATGACAGTTCCACACAGCAGCCAAAGATGCCAAGAGGAACACAGCAGCCTGGGGATGACAAAGCCCAGTGAAGCAGCCAGTCTGTTAATGGGCATTAGATGCCTACTGAGTGCCCTCCTCACACAGAGGGAGAAAGAAACCTCAGGTCCCCCCTTCAAGGAGAGTTGGCTTGAAGATGGAGGAGCTAATAAGTAAGGCATGGATATGAGAAGATTGTGCTTCCCATGTGGCTCAGTGGTAAAGAACCTGCCTACCAATGCAGGAGATGTTAAGAGACATGGGTTTGATCCCTGGGTTGGGAAGATCCCTTGGAGGAGGGCATGGCAACCCACTCCAGTATTCTTGCCTGGAGAATCCCATGCACAGAGGAGCCTGGTGGACTGCAGCCCATGTGGTTGCAAAAAATGGGACACGACTGAAACGACTTAGCACACACACGTGCGCACACACACGAGAAGATTACCATCGGCACAAATGTTTCTGTGGCCGAAAGTCAGTGACACGCAGCTGGACACTGCTGGACACTTTCCCAGGACAGCCTCTGGGAAACGAGGGGTCTCAGCAAGGGTCTACGAAGTGGGAAAAGCAGAGAAACCTACAGGAGTGGTTGAAGAGCTTGAACTCCGGAGCTTATTTCTGTGCTTAGCCAGCCATGGGCTTTGTCATCTTGGAGAATTTCCTTGACTTCTCTGTGTCTCAGTTTCCTGGTCTGGTGACCCTGACCTCCTTGTTGGGCAATGACGAGGAGTTAGTGGGACCAGGCTTGAAGAGCACTTTTCACGGCATCTGACATGTTGTAGAATGGTTCAGAAAAGCCGCCTCTTGTTAATAGAAGTTAGTTACCCCATTAAGGTCTACACATCTCACATGCAATGGTACAGGCACATCTCAAAATCAGCAAGTAAAAAGCGCAAGCTCAAGGGCATGAGGATTCCGGGATTTGATCATCTGAGGCTGTTTGTGTGTGCGTGCATGCCCACTCAGTCCGATGCTTTGCAACTCTTTGTGACCCCATGGACTGTATAGCCCACCAGGATCCTCTGTCCATGGAATTTCCCAGGCAAGAATACTGGAGTGAGTTGCCATTTTCTTCTCCAGGGGATCTTCCCAACCCAGGGATCGAACGTGTATCTCCTGTATCTCCTGCATAGGCAGGCAGGTTCTTTACCAGCTGAGCCATTGGGGGAAGTCATCTTGTTAATAACACAGTTTTTGTTTTCAGCAGTACTAGTAAGAAGGCCATTCCTGGCAATGGGTTCAGCTCCTTGGCATTGTGTCTTGGATTGGGTCTTCCCAACCTTGCCACCAACTGTGTAACCGAATCCCCTGATGCTCCGCAGCTGAATTCGGCCAAGCACCCTGCTCCCCTTTTCCTATTGATCGGGGCTGTTTAAGGCCACAAAACAGGCCACTCTAATGGCACAGACAGCTTGCCAGAGGGAGCAGGCTAGTGGGCTTATAAATGCCCCCTCCCAGCCACTGACCCACCAGGGGACTCAATTTCCAAGTAGGCATCAGGAGAGCATCACAGGACACAGTTAATGTTGTCTGTTTCTTCCATGGGGTCAAGTTTCTGCAAGAAGATTCATTTATTCATTCATCCATCCACCCACCCATCCCCCTTCTATCCATCCATCCATCCATCCATCCTTCTATCCATTCATTTGGCAGACATGCATTAAGTGCTTGCTGTTGCTCAAACACTGTTCTGAGCACGCATGAAACAGATATTTTTAAAGTACTTAATTGTGTGTGGCTCATTGTTCCTGCCCTCTTGCAGCTCGGTGCACTGTGAGGTCTGAGCCCCTGGAGACCATGAGTAGGTGGAGGGGGCACCCAGGTGGGTGCTAACAGAGTCATGATGACACAGTCAGCCTGGCCGGGTGTCAGAAGAGGCTTCAGCCTGGCCTTAAAACACAAGTGGGATTCAAGCAAGAGAAATCGGAGAGAATAGCCATGCTTGCAGAGGGAGCAGGCAGCATGGGGAAGGCCTGGAGTTGGGAAATCATAGTAATTGTGGTAATTACAAACGCAGACATCTATTGAGAGCCTAGCCATACCTCCTGCCTTCCTAAGCCCTGTGCACACTGTATCTCAAGGAGTGTTGAACGCTGTTTCTGGCACACACTTTTAAGAATGTGTTTCTGGAACCAGAGTGTCTGGGTTTAAGTCCTGGTGCCACCTCCATTTGCTGTGTGATCATGGACAAGTTACAAACTTTGCCTTCATCTTTAAAAACTGGTAATATAATCATTTTTTTGTGTCAGTATGGACTTGTGGATGTTTATTTGTTACTTTGGGTTATAGTTTAATTCTACATTATTTTGTTACTCAAATTGTTTCAGCTTCAGCCATTGAGAACTCTCTCAACTGGCTCCTATGTCCTTCTGACATATGTCTGTTGGTGTGGTGTGGACGTGTATGTGTGTGTGTGTGTTTGTATTTGAGCACTATTTAATACTCCAGACTCATCTTGTATAGTCCATGCCCCAGCCCTAGAATCAGCCCTTTCTCTGAAATTCCCAGTTCCTTTTATTGAACAGTGGTACAGTGGTATTAGAAATCAAGATCTGGATGGTGGGTGAGCTCACCGCTATTGGGGTATCATTGCTTCCAGACGAATTTCCAGTACAGAAAATTCCAGATGATTTATGTAGAGAATCCCCTCAAGGAGCTGGAGCATAATTCCCCATCCTCTAATTGTGGGCTCTGCATAATGATTTCTTTCCCAAAAGAGGAGCCTTTTTTCAGTGGACAAACCTGATGAACATGAGCCCAGCCAGCTGATCAAGGTCAGGACCAACGTTGCTGTAATGTCGATAGTTGCCCCCTTGATGTGCTGTGATGAGAATGGCACTTTATCTCCCCAAACCCCAGTCTATACACGACGGCACCACTCAAGCCCCCGTTGAGAGTCACTCAACAAAATGCCCGACTAGTTCCCATCAAAACTGTTAAAAGATGGGCAAGCATGAGCGAAGTCTGAGAAGCGTTCACAGGCTAGAGAAGCCGAAGAAACATTAACAAATGTGCTACGGTATTCTGAATGGCATCCTGTAAGAGAACCAAGGACAAAGTAAAGGGAAAGATGACGAACTCCAAATAAAGTATTATTTCAGTTAATAATGATGTATCAATATTAATTCATTCCTGGGGATAAATGTGCCATAGGTGTCAACAGTAAGGAAACTCAGTTTTAGGTAGATATATGAGAGTGGTGATGGACAGGGAGGCCTGGCGTGCTGCGGTTCATGCGGTCGCAAAGAGTCATACACGACTAAGCGACTGAACTGAACTGAACTGATGAGAGCACTCTGTATCTGTACGTTCTCTGTAAGTCTGTAACTATTGTAAACTAAAAGGTTTATTGTAAAATGTAGGCAATACTATTATTACCAAATGAGATTCTTGTAAAAAAGAAATAAGATGTTATGTACCAAACACCGCATGTGCGTGGAGCAAGTCCTCAATTCACGTTGATTCTTACTGTCATTATTGTTCGTTTCCCCAAATCCCTATGAAGGGGGGCTGTTGCTCCAGGGTGTCCCTTTGAAGGAGGCCCTGCAGTATATACCTTGTACAAACTCAAGGTTCATGTAGCTGAATGTCAAACTCTGAGCCTGTGAGTAATCTCTTACTGTGCACCTACTGTGTACCCACTGTGTGTGTGTGCACACGTGCACGCGTGTGTGTGTGCACACGTACACGCATGTGTGTGTGTTGCTTAGTCGTGTCCGACTCTTTGCAACCCCATAGACCGCAGCCTCACCAGGTGCCTCTGTCCCAGTAGTATGTTCTGTTTCCCTGGGAACTGCACGTTTTGATCCTCAGATATGCTGTTCTAATGGAGCACAGTGACATGTGAGTATATTTCATTCTGACAAGTAACTCGTGGAAAGGCATTAGCACAAGGTACAAGATGACCCCACAGCATAGGTCTGCCAGAAGTAGTTGTGAAACTCCGAGATCGCTACTGCCTCCAACTAATCTCAGTAATGCTTCATTTTGTTTGATATGATCTTTGAGTTTGAGCTGGCCAGCACTCAAAGTTTAAGAAAAATCTGTGGGGAAAATTATTAGTTGGAGAAAATCTATCCAGTAACTTAGTTTGTCATGCATGCTAGGACTGTGTGCATGTGTGCTCAGCCATTCAGTCATGTCTGACTCTTTGTGATTATGGACTGTAGCCTGCCAGGCTCCTCTGTCCATGGAATTTTCCAGGCAAGAGTACCGGAGTGTGTTGCCTTTTCCTCCTTCAGGTGGTCTTCCTGACCCAAGGATCGAACCCACATTTCCTGCATCTCCTGCATTGGCAGGCGGATTCTATACCCCCAAGCCATCTGGGAAGCCAGACCACTGTTATTCCTTTATTTTAGACTCTGAGATCTTGAGCAGGGTGATATCTTGTTTTTCCAGATCTTGCCAACAGGCTTAGTAAATGTTGGGTAAATGAGTGACTGAATAAGTATGTGAGTGACTTTATTACTGATATACGTTAGTCCAGTTCTTTAGATAGCAGTGTGTTGCAGGAATTTCATTTAAGAACTTTTTTTCTGCTTCTCTGCAGTGAACAAAGGGTCTCATAATCTGGCTGAAGAAGGAAAAAAACACTAGTATAGGAAATATCATGATCAATGTGAAAGGAGAAAACCATTGCATTCAGTGATCTCTGAGAAGACATTGGGGATTGACTGGGAGGAGAAGGTGGCAGGCACTCAGTAAATCTCACATACCAGTGTTTGCTTCTTATATTTGTGCCTTTGCTATAATGCGTCTTTCTTTTATCCCCACAATGTCCTCCTGATGGGTAATTCCTACACATCTTTTAAGATATGCAACTCAGAAAGAAAAAGAAGGAAAACTTCCAAATTCTTTTTATAAAGCAATCATAACAGTGATGCCAAAACTCAATGAAGACTGTACAGAAATAGAAAACTATAGTCCAATTTCACTTATGAACATCAAAGCCAACATCCTAAATAAAACATTAGCAGAATTCAGCAGTGTATTAAAAAAATATTCCATGATCAAATGGAATTTGTTCTGGAACTACAGCATTAGGAGATCTGTAACATTTTTCATCTTAGTAAATTGACCTAAGGAGAACAAGCACATGACCATCTTGATAGATGCTGAAAAGGCATTTGACAAAATTCAGCATTTAGGTCTTGAAATCTTTCTTAGTAAAATTGGAAGGCTCACAGAAGTTGGGTAATACAGTCAAGTCACACACAGTTGCAAAATGGCAGAGGCAGCCTGGAAACCCAGGGACTTAATCTCCAGAGCCCTTCCTCCCTTCAACCATGGTGTTTCATTTTGAGGTGATAGGAAGTAGATATTGTGATAGGAAAGACACGAATAGCATCCAACTCTTAGATTTCTTTGTGGGTAAAACTTTAGAAAAAAAATGGATGCCTCAGATTATTGTAGGAATGAAATGATTTCACACACATAATGCCTTGAGTATAGTGCCTATTGCAGAGTCGTTGCCCAATAAACGTTTGCCCCTTTTTGCCCAGGGGGGAACCCGACAGGAAATGGTTTTAGCTTTCACCTATTAATGTACTCAACATGGATTATCATCCGCTTAGTGTGTGCAGTCTTTACTCCACTGTGGTGGGCTGCAGTTCAGGGAGTTGCAGAGTTGGACACGACTGAGCAACTATAGCTGGGTATAAAAAGGAATGCCTGCTTCCCTGGAGGCTCAGCTGGTAAAGAATCCACCCGCAATGTGGGATCCATCTTCTGCTCCTGACAACCCTTCAGCTCTACCATCTCCCACCTCCTCTGCCTCCCTCCAGTCAGTAACTCTTCGTGCCTGTTCACTGGATGCCAGCCCTTGTGCGCCAGCTGTTGGACTATACTACTGTACTTTTCACGGTCCTCTTCTTTAAGATTTAAAAAGGTTTTCTTTATCTTTTGTGTTTGTTTTTTATGGATTATTTGTATGAAAAGTATTATAAGCCTATTACCATACAGTACTATATAGCCAACTGTGTTAGTTGGATACCTCGGCTAACTTTGTTGGATTTATGAATACACTGTCAGAATGGAACTTGTTTGCATGTAGTAGACGTAATCACTGTATTAAGTATCTAGTATGGACCAGGCCTGTGCTAGGTCCTAGACATACAGTGATAAGCCATGTACACCTGTATCTTCCCTTCTGGAATTGACAGTCAAGCTGTCACTCTTCCAGCTGTCACAGTGACACTCCTTCCAGCCCAGGCTCTCATCACTTTACTTCCCTGAGCCCTCCTTGGATAATAAACAAGACTGTCTCCCCCTGGGATGATAGGGAACTTTTTCCTAGTGAAAAGGCAGCTTCAATGGAGAAGCCTTAGGGAATTCACTGTGGCTACATAGTGTGAAGTCATCAGCCCAGAACAAAAAGCTATCTGCTGTATAGGTGTGTTGCCAACACTTAGAGAGACCTACGTTGGGCTGTTTCTTCTTTTCCTCCTAAAGTAATTTCCTCTTTAAGTGTTTTCAAATTATATCTTCTTGAGTATCACCTTTCACAATGTTAACCACATCCTGTGTCATAATCTGTATTCCTCCTGCTCTGAAATGTTTTAATTCAATTTTTGCATTATGTCCGATGTGATGAATTAGAGCCAGAGAAGCATCGACCAAGTGTCAGGAAAGACAGATTGAGGAGTTGAAACTAATGGCATTTGGGGACAATATTTTTCCACAAATATCAGAGTCACAAATGAAGAGGTGAATTATGTTGCAACCAAGAGCACTACACAAACTTCAATGATACATGTGACTTAAAAAAAAAAAAAAAAGAGAGAGCATTGCACCTGAGTTTAGATTCTTTGCGAGATTCTGGCTTTAAATATAGGGTCAACTGAGGACAAAGTAGAACAGTCCAGCATGAAATCCACCAGTCCCTGGCACTCAGAAAGTGCAGATGGGGTTGGGGGGAGAAAGGAAGGCAAACAGAAGAAGCACAAGCAAGTGGAATGTGGCAGTTGGGATGGGTCAGGCATGGAGCATGGTTTGGAAGAAGCAAGAATGAATGATCTAAGCACACAGGAGCCATTCTCTGTGGGGTCACTGTTCAGCCCTGGACTAAGACTCCCAGATAAAAGAAGCCATCCAGATAGATGGTGGTGGAGTGCCATTGAAACAGAACGTCACCTTGGGGCAGCACATTTTGAGAGATGGCTCAAAGGAACACAGGGGCTTCCAGCACTGATGAATCCTCCTTGAGGGTTGCTGCTGCTGCTAAGTCGCTTCAGTCGTGTCCGACTCTGTGCGACCCCATAGACGGCAGCCCATCAGGCTCCAATGTCCCAGGGATTCTCCAGGCAAGAACACTGGAATGGGTTGCCATTTCCTTCTTCAATGCATGAAAGTGAAAAGGGTTACATCATTACAAATGCTCATGAGCCTTTTATGGGAATATTTATCTGTATCAGAACTGTATCCTATAAGGACTTCCCTGGTGGCCCATTGGCTGACTCTGCACTCACAAGGCAGGGGGCTGGTCAGGGAACTAGATCCCACATGCCACAACTAAAGATCCCATATTTCACAACTGAGACCTGGCACAACCAAAGAAATAAATATTAAAAAAAGAAAAGAAGGATAGGTAGAATTTAAAAAAAAAGAGAGAACTGCATCCTATGTGCTATACACACACACTCACACATATACATACATACACCATGGTCTGGTAGCCTCTTCCAAAGTGTGTTCCCAAGGACACTAATCCTTTAGGGAAAGAAGGGTTCATTGGCACAATAATTTGGGAAGCAGCCATCATTTGGAGAGTCATAGTGCTCATTAGCTTATTAATGGCTCTGAGAAGTCCAGCAAGTCCAATTTCATCTAATGTTTCCCAAACTTGATTGCCATATGGAACTCTTTTGCATTTGGGGCTTTTACCTACAAATATCCTCCAGAATTAGTGGTCTACTTGGCATCCTTCGAAAGATTTGGATCAGAGATGCTTGGCATATCTTGTTAGCTCTCCTGCAAGTGGCCAGGTTTTGCTGAATGAAAGGCTTGCTTCTGAATGTGACATCTCACCTTGTACACTGCTTTTGCCTGATATATTCCTAGTACTTCGTGAGGGTTGGCTAGAGGTCATGTATCCCCTTGTGAAGTTCATGTTTCCTGTGTTTGCAGCTTCCCCTCCATGCTTCAGTCTGTGCCTGGTGGGCTTCCCTGCCTCTCGCCCCCTCTTCATTCTAGCCTCTAAAACCCAAAGCTGCAGAGTCTGCCATGCTTGCACACTCATTTCAAGTCTCATTAGCATGATCATAAGCCCCCGGCCTTCACTTTATATTGCCCAGCTCAGTACATTTGCCCTCCTGCCAGCTGTGGAGCTGAAGACCACATGCCCTTCAAACCTGCTTGTCTTTACACTTCCTTAGTATCTTCTTTGTCAGGCACACTCCTGTTTGCCTGGCTCACCTGGCATCTCCTGCTTTCTGGCATCAGGGTACCTTGGTGACTGTTCCCATTTGGCAGTGGTTCCCAGGGCTTTCTCAGAAATAAACTCCAAGTACAGACCCCAGGTAGAGCATTTGCCCCTGCAAGTTCTCTTCTCTTGTTTGTTTAAGCACTGACATCCCCCAAGGGAGCTGGACTTCTCAAGGGCACAGTTTTTGTTTACTTCTTTCTGTTTCCACAGGAGCCAATAGGTGCTCAGTAAATGTTTGCAAATGACTTGGTAAAGAGGAATTTTGGCGGGTCCTTCAAGCATGATTTGAATTTGAATCAGATCAGATCAGATCAGTCGCTCAGTCGTGTCCGACTCTTTGTGACCCCATGAATCGCAGCACTCCAGGCCTCCCTGTCCATCACCAACTCCCGGAGTTCACTGAGACTCATGTCCATCGAGTCAATGATGCCATCCAGCCATCTCATCCTCTGTCGTCCCCTTCTCCTCCTGCCCCCAATCCCTCCCAGTATCAGAGTCTTTTCCAATGAGTCAACTCTTCGCATGAGGTGGCCAAAGTACTGGAGTTTCAGCTTTAGCATCATTCCTTCCAAAGAAACCCCAGGGCTGATCTCCTTCAGAATGGACTTGTTGGATCTCCTTGCAGTCCAAGGGACTCTCAAGTGTCTTCTCCAACATCACAGTTCAAAAGCATCAATTCTACAGTGCTCAGCCTTCTTCACAGTCCAACTCTCACATCCATACATGACCACAGGAAAAACCAAAGCCTTGACTAGACGGACCTTTGTTGGCAAAGTAATGTCTCTGCTTTTGAATATGCTATCTATGTTGGTCATAACTTTCCTTCCAAGGAGTAAGCGTCTTTTAATTTCATGGCTGCAGTCACCATCTGCAGTGATTTTGGAGCCCAGAAAAATAGTCTGACACTGTTTCCACTGTTTCCCCATCTATTTCCTATGAAGTGATGGGACCGGATGCCATGATCTTCGTTTTCTGAATGTTGAGCTTTAAGCCAACTTTTTCACTCTCCACTTTCACTTTCATCAAGAGGCTTTTGAGTTCCTCTTCACTTTCTGCCATAAGGGTGGTGTCATCTGCATATCTGAGGTGATTGATATTTCTTTTTTTTTTTTTTTAATTTTATTTTATTTTTAAACTTTACATAACTGTATTAGATTTGCCAAATATCAAAATGAATCCGCCACAGGTATACATGTGTTCCCCATCCTGAACCCTCCTCCCTCCTCCCTTATGAGGCCACCATCACCCTAATACCAAAACCTGACAAAGATCCCACAAAAAAAGAAAACTACAGGCCAATATCACTGATGAACATAGATGCAAAAATCCTTAACAAAATTCTAGCAATCAGAATCCAACAACACATTAAAAAGATCATACACCATGACCAAGTGGGCTTTATCCCAGGGATGCAAGGATTCTTCAATATCCGCAAATCAATCAATGTAATACACCACATCAACAAATTGAAAAATAAAAACCATATGATTATCTCAATAGATGCAGAGAAAGCCTTTGACAAAATTCAACATCCATTTATGATCAAAACTCTCCAGAAAGCAGGAATAGAAGGAACATACCTCAACATAATCAAAGCTATATATGACAAACCCACAGCAAACATTATCCTCAATGGTGAAAAATTGAAAGCATTTCCTCTAAAGTCAGGAACAAGACAAGGGTGCCCACTTTCACCATTACTATTCAACATAGTTCTGGAAGTTTTGGCCACAGCAATCAGAGCAGAAAAAGAAATAAAAGGAATCCAAATTGGAAAAGAAGAAGTAAAGCTCTCACTGTTTGCAGATGACATGATCCTCTACATAGAAAACCCTAAAGACTCCACCAGAAAATTACTAGAACTAATCAATGACTATAGTAAAGTTGCAGGATATAAAATCAACACACAGAAATCCCTTGCATTCCTATACACTAATAATGAGAAAACAGAAAGAGAAATTAAGGAAACAATTCCATTCACCATTGCAACGGAAAGAATAAAATACTTAGGAATATATCTACCTAAAGAATCTAAAGACCTATATATAGAAAACTATAAAACACTGGTGAAAGAAATCAAAGAGGACACTAACAGATGGAGAAATATACCATGTTCATGGATTGGAAGAATCAATATAGTGAAAATGAGTATACTACCCAAAGCAATCTATAGATTCAATGCAATCCCTATCAAGCTACCAACAGCATTCTTCACAGAGCTAGAACAAATAATTTCACAATTTGTATGGAAAAACAAAAAACCTCGAATAGCCAAAGCGATCTTGAGAAAGAAGAATGGAACTGGAGGAATCAACCTACCTGACTTCAGGCTCTACTACAAAGCCACAGTTATCAAGACAGTATGGTACTGGCACAAAGACAGAAATATAGATCAATGAGGTGATTGATATTTCTCCCGGCAATCTTGATTCCAGCTTGTGTTTTTTCCAGTCCAGCGTTTCTCATGATGTACTCATGATGCATATAAGTTAAATAAGCAGGGTGACAATATACAGCCTTGACGTACTCCTTTTCCTATTTGGAACCAGTCTGTTGTTCCATGTCTAGTTCTAACTGTTGCTTACTGACCTCATACAAATTTCTCAAGAGGCAGATCAGGTGGTCTGGTATTCCCATCTCTTTCAGAATTTTCCACCGTTGATTGTGATCCACACAGTCAAAGGCTTTGGCATAGTCAATAAAGCAGAAATAGATGTTTTTCTGGAACTCTCTTGCTTTTTCCATGATCCAGCGGATGTTGGCAATTTGATCTCTGGTTCCTCTTCCTTTTCTAAAACCAGCTTGAACATCAGGAAGTTCACGGTTCACATATTGCTGAAGCCTGGCTTGGAGAATTTTGAGCATGAATTTACCAGCGTGTGAGATGAGTACAATTGTGCAGTAGTTTGAGCATTCTTTGGCATTGCCTTTCTTTGGGATTGGAATGAAAACTGACCTTTTCCAGTCCTGTGGCCACTGCTGAGTTTTCCAAATTTGCTGGCGTATTGAGTGCAGCACTTTCACAGCATCATCTTTCAGGATTTGGAATAGCTCAACTGGAATTCTATCACCTCCACTAGCTTTGTTTGTAGTGATGCTTTCTAAGGCCCACTTGACTTCACATTCCAGGATGTCTGGCTCTAGGTCAGTGATCACATCATTGTGATTATCTGGGTCGTGAAGATCTTTTTTGTACAGTTCTTCTGTGTATTCTTGCCATCTTTTCTTAATATCTTCTGCTTCTGTTAGGTCCATACCATTTCTGTCCTTTATCGAGCCCATCTTTGCATGAAATGTTCCTTTGGTATCTCTGATTTTCTTGAAGAGATCTCTAGTCTTTCCCATTCAGGAATTAGGGACTTCCCTGGTGGTCCAATGGTTAAGAATCCACCTTCTAATGCAGGGGACACAGCTTCCATCCCTGATCTGGAAGCTAAGATCCCACATGCCCAGAGGCAACTAAGCCTGCATACCACAACTGAGACCCTATATATATATATATATATTTTTAGGTAGTAGAAGAGTTTCCCTGGGTAAAAATGTGACATTCTTAAAAAACAGCAGATCCTGTTTTTGAGAATCATTTGGTAGACCTGAACCAGGATGTAGAAGTATCTTATTGTATGGTTTGCAAACACATTTTGAAGGTTCTTAAAATTATAGTTGTTTTCAATATGAAATTAATAGTGCTCTCCTTTGAAATATTGGAAAATACATAATAGAAAACAGATTGATAAAGAAAAATCACCTAAGTCACACATGAAAGAAAAGGCGCTCTTAATATTTTAGAGTCTCTTGAGGATATTTTCCTTGTTCAAGCTTTCATCACATAATTCAAAATCCTGCTCTTTTCATTTACATAAATGTTACATATAACATTAGTATTTTACAATGTTATTATTTTAATATTTGCTAATGTAATGTTGTTAATGTAATAACAGCTGCATAATATTCTTCCTACTGTATTTAGTATAGAGATTAGTGTGTTCTACTATTATATTATTATAAATAATGCTGATGGACTTTACTGGGCTTATATCTCTGACTTAGTTTTAGACATATAAATAAACAACTTAAAGGTATAAATTTGCCTAAATTAATTTATAAAATAATATCACCAGTGTACTCTTCTGCCAGAGTCCAGCTCCAGCAGCCAGGGAATCAGCCTGAAGGGATGAGTGGTGTGGGCGGGAAATGATGTAGCCTCTGACTCGAGGTACAGAACTACATGTTTATTTCAAGCATCAGGTCTTCTTTTATACTTTTTCAAAAGCATTAGGTCAGAGGTTTTACATTTTTAGCTCCCCCTCACCCAGATTTATTATCTCCTTGTTGCCCTTCAAACAGAATTCCTGCTTCAGCGATTCTCCCAGAATCGTGTTTACTTGTGATTACAGTGTAACTCATGCTTATGTCTGGGCTGCACACCACATTCCTCAGTTTATTTCTTATCTTTCTAAATCCTGCTTGCCCCTAGTACCTTAAGCTCACTATCTCCTAAAAAGGTTTCTAGCTATTCTTAATTATTCCTAAACCCTAAGCTCAGCAAACTTCTTTTGCCATAAACATTTCCCTCACAAACAGGTCTCAGATAACAATCCTTCCCATGGCCTCAAGCTGCGGCCTATGTGCTCATCCTGGGACATTCTTTGTAAAAATCCTTGAACAAATGTCAATGGTTACTTTATAGATTATTTTCTGGGCACATCTGCAGAAGGCTTTGTGCTTTCTCATGTTTCTCTCAATAACAATAAGCACCTTAACATTCTTTCCAGCCAACTCAACCGAAAAAAGGAAAGAACAAGTCAGAATCACAAAACTTAACTCCTTCATCCCGGGACCGTGCCTGTGGGATGAGGAGAGGGGGTTGGGGCTGTGCCTCCATTTTTCAGTATTGCCTAACGTGGCTCCTGACACTCTTCCTTGGAATGCAAGGAGATCAAACCAGTCAATCCTAAAGGAAATCAACCCTGAGTATTCATTGATAGGACTGATGCTGAAGCTCCAAGATTATGGCCACCAGATGCAAAGAGCTGATTCATTAGAAAAGACCCTGATGCTGAGAAAGACTGAAGGCAGGAGGAGAAGGGGACAACAGAAGATGAGATGGTTGGATGGCATCACTGACTCGATGGACATGAGTTTGAGCAAACTCCAGGGGATAGTGTTGGGCTGCCATCTATGGGGTCGCACAGAGTTGGACACGACTGAAGCGACTTAGCAGCAGCAGCAGGGGATTGTGGAGAACTGACGTGCTGCAGTCCATGGAGTGGCGGAGTCAGACATGACCTAGCGACTGAACAGCAATAACACTTCTCCTTAATCAATAACTAAGTGTATTGTTTTACTGCCCTCTTGACTTTTCTACTTTTATAGGTGAAAAATAAAGTTTAACATTTCGATTTTTTTGATTACTATTAATATTGACTATTTTAGACATTTTGTAGTCTGTTCAGGTCTTTTTACATATATACGTTTTAGTGAGATTTTCCACAGGCAAATTTCACAGTCTGAGAAACTGTGTTGATATTGTAAGACACTCTTAAGACATTAAAATAATGATCAATGTTTGTTACATCAGTGACATCATTACTTGTTTCTCTAAGGACCCCTGATATGATTAGGAATCACTGTATACTCTTGCACCTTGTTAAACAAGGCATGACTGGATTTGTCTCAAGGACTCTGAGGTGTGTGATCGGTTCCAGTTGGTAGCCTTGCCACCACCCCTTGACCTCCAACCCACTAACCTGTCCAAAGACCCCAGTGTCCAAGGGCCATCGTAAACCCACCACAGTGAAGGTATCATTGATGGCTTGACCCAAGCAAAGTGGGCTGAGGGGACAGCAGACCCCTTTACCCAGAGCAAACGCACCCTGAAAAAGCAAGAGTAACAAGTCCATCCAAGAAAGGGCAATGAGCAATACATCAAGCTGAAAGCAATTCTGAAGACTAGAAAGTAGCATATGTAAAGTAGATGACTAGTGCAAGTTTGATGCATGAAGCAGGACAACACAGAGGGATAGGGTGGAGAGAGAGTTGGGAGGGGGATTCAGGATGGCGGGGACACATGTATACCTGTGACTTATTCAGGTAAATGTATGGCAAAAAAACCCCAACCCATCACAATATTGTAAAGTAATTATTCTCCAATTAAAATTAATTAATTTTTTAAAAAGACTAGTAAGTGTTGTGCGTGTGTGCTGAGTCATATCCAACTCTTTGTGACCCCATTGACTTTTGCCCGCCAGTCTCCTCTGTCTGTGGAATTTACCAGAAAAGAATACTGGAGTGGGTGGCCACTTCCTCCTCCATGAGACAAAGTGTTTAGTTGTCAAATATTAGGTGTGAATTGCCTAGCAAGATCTGAATCAGAGATGAAACATTTCTTCCTCTTAACTTTCAACCAAGAAGCAAAGATTTTTCTGTTTTTTTGTTTTTGTTTTTTAAATATTGATTTATTTGCTGGGTCTTCGTTGCTGCACGGGCTTTCTCTAGTTGCAGCAAGCGAGGAATACTCTCTAGTTCCAGTTTGCGGGCTTCTTGTTGTGGTGGCTTGTGGGCTCCAGAGTGCAGGCTCAGTGGTTTTGGTTCACGGGCTTAGTAGCTCCTCAGCAGGTAAGGTCTTCCCGGATCACTGATCAAATCCATGACCCCCCATTGGCAGGTGGAAAACCAGGGAAGTCTTGCCTGCTTTTGAAAGGGTGGGTAACTTGATTGAATGCACCACTGCTATTAAACTGGCCTGTTTGTGATGCTTCATCTTCTTCTTTGACCCTTACAATGATACCGTGCTGTTCCCCACTGACAGATAAACCAGGGCACAGAGAGGTCAAGTATGGAGCCAAAATCAGAGAGACAACAAACGTGATGGGAGTTAGTGCAGAGAGTCCGTTACCTAGTATACTGGAGGCCGAATTCCAGCAAGGAACAGGGATGGTCCAGACCTCCTGTCCTCACCCTAGGGCTGGCGGCATCTGGCTGCACGTGTCCCGTGGAGGGTGAGGACTGCCTGTCTGTGCCATCGTGGAGTCGGGGTGGGGGAGGGGGCCTTAGACTTTGGGAACTCACCGACCCCTTTATGAGTCTCTTGAAAGCGCTGAGTCCTTATCCAGGAGAAATATGCATTCACACGAATTAGTATAGAGTATCAAGGGTTCACATTGACCACACAAGCACAAATGTGGATCCCGAGTGAAGACAGTCTGATGTTGACCGATTCCCATATTTGAATTCCATGTCAGTATTACCTACACTGTTGATGAGTTGGCTTTTCCCCCATGGCTCAGAGGGTAAAGAATCCATCTGCAATGCAGGAGACACAGGGTTCGATCCCTGGGTCAGGAAGGTCCCCTGGAGAAGGAGAAATGGTAATCTACTCCAGTATTCTTGCCTGAAAAATCCCATGGACAGAGAAGCTACAGTTCATGGGGTCACAAACAGTCAGACGCAACTGAGCACATACACAAGCAAAAAAGAAAGCATAAATGAGCTAGGCTCATCCATTCTCTCGGAACACCTCCAGTCATGGTTGCAGGCTCCTCGCCTCCTCACCTTTGGAAGCACTGGGATTGCATTTTTTCCTGAATCAAGTAAGTCTGTCATGCTCAGTTTAGTCAGAAGTTCACAATGATTATAGAATTCTTGAGCTGAAAGGAACCAGAGGCTTCTCTTGGCAAATGTTACCCGACATGCCTTCTTGGGTATTCCACTTCCTCTCGACAATGCTGGGTTTTATAACAGAAGCTTTCTGTGGCCGAATGGCTGACTGAAAGCATGCTGACCGGGATTCTCAGTGGAACCACAGTGATGCCCAAAGACGGATCTTAGGATGGAGCATTTCTTCAGTCGGTGCGACCTCAGAATGCGTTCTCTCTAAAAGCATCCTGCCAGTGTGATGCTTCTCAGGGAACTCTGATTCAGCTCAGCTCCCTTCCTCATTCTGTAGTGGAAGAAACTTAGAGGCACTGAGGACAGGTGTTCACCAGAATCCTCATTTCTTCCTGCAAGAATCACTGTCTCCTTACCAGACCCCCCACAGGGAATGAGACCTTGTCTCTAACCTCATGAGGTTCTTTTCTCATGGGGGCACTGTTATTGTTGTTGTTCAGTCACTCAGTTGTGTCGGACTCTTTGCTACCCCCCGGACTGCAGCACGTCAGGCTTCCCTGTCCTTCACCATCTCCCAGAGTTTGCTCAAATTCATGACCATTGAGTCAGTGATGCCATCCAATCATCTCATCCTCTGTTGCCCGCTTCTCCTTCTGCCCTCAATCTTTCCCAGAATCAAGGTCTTTTCCACTGAGTCGGCTCTTTTCGCATCAGGTGGCCAAAGCACTGGAGCTTCAGCTTCAGCCTCAAGCCTTCCAATGAATATTCAGGGTTGATTTCCTTTAGGATTGACTGGTTTGATTTCCTTGCAGTCCAAGAGACCTCAAGAGTCTTCTCTAGCTCCACAGTGACATGTATACAAATTATGATTGGACTCAGCCAGTATGCAGGGCTAAGGTTTGGAGCACTGGAGACTAGTGAGAGGCTGGACACAGCTCAGTGAGTTGGGGCCTGCTGCTGCTTCTGGTGCCCCAGGACCTGTCCCCTTGCCTCACATTTCATTTCAGTTGCAGCTGCCAGGGCAGCCCAATGTGAGCTCAGAGTTGCAGACAGACCTGGCATGGTCACAGTGCAAAGCAATGAATGACCCTGGTGCCAGCCCAGGAGACGTGGGTATGGGCTCCTGCTTCCTGCTCATCATGCAGAGAATTCTGGGAAATTCTGTAGGCATCTCAGGTGGTCTCAGAGACCCGAGCCTCTGATGCTCACAGCACATGCTCGTGGTGGTTGTGCTTCCTACCTCCCCTCTTTGCTCCCTCACTCTTACTTCCTGGGGTTGCCTCCAGATGAACCACCCATCTCACAGCCTTTTCTCAGGCTCTTCTTTTGGGGAAACCCAAACTGAGAGAGGACATAAAAGCAAGTGGGTGATGTTTTTGTTTTAAGTTGAGTGACTCTTAAAGCCAGATGGTCTGGCTGGGTGAGTAACACAGTATTCTCTGGCTTATTTAAAAAGGGATGGTTTTCAAGATGTTCTTGGTGTTCCCTTGGATAAGTGACTCAACTCCCAGAATTTCAAGGCCTCTTATTACTATTATTATTTAGTTATTTTGGATTTACTTCATTTTCTCCCAAGCTACAGTACTGTAGAACCACAAACCTGGCACTTATTTTTAAAGATACTTAATCCAATTTGAAACTCATATTTAAGCTTGCCTCTGGATCATTTCTCTTGTGTGGCCATCACTCTCTGTTTTCCCTCTTGTAATGGGGAAACCACTACCTCACAGGCCATCCCGTTCCTGGGCTATCCCTCTACAAGTCAAGTCAACGAATGTTTTTGTAGCATCTGCCAAGTGCTAGATTCTGGGGGTTTTGAAAGGAGCCTTAGTCACCACCCTGGTTCCTCTAGATTGTAAAGCATTTGAGAAATTACACAGAAATCAGATGGGAGTGTGGCTTAGCTTTGGTTTCATTGCTAAGTCATGTCCAACTCTTGTGACCTCATTGGCTGTAGCCCACCAGACTCCTCTGTCCATGGGATTCTCCAGGCAAGAATACTGGAGTGGGTTGCCATGTCCTCCACGGGATCTTCCCAACCCAGGAATCAAATCCGGGTCTCCTGCGTTGCAGGCAGATTCTTTACCGACTGAGCTATGAGGGAAGCCCTGTGGCTCAGCTTGGTTGATAATAAAAATTCATTTGGAAATGGGGTATTGTCCTGAGCCAAAGAGCTTCCTAATATTTCTCTTTCCAGATACAGGCTATGGGACATTCCTAAGGGGAGAAACACATCTACAGACTGAGCATGCATCTGGCCAAGTCTGTGAAGAATTGGGGTCTACCTGGCTGCTCTCATGTACAAGGACCCAGATCCCCTAAGTGGGGGGATGCTCTTGTGTGTGGTGTTTAAAGCATCATCGCTGCTTTGTCGAGAACCTTTACGGTGCCCAGCATCTGGAGGGATAGGAGGCAGGCACAGGATAGTGTGAGAAGTTGAAGAGAGGAGACCGTAACGGTGCTGCTGAGCCCGAAACGGTAGTTCCTTGGACATAATTTCATCTGGTGGTACTCAGCCTGAGGCAGTTTTGCCCCCAGCACACATTTGACCATATGTGTGTGTGTGTGTGTGTGTGTGTGTGTGTGTGTGTAGACAGTTGTGATGTAACTGGGAGAGGGTGCTACTGGCGTCTTGTGAGCAGAGGCTGCTCAGCATTCTCCAGTGCCAAGGACAGCACCCGCAGCAAGGGAATCTGTTCTTGTTTCAGTCGCTAAGTCCTATCCAACTCTTTGCGATCCCACAGACTGTACCCCGCCAGGCTCCTCTGTTCACTGGAGTGGGTTGCCATCTCCATATCCAGGGGATCTTCCCAGTGCAGGGATCAAACCCATGTCTCCTGAGTCTTCAGCATCGGCAGGCAGATGCTTTACCACCTGGGAAGCCTACAGTAAGGAATTACTAGGCCCCGAATGTCAGGAATGCTGAGGGAGGTTCATGAAACCGTGCTTGAACCCAGCCTCCTGCCTTCATTTCACACATGTGGAAACAGACCCTGGAGTGTGACGTGATAGGCCGAAGCTACAGAGGAGCCAGAATCTAAGTGCCCGGCCTCCCGAGCCCATGCTCTCCCCTGAGCCCCATGCCCCCTTCCGAGGACAGTCCCCCAGAGACGTCTGCTTGGGGAGCAGACAAAGGAAAAAAAATCCAGGAAAACCACACTAGACCATCTGGTGCCACCCCCGCGTGGCCAGAGAACAGGCCTGCCTTGCATGCAGGGCTCCTCCGTCCCCAGGCTGATGGGACCAGGCAGGAGGGGCTGTGATGGAAGGTGGGCTCAGGTAGGAGCCTCGACCTGGCAGCCCAGGTGGGGCAGGAGGGCACAGGAGGGGGCTGGGGAGGTTGCCCAGAACCCTAGTGCCGCTGCTCAGGACAACCTCGGGTGAGCAGCAGGGGGGCTGCTTGGGCGTCAGCACATGGTGCCTGCACGTGTCGTCGCTCAGTCGTGTCCGACTCTTTGCGACCCCATGGACTGTAGCCCGCCAGGCTCCTCTGTTCACAGAATTTCCCAGGCAAGAATACTGGAGTGAGTTGTCATTTCCTCCTCCAAGGGATCTTCCTCATGCAGGGATCGAACTCGCGTCTCTTGCATCTCCTGCATTGGCAGGCAGTTTTTTTACCACTTGGCCGTACAGAGGGAGAAAGTGTGTGTGTGTGTGTATTATCATTGCAGTGGTTAAACTGAAGGTTCTGGGGTCAGACTGGCAATGAATCTTGTCTCAAACGCTTTCTTCCTGCTCAAACTTAAAGGAGCCACTTAACCTGTCTTTGCCTCGGTTTGCCTGTCTGTGAAGTGGGGAGAAACAAGTCCCTTCCTCCTGTGGCTGTGGTGAGGATTAAAGAGTGCTTAGTTCTTTACAGACTTTTAGTATGTGTTAGCAGTTATTATGTCTCTTGCCCTGAGAACCACAGCATTTGGGGGCCAAAGGGGCTTCAAAGATATTCCACAACTTCCATGAATACACAGAAAGTGAGGTTGGATTTCACAGCACAGGACTCACTCTCAGCTCAGGAGCAGACCTTCTTCCTTAACCCAGCATTCCTCCTCGTATGTTTTTCTTGTAGAAATGTGGCTTTCAAAGGACACTTAAATTTTTTTCCATGATGCCTATCTGATGACTGAGGGTGAGCAGCCTCAAAGCAGGTGTCTCTTCTGCTGCTTTTTGAACAGCCAGGAACTAGCATTGGGGAAACCTCCTCTCAGTGCCTGGTGCTGTGCTGAGGGTCGTGAAACACACCAGCAACCCTGCGGTGTACCCATGTTGCAGATGAGGGAGTGTGATTGCCTGAGTTATCACCCTCATAAAGGGATGCACTCCCATTCTGAGTCAGCCTGCCCTCAAAGCCCTGCTAACCTGGCTTCCTGGGCCCAGATGATCACTGCCTTTTGCTGTTCCACTCTGCTCCACTCCCCACCCCTGCCGCCCCCGCACCAGGAGCCAAGAGGACCATCGGAGAATTCATGAAGTCTTTGGTTCCTGAAGGCAAATTGAGGACCAGCGTGGTTAAGGAACTTGGCTTAAACATTTCTGGCAGTGAATGTGCCTCAGAAGTCAATGAGCCCAGACTCCTCGGCTGCAAGAGACAGTATCGTCACTGACACCAACTTATAAGCACCGAAAGAATTATGTTAACTCATGTCAACAGACCATGTGACAGGCAGACACAGTTGAAAGCACTCAGAATTCATCAATATTCCCTCTCACTTTCCCACTTTTTTCTGCTTGCCAGCTTCACTCTTGCAGCACAGCTTTCCCACAAGAGTGGAAACATGCTTGCTACCAGCTCAGAAATTCTTCTTCTAATTGCTTTGGTCTCTTCCTCTTCAACTCTCATTGAAAATTCCCAGGGAAGAGTTCTCATTGGCAGGCTTGTGGTCACATGCCAGTCTTTGGACAGATTGTTGTGGTAGAGAGGTAGGGCCTTATGATTGGCCCTCCCTGAGTATCAGGGGCATCTCCCTGATGTCTGGAGGGGCGTGGCCAGCTCCATCAGGCTGGTAGTTCTCCAAACAAATCTATGATGGTGTGGGGTGCTGGGGGGTGGGCATTGAGGGTCCAGCTGACATCCCAGCCCCTACTAGAAATAAGGAGAGAGAGCTCTTACTGGATGTGTGATCCGTGCTCACCACAAGTAGCAAATAGCCTTGAGGTCTTTTAATAGCATCATTTATGCTCACCATGCCCACAGCTCTGCATTTAGGTAAAAGGAAGCATTCTAAATCCTGACCTCTGTCTGGTTTCTAGAGGCACTTTGTGACATTTCCACAAATAGATCAGTTCTTAATTAAGTAGTGTAAAGAACTGGGTACAGTGTATCTTCACCGCGAGCTTTTTGTCACCCTGAGGACCGTTTTAGAACTGGCACTGTCTCTGGTTTCCCTCCCGGCTTGTATCCTGGGGACGGTAGTGGAGATGATGTCAGGGTGACACTCCATGCAGGCTGTATGGGTGCTGAACCCCGGCACCGAACCCATCCCCGCATCAGCAGGCTGTCAGCTGAGAAATGTCAAGAGTAGAGGCTACCAGAAATTACTGGGGGTGCCCCACCCACTCCATAAGTCCAGTGATAAAGGAAACAGTAAGGAATTAGCTAGAAATTCAGCCTACAGTTGGGAACATCCAGGGTCTGCAAGGCAGGATGGCTCTTGGTCCAGAGAAAGACCAGGCTGCCATCTCATAGAAGCTAGGAACATCTTTGAAGGCAGAATTTTCTAATTACAGTGGGGTTGGCTCACCACGGAAGTGTGAATATGGAGAGTCTGGGGAGCCTTGTCTAGGGAAGAGAGTGTGCTGACCCAAGAGCGTGATCTGGTTTTAGCCACTGTGTATCCTTGTCAGAGAGATGGAAATGTCAGGCTTGGCAGAAGCTCAGTGCCAGGAAACACTCAAACAGTGTAACCAGCGCCTTCTGTTTTGATTCCTGTCTCACCAAGGCAATGTCTGGTTTACAGCTGGTCCTGACCTAAGGAATATTTGTCTGATATCTTTGCCAATTGTTTTCCCTGCACAGTAATCATTTGATATGCTGGTTTGTACATCAGTCTTTTTGAGTCTGGTTAATGTGAGTCTGTGCAAGGGGTGGGGGAGGCTTAGAACATGGCAAGTACACTAATGCTAAATTTCGTCCTGTGAGGTAGCATGGCAGCCAGTTACCTCTCCTATAGAAATCCTTCCTAGCTTTTCTTCAGACATGGACAGTGGAAGTTCATAGTGCTCAGCACAAGTTGGGCACTAAAAGGAAAAGCAGATAAGCTTTTGTATCTCACAGAACATACACATTTCAGGCCCTCTCCTGTTCAAAGCCCTGAGCTCAGTGCTTTAGGGAATACAAGACAAGGAGAACACGGTCACAGCCCCCGGGAGCTAGTAGACAGATGGGGGATGTACACTCACAGGCACAAGGCAGTGATAACCTCCACTTGTTGCCCTTTTAGAGCTTACTGTGTTATCTCTTGCCTGTGATCTCACCTTCTTGCTATAAAAATCCAAGGTTTGTCAAGACAGGTATTGTGAAATCAAGCTACACATGAAGAAATGAGACTAAAAGAGATGACCAGGTCTGCCCAAGGTCCCTCATCAGTGAACGAGCCAAGATTTGAACAGTTTTGTGTCCACCTTCCCAGTCTTAACCCTTTCGAAGTGCCAGTAGCTGTTCCTTGTTGTCTATCATTTTTTTTTCTGACAGTTCTTCTGCATGAAAAACCTTCCATTCCCTTATTTCCGCCCTCCGCATTCTCCCAGATCTGCCAGACAGAATGCTGCTTTCTGTACTCAGCTCTCATGCTGTCCCCCGTGAATTCAGACTAGCATTTATTGGACATCATGTTAAGTGCGAAACGGGTCAGGACAGTGGGAAGTGAGCACAGATCCCCAAACTCCCCAAGGAGAAAATCATCCTTAACTCTAGGAACTGTGATAGAGCTGTCGAAAGCTCACAAAATCCGCTATGCAAATCTTGACACATGAGTCACTGAGTATTTTTACCCTAACAGGTTAAAATAGCATAATCTGCATTGAAATGAAAAAATGACATCAAAGAAATCAAGATGTAACCATCACCACTCACTAGCGCCATCTTGTGGTAGATCATCACTCCCAAAGCTGAAGTTTCAACCCAATCCCGGCCTTTCTCTTGTTCAGTTGCTAAATTGTGTCCCACTGTTTGTGACCCCATGGACTGTAGCCTGCCAGGCTCCTCTGTCCATGTTTCCCTCTAAACACTATGCTGCCCGTGTGCCCATGGGCAGTACCTGCCTTAATCATAGTAGCTCTGGGCAGTGACTTTCCTATGTGAGTCTTGCTTTGTGTTTCTTAAATGACTAGCGTTTCTCAACATCAGCACTATTGATAATTTGAGCTTGATGGTTCCTCGAAGGGGACTGTCCTGTGCAATTATAGGATCTTTAGCAGCATCTCTGGACTCTGCTCACTTGTTGCTGGCAACACCCCTGCCCACTTGTGCCAACCAAAAACGCTTCCAGACATTGCTAAATGTCCCTTTCAGGGAGAGAATTAGCCCTTCGTCCCCTGGCCCACTCCCATTGCTGCCACCCCTGGTGAGAACAACTGCCTTTCAGCTCGGCTTAGGAGTGAATCTCAGATCAGGTGCTTCCTTGCTCTGTGACTTTAGGCAAAAGCCACTTTGTTTAAAACTGAGTTAACAGTGGTGCCACCCTTGTAGTGGATTTTTATTAGGATTCAATGACTTAATTCATACAGTGAACCTAGACCATTAAACGGCCGGGGCTCGCAATACCCATGCACATGTGGACATGTCCTGCCCCACCTCTGTCATGGCCCCAAAAGAACATGCTCTGATTTAATGGGTTATCCTGTTTGGAATGCCTCTGATTAGATGCCAGTTTGTCTTCACAATCTCTCCCATTAAAGTGAAATGAGAACCAGACAGTCTCACCTCACGTGCCACCCAAGTCACCAACTTGCTGACCCTGAGTAGGGTCACCTCTCGGGGCATCAGCTTACAGATAAAGGAGTCTAGCTGAGTCTTTTCTGGCTTCCCAGGTGGGAGGATGTGAGAGCTCCATGGGACCAGCTAGTTCAACCTGCTGCTTGTACAGGTGAGATAGCCAGCCCGGTCAGGCGCTTCTGTAAGTGTCGGGTTCCTTGGATGAACGCAAATAGCTTCTTGTGGGTAGCGATAGGAGGGGAGGGTGCTACATGTCCCCTCCCTTCAGCCTCACGGACACACGGTTTGCTACAGTGAAAGCAAGTCTGGGACTAAATTCCACCAGCATGGGGACACTGCCTGCCACACATATAAAAAGCAAATAAATTAAAACCCTTGCAAGCTGTTTGGTAGCCTGGAAAGTCAAGACACGGTCACTTTGAGGTGGCCATGAGGGTATACTGAAATAATACCTGCCAGCCTTGTGGTCTAATCAGATGGCCAGGCCTTTCATGAGAGGCAGGGAGATGGATAAGACAGGCTCTGGACTTGTGATGTCCAGAAGGGAGGCCCCATTCTTGGCACCAAGTCAGGGTTAGAATCCATACCTATTAATTTGTAGGTGCTTGTTTCTGAGAACCATAGACTCTAGAGAGAGAAGGGATCCTTAAGATCACCCAGCCCAGTGGCTACCTACCAACGCAGATGTCTCCAGAGGCCTGGCAAACAGCTGGCATGTGTGAACCAGCCAGCTTAGGGCAATAGAGAGTGATGGCAAAACTGCCAGCATCTCTGCCCAGAGGGGCTTCAATTCATCTCTGTAAAACCAGACTGGGCGCTTGACCTGGGCGGGTGCCCTCCTCTTTGGCCCATCCTATCCTGTACAGAATTCCCCCTCCTCAGCATCTCCATAAGCGTTGCCAGCTTCCCTTCTCCAAGAAGCAGCTGTTTTGCAGAAAGAGACTCACTGACTCAGAGGACAAACTTGTGATTGCGAGGGGAAGGATGGAGGAAATGGGGAGTTAGGGAGTTCGGGATGGACATGTCCACGCTGCTGTATTTAAAATGGATAGCCAACAAGGACCTACTGTACAGCACAGGGAAATCTGTTCAGTGTCGTGTGGCAGCCTGGTTGAGGAGTTTGGGGGAGAGTGGATACATGTATATGTATGGCTGAATGCCTTTGCTGTCCACCTGAAACCATCACAACATTGTCTGTCAATCAGCTTTGTTGTTGTTTAATCACTACGTCTTGTCCCACTCTTTGCGACCCCATGGGCTGCAAGCCACCAGGCTCCTCTGTCTATGGGATTTCCCAGGTGAGAATCCTGGAGTGGGGTGCCATTTCCTCCCCCAGGGTATCTTATCACATCTCCAGGGATCAAACCTATGTCTTCTGCATTGGCAGGTGGATTCTTTACCACTGAGCCGCTGATACCCCAATACAAAATAAAAAGTTTAGAAAAAAAAAGAAGCCGCTGTTTTATCCTTGAGGCAGCTTGACCCTCAGCTCATCCCCCTACAAAGCACAGGCTGGAAGGAGTAGCTTCCTTTTCCTATCTCCTAGGTTCTGGCCTGCAGGTTGAGCAAGAGTGGTTTATGGGAGCCTTGCAGCCCTCTTGAGCACTGGTTTGCATTCCAGCCTGGGCCCCTGGGAGATTCTTCCCAGCAAACATGGAGGAATTCGCTCCGTGGTTTTGGAGTTGTACCATCAGGGGCATCTCAACTCCCTACATGTCCTAGGTTCCCCTCATTAGACTTGCAGAAGAGGCGAAAGCAATGGTGAGTCAGGCTTCTTCACCGTGATGGAGAGCTTGGTGGAGAGGGCCCTAGCCTTTCCTGACAGCACCGCCCTCCCCTGTCGCTGGAGGCTTCTCAGAAGACGGCTGAGTCATCCTGACCTTTGGAGATGCTCCCGCCCTCGCCTCCCTAGGCTCCAGCTCACCTCGAAGAGGCTGGCATTTTCTCAGAGTGAGGTGATGCTTGCATGAGCAGAGGCCAGAAGCGGAAATGGAGCTGGAGAAAACCAGTGTGGAAATGCCCGTCTGCTCTTTTTGGAACCTGACGGCCACAGCAGAGTCCCCACATGGCTTCACATTCCAGACTGACTTGTAGAGTAGCCCTATGGGGTCCTCAGTGGTGGGGAGAGTGGGAACAGCTAAGGTCATGCCATGCGATAAGCATCACCACCATGCTCACTATTACTGTCACCAGCATTGTGACATCATCGTGATTATCACACCAACATCACTGTCACCACCATTATCAACACCATCATCTTCACCTCTGTTTTCACATCGTCATCACCATTACCACCACTGTCCCTGTCAGCATCCTCAGTTATCACCAACATCCTTGTCACTGTCGTATTTTCACTGTCACATCACCATCACTTTCAATGTTGTTATAGCCTTTAGTGATAATAAATAATAATTTATTGAGCTCTTATTCTTGTCATGCATGCATGCAAAGTCACTTCAGTCATGTCCGACTCTCTGTGACCGCATGGACTATAGCCCTCCAGGCTCCTCTGTCCATGGGATTCTCCAGGCAAGAATACTGGAGTGAGTTGCCATTTCCTTCTCCATATTATTGTCAAGTTCTGGGCAGATGGTGACTGCAGCCATGAAATTAAAAGACGCTTGCTCCTTGGAAGAAAAGCTATGACCAACCTAGACAGCATGTTAAAAAGCAGAGACGTTACTTTGCCAACAAAAGTCTGTCTAGTCAAAGCTATGATTTTTCCAGTAGTCATGTATGGATGTGAGAGTTAGACTATAAAAAAGGCTGAGCGCCGATGAATTGATGCTTTTGAACTGTGGTGTTGAGGACTCTTGAGAGTCTTAGAGTCCCTTGGACTGCAAGGAGACCCAACCAGTCCATCCTAAAGGAAATCAGTCCAGAATATTCATTGGAAGGACCGATGCTGAAACTGAAACTCCAATATTTTGGCCACCTGATGCAAAGAACTGACTCATTGGAAAAGACCCTATTGCTGGGAAAGATTGAAGGCAGGAGGAGAAGGGGATGGCAGAGGATGAGATGGTTGGATGGCATCACTGACTTGATGGACATGAGTTTGAGTAAGCTCCAGTAGTTGGTGATGGATGGGGAAGCCTGGCATGCTGAGTCCACGGGGTCGCAAAGAGTCGGACATGACTGAGTGACTAAACTGAGGCTGAGACTCCCTGTACTCTAACCAACACCCTAAATGTGTACCCCAAAAGTCCTCAATAAAGTTGAAAAGACAATTACAGAAGATTAGGATCCATCAATATGACCTGGTTTTAATTTAATTTCCTCTGTGAAGACCTTATCTCCTAATAAGGTCACATTCTGAGGACTATGGGTTAAGACTTGATACGAAATTGTGGCGGACACCATTTAGCTCATAACACCAGCCACCATCTGCTTTGCAGGATGTGAAACTGAGGCCAAAAGTAAGGAAGGGTCTTGACCAAAGTTCCAGCTCTGTATTTGACCTTAGAAGGGACCATTTTTCCACCCTCAGCACACTGTTCCCCGCCTCCATCCCAAATAACAACATTTTCTGAAACCCATCTGCTGCTCACCCTTGGCCGATTTCTCTCTTTACTGGGCGAGTCCTCATCTTCGCCCATCCATCCCTCCAGGGCCTCAGGAAAAGGCTGGAGCAAGCAGGCCTGTCCCTGTGTGGGTGTTGCCTCTGCCCACTCCTTGCTCCTCTCGAGCTGTGGCGTGTGGTGATCCTAGAAACAGTGGATGGAGGCCAGGGAACACGCTGCCCTGATTTATTAGTTTTTTTAAATTAACTAGGACACACACTATTATTCTCCATTTATTCTGTCTGGGAGGCCTCTAACTTTGCTTCTCAAATCAGTGAAATAACGGGGGAGCACAATCACGGGATAACTCAGTGGGGGCGGTTGGGGGGGTTACCATGACAACAGCTGGAGAGCTGGGCCCCACCCCCTGTGCCTTCACTCTCCAGCTGGGAGACCCTGGGAAGATGGCTATGTAGCCTCAGTTTCCTCATTCTGTAAAAGAGGAGCTGATACATCATCCTTCACCTAATTATTTAAGATAATATAGGTGTAGAGAACTTGGTGCCATATTTGGCACCTGCTGCTAAGTCACTTCAGTCGTGTCCGACTCTGTGCGACCCCATAGACGGCAGCCCACCAGGCTCCCCCGTCCCTGGGATTCTCCAGGCAAGAACACTGGAGTGGGTTGCCATTTCCTTCTCCAATGCATGAATGTGAAAAGTGAAAGTGAAGTCGCTCAGTCCTGACTCTTCGTGACCCCATGGACTGCAGCCTACCAGGCTCCTCCGTCCATGGGATTTTCCAGGCAAGAGTACTGGAGCGGGGTGCCATTGCCTTCTCCGTATTTGGCACCTAGTAGATGTTCAAAAATGGTTCCTTAATAAAAAGGGAAATACTGTTTGGTAATTATCCTTGGTTCTCACATTAAACTGTGTTCACTTGCCTTTTCCTCAAGGGTGGTCCTTTCTTAGAGATACAGTTAACAGGGTCAGGAGAAGATGAAAGAAGAGTGATCTTACAGGGATAGCTGAGGGCCAGAGGCTGTCTGCCTGCTTGCATGCTAAGTTGCTTTAGTCACGTGCGACTCTGCGACCCATGGACTGTATCCCGCCAGGCTCCTCTGTCTATGGGATTGTCCAGGCAAGAATACTAGAGTGGGTGGCCATGTCCTTCTCCAGGAGATCTTCCAACCTAGAGATCCAAACTTCATCTCTTATGTCTCCTGCACTGGCAGGCAGGTTCTTTACCACTAATGCCACCTGGGAAGCCCAGAGTCTGTCTACGCTCAGCCATTCTTTCTTTCTCCTTTTATTCATTTCACCCATTTAACAAATATCTACTGATTTTGAGATGTTATGTCTAGAGATTAGGGGTTCAAAGATGAAAAAAGGTCACCTCTCTCAAAAAAAATTTTTTTTCTCAGTTTTGCCAAGAAGAACACAAGGAAAGACATTATCATGAGATAAAGATATAAAAACTGAAGTGTATGTAAACTATAGAGATGGAGAGTATGTCCATTGGTCATGAACATTTGGAAATATAAGGCATCAGAGAGAGCTTCCGGAGAGTGGGTCGACATCTGACCGTATTGAAAGGTGTGTAGGATATTTCCGATGGAAAAATCCAGAGAAGTGTTACAGACTGAGGGAACAGGGTGAAGAGCCAAGATGTGGAGGCATGAAGCTGTGTGAGATTTCAGAGAGACCGCAAGCAGAGTGTGGTTGCTGTTGCATAAACTCAGATGCGGAAGTAGCCACGGGCCAGCAGGCTGGAGAGGTTGTCAGGGATCAGGTCGTGGGAGCCATAGGTGCTGAGACCAGGAATGTGTGCTTTCCTGTGTAAGGGACGCAGGCATATTGCGTCAAGTGGGACGTGACACAGCCGTGTTTACAAAGGCTGTTCCTGCAGCTGAGTGGTAGTGGAGGTGGGCAAGGCGCAGAGTGTTAGTTGTCTCGATGTTTCATCTGGTTACAGCGTTCAACTCAGCTAGTGCAGGGACATGACAAAAGGGGGAAATACTAGAAAAAGGGAGGTGAAATCAGTGATTTGGTGGAAATGGATTAATTGAGGAATAAGTCCAAGTTTTGAGTCAATGACAAGTTCAATGATGTTTCCATTTCCCAAAATAAGCTAGGAGCAGGTGTGGGGGGAAGACAGTAAAGTTTGGGACATGTCAAGTTTGGGGCTGTTTATGAGACATTCAAGGTAGATAGAACCAGGTGTTAGAACCTTCCCCAGGATCATTGATGGTTTCCAATTGTAGTGCTGGAAAAGACTCTTGAGAGTTCCTTGGACTGCAAGGAGGTCCAACCAGTCAATCCTAAAGGAAGTCAATCCTGAATATTCAGTGGAAGGACTGATGGTGAAGCTGAAGCTCCAAAACTTTGGCCACCTGATGCAAAGAGCTGACTCATTGGAAAAGACCCTGATGCTGGGAAAGATTGATGGCAGGAGAAAAAGGGGGTGACAGAGGATGAGATGGTTGGATAGCATCACTGACTCAATGAACATGAATTTGAACACACTCCGGGAGATGGTAAAGAGCAGGTCCATGGGGTTGCAAAGAGTTGGACATGATTTTGCGACTGAATGGCAACAAGACGGAGAACCCAGGAGAAAGATAAAACTGTGGATCAGATTTGGTGAGTTCAGGCATATACATGATCAGATGTGGTGATAGTGGAATATTTAAATGAGAGAGTCCAGTAGACAGGTGGTTAAATGAATCTGGAGCTCAGCACAGTGATCAAAGCTAACAAGAGAGACTGGAAGTCATCAGTACCAGGATTGCAGTTGAAGATATGGGGGGAGAAAAAGATGGAGATTATGGAGACTGAGTATTCCAGAAACCCACTGCTTATAAAGCATTGAAAGCAAGACAGTTTTGGTCTTGGGGGTGTTGATGTCCCAGGAAGTCCATTCTGAGGGTGGGAGATGCTACAGGGCCCGGGTCAGGGTGGTACATACTGGGCACCATAGTTGCAGGCGGCCAGCTCCTCAAGTGGGAATTCTGCTTTGGAGGGATATATGCTCACCCTGTGGAGAGCCTGGTTCAAGGCATTGTGTCAAATCTGTCACGTGGGGTCATAGCAGAGAGGTTGATACTGAAGAGGGTTAAGTCAATCCTTGATGTAGTAGCCCCACCGTAGAGTCAGAAACTTCACTGCTAATGGGACAGGCCAAAGCTCATCTCAGTCTTTTTCTATAAAGGGCTAAATAATAAAGTAAGTACTTTAGACTTTGAGGACCATGATCACTGTCACAGCTACTCAACCCTGCCATTGTAGTGTGAAAGTAGCTATAGACAACCCATAAATGAATGGGCATGGCTGTCTCCAGTGCAGTTTTTATTTACAAAAGCATGTTACAGGCTGGATTTGCTGGGTTTGACCCATAGGCCTGACTTGGATCAGTCAACTTCATGTCTCCTCTTTCCTAGGGCCATGAGATTTCTTCTCTATCTTCCTTCTATCCATAAGTTTGGGTGGGTTTGGTTGGGGAGAAAGAAGGCAGGTGTCTGAGTAGTCAACCATGAGTGTGTACCTCTGTATGGAGTACAGTTTTGCTGTTGTTGTTTAGCTGCTACATTGTGTCCAACACTTTTGCCACCCCATGGACTGCAGCCCACCAGGCTCCTTTGTCCATGGGATTTCCCAGGCAAGAATACTGAAGTGGGTTGCCGTGTCCTTCTCCAGGGGATCTTCCCAATCCAGGGATCAAACCTGCATCTCCTGCAGTTCAGGTAGATCCTTTTACCACTGAGTCAGGGAAGACCCCTGGAGCATAGGGGCTGATACAAGTGGAAACTGCCCTCCTGGGGGCAGGTGAAGCCTCACCAGCCTGTGATGGGCGGGGAAGGTACATGCAGGAGAGGAATACGGGGAGCTCTGAGTCCTGCAAACACACTCACTGCTCTCTGAAACAAAGGGCCTGGGGTGCTCCATTCGGTGCCAATCTAATCACCTTGCAAGTGGCCCCGTCTGCACTTATCTGTGGGCTGCATGGAGAAATGTAATTATTTGGGGAATTTCCATTCCCAGAGATGGGTCATCACTGACTGTGGCCAAAAGCCTTCACAGCAGGCCTGTTTTTAATTGGTTACATGGAGGTGGCCTGCACAGTTCAGAACCAGCATCTACGGATAAAGATGACATCTTCTGCTCCAAGATTGCTATGCAGATGCATCTGAGCTGAGCAAGTGACCAGAGAAACACATTTGGTCTGTCTGTCCGGTCTCCGCCATCTGAAGGCCTGGCCTGTGTGGCCTGTGTGCTTTGGCACATCACGATGTGGGTTTGATCCCTGGGTCAGGAAGATCCCCCGGAGGAGGAAATGGCAACCCATCCCAGTATTCTTGCTTGGAGAATCTCATGGACGGAGGAGCCTGGAAGGCTACAGTCCGTGGGATCACAAAGAGTCAGACACGACTGAGCAACTGAGCATGCACCCCAGTATCTTTGAGATTTAAATAAAGGATAGTGCCTACTTATCTTTATTTCACTTATACTGGGAAACCCAGTGAGTTCTTTTCTGTTCTCCCAACACCTCTGCTGTTGGTCAGGGGAGGGGGTGGCAACAGGCAGATGTCTGTGTCCGTCACCTGGCTCTGAGTTACCTGCTCCAGTGGACTGTCCATCTCAGTCCTGCCTTCTCTCAGTGCCTGCTCCCCTCTCTGCTCTGAGCCAACAGAGATGTCCCACTAAGCCTCTTGCCTTGATTTCTTTCTAAATCCCTCCCTGGGAGCATGGATGAGGAGAGTTGAATGTATGGAGAATAAGGATATTATCAGAGATGCGAGAAGTGAACCATGAACTAAGCAGCAGACCATTAAACTGTTGTCAGACATCCCTGCTGTTTGATGGGGCTTCCCAGGTGGCTCAGTGGTAAAGAATGCGCTTGCCAATGCAGGAGACACAAGAGATGCGAGTTCTATCCCTGGGTTGGGAAGATCCCCTGGAGAAAGAAATGTAACCCACTCCAGTATTCTTGCCGGGGAAATTCCATGGACGGAGAAGCCTGGTGGGCTACAGTCCATAGAGTCATAAAGAATAGGACATGACTGAGCGACTCAGCATACATGTTGTTTGATGAATGCATCCCCAAGAACTGCTCACTGGCCAGACATCTATGTGAGTTCTTCCCTCCTCAGGCCCATTTCTGCTTCTCTCTCTCCTCCTTCTGCTCTGACTCCCTTCTCTGCTCACTCACTGCTACCAAACAATGCCCTGAAACTATATCCAAGCCATTATCCAGAAAATGTGCTAGAGGAGCCCTTTTTGTGCCTGTCTTTTCACCTGTAAGGTAGACATAACAATAATACATTGGGACTTCCCTGCGGTCCAATGGCTAAGACTCCACACTCCCAATGCAGGTGGCCTGGGTTCGATCCCTGGTCAGGAAACTAGATCCCACATGCCACAACTGGAAGATCCTGCATGCTGCAACTAAAGACCCACAGCAGCAAATAAGTAAAGTAACTGAATATTAAAAAGTGATAGTGACACTTTTCCCATAGGACTGTAGAGGGGATTTTAAGCAGTGATGTTGGGGATGCAGGTCCTGCTGGGAACCACCTGCCTAGGACACTGCCTGTGATGCTAGGTTCTTTGACCATGTATAATAGCCCTTAAAGAGCAAGTAGGATTGCACCTGGTACACTGGTGTGCTGGTGTTCTTGGCAAAAAGAACAGCCTGGATGAAAGCACAGAGGTACGCTGGTGGACAGAGTGTTCTAGAAATGAATATAGATAAGTTTGGCTTGGGTGGAAATAATCAGATTAGATCAGTCGCTCAGTTGTGTCCAACTCTTTGCAACCCCATGAATCGCAGCACGCCAGGCCAACCTGTCCATCACCAACTCCCAGAGTTCACTCAGACTCACGTCCATTGAGTCAGTGATGCCATCCAGCCATCTGGTCCTCTGTCATCCCCTTCTCCTCCTGCCCCCAATCCCTCCCAGCATCAGAGTCTTTTCCAGTGAGTCAACTCTTCGCATGAGGTGGCCAAAGTACTGGAGTTTCAGCTTTAGCATCATTCCTTCCAAAGAAACCCCAGGGCTGATCTCCTTCAGAATGGACTGGTTGGATCTCCTTGCAGTCCAAGGGACTCTCAAGAGTCTTCTCCAACACCATAGTTCAAAAGCATCAATTCTTCGGCGCTCAGCCTTCTTCACAGTCCAACTCTCACATCCATACATGACCACTGGAAAAACCATAGCCTTGACTAGACGAACCTTCGTTGGCAAAGTAATGTCTCTGCTTTTGAATATGCTATGCGAAGTCGCAAAAAAGGAGGGGAAACTGTGAAGGCCTTGCTGAGGTTGTGGGCGTGTGAGAAGCTTGCATTTTATCCTGTTGGAGTCAGTGTTCGGCCTGAAAGTGACATCAGACTGTCTGCTTAGATGCCCCTTTCTCTGTCTGTGGAAGGAGAGCGGATGGAAACAGGGAGACCCACAGTAGCCCAGGGAAGGGGTGGCCAGGGCCTCAAGGAGAGGAGGGGGTAGCAGAGGGAGAAGACAGTATCCATGGCAAACCCGAGGCTCCTACAAGACAGCTGTACCGGCCCAGATCTTAGCGGAGTGAGATGGTGGTGCCAGGGGCCAAGTTTTAACTGGGCAAGATGGTGGTGCCAGGGCTAGGTTTTTGCAGGACAAGGTGGCGGGGGTCCATGGTTAGGGTTTCAGCAGGGTGAGAAGGTGATGCCTAGGCAGTTTTAACAGAGTGAGATAGTGATGCCAAAGCCAGGTTCTAGCAGGGCAAAGAGGAGCCCTCTTCCAGATTTTGGTGAGGTAGTAAGAACCTGGAAGGACCTGGGAGGGCAAAGAGGAGCCCTCTTCCAGATTTTGGTGAGGTAGTAAGAACCTGGAAGGACCTGGGAGGGCAAAGAGGAGCCCTCTTCTAGATTTTGGTGAGGTAGTAAGAACCTGGAAGGACCTGGGAGGCGTGGGGTCCAGCTGGGGAGATAATGCACTGTATATCAGGTAACATGAGTTTCTGTGACTCCTGAGCACCTCTGTGCTCTACACAATGGGACGGCTTTATGTCTCCATCCAACCAGCCATTCAATAACCACTACCTACCCCAGCAGCTCTCAACTCTGCCTGCACATTTAAGTCACCTAGAGCTTTTTGAAAGCAAAGACAAAGTCCCACCTTAGACCTTTTGAATCTGGCCTCTCTGTGGGTAGATCTCACATACTTCTGCTCATTTATTTGTTTTTCAAATGGTGCCCAGGTGCTTCTCATGTGCAGCCTCTGTTGAGAACCACTTGTGAAAGGGAATGTGGGTGAAGAGGAACTTCCTACAGTTGCGAATGGGTAAAGGGTCTTCAGCAGGTGTGGATGGAGGTACCCGGAGGCTGTGAGCAGTTTGAAGCTTCTTCAGATACCAGCATCAACTGGTTTTCTCATTTGCTGTAAATAACAGCAGCTCATAGATTCATTAAGATTTCCATCTTCCGCTTGGTGCTGAATGTAATTTCAGAGGCTCTGGCTCTGAGCAGGCGGGGCTGTCAGGATGTATTAGCTTTCCTTCTGGAAGATCAAGTCCCAGCTACTGCTTTGAATGTGAGCTGCTTCGCGCCCTCAGAATTAGGCGGGGTGAAAGGGTCAGGCAGAACCACCTGGATTGTGAACAATCTGGGTAAATTTCAGACTGGAAAGTGACTCTGGCTCGTGGGCAGTGGGGAGCTGGATGTCCTGGGTTTTGATGACACTGTGACCTTGAGCAAATCAGGTCATCTTCCTGAGCCTCAGTTGCTTTATCTGTAAAACAGGCAGGTAATGCCATTCTCATAAGACAAGGCCTGCGTTCACATGAGACAGTTATGCTCTTGACCTGTGTTTAACCCAGTTGTTCCTTGCATCAGGCCTATGCCAGTAAGCGTTATCATCTTCATTTAAGCAGATGAATAAACTGAGGTCTAAGAGTTTGGTGACTTGTCTGAGGTCATAGCTGATAAGTGATAGAACCAGGAATATAACCTTGGTATTCGGACTCCAGAGCCTACCATCTTCATCACCAGATAAAGTGATGTGTGAGTGTGCTGGAAACCTGGAAACTGTACAAATTCAACTATATATTAAAAATTCTAAGAATATTATACTTTCAAAATTGACAGCTTTATTTTTTGTTGGAAAGAAGATCTTGTGTGTTCATTGGGAATCATAGCAGGCATCTATTCGCTTTATTCTGTTTATTCATTCAACATGTAGTTCAAGAAGGGAGCTAAGTTTGTCCAAGTCTGGCCACCATCAGGGCTGTGGGGGGACTTCCCTAGCAGTCCAGTGGTTGAGAATCTGCACTTCCATTGCAAGGGGCGCAGGTTTGATCCCTAGTTGGGGAACTAAGGTCCCACATTGCTGTGCAACCAAGAAAAGGGAGGGGCTGTGGGGATGGCAGGGGGTGGGAGGGATTGTTTCCAATGAGCTGAGAGGGTAAGACTGATGTTGGCCTAAGTAAATGCTTCATTTTGATTCAAGTCTTCCATTGCAGAGTCCTAGGCAGCCTTCACACCCCCGTGTCCCTGTGTATGTTGTGATAAATCCACACTGACGGGCCAGACCGTTAGAGCAATGGAAAATCCATTACATCATGCTGCGTCAGTGATCCAAGGATTATACATGGGCATGAGAGGAGGATGTGGGGTCCAGAGGGACTGTAGCCGTCATCCATCACCCCCGGGCAGTACAGCTGCTTCACGCTCAGCAGCTCCTGAATTCACGGACCATCAGACCAGGGTCAGGCCAACTACAGAGACCTGCAGAGTCCTGGGCAGCCTGTCTCAGATCAGCGCGGAATCTGCCTCTGTTCTCTCTTCTCATCTCAGGCATGTTTTTCCAGGCGCCTGTGTGTTGATTTATTCTTTCAACTCACTCACCAAATAAGTCCTGAGCCTGCTGGGTGCTAGGAGACGAGATGAGTGAGACCCTGCTCTCAGGGCAGAGTGCGGGATGCGGGATGAAAAACGAGCCCACAGATAGATGGTCGTCACTGTGCCCGCTGTGGCTTTGCAGTTAGGGCAATGCGAAAGGGGAGTCTCCCCACTCAGCTCAAGCTCTGGGATGTTGGAGAGTCACCCCAGTGAGGGGACCCAAACTGTGGATTCATATTTTAGTTGCCCAGGACTGAGAAGAAGGTTTCTAATAGAAAGTGATGGCAGACCATCGCATCAGCTGTGTGATCTCAGGCTTGAATGTGGTACCCAAACTCTCGGAGCCTGCGTTTCCCCAGTAATCTGTAATCTCTTCATTTTATGAGCAGAAGTGACTCTGGCTTTTGTGGCATTTCCTGACACTGGGTTAAATGGAGAAATACTGTTGTTCAGTCACTAGATGGTGGTCTTCCCTGGTGGCTCAGACGGTAAAGAATCTGCCTGCAGTGTGTGAGACTCAGGTTCGATCCCTGAGTTGGGAAGATCCTTTGGAAGAGGGCATGGCAACCCACTCCAGTATTCTTGCCTGGAGAATCCCCATGGACAGAGGAGCCTGGCGGGCTACAGTCCATGGGGTTGCAAAGAGTCAGACACGACTGAGTAATGCACTAAATGGTGTCCGACTCTTTGCAACCCCATGGACTGCAGCACGCTAGGCTTTGCTATCCTTCACCCTCTCCTGGAGTTTGCTCAAACTCATATTGAAATATTATCATCTCCTAAACATGTCTTCACCTCCCAGTCTGCCTGTTCACTTAATTTCCCTGGTACTGATTGTCTTGGTTCACCCCATCCTTTGACTTCTCAGAGGCATTTGGGGAACATAGTTCTATCTTGTTAAAATTCAGTCTCCCTGAAACCTTCCTCTTTGATCTTTAGCATTCATCTCTTATTGCATCTCCAACCCTTAGCTGATTCCTGCACTCATGCCCTAATGTTTTTCCTGCCAATCCGAAGCACTTCCCCAAGGACATGGGATCCTTAAAGAGCAGGATCCAGGGTTTCTAGGGGCTGTGGATTCAGGGTCAAATGATGCTTCTGTGTCTCACATAGAACAGGCACTCAGCAGAATGGTTCCCTGACTGCGTGAGTCACATCCCTTTCCCTCATTTTGTTGTGATGGCGGCTGAGATTCAGAGAGGGTGGGTGACTTGGCCAAGGCCACACAGCTAGATGGCAGTGGTACTTGGTCCCAGGCTGCGTGATATGTGGTGAGTATGTGTGTGGGATGAATACTTCCTCTGCTGTACTAGTGCTCCTCTGGGGTCATGCACTGAATCTCACAGTGGCCTGAATGACCTGTCTAGGAGGAACCTCTTTTTCCACACTTTGCAAATGAGGAATCAGAGTCTTGGGACATCAGGAGCTTGCCCACAAGTCACAGAGCTGAGGAACTGGCAGAAGCAAGATTCTAACCAAGTCTGTCTGACCTTAGAGACTTCATTCTTAACCATTATTTCTCATCTCCTTGCTAGCACGCAACTCTATGAGGTGGTGAGTAGTCTGTGCCAGTCAGAGTGATTGCAAAGAAGGTTCAAGGCAGACAAGGTGAGCTGACTATTTAAGTACAGGATTTCAGAACAGGATGGGGCCAGAATGAGCTGCTTAAATTGGAGAGTTTGGATAAAATGGGCCTATTTCATCACCCCACCTCACCTGGGGATCCATGTGGTCTTCTAAAATACCACTGTATTCAGGAAAAGAAAATAAACAAAGAAACAGTAACTCACATGTATAAAGCCTGAAACAGGTTCCCTGTTCCAGCGTCATTGTTAATAAGAATATTTGAATAACAATTTCCAAAATTACAGACTTCCTGAAAGTATTCATTGAACTACAATTCAGGCTCCTTTAAGACAGTTCCTCTACTGCCTCCCAAAGATGGGGAACCATTCAGAAGCATGAATCATAGGCCAATAACGTGGGATACATGAGAGGAACTATTGCTAGTTTATAATTCAGTTTCAGCCTGAAATGAAGTTTAATAATACATAGAGTGGCCTCATTTTCCTCTTATTAAAGTGAAGGATATGACTTCAGGGAGAAATTAGCTAATTGAATAGAAATATTTCAGATATAAGAAAAATAAAGGGTATGGCTTGTCCTTGTAAAAGGAAAAACAACAGGAACTGAGCTGTTAAGGAGAAATGTCATCTTCCAGCTCAAAGAAAGTACTTACAGAAGAGAAAGGAAGCTGTGTTACAACCCCGAAGACCCCAAAGAAAAAGGAGCCAGGGAGAAGCAACTTTTATTTTAAGGTGAATACTGGATAAGTCAAACCCTAGGAGTATGAACTTTTACCTTTTTAACCCCCTAGAGTCACAGCCCAAGTCCTTTTGGCCACGTGTCATGTAAAGCTTCTCTAACCTTTATCCCTTCTGCCTCCTGAATTCCATCAGTGTTCTGGAGTCACCAACCAGGAACCACGACCTCACCTTCCTCGCCCAGGTAACCGTTTGTCTAGTTGATTCTACTACATAAGCATCTCTCGATTTTGTACCAAACCACTGTTCTCTCTGCATCCTCCCTGCCCTATTCCATACCTTTGTCGTATTTCACCTGGGCTCTTGTGATAGCCTCCTAATTATATTCAATTTTCTATGTCTCTGGTTTCGCTTTCATATAGCCAACTAAGCGAATTTCCTAAAATCCTAACCTGACTCTGTCTTTTATCTTCTTAAAATTAGATTCTGTAGTGGGTTCTTCATCACTTTTAGGATAGCCTAAACTCCCTAAGAAATCCAATTTACCTTCATGTCTTCTTCCCTATTCTGGAACTCTGTCTCCAACCTAAACAATTTCCTGCGAATGTCTGGACACATTTTGCTCTGTCACACCTGCATTGAACACTTATCTTCTTGCCTGCTAGGATGGTCATTACCTTACTTGTTCATCTGACTGCTCTTGTTTAAAGACTTTTTCTCACATCACACCCGCTTAGGACTCCCAGCATTCTTTTGTTGTTTGAATTAGAGTAGAGGAAATATGTAATTTTGCTAATTGTTTTGAAAAACATTTATTGAGTTATTCTTTCTCTCACTTGTTCCTGAAGCTACCTTCCCATAAATGAAGTGCCATGTCACTGGGGCCTCTTTTCATTTCTTTTGCCCAACGACTCTTGTAATGCAAGTCATAATTCTTATACCTTATTTTTATTATTAAGATACTTAACTATTTTTCAAGTTTTATTGACATGTAGTTGACATTTATCACTGTGTAAGCTTTATGTGTACAGCACAATGGTTTGATTTACATATATTATAAAATGATGACCACCGTAAGTTTATGACCATCCATCATCTTACTTAGATACCAACGAAAGAGAGGACGAAAAAAGAAAAAAAAGTTTTTCTTATGAGAACTCATAGTTTTTCTCTCTTAACAATTTTCACTATCATTTTCTTTTAGGGAAAGGCCTGTCTCATTACTCTATTTTTCCAAACATTCTGGGATATTCTCCCAGGTTTACTTTAGAATCCATCAGTTTAATCAGATCTCTCCACCACAGTCTTTGGGTTTTCGTAAGAACTATAATGCACTTAAAATTAATCAGGAAATGACCAAGATCTTCATAGTTAGTCTTTTCTTCCAGAAACATGTTTTTCCTTTGTTTGCCTTCCTACAGGTCTGAATAATTCATGTTCGAATTTTCTGTCCCTCGTTGTTTGGTTGCCAGAGTTATTGTTGGTTTTGCTAATTTCCCTGAAATTATTTTTTCCATTTTTATCTTTCCTGTATATGTACTGTTTGGGGCACATGTATTTATTTTTATATTCAGCCATTTTACAGCCTGGGCTCTTATTTGTTTATTCATTGTAATGCTTGGTTTGATTGGTTTGGTTGCTGTTTGTTTTTAGCTGATTTGCTTGGGAGTTCTCATCCAGACATGGATTTCAGAGCCAGTGTGTCTAGCTCTCAACTTACCATTATCTGGAGCAAACCGACCTCTTGGTTTTTCATTTTCCTTATTTGTTTATTGAGTATAATGATTGCACCTGCCTCATTAAGGTTATTGTGAAGATTCAACTAGCAACTTTATGTAAAGTGTTCACCAACGTTTAGTCCTTTTGAGGCTTCATTGGATATTCCTCTTGCCATTACTGGAGGTAGACGGTCGTGTTAGTAATGGGACATGCAAAAGCACGAACTATTTCTGGTTTCAAATTCCCCTGACTACTCCTTTTAAAGGGATAATATTAAATTACTTTGATGATACTGTGGGTCCTTGTGCATGCCTTTAGTTGAATCCCCATGTCATAGCTCACCACTCAGACTGTTTCTCAGGTCAACAAAATACTCTTTCATTTTTGGTTTACTAGATTTTTTTATTTCAAGAATGGACAGTAAATTTGATCAAATGATTTACCGATTCAAATTATGAAAAGTCCTTGTAGGTTATTCCTTTGACATCTTCTTCTGCAATCCACGTGCTACCATTTTTCTGAAGGATTTTTTCAGCCGTCTTCTTCATGGAGTTATTTACCTTTGGACATACTCAGTTCTTCTCTCATTGCAAATGATCTTGTAATTCCCTGTTCCTGTGTTCATAGAAGCTAGGTTCTCTGACGTCCTTTTGCAAAAGCCCTTTCTACTTTTCTAAAATACCATTCAGTCTCCCTTTTGCCAGAGGTGTCCTCTTTGTAGAGACTTCCGGATAACATTCTCTTCCACTCTGGTCATGCTGTTCTTTTTGTGGGCTTTGTTTTTGCTATTTCCTCCTCTTTATTCATGTCCAGATAAGGGGTGTCTCTCCAGGCCGGTGTTTGGCAACAGGCAGACTTGCATGGCCTGCCTTTGGCCTTGCCCGCTGCCACGTGAGTGATGGCAGGGGTGCACCCAGGAGTCTGGTGTGCACAGCCCTCTCTGGCCCCAGTGCTGGTCTTACAGGCATTCACTGTGTAGTGTTGATGAACTGGGAGCTTCCATTCCCAGGCAGCCTAAGCTTTCTGTCCATCTGCAGTGGTGCAGCCCACGAAGAGTCCCAAGACCCAGGAACGAAGCCCCCAAACTGTTCCTGTCTCCATCCCCAGTGGCGTGTTTCTCCTGCAGTAACCGCATCCCCCAGGATGCTCTCTGCTTTGTCTTTTCCCTGGAGATGAAAAGATTGGGAGAAGAAAGTGACAGAATGCAACGTTGGCCAAGTCATAAAGCAGCACATACAAGCAGACAGGGGGCTGCCCACTTATCTGGGAGATGCAGAGCCTGCTTCTATGCCAGCAGAGAGGAGGGTTCAGTGTCTCCTGTGCAGTTTCCTAGAGTGCAGTAGGAAAGTGCTGCAACCTGGGTGGCTTAAAGCAACAAACATTTATTATCTCACTGTTTTGGAGGCTGGAGGTCTGAAATCAAGGTGTGGGCAGGGCCATGCTCCCTCTGAAGGCTCCAGGGAAGAATCCTGCCTTGCCTCTTGCTGCTTCTGGTAGCTGCCAGCATTTCTCAGTGTTCCTTGGCTGGTAGATACATCACCCCCAGTCTCTGCCTCGATCTTCACATGGCCTCTTGCCTGTGTGTTTTGTCTCTCCTCACTTTATAAGGACACCAGTCATTGAATTTTTTGTCTATGGGCTCAGTTGTTTCCAACTGTTTGCAACCCCATGGACTGTAGCCCTCTAGGCTTCTCTGTCCATGGAATTTCCAGGCAAGAATACTGGAGTAGGGTGCCATTTCCTACTCCAGGGCATCTCCCCGACCCAGGGATCAAACCTGCAACTCTTGCATCTCCTGCATTGGCAGCCAGATTCTTTACCACTAGCGCCACCTGGGAAGCCAGTCATTGAATTTAGGGCCCAGCCTAATCCAGTGTGAACTTATCTTTTTTAAAATCCATCCTGTGTTTTGTAGTTCAGACAGCCATTCTTTGTATAGATTTTTATTTATTTATTTGGCTGAGTCGGGTCTCAGTGGCGGCACGCAGGATCTTTCCTTGCAGTGCATGGATGCTGTAGTTGTGCTGTGTAGGCTCTGGAGAGCATGGGCTCAGTAGTTGTGACTCTTGGGTTTAGTTGCTCTGTGGCATGTGGGTTCTTAGTTCCTTGACCATGGATCAAACCCACATCCCCTGCATTGCAAGGCAGATTCTTGACCACTGGACCACCAGGGGAGTGCCATGCTCATCTTAACCAGCCACATCTTTGGATTCTGAAGTCCTGGGTGCACATGAATTGTGAGGGACACTGTCCAACCCACTGCTCCTCTTTGCACCTTTCAGCCTGTTCGGGCCTCTCTCTTTCCTAAGACAGTGTCTGCCAAGGTCACCAGTACGGTTTCTCAGTCCAGCTCCTTCGACTTTAAATGAATAACAGTGAACAATTAGTGTTTCTATGTGCCAAGCACTTTACATGTTTGAATTCACTGAACATTGTTAATGAAGAGTCTCTACTAATTCTGGCAAAGTCAACTTACCCTTTTTGGTTTTTAGTGTGGTTATGAGGTAGGAAATTTTGCCTGTTTTCTGGGTCCTTATTTGTGTTTTGATGAGGAGTGAAGTGAAGTGAAAGTCTTTCAGTCATAGAAGAAGACTATAGATGTTCCATAAAGCTTTGTTGACTAAATAGATAACTTTAAACTGCTAGGTTAGATGTCTTATTAAATATAGACATAAGTGACTCTGATGCAGTTTGTTCATAGTGAATCTTTGCTACTTCCCATGATCAAAAGTGATCACCATTTGTCCTCCGTTAAAAACCCATTACTTTAATAAACCCTGAAGAATTTTTCAAAAAATCAATTCCAAGATTTATTCAGATGAAGTTTTCCAAATTCACTTTTAACCCTTAAAAAAAAAAAATAGAGACTATTCAGCTCATATTCCGCTTTTGTGACTGCAAGCCATCCAGTGGTTGGAGCGATGAGTCACTTACACATGTTTAGATGTGTTTCAGGCACCCGGGAGTCCAGCTAATCTCAGCCTTTGTTTTCTGTCATCAGGCTTTCTGTAGGCCCTGGGATCAGAAACCTCATCCCTGCATCTTACCTTTAGATGGGCTTTCGGAACTCAATTTCCATAGCCCCCTGCCTGAGTCACCCCAAGCCCATAATACAAAAATGGGGGAATGGCCCCCAGCCTAATCAGCATGCATAGCTGTGTGTCTATGACGCAGTCCTGCCTCAAGAGGTGCCTGTGCAGTCTGACCCCTCACTTAATAGGGATGGGAGCTGAGGGACATGCCCAGCTTCGTGTCTCTGTTAGTTACATGAGCAGACAGCCAACACAGGCAGTGGAGTTCACCTCCTGGCACCCCATCACGCCTGCTCCTCCTATAGATAGATGATTCTTGTCTGGACCCTCACCATGGTGACCCCGGTGGAGTATGATGTCCCTCACTTCCATGGAGAACAGAGTGAAAGAGACATGGACAAAAGATCCATGCTGAGACACAAAGAAGCCCACAGTGGAAATGGCTGCTGGGGGATTTTAGGGTGGAGGAGACGAGCCTGGGGTGCCCAGCTATTCAGACAGGCTTGCAGCTAGTAAATGAGAAAAGGCAGTCATCAAACAACAGGATGGCCATGGAAGGATTCCCGGGTGAGGACATAGAAGTGTCGTGGCCAGTCCCAGATGGGCAGCGGCCACTCAGGGGGACCGGGCAGGGTACCTCCCCATCCTGCTGCTCGTTGCCTTTCCCACTGAACGTGGGTGACACATAGACTTATTACCTTTGTTTTCTGATTGCTTTGAACTTAATGACATCCTGGGGCCAGCACATTTATTCTAATAGTAACTCATTTACATGAGGGAATCTGACTTTCCTATTAGAGGTTATGATATAAAGTTTCCTTTTCTAATGTTGTAATTGGATTTAAGTGGAAAGGAAAGCTGACTTTAAAATTATAAAGAAATTATGGTGTGAGTTGTACCTGCTGGGTGAGGTAGAGATGGTGATCAGCTGTCTGACCCACCAGCATTTGGAAAGGTCTAGAAGGTTCTGAGGTCCTTCCAAGTTTACAGTTTCACAGCCCCAAGTTCTCTATGATACAGCTGGGATTCAGATGCCACAGAAGAACCTGTTTTCCAGGACTTGATGATCAAAAGGATATGAATTTGTCCTGCCTGCTTGTACTCCTTCAGTTCACTTTTTTGTTTGCAAAATCCTTATGCGACTGCCAGTTCATTCCTTTAACTGGAATGCAGTAAGGTCGCCAGGTCTCTGACTTGTGATCCTTGCTATTGGGGGTTGCAGTTTGCTTGGCAATGATGCTGGAAGCTGGCTTCGTCCTCTGAGGCACACCTGTCAACGCAGGCCAGTCTTTTTGGGGTGCCAGAGAGGAGATGAATTGTTCCTTAGCTTACGGGCCTCTTCCAGTGTATGCATGGCTCCACAAGGTCACTGTGCCCCTGGAAATTTGCCTCTAAATCAAATACCAGGAATCAACATAAGAAAATATAAAATAGTGCCTGGCATACAGTAGGGCTTAATAAATATTTGTGGAATGAATGAATGAACAGTGGGAGATGATAATAGTTAGCAGTTCAGAATCTGGAGTCAGACAGATCTGGTCTAGAATCCTGTTTCTGCCACTTAACTAGCTGTGGAATCTTGAGCAATTCACTTAACCTCCCTGAGCCTCAATTTCTCTGTCTGCAAAATGGGAGTGATACCGTTGCTATGTCACAGGGTTATTGTGAGACATACAACTTATATGAACAAGCAAACTATGTTGATTACTGTACCTGTCCGATTGCAAGGCTTCAGTAAATGTTACCTGTTGCAGTTATTATTGCTTTCATTGATGATAATAATGATTATAAAAATAAACACAGGCAGTTCTTGAATTACATGAATTACATTTTGCACACTTGCCCCCATATGAATCCTTAACAGTAGATTTCCCATTTCTCCTTGTTAGTTATCAATATATTCTTTCCGGAAATGCCTCCCCAGCTTGTCCATGTCTGTTTTCCCTCCACTGCCAGGCCCCTCATCCCTGCCCTTTCCCAGCAGGCTGAGTCCACCGTCCCATCCTTTCCCAGTAGGGTGAGTCCATCGTCCCATCTCTGTGCTCTGGCAGCCTCTCTCCAATCGCAGTATCATCATGGATGCTGAGACGTCTTTTCATCTGCTCTCCTCCTCACTGGACCAGGAAGGACTATCATTGGAGTTACTGGTAAAAAAGAAAGCCCAGGGACTCCGGAGACCATGGAGAAAGAAAGGGACCCAGACTCAAAGCCAAGTGGAGCCACAGAGTCCAGCTCTCTGTTTTTTCAACCAAGATCCCAGGACTGCTCTGAGTTCCCTGGAAATGTCCTGCCTTTCTTTATTCACTTGTCTTCCTGCCTGGGGCTTCTTGCAGGCCTGGCACTGAAAGATCTCAAGAAGCCCCAGGAAGCCTTAGAGTTTGTTTCTGGGACAGGAGGCAAGTGTTGATATCCTCAGGGAGCCAAAGGAGGAAACAGGCACTCATGGGAGGAACCAGCTGGCCTGGGGAGAAAAGAAGCTGATGGAGACATTTTTGTCACCAGGAAGCATAAAGACAACCCTACGGGAAGCTTGGGGACATGTGTGATTCTGCAAGAGTCACGTAACTTCTCTGATCTTCTATTTCCTCAGCTGTGAAACTTAAGGCTTGAATTAGAAGAGCAGTTTTCCAGCTGTGTTCAGTAGAATTCAAAGCACTCTCCAAGCAGGTTCGGCCCCCGGGATGGAGAGAAGGGAGCGGACCCATGGCCAAAGCGCTTGCTCTTCTTAGCCTGCCAGTCATGGATGTCCCACCCCTTCTGACCCTGCCGGTGATGGAAGCCCCACCCCTTCTGATCCTGCCAATCACAGAGGCTTCTGCTTTCTTACACAGCCGATTAGAATAGCTTTGACTAAAAGTGTTTTACATATTGTACTTTCCTCTAGGCTTTTCCTTTTTACAAGATAGGACTATTTGGCCTTTAAAAAAATTTAAATGCCTCTGAATAAGATCATTTATATCTCTCCATGCTCAGTAATGTAATGTATGACAGTAAAAATTACATTAACAGTTGCGAAGACAGGAAGCGGAAGGGGCAGATAAAGAGATGGACATTTATCAGTGTCTTCCATGTATTCAGCACCACTATAAATCTGTAAGTGACCCATATCTTGGTCCAAAGCTGATTTTTCTTTTACATTTGCCTCAAGGCTAACCTCACTGAGGGACAGATCATACTGAGGTCATTAACTTTGTTGTTAAATGAGCGCTTATGAGGGAGTGCATTGTGTCGTGCATTGGACTCTGGGAATTCTGTGATGAGCAAAACATTGGCCCTGTTGTTACGGAGCTTGCAGTCTTCTGATGAGCCTTGGATCTGGAAAAGATGTTTAGAACATGAGATGACTAAGCCCAGAGAAACGAGGTGATTTGGTCCAAGTTACAGGCAGCAGGTGACACCCCTAGAATTAAGCTTTGAGTTTCCCAAAGTGATTGTTACAACCTACTTCACTTCTACCTTCCCAGTTTATTATTTATTACCAAGAAGACCAGTAAGTCTATCTTGAATTAGTCATAATCTCAAAGGGCTTATATAGCTCAAAAAGGAGCCAGTGGAGCGCTTAATGTTGCCTGTGGGGGAAGAAATTGAAACAGCTTCTCAGTCCATACTTGCTGTAACTCCTCACTGCCACATGGTGTCACTGTTGAACACAAGTCCTGTGCTGTCCAGTGGCTGCTTGTTTACACTGGGTAGGAGCTATTGCTGGCCCAAATCCTAGGCTTGCTTTCAAGATGTTGTAAATTTGGCTTCCAGGGTTGCACCTCTTTAATTCCATGCTTATGTTCTCACTCATTGATTGATGAAGAATAAGTCTATGACTGGATTAAGTTTTTGTTATTTTGTTGTTGTTTAATCACTAAGTCGTGTCTGACTCTGCAGCCCCATAGACTGTAACCCACCAAGCTCCTCTCTCCATGGGATTTCCCAGGCAAGGATACTGGAATGAGTTGCCATTTCCTTCTCCAGAGGATCTTCCTGACCCAGAGACCAAACCTGCATCTCCTGCTTTGGCAGGCAGATTCTTTACCACTGAGCCACCAACAAGCTGCATGTAATATGGTACCAACCTTCCCCCACAAATTCTGTGGTTCACATATTAGATGAGTGTCACTGACCAAGACTCCCCCCAGCCTCTGAGCCACTTTGTATCTTGTCTTGGATTATTCTCATCTAGAATCCCAGGGACTCTTTGTGCAGATTATTTCATCACTTCCCAGTTCAAGATATAAAGGATTGCTGTCAAGGGCCTACCTTTGCTAAGTCAGGTAATATTCCATTATCTTCTTCCCCAAGAGCAATGTGTATGTCAGCAAGACCTAAGGGGTCTCATTTACGAGACTCTCCCCCTGAATATCAGTCTTTCTGAGGTTACCAGTTCCATCTCTCCAGGAAGATTCTGTTACCCTTTACATTAATCTGTGCGTGTGCTTGATCCCTTCAGTTGTGTCTGATTCTTTGTCACCCTGTGGACTGTAGCCTCCCAGGCTTCTCTGTCCTTGGAATTCTCCAGGCAAGAACACTGGAGTGGGTTCCCCTGCCCTCCTCCAGGGGATCTTCCTATCCAGGGAGTGAACCCATCTCTTATGTCTCTTGCATTGGCAAGCAGGTCTTTACCACTACTGCCGCCTGGGAAGCCCAACACTAACTTCTGCTTCACACTAACTCTTCCTAGTTTGTCTGATGCCTATAGTAATTCCTCCCTGGTTTGAATTCAGAATGTGCGTATATTGGTGTTATTTGCCTCTGTCACACCTTTGCATATGCAATTGGAAACAGATTTGTGTATTGGAGAGAAAGACCTCTCTGAGGCTCTGGGGTGGCACCCTGCCCTCCTTGAAAGTCATCAGATGGCCTCTGTGTCTCTGGGCTCCTGGCCTCTGCCAGCGCTGAAGCCAATTTGAGATGGACAGTCAGAACTGCCAGGAAAGTGAATGATTTCTTTGGCCAGCTGCTTCTTAGAGGAAGTAAAAGAAATATGTCAGTTTCTGAAGGGAAGCTGTGAAAGCTTAATGGAAAGTATTGCCAGGACTGGGAGAGAGCACAAAAAAACAAAAACACAGACAGGCTGGGAACAACCTCCAGAAGCCAACAGAACATTCATTTGAGGGGAAGAAAGAACCATTTTTTTCAAATACCCACACTTGGGTTCCGTGCAGAATGGCAGAAAGAACACAGATGTCAGAATTGGAATGGTGTGTGTTCCCGCGCTGTGCTTTGATTGATGTGGTCTTGGTTGAGTCACTCAGCCTCATGACTCAGTTTTCTCATCTATAAAATGAGAGCCTATTTTGCAGGTGTAAAGAGACAACCCAGGGAGGTCAGCTTAGCACATTACTTAGCAATAAATTAGAGATTTAGGTTTCCCTGGTGGCTCAGTGGTAAAGAATCTGCCTGCCAATGCAGGAGGCAGGGGTTCAATCCGTGGGTGGGGAGGATCCCTTGAAGAAGGAAATGGCAACCCACTCCAGTATTCTTGCCTGGAAAATCCCATGGATGAAGGAGCCTGGTGGGCCACAGTCCAGGAGATCGCAAAAGAGTTGGAGTTGGACATAATTCAATGACTGAACAACAATAGCACCAACAGCAAATAGTAATTTGCACTGTCCAATGTCAAGAAACTCCATTAGCCCACAAATAAAGACCACTGAATGAAGGGTTATTATGTTGACCACAGGCAGAGGTAAGGGAACAAAGGAGGAATAGTGAGGGACCCAGAGGTTGGCAACTGCAGAAACTGTAACCACCCCCAGGATGAGGGGACACAAGGAGGAAAGCGTGTTGCTGGACTTGATTAAAAATAGCCCTGAAACAGAATGTCAAGACCATCAAAGGACAGGCATTAGGGAAGGTCCTTGTCTGGTTGTGGATGTGGAGTGAGCCATAGGAGACTGTCAGAACAGATGGCAGTCAGCATGCTCTGGACAGAGACTGCCAGAATTTAGGAACTTGGTGGGTTCCTGGGACAGTCAGTGTGGTCTTATCTCTAGAACTGAGTTCAGTGTTGTATCAGTTTGTGGTCATATCTTAGAATGTATGGGACTGAATGAGTTGATTCTAAAATGCTTTGAGGTTAATTTGTGTTGCATGTCAGGTCTGGTTCAGTTTATCCTTTCTTAGGGTCATCATTCATTTTGCTAATTGGTTTCTGTTTTATTTCTCACTCCCATTAGCCAAACAGTACCAGAAGGCAGCAGCAAGGGAGCCCTGGCGCAGTGGTCTGCAGAGATCAGCCTCCCAGGCACTGGGCAGGACGGGGAAGAGAGGAATGGTTCTGGGGGCAAATATGGGGAACAAGCGTCCTTACCTGCTTGCCTGCCCCCTTCCTTTCTTCGTCCCCTCCCTTGTTTCTCCATTTCCCAACTGACATTAATTCCTCTTCATCTGTGTCCCCAGAATCTACCACTCTTTCCTCAAATCATTTCACACTTTGGGATTAACTGCTCTAGGCCTTTGGAAGTTATAATTGTATGAAGTGTGAAAGTGTTAGTCACTAAGTCATGTCTGAGTCTTTGTGACCCATGGACTGTAGCCCACCAGGCTCCTCTGTCCATGGAATTCTCCAGGCAAGAATACTGGAGTGGGTTACCATTCCCTTCTCCAGGGGATCTTCCTGACCCAGGGATCAAACCTAGGTCTCCTTCTCTGCAGGCAGACTCTTTACCATCTGAGCCACCAGAGAAGCCCATAATTGTATATGTATTGTATAAATATAATATATATTATATAAATAAAAAGTTTATAACATATAAATAATACATTATTATGTATTATGTAATTGAGCATTTGTATATCTTAGAAAACTTTTTTTATTGAAGTATAGTTGATTTACAGTGTTGAGTTAGTTTCAGGTGTACAGCAAAGTGAGTCAAACACACACACACACATATCTTTTTCAGATCCTTTTCCATTATAGGTTATTACAAGATATGGAATAGTTCCCTGTGCTATACAGTCAGTCTTTGTTGTTTCCCACCCCTGTTGTTTTTTTTTGTTTGTTTGTTTGTTTGGTTTAAACCTTTTTATTTTGTAGTGGAGTATAACTGATTAACAATGGTGTGATGGTTTCAGGTGGACAGCAAAGGGACTCAGCCATACGTATACATGTATCCATTCTCCTCCAAATTCCCCTCCCATCCAGGCATAATACTGAGCAGAGTTCCCTGTGATATACATTAGGAACTTATGTCTTTTATACCCAGAAGTTTCAGCCTCTAAATCACCACCATCCCACAGAACTTTCTTCTGCATGGTCCAGGATGGTAGCCGTTACCACATCAAGCTTGGCTATCAAGCGGTGACTATTGTGAATAAGGGGTTGGATTTTTAATCTTTGTTAATTTTAATTAATTTGCACTTGAATTAGAGGCTAACGTTAGTCTATTAGATAAATAGCCCTAAAAGAAGTTCTTTCTATTATCTGCATTTTAGAAATGAGAAAACTGAGCCCTTTGATTTGGCTGGTAAATGATGGAGTCTGGTCAGGAACCCCGTTCTCACTGGCCCCAAAGACACTCAGCTCTATACCACAACTGCTCCCTCTGCCCAGATACCCTTCTTCTCAGCCTCTCAGCCCGCCACTCCTAGTCATCCTTCAAAATCCAGTTCAACTTGCCTCCTCCAAGTTGAGTCTAAATAATCAAGTCTGAATAATCCCCAAGCAAAGTTTTGAAGGCGTGTCACCATTATACTTAGTCAATCTCTCAGCCAGCGTACCTTTCGCATCATATAGCAGTTATCTGTTTAGTTGCTTACATTTCTTTTTTATGTATTTAGAGTTATTTATTTATTTGGCTCCACTGGATATTAGTTGTGGCATGGGAGATCTTCGCTGTGGTGCACAGACTCTCTAGTCGTGCTGCAGGGGCGGCGTGTGGGAATCTTAGTTCCCTGACTAAGGGATTGAATGCTCATCCACCGCATTGCAAGGCAGATTCTTAGCCACTGGACCTCCAGGGAAGTCACTGCATTTCTTAGTAGAGGGTGAGGTCTTTGAGGATGAGCTCATAGTAGGTGTGATGCATAGTAGGTATAAAGAATAAATTCAGCCCATGAGTGCTTTGCGGTCAGTGCTGCCTCCGTGAGTTTCATAAGCCCTGAAATGGTAAGGCTGTAGCCTGGGCTTATTGATGCTCATCTCATTGGTTTCCTTCATAGGTTTAAATGCTATGGATCAACAGGATCTCTGCTGAGAGAAAATTCAGGCCTGCCCGCCTCCCTCGGGGGCGATTGATAGCTCTGGCTGGGAGTGTTTTAAGCCTGCTGTCCTCTTGACTTAAGTCTTTCTTTTCCGAGCCATCACATGCTGCCCGGCATGTCTGCCCAGCAGGGTGGTGGGTCAGCGGTGCCTGAAGACATGATATGATTCAGTAGGTTCTCCCGAGCAGCATGTGGAAATGGCCAGCTGCCTTCGGGACAGACACAGACATCCCTGGTTGGCCAGGGAAACCGAGAGTCAAAGGACCGCCAAGCTGAGGGGTTCTGGGGTGGAAGAATCCCTTGGTAAAATTGGATAGAGGCATTTCAACTCACTTCCCAGGACAACATTGTTACAGATGGGTTTGAGAACTGAGAGGGCAGGAGGGAAGGGAAAGCTGAGTTCTAGGAAATTGACTCCAAAGACCAGAGAACATTTTGATGGTGTCTGTTCATAACTAGTTTGTTGTCAGCTCTCTCAGGAGAGGGGACTCAAAGGAAATGACCTGGGTCTTCATGACTGTGTCCCCTGTGGCCAGCCAGGTCTGCTTTGCCCCCAGAAATAGGGCCAAACTCCTTAGCACTGTTTTCCAGGGGCAGCAGAAGGTCAAGCGTCCGATGCCAGTGAGAGCCAGGTGGATGATACCAGGGGTAAAGTCGCAGTTTGGAGAATCTGGCCAATTTGAAAGTCCATGGCTGTTCAAAGGGAACAGCCACTGCTCCACCTGACTGTTGTCATATGAGAGAATAAGAGTCCTGGCTTTCCCTTTACTGTTAATAGCGAAGGGGAATCATGGATTTTGGTGTAAAATCTAGTTTCTTAGTTTGTGGACCAAGTAAAGGTTACCTCTAGGTCAGATTTGGCTCAAGGGCTGTAATTTCATGACCCCATCACCTGCTCCATGGCCCTGGATTCCTTCACATACTCAACTCTTTTGCTGCTTTGACCAGGGTGTGACTTCTGCAATACTCCATCCTCATTCGCGCCTCGGTGCCTTTGCACATGCTGTTCTTCCCTCCCCAGATTCCTTTTCCCTCCATTCAGACATTAAGCCTGAACTGGTCCTTCGAGGACCAGCTCAAGTGTCACCTTGTTTAGAAGTCTCCCAACACCCCAGGCATAGGTTTCTTTCTCTGGCTCCCTTAGCTCTGGTTCCACTTTATCTACTTTTTTTTTTTTTCTAATTGTACTGATTTATTTTGGGCCATGCTGGGTCTTCGTCACTACACAGGCTTTCTCTAGCTACAGTGAGCAGAGGCTACTCTCTAGCTGGGGTGCATGGGGTTCTTATTGCGGTGGCTTCTCTTAAGAGAAGGCATTATTATTATTTTTATTATTATTATTATTATTATAAGGCATTATTATTATTATTGCGGCATTAGAGCTTGCGTGCTTTAGTAATTGGTGTTCCTGGACTCTAGGGCTTAGCTGCTCCACAGCATGTGGGATCTTCCCAGACCAGGGATTGAGCCCATGTCTCCTACACTGGCAGGCGATTTCTTTACCACTGAGCCACTAGGGAAGATCCCCATTTTATCTATTACATTTGCTTCTCTATATTCTAATTTGTGGGTTGCCTTTTGAGCTCTGGGGCTAGACATTCCACATAGCCTGCTATCTGCTGGACCCCTTTCCCCAAGTACTTCACAACAGGCAAGACACCAGGTGTCCTGATTGGAACTGATTTGTAGCCTCCCTTGAGCTTCATCCCATTGATATGTCTCCATCTCAGTGAAGGGCAGCACCCTGATTCAATTACCAGGCTAGAAATTAGAGGGTCATCTTAGATTCCTAATAGATTCATTTCCCTCACTTTCCTAGTCCTGTCAGTCACCAACAAAGACCTCCTTTCAATATTTCCATTTATTCGCCATCCCTGTGACTTCCCTGGTGGTCCAGTGGCTAAGACTCTGTACTCCCAATGCAGGGGGGGCTGGGTTTGATCCCTGGTCAAGGAACTAATGTCCCACATGCCACAGGGCTACTAAGCCCCTGTGAAACAATGAAGATCCAGCGAAGCCAAAGGAAAAAGAAAAAAAAATGAGAGACAAGCAAGGGATGATGATGGGAAAGGCTCACCACATGAGCTGTGGGTTTGGAGTCCATTGGAAGCTGGGGCAGCCACAAGGCATGTGAATTCCAGGGTATATCTGGGCAGAGACAGTGTTTGGAGGGAGAATTTGGGTATCAGAGGGGCATGCCATGTGTAGAAGGAAAGAGACCAAGGGAGCCCGTCACCTTTTAGTCTGACTTGCTCAGCACGAGCTGACAACAAGCCTTCTTATGAGCAAAGTGGAAAGGAAAAAAAAATGGCTCAGCTAGCAACATTCTCATTCTTCTTTGTCTGGCTTAGTCCTTTGTTATAACAGCAAATGGGTAGAAATAATTAGCAGCTTCCTGAGGCTGGCGTGCCCTTGCTCATGCTTCCAGATGATAAAGTCCTTGTTCACCGTCTTCTTTGATCTCCAGAGATCAGATGCCTGCCTGGGCATCAGTGGCACCATTCCTGAGCCCCTCCAGATGAGGCCACTAGGGTCCTGGAGGAGAATTAATACACCCGAGGCTAGGCAGGGGGAACCATTACCTGAGATTCAGTTTAAAACCTAGTTTCTCGGGTGGAGTTCCCCCAAGCTACTGTTTCAGTGTGTGATGGGTAGGGCCGTCATCCCCTGGTAGTCTTGGAAACCAACTCTTCACCACCTGGGTGGTGAGCCTGAGACCCAGCCTGGCTCTGAGGTCACCGTCATGGGGTCCCGGGGTCACGGTGCCAGGTGCGGATAGGTCCAGATCTGGACTTGGCTCTGCCATCTCAGGTCCCTGAAAGGTCTCCGGGGCACCTCTCAGCAGGTATTCGGCTTTCAAACCTGCCACTTACTCACAGCCTCTGAGCGCAGCAGTGTGCCTGCCTTCCGCAGCCCTGCAAAGACAAGACAGAAATAGCCCTTCCTACTGGGAACGAAAACAGAAATGGTGAAGCAAATCCATGTATTCTTATCTCTGTGCGGGCCACTCCTGTCATATGGACAGAAGTTGCTTCCAACATTCTGCCACGTGAAATGGCAACAAAGGACTTTCCCAGTCCGGAAGGAAAAAATGCAAAACAAAAAGCTCACTTCCCATGATGGATGATCTGTGGTCTATTCTTGTCTTTTATTTTCTCTCCCTTTTGTTTTCTTTCTGTCTGTTAATAGATGCATTTTTCAATTCATCCCCATGGCGATAGGACCCAGGATTTTGTGTGTGTTAGTATGTCACTGGCATGTTAGAGGAAACAGGATTTCCTGCCCACAGATGACTTCCTGTTAATTGGAGAGACAGACGTATAAACAGTTATTGACAAGCAGGGCTCATAGGTGCTGGGACAGAAGAATGCCCAGAGAGTCCTGAAAGGGCAGAGAGAAAGGGTACGTGGTATCTTTATAAGCTGGTATCCCCTCTGCCAACAGGCAAAGCGATTCCATCATTGCCTAGGTTTGGGCTCAATTCTTTGACCTTATAAACAGAATTTAAATTGCTTCATTTTTCAGACAGGTAGGAAAGGACTGCTTGATTGACACTTTTTAAAAAGTTGTGCACCCGATTCTGAAAGAGGCAATGGGACCTACAGGCCGAAAGCCAGGGGCACCTCCCTAATTATATTCCATTTTCCAAAACGAGGACAAGCCGTTCCTCAGATCTCGGAGCAAGATGCCTCCAAGGGATTAAATATTAATAGGATCCTTCCTTCCTTTTTTCCATCCTTATCTCATTTAAAAATGCATTTTCCCTTCTCCCACTTCATTTATTTATTCATTTGTTCTCTTGATCCATCCAATCAGAATTTGCCTTGAACGCTACTGAAAGAGGGGGTTCACAGATGAAATAGCAAATTTCCCCAGGGGTCTTAACCCTGGATGTTCATGAGAATCTCTCAATGATCTAGCTTCCCGACAAATACAAATACTCTGGAACCGCCTCCAGGTTAGATTTTTAAGTGATGCAAGCAACATGTAGAGAAGTGTGTAGTCTGGTAATGTTTGTGTGGGAAACAATTTGGGGAGGAAAACAATTTGCATATTTTTTTGTGTGTCTGCACAGAATGTGTCTGGAAGAATATATAAGAAGCTAGGAGCCTTGGTTGCCTGTGGAAATGGGAACAGTTGTCTAAATAGCAGGGTAGGAGGCAGACTTTCTTCTATATGTTGTTCAGTTCTGTGCCATATGAAAGTATTTCCATTTCAAAATAATTTTAATCAAATTAAAGATTAAAAATAAATAGGTGAGTGAAATAATTGGCAGACCTTTCTTCCAGTATGTTAAGATACCCCCTGACCTCAGCTTCGGTGCACTAGCCGCCCTCGACTATTTGCAGTTCTCTATAAATGAGATGTGTTCTCTGTGGCCTCTGTGCATTTTCTGGAGCAGATTCCTTCGCCTGGTACAGAAACCTTCCGTGCCCACATCCAGATTTCGGTACCCACCATCACCACCTTTCTCAGTTAGGTCCAGCCCCACCTCTTTGTTTCCAAAACCTCCCACGCTCTCCCCATCATCGTCCTCTCATACAGGGCTACAGTGTCTGTTGACCTGTCGAGGGCGCCCATCAAACCTCATACTCCAGTGAAAAGATACCACTCCTAAAGTGTTACCTGTTCAGTTCAGTCACTCAATAGTGTCCAACTCTTTGCAACCCCATAGACTGCAGCCAGGCTTCCCAGTCCATCACCAACTCCCGGAGCTTATTCAAACTCATATCCACCAAGTCGGTGATGCCATCCAACAACTCATCCTCTGTCATCCCCTTCTCCTCCTGCCTTCAATCTTTCCCAGCTTCAGGGTCTTTTCCAATGAGTCAGTTCTTCCCATCAGGTGGCCAAAGTATTGGAGCTTGAGCTTCAGCATCAGTCCTTCCAATGAATATTCAGAACTGATTTCCTTTAGGATGGACTGGTTGGATCTCCTTGCAGTCCAAGGGATATCTCTTGCAGTCCAAGAGTCTTCTCCAACACCACAGTTTAAAAGCATCAATTCTTTGGCACTCAGCCTTCTTTATAGTCCAGCTCTCACATTCATAGGTGACTCCTGAAAAAAACATAGCTTTGACTAGACAGACTTTTGTTGGCAAGGTAATGTCTCTGATTTTTAATATGCTTTCTAGGTTGGTCATAGCTTTTCTTCCAAGGAGTAAGCGTCTTTTCATTTCATGGCTGCAGTCACCATCTGCAGTGATTTTTGGAGACCCCCAAAATAAAAGTCTCTCACTGTTTCCATTATTTCCCCATCTATTTACCATGAAGTGATGGGACTGGATGCCATGATCTTAGTTTTCTGAATGTTGAGTTTTAAGCCAAGTGTTTTTTTCTCCTCTTTGATCAATAGGCTTTTTAGTTCTTCTTTGCTTTCTGCCATAAGGGTGGTGCCATCTGCATATCTGAGGTTATTGTATTTCTCCCGGCAATCTTGATTCCAGCTTGTGCTTTCCAGCCCGGCATTTCACATGATGTACTCTGCATATAAGTTAAATAAGCAGGGTGACAGTATACAGCCTTGTACTCCTTTCCCTGTTTGGCACCAGTTACCTGTAGTGTCCCTAAGACCTGGCACCTTCAGTGAGATCAGTTCTTAGTAGATGAAGACTGGATAGTGACAGACTGATGAGCACTAGAAAGTGGGTATCTGCTGATCGCAATCACCAATTACTGAATCACACCTTATCTTTAAGACTCTAAGGCAGAGGTCCTCAAACCATAGCCGAGGGCCATCCCCTGTGGTTGTAAGCCAAGTTTTACTGCCACACAGCCACACTCATTTGTTTACATGTTGTCTGTGTCAGCTTTCATGTTACATGAGGGATCCGAGTAACGGCAACAGAGACTGTGAACTTCTCAGATGGCTCCGTGGTGAAGAACCCACCTGCCAAGGCAGGAGGCACAGGCTCAGTCCCTGGGTTCGGAAGATCCTTTGGAGTAGGAAGTAGCAACCCACTCCAGTATTCTTGCCTGGAAAATCCCATGGACAGAGGAGCCTGGCAGGCTATAATCTGTGGGGTCACAAAGAGTCGGACACGACTGAGCAACTGAGCACGCATGCACGCAGGCCAGAGACTACAGCCCACATGGCCTGAGATATTTAATCCCTGGACCTTTGCAGGAAAAGTTCCACTCGCTGGTCCAAGGCCTCGTTGACTCCTGCTACAACATTCCAGTCCCACCCAGCTTTGCCCTCGGATTGCTCTCCCCCTAGGTTGGCTGATCATCATAGTTTGCATAAGGCTGTCCTGCTTTTAACACTTGGAGTCTCATGTCTTGGGAAACTCCTTCATCCTGGATCGACTGTGATGGTTGGTCTCCCTACACATCCCCTACTAGCCAGAGGCTCCCCTAAAATGATCCTCCCTTAACACAGAGCCAAATACAGGCTCCAATATAATCTCTTGAGAGCAAAGCATAAACACTCGTGATGTCAGAATCAGAGCTCACTAACTGAAGATACACTTTTAGGATAAGACCTAGGATAAGACCAAATACCAAGACAGTAAGTTGCTTATAGAAGTCATGGGTAATTTCACTGCTTCTCCCACCCATACCCTTCGAGGGGATCTGTACCTCCTCATCAGTCCTGGATGGTGGCTTTAGAGCTGGGGTGTCAGGGTGGCTGCCAAAGGTCAGAAGACATTGTAACCTTTCTCACCATAGCCTCTGCCCAGACCCACACAGGACTTGGAATATGACAGAAACTTTCATCACATGGAGCTACAGAAATGTGGAGACTATGTGTTATAGTAGCATAAATTATCCTATGTGACTGATCCACTGATATATAATTTGGAATATATTTATGACATAGTTTATTACTGTTGTTTAGTTGCAACCAAACAAGTTGTGTCCAACTCTTTTACAACCCCATGGACTGTAGCCCGCCAGGCTCCTCTGTCCATGGGGATTCTCCAGGCAAGAATACTGGAGTGGGTTGCCATTCGCTTCTCCAGGGGATCTTCCCAACACAGGGACTAAACCCTCATCTCCTGCGTTGGCAGGTGGATTTGTGACCACTGAGCCACCAGGGAAGCTGATATCTAGTTAGCTATTGTTATTACTTGCCCACCGCAGATCTGGAGGAAACCAAAATACACAAGGTCCAGCCTTCAACCAGGAGCTCTTCATCTTCACCCCAGTGAGACTCAGATTATTTCAACATTTTATCATTTCAAGTAGCAACAGATCAGTCAAGTGTATCATTTAGGAATTTAAATATGTGAAAACTCTAGAACTCTTCACTGTGAAAGCAATGAACAGTTTCAGATGCTTGGGCAGGACTTGGGTGTGGTGGGGCTGTTTGGGGACATGAGGTCTTAAAATCTCCTTGTGGAGCGGCCCCTCCTCTGTCTGTGTCAGTCGGGCCCAGACTGTCTGCACAGGATATTTTCATCGTTATCTCCCTTCTGTTGTCTGCAGCCCATGGAGACCAAGTCATCTTTTTAAATTTTATCTTCCAGGACAGGCTTAATATTGTTGGATTTTTTAAAATTAATTTTGCCCTTACAGTCCTTGTCTAACCTCTGCTACTCAGTTACACGTGGCACAAATGAATGGATCATCCCAACAATTGGGAGATCCTAGTTCCGGGGTCCTCTCTTTAGGGTCTCAATAGTTTTTCTGCAGCCAGTTATGTATAGATGGCATTTTTCACATCTTTTGTTCAAGTAGTGAATGCCTTTGTTTTCCCCAAGTGAAGTCTCAAAGTCTCATGTGAATTTTCTTTCTTCTTTTTACATGATTTCTTTTTTTTGTTGGGGGAAGGGCTATGCAGCATGTGGAATCTTAGTTCCCCAACCAGAGATTAAGCCTGTGTCTACTGCACTGGGGCAGTGGAGTCTTAACCACTGGACCACCAGGGAAATCCCTCAGGTGGCTCATTTTAATTTTGTGTTGGGGTATAGCCAATTAACAGGGAGAAGGCAATGGCACCCCACTCCAGTACTGTTGCCCGGAAAATCCAATGGATGGAGGAGCCTGGTAGGCTGCAGTCCACGGGGTCTCACAGAGTCGGACACGACTGAAGCGACTTAGCAGCAGCAGCAGCATAGCCAATTAACAAACAATGTCATGATGCTGCTGCTGCTAAGTTGCTTCCGTCATGTCCGACTCTGTGCGACCCCATAGACGGCAGCCCACCAGGCTCCACCACCTCTGGGATTCTCCAGGCAAGAATTCTGGAGTGGGTTGCCATTTCCTTCTCCAATGCATGCAAGTGAAAAGGGAAAGTGAAGTCGCTCAGTCCTATCTGACTCTTAGCAACCCCATGGACTGTAGCCTACCAGGCTCCTCCGTCCATGGGATTTCCCAGGCAAGAGTACTGGAGTGGGCCGCCATTGCCTTCTCTGAATGTCATGATAGTTTTAGATAAACAGCAAAGAGACTCAGCCATTCATATACATGTATCCATTCCCGCCAAACTCCCCTCCATCCAGACTGTCACATAACATTGAGCAGAGTTCCAGGTCTTTATTGGTTACCCATTTTAAATGTAGCAGTGTGTACATGTCCATCTCAAACTCCCTAACTAACTTTTCCCCCTCATGTGGATTTTTAATAAATAAAATAGACACACAGTCCATGGAATCCTCCAGCCCAGAATACTGGAATGGGTAGCTTTTCCCTTCTCCAGGGGAGCTTCCCAACTCAGGGATCAAACCCAGGTCTCCTGCATTGCAGGCAGATTCTTTACCAGGTGAGCCACAAGAGAAGCCTTTAATAAGTAAAATAGATAGCGTGAGTCTTACATATAATAATAGATAAATACATTGGGGACAATATTATCTGAACTAAGTGTTGGTTAGATGTGATTGAGAAACAAGTCTGAAAACTGTAGCAGAGGTGTAAAAATGAATTCAGCTTAGTTAACAAATGACCTTTCTTATGATGTAGATTTAGGTGACCTGACTTAGGGATTATACTGGAAAATAGCAACAGCAACAATAATAAATGGTCCTCTGTGGATATTTCACATCCACAAGCTAAGTTTTGGTGATGGAGAATGGTTTTTGTTCGTCCTTTCCCAAGCTGTGCTCATCTCTCTTAGTATCCAAAAGGCTATTTGTGTTCAAGATGAGGAAGGCCAAGAAATTAACATTTATTGTGCACTTCCTAGGTGCTTCCACTGTACTGAGGGCCTTGTGAACATTACCAGCTTCCATGAATCTTCAACATTTTCATCTGAATTTGCTGTCTGCGTTTCCTCCCCTTTCACCCACTTCAGTCTGGCTTCTTTTTACCACCATCCTCCGAAACAGTTCCTGCCAAGGTCTCATGACACTAAATCCAGTGGACGTTTTCCAGTCTTCATCCTACTTGACACCTCGGCAGCATTCAGCACTTACGGAAATTTTCTCTTCCTTTGTCTCCCTGACACTAGGTGTCCTGGTTTTCCTCCCCCTTCTCTCTCTGACTATTGGTTTTATCTTGGAGGGTACCCGTCTTTCCCAGGAAGAACTTGGTCCCTGAGAAATCGGGACTTCAGCTCTTTTCCGTGCACATATCACTCACCATTGTGTATCTGTGTGTCTGCTCTCACTCTGAAGGTCCACTTGCCTTCTTGCTATTGCTATTTAGATAAATTCATCTTTTCTCTAAAACTTGGTTCTTTTCCAGTATTTTCTAACCCAGTGGGTGGCAATTCCAACCGTTCTCCACCAGCAACTTACAAAACATCCTTAACTTGTCCCTCTTTCTCATCCTCTGTATCCAGTTGCCCATTGAGCCCTCTTGCCTCTAAATCCAAACATCTCTTAAAGTCTTTATCTTCTCCATCTCTAAGGACATCCTGGGTTCAAACCATAACCTCGAGTCTGGATGATTTCAGAATGGCCCCCCCAGACAACCTTTCTTCCTCCATCTATTTGAATCTCCACCCAGTAGGCAGAAGGATCCATGTCAAAATGCAGCTTGGGTTGTGTCTCACCCCACCTCCATCCCACCTCCAAATGAAACACATCAGTGCCTTTCATCATTCTTGGGACAAAGCGCAGCATCCTTACCAAGACCTGCAAGGAGTTTCTGCCTGGAATGGCCTCCTCCTTCCTCTGGTGCCTCATCCCTCATCACCCTCCCCACCAGGTATCAGTCCTTGGCTGAGGATACCAAGATGAGTAACTTGCTTTACTCATCTTTAATTTTTTAGCTTAATGACTAATCAGAGTCGTGGGCAGGTTTTCTGTATCAGGGGTATGGATTGAGATTTTCTCCCTCTTACTAGGATTTGACATCCCTTATATGCAGAATCTAAAAAGAAATGACACAAATGAACTTATTTACAAAATAGAAATAGACTCACAGACTTAGAGAAGGAATTTGTGGTTGCCAGTTGGGAAGAATAGAGGGGGAAGAAGAGATAGGGAGTTTGGGATGGACATGTACACACTGCTATATTTAGAATGGATAACCAACCAGTTCCTACTATATCACACAGAACTCTGCTCAATGTTACTTGACAGCCTGGATGGAAGGGAAGTTCGGGTGAGAATGGATACATGTATGTGTATGGCTGAGTCTCTTTGCTCTTCACCTGAAACTATCACAATATTGTTAATCAGCTATACTCCAATACAAAATAAAACTTCCAGAAACACTGAAAAATAGTCCTGTAGCTCTGGTATGAAACAGTGTGGACTAATTTTCTTTTTTTTTTTTAATCATTATTTATTTATTTCTGGCTGCTCTGGGTCTTCATTGCTTTGGGGGGACTTTCTTTAGTTGTGGTGAGTAGGGGGCTACTCTTGGTCACCATGCACAGGCTTCTCATTGCGGAGGCTTCCCTTGTTCCAGAGCACAGGCTCCAGGCACGGGCCTTCAGTAGTCCCAACACCCAGGCTCAGTTGGTTGTTCTGACTTAGTTGTTCTGAGGCGTGTGGAATCTTCCGGGACCAGGGATCAAACCCTTGTCCCCTGCATTGGCAGGCAGACTCTTATCCATTGCACCACCAGGGAAGGCCTGGACTTTAATAGATGACTTTGAGACAGGCTTCGACATTTTCTGAGTGTATTAAAGTCTACTTTAATGTCCTAAAGTCATTTTGCACAGATGTGGAAACTGAGGCTGCTTCTAAACAAGCAAGGAAGAATCTGTACAAGAGACCGAGAACAGAGCCCTGTCACTGGGACCTAGCTCTACTGGAAGATGTTGGGATTTTTCCGCTTGCTCCCAAGGATGTAATCACAGATTGAATAAGAAACTTGAGAAGTCGAATATCTGTTTTGGAGAAGTCTGCAATTTAACAAGGAGGCAAAAGACAGAGATATTAATAGTATAAAAGAATTTAAAAAAAAAAAACCACTTTGCAGATGTGATTAAGCTAGAGTCTTTTTGGGTTTTCTGGCTGCATCAGGGTTTAAATGCCCCACAGCATGTGGGATCCTAGTTCCCCAACCAGGGATCAAACCCACGTCCCCTGCATTGGAAGGCAGATTCTTAACTGCTGGACCATCAGGGAAGTCCCTAAATTAGGGTCTTCAGATACAGAGATTGTCTCAGACTATCCTGATGGGCCCTAAATGCAGTCACAGGGACGTTATAATAAGAAGGAGGTGCAGTGAGGTGTGACCTCAGAAGAGAAGAAAGCCATGGGACAAGGCAGGGAGCCAAGTGATGTGGCCAGGAGCTGAGACACGCCGGCAGCCACCAGAATCTGAAAGATGCAGGTGACGCATTCTCTCCTGGAGCCTCCAGAGGGAGCGGAAGGCTGACACCTCTATTTCAGGTCAGTGATGCTGATTTTGGACAGCTGGCCTCCAAAACTCGGAGAGAATTCATTTCTGTTGTTTTCAGCTGCCAAGTTGGTGATGCTTCATGACAGCAGCTGCAGGAAACTCCATGCCCAAATGCCAGTAGTATAAATCATGATGTGTGAGAAGGGCTCACCCTTAGAATCTTTGCATTTTTAATTAGCACCCCTCCCCCCACCGCATCATGATGCTCCCAGCTCTTGTCTCTCTCTCCAGCCTTCTTGATGCATATTCTTGCTAAACGAGGACTTAGTCAGATATCCTTCCTATAACCTTGAATGAGAACATAGCTGAGTGATTTGTTTTCCAACCTACTTCTTTATAGCCAGCGTCTCTGTAGCTCAGTCAACATCTTCACTTTTCAGAATCCTATTGAATCCACTTCTGTTGCTTGAAAATCAAATATTGTTCTGCCACATTGAACCTCTGCCTTTTGCATTGTGTTGTGAGTCCTGTAATCATGTCCCACGCACAAGGCCTTCCCACCCAGTGTTGTGAAGGATACCACTCCATTGTGAACAGCTCTTAAGTGTTCCAACTGTGTCGCCATGCTCTTGAGGTGGGTCCATCCACAGATTGATAAATTGTGTGGAAGAGTGGGTCAGGGACTGGGCTAGCTAGTTCAACTCAGAGATCTGTGAGTATTAGTCCCAAATAGAAGGATCTCAAAATCCAGAGAGCAAAGTTGATGCATCAGACCAGAACTCTCATACAATATGCTGCCTTGAGAAACAGGTAGAAACAAAGTACTTTGCAAATAGAGATGCGCAAACAACTGATACAGAGAGCTGTAGAGGAGCAAGGGCAATCTAGGAATTTGTCGATATCAGGCAATAGAACCAGCACGGACAGAGGCAATGAGAGTCTCTTACAGAGTGAGGGAAAAACAGATGGTCCAGAAACTGGAAAGTGGTTCATATTTAATGGGAGAACTACCTACAAGAAGTTGATGGAGGAGAAGTGATTTTTACAAAACAGAAAGCCTCATCCCCTGTATCATGTGTGTTCTAAGTTGCTTTAGTCATGTTTGACGTTTTGCGACCCTATGGACCATAGCCTGCCAGATTCCTCTGTCCATGAGATTCTCCAGGCAAGAATACTGGAGTGGGTCACCATGCCCTCCTCGAGGGGATCTTCCTGACCCAGGGATCGAATCTTATGTCTCCTGCATTGGCAGGTGGATTCTTTACCGCTAGCACCACCTGGGAAGTCCAACCTGTATCATACAAGCAATTTTTTTAAAATGGTAAGTAACAGGGGAATGTCAACGAGGATGAGGTGATAAGATGTCTCACATACTGTTTGCAGGATGCTGAGTCAGTCCAGTTTTATTAGAGAACAACTTTACAAATATGTTGTTAAAACCATAAAAATATCCACATATTTTACGCCAAGGATGCTGCCTCCAAGAGTCTATTCTAAAGGGTTAAGATGAAATATGGAAACATGCCATGCATAGAGATGTTTATTACAGCAGCATTTATAATGTGAAAATCACCAAATAACTTATCGTCCAAGAAGAAGGGAAAGCAAAATAAATTGTTGTTTCCAGAACTTACAAGGTGGCAGCCAGGGAAATTCTTATAAGATTAACTGTTCTGAAGTGTATCATTCAGTGGTATTTAGTACATGTAGAATGTTGTTTGACTATCACCTTTGTCTAGTTCCAAAACATTTTTATTACCATAAACAGAAATCCCTTCCCACTGCCTTCTCCCCCCAGTCCCTGAAAGCTACTGCTCAGCTTTCTGTCTTTATGGATTTACCTATTCTGGCTGTTTCATATAAATGGAAATATACAACCTATGACCTTTTATACCTGGCATCTTTCACTTAGCATACGGTCTTCAAGGTTCACTGTGTTGTAGTTTGTATCAGTGCTTCTTTCCTTTTCATGGCTGAATAACACAGATACACCATTTTTGTTTGTCAGTTCATCCATTGATGGACGTTTGACTTGTTTCCACCTTTTGGCTGTTGTGAATATTGCTGCTATGAACACTTGTATGCAGATTTTTATTTGAATACTTATTTTCGACTCTTTGGGGACATACCTAGAAGTAGAATTGCTTAGTGTCCTTTTTTTTTTTTTTGAACTTGTATGTCTTTGGTCAGGTCTGTATGCCTCAACTTGGCTTCAGTTCCAACTATTAACTTTGGTTTTACACTCAACCCCTTTAATGCCCACATTAAGCTCTTCCTGTCCCTCAAAGGCATTCCTTATGGGTGTGTGATCACTCTTGCCCAGTCTATGGACTGTTTCAGTGGCCATGGGAGATGACTCTACAGAAATTTTAATACCATGGGGAAATATTTCTGTCATAAAGTTAGAGAGAGAAAGATCAGGTTATCATATATATAACACTTTTTCATCAAAACAAAGTGTCTAATTCTAAGCCTAATCAATACAGCTTGAACTATTTTTCCATGGGAAGATATTCTTAAAAACACTGTAGAAAATTCTCCATACACAGGCTGACACTTGCTCATGTCCATGGAGTACTCAACAGAGAACACAAGGAAATCCATAGAGCCTCAGCAGAAGACCCAAGCTCAAACACCAGATTGGCCACTCCCTAGCTGTGTGGCCTTGGACGGGGACACCGAGTAGGTGTTAATAAATGGTCATTATTATTGAGTTGTGGCAGATGTGGCCTTTTCTTGATTTTATTGGATTGGCCAAGATATTCCATTTGAGTTTTTCTGTACGCTATTATGGAAAAACCCAAACAGACTTTTTGGCCAACCCAACATTATTTTTGAGGCATAACTCACATCCAAGGTTACCTCCTCATCACTGGTTGAGGAATGCCTTCCTAACCCCCAGAGTCACTTCCCTCAAGAGAGACTCCCTGCCCTCAGCATCAGCAGAACAGATTCCTTACCGTGTCTCACCTCTTTGCTTTATTTATTTTCTAAGATCTATTGGTGCCTCAGGCAGTAAAGAATCCACCTGCAGTGTGAGAGATCTGGGTTTGATCCCTGCATTGGGAAGATCCTCTGGAGGAGGGCATGGCAACCCACTCCAGTATTCTTGCCTGGAGAATGTCCATGGACAGAGGAGCCTGGCGGGCCACAGTCCATGGAGCTGCAAAGAGTCAGACATGACTGAGCCACTAAGCGCACAAGATCTGTTATATCAACAGATTTTCTTTCAGCCGTGGTGGGTCTTCGTTGCTGCGTGCGGGCTTTCTCTAGTTTTGGCGAGCGGGGGGCTACCCTCGAGCTGTGGTGCACGGGCTTCTCACTGTGGTGGCTTCCCCTGTTACAGAGCACAGGCTCTGGGGCGAGTGGGCTTCAGTAGTCATGGTGCCCAGGCTTAGTTGCCCCACAGCATGTGGGATCTTCACACACCAGGGATCAAACCCGTACTCCCTGCTCTGGCAGGCAAATTCTCAACCACTTGGACACACCAGGGAAGCCCTCGCCTCTTTTCTTCATGGCACATGGTCCAATTTGTAACTCTTCCCCGTCCTCTTATCTAATGTGAGTCTCCTCTGACTCTGGGCTCTGTGAACGTAGGGGCCACTTCTGCATTCTTAGTGTTGGGCACAAAAGAGGATGCCGGGCAGATACTTATTTGAATAATGAGTAAGAATCAAGAGATTGGGGTTCCAGCCCTGCGCTTACTCGTCTTGTGATTCTGTACTCATCGTAACGATTTAAGGGCCCGCTTTGTGAAGGATGACGTCAGGGATGCACCAGCCCCCGTCTTGTAGAATGAAGTGCGTCACCTTCCACATGTGCGTATGTCTCTGTTTCCAGAGCACTTTCAAACCCAGGATGATGTCTCCCTGATGACTTACCCCATCCCGACCTGGCACAGGGCACAGATGGCAAGGAGGTGGCAGGGACCTCTGGAGGAGTCTTGGGGGTCAGCAGCCCACCAACCACACTGCTTGACAACTCAAGTGAGACCAGGATGGTCTCCCACCCAGCACTGGGGTCCGTACCAGCAAAATGCTGAAGAACATACGGAAAACAGCAAATCACTTTATTTGCTTGATTACGCTGTTCTTCCCTCCATGTGTGTGTTACTTGTTGGGAGACATGCAGGAAAATATCATAGTAAAGGACAGGATTTGAAGTCAGAAACACTGAATCCATTCATGACTTCATTTTTTCCATACAGTAAACATTTTGCTAGCTAGAACCTGCTTTGTACCCTGACACTGGACTGTATCCTGGCAAGTCAAAGATAAATATTGGTCTTTTTACCTCTCCAAGCCTCCATTTCCTCCTCTGAGCTAGAGAAAGGCCCCGGGCAAATAATTAAAAGCAATGGAGCAGATGTTCAATAGGAATTTCTATAGTATCTTCCACCAAGAAAATCACAATTTCAGAGAGCTCTCGTGTGTCCTTTCTCCTGATTTCTTCCTTCTGTTTTATTTCCCATCTGGGACTCCTTCCCAATTGTTGCCTTCCTCTCTCCTTTCTCTCCATGGGTTGCTTTGCACATCCCCCTTCTCTCTCTCCCAGCCCGACTCCCTCCTGCCAATGTCGCTTCCACCCACACTCTGCTGGGACCCTGAGGCCTTTGCACAACCTTGTGGTCATCGGGCCAGGCTGATGGCATGTACCAGGCCGGCTCTGCCCATCAGTAGGGCAACCTGCTAAGTGGAGGTCACGGGCACAGTTCTATTTTGGAAGTGTCAGGCCCACAGAGCCCTCGTCATCCTGTGTTGAGGGGAGGGAGGGCTGGTAGCAGCCGCCTCGGTGCCTGTGGTGGCCTGGCAGGCATCTCAGGGGGAAGGCAGCCCAGTGCCAAGCAGCCCTGGCAGAGCATGAATCTTAGAAATGGAATTCTTCTCGTGGATGGGAACAGGGGGAATGCAAACAGCACAGGATGGTTGGCGAGGGAGTTGAGCGCTGTGGGAAAGGAAAGGAGAGAAATACCCTAGAGCTGTACTACTGGGGAGGAGGGGGCAGGAGATGGTGCAAGTGTGCCGGGGGCAAAATTGCACTCAGTCTCAGGTGGCACTAGTGGGTAAAAAAAAACCCACCTGCCAATGCCAGTGACATAAGAGACGCAGGTTCGACCCCTGGATCAGGAAGATTCTGCTGGAGGAGGGCATGGCAACTCACTCCAGTACCTTTGCCTGGAGAATCCCATGGACAGAGGAGCCTAGCAGGCTATAGTCCACAGGGTCCCAAAGAGTTGGACACGACTGAAGCGACCTAGAGTGCATGCACCCTCAAAACTAGGCAGGGGACAGACGGGGCTGGGCACAGGAGGGTGGTGGCCTGGTCTCTCCTGAGTGCAGACTGAAGGCTCTCATCCTGTTACAATTCAGAAGCAGGATATGGCCCTGCTTAACTTGCCTGAGGATGGAATAAAGCAGGGGTCCCCGAGCTCCGGGACCTAATGCCTTAGGATCTGAGGTAGAGCTGATGTGATAATAATAATAAAGTGCACAATAAATGAAATGCACTTGAATCATCCTGAAATCATCTCCACCCACCTCTTAGTGGGAAAAGTGTTTTCCATGAAACTGGTCCCTGGTGCCAAAAAGATTGGGGACCAATGGAAAGGACCAGAAGACAAACCTTCAGGGGGTGCCTGCTATTTAGGAAAATCACAGATAAATTAATTCACTTGCTCTGTATATGTGCTCAGTTCCTCAGTCGTGTCAACTCTTTGTGACCCCAGTCACCCCTGGTGACTGTATCCCACCAGGCTCTTCTGTCCATGGAATTTTCCAAGCAAGAATACTGGAGTGCATTGCCACTTCCTTCTCCAGGGGATCTTCTCGACCCAGGGATTGAACTTGCATTTCCTGCCTTTCCTGAATTGGCAGGCAAGTTCTTTAGCACTGAGCCACCAGGGAAGCCCATGTCTGTCATTTCCTTTATCATAATTGTTAATTGCTTATGGCTTCCCTGATAGCTCAGTTGGTAAAGAATCTGCCTGAAATGCAGGAGTCCCTGGTTCGATTCCTGGGTTGGGAAGATCCGCTGGGGAAGGGATAGGCTACCCACTCCAGTATTCTGGCCTGGAGAATTCCATGGACTATATAGTCCATGGGGTCACAAAGAGTCAGACATGACTGAGTGACTTTCACTTTCTTTATGGAATTTGTTAAGCTTGTCTGATCCATGATCTCCATTGACAATCATATATGTGTATACATGTACAGATGTGTATATTATATATATTCACACACTCATGTATACATACATGTACACGTACAATCATATGCATGTGTATATAGGTATATGCTGACTCACATACATGCATATATACATCTACACTCACATGCGTGTGTTTGTGTGTGTTTATTTATGTGTCCTATCATCAACACATCAGGTAATATTATATACACTTTGCAGATGTGATAACTAGGCTTGGATAGGAGGCTCCCTTACCTGGTCTGGAGTTGAATGGGAATCAGATCACAATCATTCTTATGCCCAGACTTGGGTGTGTTTCTTGTCCTCTGAGTTATCAAAAAGAAATAGAGAAAGAAGATCAGCAGACAGACCTGCTGGCTCTTACAGTAAAATCCAAACCTGAAGACCGGCCTCTATGCTGCTGCAGCCAGGGGCTCTGTTGACCAGACACGACCAAGGGCTGGGAATAGCCCAGGCGACCCCTGTCCTCATCTGCAACATCACATCCCTGCCGATGTGATGCTGAGAGGGACTGTGAGGGCATGGTTGTGATGTTGATCGCATGAGAACAATGCTTGCCTCCCGTCCAAATGGAAATTGGTAGTGCTGGGTCCTATTTTGGATTCTGCACCTCTCTTATCTGTCTCCCCAGGGCTTGGGAAAGTGAAGAAGTACTCAAGGAAATCACAGATTCCCAAGTGCGATCTTAGGAAGCCAGTGTCTGTGGCTCAGCATTCTTTGCTGTCTGTGCGACAGACCCTTTTGGCAGTCAGCCTGTGGTATCCTCAGCAAAATGTGTTTTAAATGCATAACATAAAATTAATAGGATTACAAAAGAAGCCAATTAGACTGAAATGCAGTTATCAAAATTCAAAACAAACCATTTTTGAAACAGTAAGATATGTGCATCTTTAGTAATACATTAATTAACGAGATCCGGCAAGAAGCCTAATAGGTACCATAAATGCAAAGTAGTGAAAAGAGCGAATGTTATTTTGAGCTCTCTGCTACACTTACGGTGTGATATCAGAACATCTGGGATTTCTATTAATGACAAAGTCATGGGCACTATTAATACTCCTGTGGTCTGCCTGCTTTTATAATTGAAGGACATCTCATGGTCTTGGAGGACAGATGGGTTTTGGTGTGATTCAATTCTTTTGATTCATTTGAATCCCTGCTCATTGCATCCCAGTCTTGAGTAAGCCCCGCCCTGTTTCAGAGGGATGTCTCCCCTCACCCACTGTCAGAGATGAAGCATCCAGTGGAAAATGGAGAGAGGAGCACTGGTAGGAGCTGAAGGCAGGGGGAGGAGTCTCATTTTCAGAAACCAGAAGATCTTTGTCCGCCCTGGTTCCCAGAGAACAGGATCATGGGGCTCCCAGGATGGTGTTTAACCCAGCCGGGCTCACAGCGGGGGTGGGTTGGCGGGGGTTTCTGGGCTTGTCCTTTGGAGGCTGTCAGCAGGGACTTTTCCAACTTCAGCGTCTGTGAGTCTGTGAACTCAACCCATCTGCTCGTTTGGGCTCCTTCTCAGCGGGGCGTTCTCGCATGTGTTGACAAAAAAATCTTTTGACATGTAGAAGGTTAGTAATTTTTAGATTTCGTGAAAAGACGCTCAAAAATCTGTCTCCCCAGCCGGTCTTCCCCTTCCCTCCTTCTCTATTGAGTCCTCCTTAATTTGGCAGCCTTGCAGTTTCTTCTCTTAATTCTTTTTAGGATTTACTTTGCAAACTTGGGTGTATGGCTCCCCATGTATCTGCAGTGCTTAGTATGACCCGTGTCTATTCAGGGTTGAGCAAACACGGACAATAACGATGGCTTGGACAGATGTTCGAGTGGAAGGAGGGCTGGATTGAGATCAAGAGGCCCGAGTTTGAATCTGTTCCTCAAAAGCTGTGGGACTGTGGGCAAGTTGCTCAACATCTCTGAGTCCTAGTCTTTTTCACCTGTGGAAAGAGTCAGTAACATCTGCCTTAGAGGTCATACACTTAGAAAACACAGAAGTGATGAGCATACTGCCTAGCATATGGTAAATTTCAGTAAAGTCTCTTCCTTTTAAAAAAATAGTGTTTATTCCTTTTTTGCCATCTTTAAGCCAGTTCTCTTATATTTTCCTTCAGTCATAATTGTTGTCTCTCATTGATATGGCATGTTCATTCTGTGCTAAGAAGATGAGGAAACTGAGGATCATTAATTAGGTACCCACCCTGTCCCAAGCACTGTGTACATTATGGCATCTTGGTCTCATAGCACTGCTGAGCCAGGCATTATCATCCACTGTATTTTCCTTGTCCAGACTTGACAGAGTTGAGTGATTTCACAGTCATGTGGCTCTGCGTGGCAGAATGGGATCCATCCTGGTTCTGTCTGGTTTTCTTTAACATTTTTCTTTTCTGTTTTTTTGGTGGAGGGCTGTGTGATGTTTCAAAAGAAGGCAGGTGTGACCTCAACACCGAGTAGGCTAAAAATGCCTGGTAGAAGTGAGATAAGACACTCATTTTGAATCAACATGAGGAAATAGTTTTAAATGTCCATTGTGCCTTTAACCAGAACAAACTGCCTTGCTGGGGGTGCTAAAGCGGGCAGCCTGCAGGGGACTGGGCAAGGTGCTGGCTTAAAAAAAAAAACTGAAAATGTGCAACATGAAAGTTAAGTTTTATTTGGGGCCAAATGAGGTCTATAGCCCAGGAGACAGCGTTTCAGTTAGCTCTGAGAAAGTGCTCCAAAGAGGTAGGGGGAAGGTCTGTATAAATGTGATTTTGGTGAAGGGGGAAGTACATGCAATCAAGCACATATTTTTGCAGAAGGTTTCTGCTTGTCATGAGGAGCACACACCACCATGAAGGAATGTAGTGCTCGTAAAATCAGCTCCTGAGAATACCTGACTATATGAAGAGCTACCTGTTCTCCAGGTTTTCCAGAGCACAGTCCCAGGTTTCTGCTCTCCAACCTGAACTCCCCTCAGGGGATGCTGGAGGTCAGTAGCTACAGCAGCCCATAATTTAATCCTTGTAGAGGTAGATGGCAAGTGCCCATGGCCAGCGCCAGTTTGTGGTTGACAGGGGCACCCAGATGCCCACTTGGCTCCCGGGTAAGGAGCGTCCGTGACTGGGCACTCCGGAGCTTCTGTCCGTGGCTCGGCCCTCCCCAAGTGACCTTTGCTGAGCCCCTTCCAGCTCAGGGCCTCAGCTTCCTCTTCTGTAAAATGGGTAAAGGGAGCCTGCCTGGTGCAGTGGCCGTAAGAGTCCCATGAGCTAGACCAGGGCAGGTGCCCAGAACAATTTCTGACCGTGGGGAGACCCAGTCAGTATAGCTTCGAACGTTATTTTCCCTCTTGTGCATAAATTAGGAAAAAAAGAAATGGGTTCTCTTACAGTTTGTCTGAAGAGCAGCGTGAAATGCCAGGCCTTCTGTGGGGCGCCATCCCTCGGGCTGTTGTGCAGATGAGATGGGGTCTGTGGGATGGCCGCACCTGGTCAGCGCACCCTAAGTCACAGGTGCTGGTGCTAAGATTTTCGCTTTATTATCTGGGTTCCGTAGGTGGAGCCAAAGGGGGTTCCAGTTGTCACCAGTGAGAGCAGGTGCACACAGGGAATGTCCCATCCATCCTCTCAGCGACCCCGGACCCTGTGGGGCAAGTGCTGGGCCTGTAGGGTGGAGTCAGTGACCTTCCTGGTCTCTTCTAGGTTCCCAAGGCTGCTCAGCAAAAACCAAGGTGCCTGGAGCTCCTCGGTGTCCTCTCCTGGCTTTTCCTTCCTGCCCCTCCTCCTCTGCCCCACCCCCTCTTCCCCCTCCCCCTCCCCATCTTACCCCACCGCCCCACCCAAGGGATAATGCAGTGAATTCATTGTCTGCTTTTATTTGAATTGAAAGGGCATGAAAGGGCATGTCAATAGTAGCAATCACCCATTCACATTTGTCAGGCTTTGTAGTTGAGGAAGCATTTTCCCATAAGCCCTTTTGTCTTTTCACTGCGTCACTCAATCTGCAGATATTTATTCAGTGACTACTACGTGTTAGGAATTGTGCAGGCCCTGGGGAGGCAAAGATAAATTGGATCCTGCCCCTGCCCTCAACCAATGCCATTTCAAAGTGGGCCTATTAAAATGAAATGACTCAGACTTCCCTGGTGGTCCAGTGGTTAAGAGTCTGCCTGCCAATGCAGGAGACACAGGTTTGATTCCTGGTCTGGGAAGATTCCACGTGCTGCAGGGCTACTAAGCCCATGTGCCAACAACTACTGAGCCTGTGCTCTGGGGCTGGAGCCCAGGAGCCACAACTACTGAAGCCCGCATGCCCTAGAGCCCACGCTCTGCAACAAGAGAAGCCACTGCAATGAGAAACCCTCACACCGCAAATAAGTAAGTCTTGTAATGTAATTAATTTAAAAAATAAAATGAAGTGACACATGTCCTGACTGTACTTAAACGCCTCCAGCGATGACCCCCATTCTGCTCCAATTAAAGCTACACCTCTTTGGGACTTCCATAACAGTCAGCTTTGCCTTTGGTTCATTCAACAAACCAAATCTTTTCTGTAGAGAAATAGCCAGTAAAAATAGGCCGTGAAAAAACGCTCTGGGAAATATTTCTATAAAGATATAAATAAGTTTTTCAGACGAGAAGGCAACTACTCAACTCTGCCATTGCATCATGAAAACAGCTGTATGCAATTCTTAAAGGAATGGGTGTGGTTGTGTTCCAATAAAACTTTATTTGTAAAAGCAGACAATAAGTGGATTTGACCCACAGGCTGCAGTTGCCAGCCTGAGTCCTGACCTCCTTGTTTTACAGGAGGAGACTGAGGCCCAGAGAGGCTCAATGTCTCGCCTGTGGTCAGAGTTAAAAGGGAAGTGGTGCAAACTTTGTCTTTGGTTCCCCACAGCTCTTAGAAGGGTGGTCCTAGATGGGTGTGTTTGGAAAACAAAATGTCCCCGTTTCTGTGATGAAATGCCTGCGACCAGGACTCCCTGCATATGGAGATTCTCTTTCAAGCAGTTGGAAACTGGAAAATTCTTAACTTGGTATTTTTAGAAAAATGGCCTTTTCCCAACCATACGTTTTCAATCTGGCAGTGTCAATATCCATTGCCAGAGTTTTAATTGAAATATCGAGTTAAAGTTCTCTCTGATAACTTTGGCAAAGCTGCATAATAAAGTCTGCTTAATTTTTTTCCCTGAAAAATCACAGAGCTCAGAAATCTTGAACTGAAAATTGAACTGCAGGTGTTCAATCAGAAGTTGGGAAGTTTAGAGAAAGTGGTTCCTTAGATAATGGGTCACTTGGAGACAACTTGACAAAATTACCCACTTCAGAGAAGGTGATGAGTTGTAAATTCTTGGGATAGATGTCAGTTATAGAGGGAGCCCATTCTTTTGCTTTGCCTACCCCCACCCAACCTTGCCTTGACCGAATGTGCAAAATCAGAGATCCCATTTTGACAAATACTTACTGAGTTCCAGCTCTGTGTCAGGATTTGCATTAGGTGGGGCTGTGATGGAGAGAGGGCAGGGGTCATGAAGAGGAGAGAAATATGCAAAGGGCACCCCACTCCAGTATTCTTGCCTGCGAAAACTCATGAACAGAGGAGCCTGGTGGGCTGCAGTCCATGTGTTTGCAGAGAGTTGGACACGACTTAGCAACTAAGCAACAGTAAACTCAAGAGTCTTAGAGTCTAATGGGGAAGACAAAATTTGTGCATTACTTGAGATAATTCTAGCTGCTGTAACAGGGCTTTAGACTAAGAGGTAATTTCTCTCTGATATGAAGTGCAGCATGCCAGGTTTCCCTGTCTGTTACAACTCCCGGAGTTTACTCAAACTCATGTCCATCAAGTCGATGATGCCATCCAACCGTCTCATCCTCTGTCATCCCCTTCTTCTCCTGCCTTCACTCTTTCCCAGCATCAGGATCTTTTCAAATGAGTCGGTTCTTCACATCAGGTGGCCAAAGGATTGGAGTTTCAGCTTCAGCATCAGTCCTTCCAATAAATACTCAGGATTGATCTCCTTTAGGATGGACTCATTGGATCTCCTTGCAATCCAAGTTACTCTCAAGAGTCTTCTCCAACACCACAGTTCAAAAGCATCAATTCTTTGGTGCTCAGCTTTCTTTTCATTAAAGAGGGCCAATAATCTTCCCAAGAATTCTGACATAAACTAACATTTAGAAGTTACTGATGCAGACTGTTAAAAGGGTTTAGGATTGACAAGCAGCTATGCTTGAGATTTTGGAGAGGATTTAAGGTTATGATGAGGAATTTAGACTTTGCTCTGTAGGGAAGCCCTGAAGATTTTGATCAGGGGAGTGACATGTTCAGTGCATTGCTTTGAGAAGGTTAACCTGCCAGCTGTAAGTGAGAAAGCCTTACACACATCCAGGAAAGGCACGCTAGGATTCAGTGTGATAACACATGTGAAGAACTTACATGGTGTCTGGCACAGAGGAAGGGCACAGCACATTTCACTCATGCCGTTTACTCCTGAGCTGAGATGATGCCAGTAGGAAGCAAAGGGAAGGAGTGTGGCTGAACTCCAGTAACAAAGACTGAACATAGTCTGAGACCCTGAGTGAGTGGCTGGTTTTGTTTCTTTATATGTATCCCTGATTGTGGATTACAATCACTTCTTCACATTCAGTGGAATTTGAAGGTGTTCCTTAGTATCAGGACCACAGTCCAGTCTGCAGAAAGTGCCTTGGAGTTTTCTGATGGATCTGAAGTCCTGGTATGAAACCTGGGTTCCTTATTTCCCATCCAGTAGCTTTTGTTTGATCCCCTTGCAGTCCAAGGAACTCTCCAGAGTCTTCTCCAGCACCACAATTCAAAAGCATCAATTTTTCAGTGCTCAGCCTTCTTTATGGTCCAACCTTCACATCTGTATATGACTACTAGAAAAACTATTGCTTTGAGTATACGGATCTTTGTTGGCAAAGTGATGTCTCTGCTTTTTTAATATGCTCTCTAGGTTTGTCATAGCTTTCCTTCCAAGAAGCAAGTGTATTTTAATTTTATTTCACCTCTGATGCTGGGAAAAATTGAAGTCAAAAGGAGAAGGAGGCAACAGAGGATGAGATGGTTAGATAGCATCAGTGGGCATGAATCTGAGCAAACTCTGGGAGATAGTGAAGGACAGAGGAAGTCCATGCTGAAGTCCATGGGGTCCCAAAGAGTCGGACTATAACTTAATTACTGAACAACAGTAACAAGCTTTTGTTTTCTTCAAATCATCCATTTCCACATGGAGAAAACATTTTCCTTAGCCTTCCTTTCTAGTGTCCTTCTAACAGTGTTAATAAGTAAACCCTCACATTTCAGCCACAGAACACAAGATTTCAATTCAAATATTAACTCCAGAAGATGCTTTCCTCCAAATGATGATCCAGGGACCCTGGCAGTTTGCATCTTGTAGCCCTGCCTGTCATCCTCCAGAACACAGGTTCCCAGAATGTGTTCCTGGACCAGTAGCATCACCTGGGAGCTTATTAGAAAGGCAGATTCTCAGGCTTCTTGCCAGAGTCACAATTGTGCTGAGTCACAATCTTAGATGGGGCCTAGAAATCTGGACTTTCACACACTCTGAGGGATTCCAAAGCAACTCAAGTTTGAGAACCACCCCTGCTCAAGGCCTCTGGAGCCCTCTGTTTCTCACCTGAAGTGGGAGGCTGGGAGATGTGGGTTGTTGTTGTTGTTGTTTAGCCACTCAGTCCTGTCCGACTCTATGAAACCTTATGGACTGTAACCCGACAGTCTCCTCTGTCCATGGGATTCTCCAGGCAAGAATACTGGAGTAGGTTGCCATTTCCTCCTCCAGGGGATCTTCCCAACCCAAGGATCGAACCCGGGTCTCCTCGGCAGGCCCATTCTTTACCACTGAACCACCTGGGAAGCCTGGAGGTGTGGGGAGCGGGTTTTTGCACCAGGTTCTGATGGATACAAGTCATGTTCTCTCCTGGTCCTACTGGAGAACACCTCCTGCAAAGTGGACCTGGGTTTGTAGTCTGAACATCCCAGAAGAATAAAAAACAGATTGTGATGAAGATCTTGCAACATGCTGCCTGTCTTCCCATCAGTAAAACAGACACAACAATGCTGTGTCACTGAGTGACTATGAGAATTCTTTAATCAAATGTAATCTCGATTCCTGGCTCAGGAAATTTTTGTCCCATACCCATCCCAACCCTGAGTCCCCAAGAGGATCAGGAGACATTAATCTTTCATCATTTATGCTGCTTGGGAACGTGTTTGTTCTTTAAAGAACACTTCCAGAGAGATCCATCTGCCAATCAGCTTGATCAACAAAGGCTTTGACCCTGTACGTAATGATTTGAAGGTAGCACTGAGTCCTTATTATCTGGAAGCCACTTTAGATAAATGGTGTCATTCATTGCTAACTCCGCTTTGAGACGGATGACATCTAACTCCCTTTTTGACAAAGGCGAAACCCAGGGCTCTGAGACGTAAATTGCTGGTGAAGGTGCCCAGCTGGTATGTGACAGCTGAAATGGGCCGCCTGACTTCTTCTGCTCGACCTGCTTGCCGCCTTCGGGCTGTAGGAGAGACAGGAAATTAAAAGGTGATACTTCAAACCCCAAAGAGCTCCCAGTCTAGATGATGACATCAGACAGAGACAGAAAAAGACACTGACATTAAATGTGCCAGTGTTTCATTCCTCACCTTGTTCTAGGGAGGGGAAAAAAAATACACAGAGATTTAAGGCAGACTGACTCATAGAACTCGATTAAAAAGCCAGATGAGCTAAGCAGATGAGCGGTAGACACAGAGACCGTGGTGTGCTCTGACGTCAGTTCACACCATTTGTGTGTGTCACAGCTGAAATCTGCCGTACTGATGCGCAGGTGTGACACACACGCCTCCGTGGGAAACGCCCCTGTCTCCATGGTGACTGACTGTGTGTCTCAGACATTGTCTAGTGGTTAGGAAGACATTGGAGACCGCAAACCCTGTTGGAACAGTGGGATCTGTTAGGAATGCTGTGCTTTCTTGCTCTTGCCTTGAAATTCAGTCTCCCGGGAGAGGCAGAAATAACGGATGGACTCATCGCCAAGGAATTAAAGTCGTGCCATTAACACTCCTCTCCTGAGGTCCTAAGCATGCTGGTTGACAGAGGGTGGCCTTGTTATTAGGAACAAATACAAATTTCCTGTCTGGAAATGCAGAGCATCTATTTCATCCAGAGAAAGAGGATAAAAAATAAGAGAATATGGCCACCCATATCTTAAAACCACCAAATTCAGTAGAAATTAGCCAAGCTCTCTAATTCCAGAATAGCTTAACAACATCAATAGGTGTGACTTGTTGAGCATCTACTTTGTGCTGGGCACTATGACAGGCCCCTGTGCCTTTATTATTACCAATCCTTTCTACAGCCTTGCATGGTGGCTATTCCCACTTTAAAAATGAGACCATTATGGCTCAGAGAGGTTAAGTGTTTTAACCAAGGTCACACAACTCACAGCTCTGTGTAAACCCAAGCCTGAGTTCTTTCCACAAGAAGAAAGAACCTTTTTTTCCCTTTTGCCACGGTTCTCAACTCTAACCTTAGGAACTTTTTAATTTTCTAGCTAATACAGTATTATAACAACTCATCCTTACTGCATTCTTACTGAAGAATTGATGCTTTCAAACTGTGGTGCTGGAGAAGACTCTTGAGAGTCCCTTGGACAGCAGAGAGATGAAATCAGTCAATCCTAAAGGAAATCATCCCTGAATATTGGAAGGAGTGATGCTAAAGTGGAAGCTCCAATACTTTGGCCACCTGGTGTGAAGAGCTGACTCATTGGAAAAGACCCTGGTGCTGGGAAAGATTGAGGGCAGGAGGAGAAGGAGGCAACAGAGGATGAGATGGTTGGATGGCATCATCAACGCAGTGGACATGAGTTTGAGCAAACTCCAGGAGATAGTGAAGGACAAGAAAGCCTGGTATGCTGCAATCCATAGGGTCTCAAAGAATTAGACACGACTAGGCGACTGAACAGCAACTGAAGTTCAGGCTATACTCTAAAGTGACCCCAAATGTTCAGGATCTCCCATCTGGAGGGAACACACACTGTCCGAGGGATGAGGTTGGCTCTTGGCACGGGCACTGGGAGCAGTCGGCAGTGGGAGCCCATGGTGAAGTCATGGATGTGTCTAGAGGCCAGCTGAGCACTGGGACGGCTGCTCTAACCCGGGCCATTAAAGGAGACAGAGGCCATCACAGCCTCAGCCTCCAATAAACAGAAGATCCCCACCCTGCCGCTTACAAAAGTCCTAAGACCTCTTCCTGATTTCATTTCTCTCTCTATTCTTGGCCTCTGTAGTCACTCGTCTCCTCCAGTCTCATCAAGATTTTCTTTGGGCCTGATGATGACTTTAACATTTACAGTGTGCGTAGGGGGACTTTGGGCTCCATCTGCCTCTGGCCACTTGAAGTAATCAGTCAGCAAACCAGCCTCAGCCCCAGGACACCTCCTTAGCAGCAACCTGCTGGGCCATCCCCTTGAGCACAGAACTGGACAGTGTGGTGAGTCAAGGTAAAGCAGTCAAGTCAGTCTCCCTATGGGAATCCAGGGCCTTGGTCCACAGGTAGGGTTCCAACCCCAGGAAGCCAGCCCTATTCGAGAGCTGAAACAGCCAGAGTGAGTGGTCTTCTGTCACCATATAAACTAGCTGGGAGGTTAACACCAGACCAGCAGGATGAGGGCTTGATGCCAGCTCAGTTCTGACTCAGTGGGAGACCAGAGCAATGCTAGGAGCATCAGCTAGGGGCCAGAGAGATTAATGCCAGCTCCTCTTTGTAGTAAGTATGGGATCTTTGGCAAGTTCCTCAGCATCTCAGGACCCTTGATTAAAATGGGGACAATGATTATTGTTGTTTAGTCTAAGTCATGTCCAGGTCTTTACAACCCATGGGCTGTAGCCCACCAGGCTCCTCTGTCCATGGGATTCTCCAGGCAAGAATACTGGAGTGGGTTGCCATTTCCTCCTCCAGGGGATCTTCCCAACCCAGGGATCAAACCCAAGTCTCCTGCATTGGCAGGTGGGTTCCTTGCCACTGAGCTACCAGGGAAGCCTGGGGACAATGATTGCACCCATTCAAAGATTTGATGGCCAGATTAAATATGTCAGTGCCCCAAAAAGACTTAGGTCTTCCGTCGTAAGAACTGGATGAATGGTGTTGGTGTTTCAGTTTGGGTTAGGCTCTGATGTGTAAAACCTAAGCAGTGGAATGGTGAGATGTTTCTTTTTCCCCCGTTTTAATGAAGTCTGGGTACAGCCTCTCCAAGGCTGGTGTGGCAGCTCCAAGGAATTAAAGGGAACCCGAGGCGCCGTCTGTCTCGGCCGTCCTTAGCATGTGCCTCCAGCCTCAACAGCACATAGTGATACAGGATGGCTGGTAGACGACCCATCCCCTGATCACAGCCTGATGGTTTCTGCCTCTTTAACTCTGTAGGCATCATCCTCCCTGCCTGCAAGGCCCTTTCCCCACCTAGTCATCCTGGACCTTTCAGCTCAGAGGTGACCTCCCCACAGAAGCCTTTGTTGATACCACTAAGGACTTAGACCTATCGTAACAGCCTATATCGATCTGTCCCCTGTCCATCCCTCCCCTGGCATAGCCTGACAATGAGATCCTTGAATCCTGGAGCCTTGCCAACTCCTTCCTGAGTCTGCAGTCCCTAGCACAAGGCCTGGAATAGCGAAGCTGCTCCATCAATATGGATGAGTGGAAGTTTGAATGAAGGAGGTGGGTCTTGACCACCCTGTACCTTTCTCCAGCATAAGCACTCTTGAGAAGCATATCTGTGGGAGACACTGAATTATCCTTGCGTTCCTGATGCCCCAGAGGAGAATTTAAAGGGTTGGCGATTGCTTTGTTTTGTTGATTATTTATGCTTATTTTTTTTAATGGCCATGCAAAGTTTGTTTCCTTTAAATAAATATCATTGAGGATAAATCTTTTAAATTTTTAATGAATTCACAGTTGTCCCTAATATTCAAAGAAAGTGCAAAGAGTAATTCAACAAACACTTATGGATCCACTGTCCAACTTGAGAAATAAATTAATATGAATGTGGAAGTAGAAGCCCCTTGAGTACCCCCTCCCCCTAATCCCTCTGCAGAAGTAACTACTGTTCTAAATATAGGGTTTATCACACTATGCATTTGCTGGGACAAACAGGAGGTGAGTCAGGATGGTCAAACGGAGTTGATCCTGTCATTTAAAAGAATAAAGATTCTTTATTCATCATGGATTTTTTTTGCATTAATTTTGATTTTTAAAATATTGCATTAGATATCTTGATTGCTGAGATCTTTGACATCCCCTAACATTTTCATTGATAACAACTTTACTGAGACGTTTATATAACCGTATAGTTTACCTGCATAAAGTGTGTAATTCAAAGTATTTTTAAAATGGTCATAGAGTTATGGAACCATCACCAAAATCAAATTTAGGGCATTTTAATCACCTCAAAGGAAATCTTATAACCATTAGCAGTCTTTCCTCTCTCCAAGCCCTGGTAACTGTGAATCTATTTGCTTTTTGTATGGATTTGCTCATTTTGGACATTTCATATAAATGGATATTTCATGTATCCTGGGCATAGAAATGTGTCCAGCTTCTTTCATTTATCATGGTAATTTCAGTATTCATCCATAGCATAGCACGTGTCAGTACTTCATTCCTTTTCATTGCTGAATAAGATTTCGTTGCATTCATCCACCCCATTTTATTCATCCATTCAGCAGTTGGGTTGTGCCCACTTTTTGGCTGTTATGAATAATGCTGCTATGAGCATCTGTTTCACAAGCACTCCCTTAATTCTGTGTACAGGTAACTGTCATAATACCCGCGCAGCGCCCCCCACCCAACCCAGTCCCAGCCCTGTTACTCTGTATGAAGTTTTGTTCTGTGGCTGAAGTGAAAACCAGAGGACCAGCCTAATCCCCCAGACAGGGTGTCGATATCGGCGTCCAGGGCTGTGCAAGTGAAGGCTGGAAACAGGAACCTGGGGGGCAGCAAAATCAGCTTTGATCCCCACTCCCCATACCCCGCCCTGGCAAGACCCAACTGCAGTCTTTCCTGTGCTCCCAGTCACATCTGCTGCTGCCAGCTGGGTCCCCACTCGGCTTGCCACCCACACATCCTGCCACTTGCCTCTTTTCTGCAGAAAGCAGAGGGAAGACTGCACGCTGCCTCTCTTCCGAGCTTCAAAACATCCTCCACCATTTGGGAAGCCTGCTGCAGAGCAGGGGGGATGAGGAGGCTGGCCAGTCAGAGAACAAAGGATGCCTGCAGGGCTGGGGGTGCACAGCCACAGCAAGAATGGGACAGCGGGTCATTTGGCTCAGGGCCATTGAGCAGAGAGGAGCCCTGCTGGGCAAGGGAGAGCAGACGGGATGAGGCAGAGTCAGCATGGGTGAAAGTGGCTACACTAGGTAGCTGGAGATTAAAAGGAGACTGCTCCGCCTTCAGGGAGAAAACTCAGACATCAACAAGGATCCATGGCTTCAGGCCATCACACCCCACTCCGAATGCAGAGCTGAATTGCTGACCTCCTTAGGAGAGATTTAAATTTTAAGATTGTTGGGAATGGTGACTGTATGGGATTTCTTTTTGGAATGACAAAGTATTCTGGAAATAGATAGTGCTGATGGTTGCCCAACTTTGCAAATATGCTTAAGATCAACAAATTTTACACTTTAAAAACATGACTTCTGTGTTATGGGAATTATGTTTCAATATTAAAAGAATGAAAGAAAGGATAAATGAGAGGATGAATATGGGATTAGACGCATATATGGATGGACGGTTGGAAGGGTCAAAGGAGAAATGGGTAAGCAAAGAACTATGGAAGCTTCAAGCAGATAACATTTTTATTTTAGCTGCTGGTTTTCCAATGGTGGGAGTAGGTTGGGGAGCATTCCATGGTGAAAAGCAAGAAAATATCATGGATTAAAATAATTTAATTTCCTTCTATTATTGACTATTAATGTATTATTTATTTTTATTCCATTATAGTCAAATATATTTTGTACGATTTCAACCCTTTTGAATTTTGAAACTTATTTTATGGCCTAGCAAATAGTGATCCTGGAGAATGGTCCATGTGCACATGAGAAGAATTTGCATTCTGCTTTTGTTGGAAAAAATGTTCTATAGGTGTGTGTTGGGTCTGGTTGGTTTATGCTGTTGTTGACCTCCTGTATAGTTGTTCCATGAGTTCTTTGTACGTAATTAACATAGCAGACTTAACATCTTTGTCTAGTAAGTCTTGCACCTAGGCTTCCTCAGGGACAGTTTCTACTGACTTGTTTTTCTGTTCATCAGCAATACTTTTCTTGTTTCTTTGCATGGCTTATTTTTTATTGGAAACTAGACACTTTAAATAATAAAATTTGGCAACTCTAGAAATCAGATACCCTCTCAATTTCTTGTTGCAGCTGTTTATTTTTGTTGGTATTTGTTTAGTGAGCTTCCTGAATTAATTCTGTAAAATTTATGTTCTTTTTCATGTGTGGTCATTTAAGTCTTCAGTGAGCTTGCTGCTGCTGCTGCTAAGTCGCTTCAGTCGTGTCCCCACTCCAGTACTCTTGCCTGGGAAACCCCATGGACGGAGGAGCCTGGTGGGCTGCAGTCCATGGGGTCACTAAGAGTTGGACACGAGTGAGCAACTTCACTTTCCCTTTTCACTTTCATGCATTGGAGAAGGAAATGGCAACCCACTCCAATGTTCTTGCCTGGAGAATCCCAGGGACGGGGGAGCCTGGTGGGCTACCGTCTCTGGGTCAGTGAGCTTAGTGATCAGCTAATGATTAGGCAAGGATTTTCTCAAGTTCTTGGAACCAGTAAGCTTCCCTGCATCTGCTGAGGGACTCTGATGTGTATTAGGGAGTGGCTTCATCATTCAGGCAGGCAGATTATAACTCCATCTTGGTTTCACTTTCTGCTTGTGTAGTCTCAAAATCAGCCAGAAGTGAGGACTTAGAGCTGTCTCAGACCTTCCCGGGGTGTGAGCTAGCCCGGGGCATATGTGCATCCCTGTGCATGTGCTGGGTTCCCGGAAGTATTCAGGAGACCTTGTGACCCAGATTTCCCCGCTAAGGGTTGTTGGTTGCGCGCATGCTCAGTCACTCAGTCATGTGCAACTGTTTGCGACCCCATGGACTGTAGCCTGCCAGGCTCATCTGTCCATGGAATGTTCCTCACGAGAATACTAGAGTGGGTTGCCATTTCCTTCTCCGCGGGATCTTCCCGAATCCAGGGATCACATCTGCATCTTCTGTGTCTCCTGCATTGCAGGTGAATTCTTTACCACTGAGCCACTGGGGAAGCCCCAAGGTTTTCAGTTAGCTTGCTTCCCCCAACTCCTGTTACCATCTAGGTTAGCTGCAGTGTTGAACAATTTCCACTGATTGTTTTTAACAAAGCACTCTCAGAAAAAGGAAAAAAAAAGCTCTTGCTGGGCGAGTTCTGAGTTAGATCCAATAAACACAGCCTTGCAATGGGATTTTTCAGGGAACTGCCAGACAGCTCATGTAAAGACCGTTGTCTGGGAACCAGGCTTTGAAGGCCCTGCAGACCCATTCTGTCCTCTCCAGAGGCTACCAGACTGATGGTTTTCACTGTGATTTGAGGCTTATTGGTTTTCAAGGCTATCATGGGGCTGGAGAGGAAGAAATGGGACTAAGGCACATTAAAATGCAACGAAGCTTGCTCTTCGTACTGAGATTCAGCCGTTTTTCTTGAATAAATACTTTGATTGCTCTAAGCCTGTGGTTAATTTCCAGAGGTCTAAAAGTACATTTTTGGAGAAGGCAATGGCACCCCACTCCAGTACTCTTGCCTGGAAAATCCCATGGATGGAGGAGCCTGGTGGGCTGCAGTCCATGGGGTCGCTGAGGGTCGGACACAACTGAGCGACTTCACTTTCCCTTTTCACTTTCATGCATTGGAGAAGGAAATGGCAACCCACTCCAGTGTTCTTGCCTGGGGAATCCCAGGGACGGGGGAGCCTGGTGGGCTGCTGTCTATGGGGTCACACAGAGTCAGACACGACTGAAGCAATTTAGCAGCAAAAGTACATTTTGGTTTTCATTGGTTGCATGGAGGAAAGGACTTGAAGTGGTCCTCATTTTGCCATTACCTGAACAGTATTTTCCATTCATTTGTGCTTAAAGCCTTTATTATCAGTCTTTTGGGAATGCAAAGAGAAATAATATGCACGTCTTGCCCTCAAGCTGGTACACCTCATTGTCTGTATTCCTAGTTTGTGCAAGTGGTTTTTTTTTAAATTGTTTATTTGTTCCTTAAAGACCCCTGTAAATTCTTTATTACTTGCTCACCCATCACTCATTTGCTTAAAGTAGAATGCGTCTATGCTCCATCACCAGGCAGTGGAGAGGACATCCCTTCTCTGGTTTATTCCATGCATCCCTCTCTCCTCTCTCTAAAACTGTATCCTCAGTTGTCAATGGGTACTTGAATCTGATTCAAATGCAGATTCTAATTTAGATCTGGACTGAGTTCCGAGATTGTGTTTTTACAAGTTCCCTGGTGATAGTAGTCCCTGGACCACACTTTGAGGAGCAAGGTCCTAAATGCTTAGCCACACTGACCACCAGAGCCCACCCCCTATATCTCCTTGATAGAATATAGCGCTCATCTGCTTTCTTCACCTGGCCTATTTATGCACTTGAACTTTCATGTGTGAGTCGCAGTGAAATCCTGTGGGGTTTCCTTTAGGGCTTTCGGAGTGGAGGAGACACTCATCTTCTACAGCAAATACTTGTGAGGTTGTGCCCAAAGGCCAGGAATAGATGGAGGGAATTTCCAGGTCACTTTAAAAATCAATCATGGTTGAATTCTCTGAGTGATGTACATTGTTAGCGTGGGTGATGCGGAAGCCAGGAGAAATCTGAATGATTCCAAGTATGCCCAGTGTCTCCTATACACCTTTTCTGAGAGAAGAAGGAGGAGGAGACATGAGTGCACAGCAGAAGAAAGGAAGGCAGAGGAAAAGGGCAAACCCATGCACTGGAGACTGTGTGTTTCAGGAGAGCATCTTGCTTCCAATTTCTGGCCTGTTTCCTCTGTGCTTCAGTGTCTTCTTTTGTAGAATGGAGATGACATCAGCACCTGCATACAACCACCTGTCCCGCTGTGGGTGCTGAGCTATGTTAGTTCTTGGGTTTTTTTTTTTTTGCTTTTTTTTGTTTTTGTTTTTGGCCACACTCCATGGCATGCAGGATCTTAGTTCCCCAACCAGGGATTGAACCCACACCTCCTGCAGTGGAAGCATGAAATCTTAACCACTGGACCACCAAGGAGATCCCTGTTAGCTCTTGTTTTTATCACTAAGCTCTTTGCTAGGTCCTTGCCAGTCTTGACACCATTTAATTCTCGTAACTCTCCAAGGGAGGCATTGTGACCGCAGTTTATAGACTTGGTCACCAAAACCCAGAGATGATGACCCATCCAAAGTCAACAGCTGGGATTGGAGCCAGGAATGGGGCCCACGTCTAACTTCCAAGTCTTTCTGTTTTTGCTGCTTGGGAGTGAACCCCACATTTTGCTAGGATGCAAACCTTTGGGGAGACCTTATCACACAACACAGTGTCTGGCACACAGGCGCTGTTTCTGCTTAAACAGATGAGCAAGTTAGTCCTGGAAAGGGAAGTGTAAGAGCCTTTGTGAAATCTTTCTTTGAAGAATGAAAAGGTACTTTTCCAGAGATGATTTGTTCTACTGGTGAGGATGGCAGAATGGAGTGGCAGACCTCTTAGAAGCCAGTGACAAAGGCAAAGGGGAGACGGCAGTGTTATACCCGGAGCAGTGTCACTCCTTAAGCTGTGATTAAAAGAGGGCCATTGGGATCCATCATATCAGAGCACACTAAGGCATGCTCCCAGGGACCTCGAGACAGAGACGAGAGACGAAGCCAACTGGGATCCCATGGAGCCTCCATGGTCCTCCCCATCAGAGAAAAACCACGTGTGCTTCTTGCCTCCTCACCATTCAGTGAAAGCAGGTTTGGGGAAAGCGGTACAAATTCACATCTTTCTGCTGATCTTATCTGGCCCGGAGGTTGATTTTGAAATATCTGGGGCAGTTGCTGAATAACAGTTCACAAGATCTCCCCTGATAAAGCTTTCCTCTGCCAAAATTTTGGGAGATAGTGAGTGGCAATGAGTTTGAGATCACTCTCCCTGAATATCCTAAGGGCAGCTATTGCATTTTTCCAGGTAGGAGTGACCTGTGGGCAGAACTCACTGATCTTGGGGAGAACTTGGTGCCCTTTTGTGAAATAACAGGCATCTCAAAGAGCCTGAGCCCAATTCCTAGTCTACCCACTCCTTTTGAAGGCGGTGAAATGGCCCACGGATGGGCCAGATGTCTTGATCAGAGATTGTCTTTATAATCTGTTCACATTCATGTATGATTCAGCTGTTCATGCCCTCAAACCTCTACTCCATATTTTAGGTAGGTCTAACCCTATTTCAGGGCTTCCCATCTGGCTCAGTGGTAAAGAATCCACCTGCCAGTGCAGTAGGTTCAGGAGACTTGGGTTCAATCCCTGGGTCGGGAAGAACCCCAGGAGGAGGAAATGGCACCCACTCGAGTATTCTCCCCTGGAAAATCCCATGGACAGAGGAGCCTGGTGGGCTACAGTTCATGGGGTTGCAGAGAGTCAGACACAACTGAGCAGACATGCACAACCCTATTTAAGCCCACTTGAGAAACTTAACTCTATGAAATATTTTAAATATATATGATGTCCCCACCATATGAAATGATAACCACTGACTGCTACATAGTTAACTTAAGCCTAAACACATCACATTCATAGAAGATATTCCATGGGGTCATCCTTTCTGTTTCTCTTTATTAAAGAATTGCTGAAGATCCAGCCAGACTGGGTCTACAGGCTCAGATTGTGCTGCCAGGAATCCCTTTGTTTCCCTATCTCTCAGCTCTGCTTTTCTCCCTTGGAGATTCCATTCTCTGCTGGACTCTTCCTACGATGATGTCCTAGCAATGAACCATCCTAGTGAAGAAAGATACCAATGGTTTCAGCAAACATCCATCCCTCCATTGCCTCTAATTGAACTAACTTGCCATCACAGTGACAAGATGGGGAAGGAATCAGTTAATTGCCTGGATCTGGGGTCTGTGCCCACGTCTTTTGGGGGTGAGGAGAGTCCATCCCACCTGAATCACAGGGACTGATTGTATAGAAATGGAAGGATAAGTAAAGAATACTGGGGTACCACCATCAGAAGAAAGGTCCCCACAGATCTTGTTAGAATCTGAGCTGTCTCTTCTCTTTGCCCTTGGTGATGAATGGAGTTCAGAGAGGGGCAGAGGTGGTATAGAGGGCTTCCTAGAGGCCAGTTCAAAGGAGTCTTTTCTCTACTGAGTTTGTTTTTAATTGGGGTGGTGGTGTTGGTGAACTAACACAGATAGGATTGATAGTCTCTCTTTCTCCAAGTAAACACATAAATAAGCATATGAGAATCTACATGGCTTATATATACACCAATATATAAGCATGTTCATATTCTTATTTAAGTGCTTACTTGGAAATAGATTACACTGTCAATCCTGTGCTATGTCTGTATCTAATATGGAAATGTACAGACTGGAAGAGGTCTGTGGATCCGTCTTGGGAGCGACTATCAGAAGAGTAGGAAAACTCTGCTGTGTAGCCCTCCATAAATGGTTTAACGTCTCAGTTCCATCACTGTAGTGTAAGGATACTAACAATACCTGCTCCTGCAGGTTGCGATGCAGTGAGTTAATATTTGTGAAGCACCTAGTAAGCGGCCTATGTATTTACTACTGTTATTTTCATCTCCCTCTCCTTGTTCCAAACCATCATGTTGCTTAGAGCACTCTCGGCCTTTTGTAACCATTTCTCTTACCCTATTAGCAAGCGAAAGTGAGGGTGGCAGTGTGAATTAGCAAATAATGACAAGGGTGTGCTGCGCACTTGGCCTTTACCTTACCTGGGGGACCTGGTGACAGCTCTCAGCCGCCTTTGAACCTCACGTTCTCTCCTGTCCAAAGAAAACATAAAATGTACCCAGGTTAATGTCTAGGTTTATTGTCAGGCGAGACTGGATAAAGGAGAGAAAATGCGTGTACTCTGGCAAAAACAAGAATTTTACTGGAGTTTCATGCAGAATTTGAGGTCTCCAGGAGATCACAGCTAGATAAAAAGGCAAGTGAATATATAACTATACAACAGCATAGCAAGAGCTACACCAGGTGATCAGAGTCTAAGGACAGTTAGCATTACAGTGACTCTGATTTCTTAGGCAATGGCCATTGGCACATAATTTATGGACTTTATGAAGTAGGTGCCAATATTCTTCTTTCATAAATGACAAAGGTGAGACTCAGAGTTTAAAGCAGGTGCACAAAGTTGCACGCATCCATAGGCTGGTGCTTATCACCTCCATCATGTCCTTCTCCAAGGTGCTGAATACCCCCTTGGAGGCGGGGATATTGGGCGGAGACCTGAGGGGGTCTGCTTAGTTGGCTAGGAAAGACAGAGGTGAAGGGAAGCATGCCAGGTACAAGGGGCAGTGTGAATAAAGGCAGGCAAGGGAAGGAGAACTTGCTGTCTCAACCCTGAAACGGAACACTCCATTAAATAATCTGATGTAATGCCTGTCATGGCAAATGCACAGACTGGAACAATCGCTCCCATATCTCCAGCCTCTTGGAGGGAGGGAACAAATGAACAACGGGCATTATCAGGGCTGTGATCAGCCTTGCCTCAGCAAAGAAATTGCTCCCCTCTTGCTAACTAATGATTTAAAGTGTTGTTTATATCTCCAGCTTCATGATGGCCTCATAAAAGAAGCCAACACCCCAGCAGTACCCAGAAACTGGGACGTGAAAACCGCACACTTTTCTGCAGACCTCCAATTTCTCTTAACTTTATAGCTTCTTCATCAATTTGCTACTTTGGACATAATTCCCCTCCACACTCCTTCTCTCCTAGAAAGGAATGGTTTATTGGAAATATCCCATTTGGCTATTTTGAAACAATGATTTATTTATTTCCTGGCTTTGTTTAAACCCCCGTTTGCCTATGCCCAAAGGACTCTGAGCATTTGTGCAAAAATTGGAAAATGGGACAGGCAGCCTGTTACTGTAAGCAGCTGGGCTCCTCTGAAATAACCAAGGGCCCCTGGCCATGTCTCATGTGGAAAACTGCCCAGGGCCTGAATGCTCAAGGTCAGCAGATAGGGAAAGATACAGAGATCTTCTTGTTTCTCCGCCTACATTCTGGAGGGATCCTGAGTTTCTATTCATTCATTCATTCATTCATTTCTTCCTTCCTTCCTTCATTCACCAACTGCTCACTGAGCGTTTTGTGTATAACAGACACTCTGCTAAGTTAAGTGACTACTGAGATGAATAAAATGTAGACCCTATTCTCTCACAGGTGACCAGCTTCTCTTACAAGAAACTCACAGGCTGCCAGCAAGCAAACAGTGTTAACTGCCCAGAAAAGGTAGTTCACGGTTGCAACACCATGTATGTTGGGGAACGGCTAAATAAATTGCAACAGGCTTATCCCATGGAATCTAGGCAGTAGTTATAAAGAATCAGGTCATCTGCCCTAATATGCTTGAGTATTTGAGACACGCTGAGGAGGAAAATAATACATCGAGTATAATACGGGCCTGTGAAAGACATATAAACCCATGTCACTTTGATGGTTAATTTGGGAGACCAGTAGTAGAAGCAACTCAGTTATTTTCTTGGTGGGCATGAGAGGGGTGGTTAAAAACTCCAGAAGGTTTTGAAGTTATCTGCAACCTTTTTAATCAGTCAGTGTTCATATATTTAGAGTCCATTTGCTAAACACAGCATTAAATGCAGGTATAGGCTACAGACATATTCTCACAATTCCCTCCTTTTAGGAGAGAATTTCAGGGACGTTTTCCCATAGGCGAGCACAGAACAGGGCTTTGACGAATGAATAGGAGCTTTCCAGAATGATGAATGAAATGACATGCTGACAGCCAGGAGCAAACTGCAGGAGATGGCGTGAGAAAGGTGGGCGTGAATAGGCCCCTGCAGGACCGGGGTGCTGCAGGAAGATTAAGGGCTGAAGTGCTTTGAGGAAGAACCGAATTCGTCTCAACCTTCAAACATCAGCCCTAGGTCCTTGCAGACAACTCCTGACGCCTGGCCAGTTCCAGCTTTGGCCCAGGTAATGTAAACTCGGTACGAATAATATGGGAGAAACTTATGTATAGCTCCTTTTACAAGTAAGTCCCTGTTCTAAATGTTTTACGTATGTCATCTCATTGAATTCTCACGACTGCTGTATGAGTAAAATATACTAGAATTACCCCCACTTTGCAAGTGAAGAAACTGAAGGATAGAGGACTTGAAATTAATCACAGAGGAAACACATCTTTCCCAAGGCATTTTACGGACACCACACCAATTATATAGCTTGAAATGACGGTTTACATCCTTCAGGAGAAAAAAACATTCAAGGCCAGTTGGGGGGAGTATGCATATTGTGATTGCAATTATGTAAATAAATGCATATAAGAAATACTGACAGAAGAAATAGCAACGTGGTACGGTAGCAGTGAGGAACTTTTTCCTCTTTTCATTGGTTACGTTCAGTGCTGTGGTTATGTTTCTTTTACAATAAAAGTCATGCTTCTATAAATAATGAAAAGACTTTTACCTCCAGGCTCCAGAGTTGCCAATAAATGATTATGGGGTGACACAGGCAGAAATGAGAGAAGTGCCATATCCAGGCTTCAGGGCAGGCTGGAGAAGCGAGCAGAGAGGATGCTGGGCTCACGTCTGTGCAGGGACTCAAGTTGAGGGTGCTCAGACCAGACCTCAGTCTCTCACGTGCATGGTGAGGGGCTGGATCTGCATTTCCCCCAATACAGATCTTGTCTATAAGATGTTTTATAAAGTGAATGGAGAAATAGGACCCTAGAGAACATCGAATCACAGAGTTAAGTTTTTCCCTTTTTATTTTTTTTCTGTCTTTCTGGTTAAAAGGAGAGAGTCTCATTTTGATGAAAGTATATTTTCAACACCACTCTATCCTTTAACTAGTTACCTTTATTTCCTTCCTTCAATTCTTCCTCTCTTCCTCCCTTCCTCCCTGCCTTCTTTTTTTCTTTCCTTCCTCTTTCTTTTTTTTCTTAAACAAATAAACAAAAAAAGAGCAAGCCCTGGGCTCAGCATGTTATCTAGGCAACAGTGTCTGGTTCTGATTTAGTCACAGTCTTTTTGTTTATTTCATTGTACTTCTTTTTATGCATTCCTTCTGATTATTGCAGGTAGTAATATACTTTCTTTTTAAAAATACATATGAAAATATCTTGTATGTGAAAAATTCAAGCTCAAGAAAAAGAAGTGATTGATGGTACAGGTGGTGAGTAAACATGGAGAAATCACGACTGAAGCTTCAGAACCTTGCAGTATCTGCTGTCTCTGCTCGTGTTCCGTTCTGAGACTCTCAGTGTTAGAGGAAGACCAAGAACCTCTGTCCTTCATCAGTCGCTCATCCATGTTTGAATCTGCACAGTGAAATTCAGGACAATCATCTTCTCCCTTAAGCTACTGCTTTCTTTCCAGCAGCTGGCATCTGACGATTCAGCTGATGCTTTTGATGAGCAGCATCTGATGAGTTGATGTCACTCATCTTCCTCAGATTTTCAGTGAAGGGTGAGCACACGGACCCAGTGCAGCAGGGGTGATACCTCGATTGTAAAGGGCTTCCCTGGTGGCTCAGCGGTAAAGAATGCTCCTGCCAATGCAGGAGACTTGAGTTCAATCTCTGGGTCAGGAATATCCCCTGGAGAAGGAAATGGTAACCCACTCTTGTATTCTTGCCTGGAGAATCTCATGGACAGAGGAGCCTGGTGGGCTATGAGGTCACAAAGAGTCCATGAGGTCACAAAGAGTCAGACATGACTGAGCGACTAAACAACCACAACAGATTGTGAAATCCACTTATTTCCTAAGAGCTTAGAATCTGGATACAAGGGGAAATACTAGATGTTTCTACCCTTACAGGTTCAGTAGTGAAGGAGAGGAATAAATAGAAATGAACCATTATTGAGCACTTGCTGTGTACATTGAAACACTGGTAACTTCATCTTGCTGTGATCCTGAGGCTCATGGAGGTTAAGTAATTTACCCAGGGACACACAGCTATGAAGTGGGGAATCAGGTTCTGACACCAAATCTCGGACTCCAAAGCTATTGCCTTTTCCATGAAGCAGCTATTGGTCTTATTTGATGACGCTTCTGATGCAATTTTTATATATTAAAAAAAGGATTTACTTTCTATTTACTACTTTTTATCCTGCTTCCTTCTGAAACCCCTCAGAGCCCTATATGTGTTTGCTTTGGGTCCTTAAACCTTTCCCTGGAATTCCTTCCCTACTTCACTTTCCAAACCAAAGTCAACTGCCACCTCCTCCAGGAAGCCATTGGGAACAATTCCAGATCACGTTGTTCTTTCCCCTTTGGAGACTGCCCATGTGAGACTAGAGACTTACCAGACTCATGAGGTTGTTTCTTGTGCAGGATGTGGGAATTCAGATCCCGGCTTTGTAAGTTTGAGCAAGTCACTCACCCTTCCTGAGCCTTAGGCTGTTAATCCATAGAATGGACTCCATAATCTAAAGGTAAACCTCATGGCCCATTCTCAGAATGCAACTGACATTTATCGGATAGATTCTTCTCTTTCTCCCGCCTGGTATCTTCCCATCCCATCCTGATACCTTTTATCCACTACTACCAGGGTTCCTTCTAAGAATTCGATTGTTCTATTCCTCTTCAAAAATATTCAAAGACTGCCACTGTTTCCTAATGTAAAACATCACGATAGAAAGGAGGTGATATTTCAGACTCACTTTCAAAAAGCTGTTTGTCCCAGGGACTTCCCTGGTGATCCAATGGCTAAGACTCCACACTCCCAATGCAGGGGCGCAGTTTCCATCCCTGGTCAGGGAACTAGATCCTGTACACTGCAACTAGGACGAGATAAGTAAATACTGCAGCCAAATAAATAAATATTTAAGTTGTTTGTCCCAAGGCAAGTGCCTTTTCTCTCTGAGATTTATGATCTCATCTATAAAACGAGGAAAGTGAAGACTACCCCACAGGAGTTGAGTAAACAGACTGCCTATAAATGAATGCAAGCATTGTTTTTGTTCCCCATAAAATACAATGTCAGGTGTTATGATAAGCCCTGGGGATTCTAACATAAAAACATTTGCTCAATTATTCTTTCATTCTAAATGTTCATTCTGTACATGTACCTTTGCATGGCACTGTCCTATGTGCTGGAGATCTGGCAGTGAATGAAAAATGTACAGAATTTACATTTTTAGTGTGTCTATCTATTTGAATTTTCTGTGGTAACCCACTCCAGGATTCTTGCCTGGGAATTCCCATGGGCAGAGGAGCCTGGGGGCTATAATCCATGGGATTGCAAACGAGTTGAGCATAACTGAGCGACTAAACAACAATCATTTATTTAGTCAAGAAAACAAAGAAACAGATCCTTATAAAACCATTCACTGTACTGTTGGAAGTGGTGTAGTACAGAGGTTAAACTTCTACTCTGAAATCAGAGTGATCTAGTTTCAAATTCCAGTTCTTCCATTTACAAACTGTGTGGCCTTAGTTAAGTCTCTTGACATCTCTAAGCAGAAACAGGGCCTGTATCATGAGGCTGTTCTGATCAGATGAGACAGGGTATGCAAGTCGCCAACACATCCTAGATGGTCCATGGATGTCTGTGTCCCTCCGAATTCCTACACAGAGTGGGACTGCTTTCCATCCATCTCCCCCCATAATTCCCTCCAGTGTCTTACACACAATAAGGGTTGGGTAAATGCCTGTTGATTGACTACTAAAAAGTTATTATATAGGAAGGCAGGTGCGTTAACCACCACTCAGGTCAGCATCTCGATGTACTCACATATGGGGAATTTGCCATTCTTCATGACTCAAGTATAGATATTTATTTCCCAGTAATGCATGGAAAAAGTGAGATGAGTTTACTTCCTGTCTCGGAAGAAATTTGGTGCTTTTGTAAGTGGTTGTGCAAAGAGGAATAAGTTCTAAGCAAATTAAAATATCCTTGATCTGTTTAGATGCCCTTGACTGTATAATGCTTGCTATCCTGCTGCTGCTAAGTCACTTCAGTCATGTCCGACTCTGTGCGACCCCATAGATGGCAGCCCACCAGGCTCCCCCGCCCTGGGATTCTCCAGGCAAGAACACTGGAGTGGGTTGCCATTTCCTTCTCCAATGCATGAAAGTGAAAAGTGAAAGTGAAGTCGCTCAGTCATGTCTGACTCTTAGTGACCCCATGGACTGCAACCTACCAGGCTCCTCCGTCCATGGATTTTCCAGGCAAGAGTACTGGAGTGGGGTGCCATTGCATTCTCCAAATGCTTGCTATAGTCCTGAGTAAAGTTAGTTCAATTCCCTCTTCAGTTTCCACTTCTGTGAAACATGGAAATAATCCTTTTTCCTTCTACCACTCAGGGTTTTTCTAAAGACAGAGGGAGGTGATGGATAACAATAACTAAAATAACACAATGAAATTTAAGATAATATCATTGGATAGCCTCTTGGTAAAGCAATAAGAATTTTACGTTGTACTTAGAAACAGATGATGTGAGTTCTGGCAGCTTTCCAGCTGTGACCTTGGGCGACTTATTTAATACCACTAAGTCTATTTTCTCATCTCTGAAATGGTTAGAATTATTCTAGCAATTTTGTAGGGTTATTGTGAGAGCTAAAGAAGTTAATAGATGGAAAATCCCTGATACAGTGCCTGGCACATAGTAGAGTCTTGTTCACTGATTCATTTGTTCTTTCATTTGATCAACAAATATTTATGGAGAGCTTTCTGTGTGTCAGTGTGGTGTGCCAGGCTCAAGGCTCAATGCTTGGGGTATGTCAGAGGAGAAAACCAACAGATGTCTCTGTCCTCTTGTGGTGGGCTGGGGGGCACCAGGGCAGTGTTGCTTGTCAAGGGCTGTGGCCTCCTGTGATGCCCTGGCAAGCAGGTAGGTATTTGATGCCTCTTTGGAGGAAAGTATGCCTTACTTTCTGGGATCAATACACAGGGGATGTGAGCCTGGTGAAAGAAGGAGCTACGTGTGCATGCCTGCTCAGTCATGTCCAACTCTTTGTGACCCCATGGACTGTAGCCCACCAGGCTTCTCTGCCTGTGGAATTTTCCAGGCAAGAATACTGGAGTGAGTTGCCATTTCCTCCTCCAGGGGATCTTCCTGACCCAGGGCTCGAACCTGAGTCTCCTGCATTTCCTGCATTGGCAAGCCAATTCCTTACCACTGGTGCCGCCCAGGAAGCCCCCAGAAAAGGAAGAAGATGATAGGAATTAAAAATGATGGGCCACTGGTTTCCTTCTCTCAGTCTGTCTGTCCACATTAAGACAGCATTCCTGCAGTGTTTCCCAACCCACCTGGATTTGGTGCCTTAGACTCAAGCTGCAAAATTTCCTTTAGACTTGTCATTTCCAGGGTGATAAAACAAGTAAGAGAGTCAGGATTTAAATGCCGGTCTGAGAGACTCGAAGGTCATGATTTGAAAGGAAATGGGAGGAGAGAAAGCTGGCATCTATTTGATGACCTACTTCATGTCAAAGATTCTTTGTGTTATGATATCGGACCTTTAAATATTCACGAGACCTCAGGTGTTATCTTCTCAACCTAGAAAGCGAAGCTCAGAATGTTTACATGACTTGGCTCAGACCGCTCATCGATTACAGTGTGGAGCTAAGATTCAAATTCAGGAACTGCCATGTTATCTTTAACAGAGAGTTTTTTATAATCAACTTTAGCTGGTATAACTAGCCACCTATAGGGTCCAGGCAGTCATTTGAGCCTGCCTTAAATGTCACATTTCACCGGAAGCCAGTGTAAGGCTCACCCGTGGTTCTGGCACATCGCAGCCCTGGGCATGATCCTCCTAGTTTCCCAATCTGTCAGTTTCATGCTAATATCCAAGGCTTCCTGGAGAACTAACAATCTCCCTCCAGCCTCCTCCTTTCTGAAATGACATTTGAGTCCCATTTCATCATCCATGACAACAGCAGCTTCCTAAATCAGTGGTTTTCATGAAATGTGCTTTAATACTCCAAGCAATAACCTTAGAGGTACTTACAGAGGTGTTAAATTGCCTCAGTCTCTCACAAGCCTTTTATTTATTCATGGGTTAGAGTGTCGTTGATTATATCTTCCTGGATTTAGCAACTCACCAAGAGAGGGTGTCTTTGTGGGAGTTACCAGTCCATGGAATCAAAGGGAGTGTCAGGGAGGGTTGGACCAGGTCATGACCAGGTCACAGGGCAGCCTTCTCCTGTGTTCACGCTGCGAGGTGGCTGGACCATCCTGCTCCTGAACCGAGCCCCTCGCTACTCAGTGAAGCCCTTGCCTGTTGCCCAGTCCAGGCTCTGGAAGATGACGCTGTGTTCTATGTACATGCCCAGGGCTGGGACCACGCAGACCCTGAGTCTGAATCCTGCTCTAAGGATAGAATCTGGGGCCATGTTTCAAGTAAATATTCCTAACTTTCCTCAGCTGCAAATAGAGTTGAAAATCTGAATTCCTGTTTTCTAAAGGTTGGTGTGAAGGTCCACTGAGATCATGTGTGCTTGGCGCTAAGCACATAGTGAGTCCTCAGTAGATGTTAGTTATGCCATCATCATCATCATCATCACTAGCATCTGCTCCCCGTTGCATCATCTGACTGAATGTAATTTGTAGTTACTGTCAGTGTATTATTATATGCACTCTGTTATATTATATATATACTTTGCCATTGTTGGGGTCCTACCACAAGCTTAGTGGCATAAATGAGACACATTTATTAGCTCACAGGTCTCTGCTTAGAGCATCACAGGGCTGAAATCCAGGTGCTGATCAGGTGCATCCTCACCTGGGTCTTGGGCTCCTCTTCTGAGGCCATTTCAGTTTGCTGGCAGATTTCAGCTCCCATGCTTATAGGGCTGAGGTCCCTGTTGCCTTGCTGGCTGGCAGCCGGGGACCATTCTCAGCTTTCAGGGACCACCCACGTTCCTTGCATGTGGCCCTCCTCATCTTCAAAGCCAACAAGGGAGAATGTCACTTGTGCCAAATCCTTCACAGGCTTCAGATCTCCCACTTCCTCTGACCTCTGTTCCCAGATTTAAAGGGAATCATGAAGTCAGGTCCACACAGATAATCTGCCTTTCTTAAAGTCAAGTGTGCCATGTAAGATAACCCAAGCCATCATATTCTCAGTCCCTAGGACTAAGCAGACCCAGGGAATCTTGGGGGTCACCTTAGATTCTATGTGCCATCATAGGCTTATACAGGGGTGTTGTGAATAGACCTCCTCCATGCTACTTAGTACTTACTGAACAGGTGCTTATTTTCTTGTTTTCATTTTCAGTGTTAATCTTGTTCTCAATCAGGCTTCTGTTTTCTCAGTATCAACTCTGCTTTCTCACTCTTTTAAGTTACAAGAAAAGGCAGTTGAATCTCTGCAAACATCAAAGATTTATCGGTTCTTTTGTACGTTTGGATTGAATAACCTGATGGAGGTCGTGGCTAAGCTGGAACCATTTGGGAAACCATGGTTCCATTGGAAAGATTTTCAACATGTTCGCCTCAGGCAGAATCAAATATTTTTCCAGATGAAAATAGTTTGCCCTTTGCAATTGTGATTCTGAAACTGGGCTCAGAAAACTCTTCCCAGTAGGAATGGAGGTAAAGAAGAGCTGGAGATAAATCTACCTTCTTTCTAGTTTGGCCATGTTAGTGTTGGTGCAGGGTGCATGGAGAAGAATTGGGCTTTTCTGATGGATTCATCCAGAGAAGAGTCTCATTCATCCACTGCTTCCCACCAGACCTTGTGCTGGACCACAGGGATACAGCTGTGAGGAGCGCAGAGTGGACCTCACTCTGAAAGCAGCTGTCAAGAGGAGAGGCTGCCGATGGCACGTAGACCCGCATATCAGATGATTTCAGACAGGGGTAAATGCCATCAGGAAATGAACAGGGTGGGAACTTGAATAGAATTTGTATCCTACTGTTGTGTGAAACGGAGAAGGCAATGGCATCCCACTCCAGTACTCTTGCCTGGAAAATCTCATGGGCGGAGGAGCCTGGTGGGCTGCAGTCCATGGGGTCGCTAAAAGTCGGACAGGACTGAGCGGCTTCACTTTCACTTTTCACTTTCATGCATTGGAGAAGGAAATGGCAACCCACTCCAGTGTTGTTGCCTGGAGAATCCCAGGGACGGGGGAGTCTGATGGGCTGCGGTCTATGGGGTCGCACAGAGTCGGATACAACTGAAGTGACTTAGCAGTAGCAGTTGTGTGAAAATTGAATAAATCTTAATTATGTTGAATTGGCTCATGGTGCTTTTCAGGTCTACTATATCCTTCTACTTTTCTGTATTCATTCTACTAAGTTTTCAGAATTTGACATTGAAACTCCAACTAAAGATCTTAATTTATCTACTTAAAAAATAATTGTAATATATCATGGAACTGTATGTAACTTTGTTCTGTATTTTCCAAGTCTCCTGTCAATGTGTTATCATGCCTTCATAATTTATTTTTTAATATAAATTTATTTATTTTAATTGGAGGCTAATTACTTTATTGTAGTGTTTTTTGCCATACATTGACATGAATCAGCCACGGGTGTACATGTGTTCCCCATCCTGAACCCCCTCCCACCTCCCTCCCCATCCCATCCCTCTGGGTCATCCCAGTGTACCAGCCCTGAGCACCCAGTCTCATTCATTGAACCTGGACTGGCGATCCTTTTCACATATGATAATATACATGTTTCAATGCCATTCTCCCAAATCATCCCACCCCCGCCCTCTCCCACAGAGTCCAAAAGACTGTTCTATACATCTGTTTCTCTTTTGCTGTCTCATATACAGGGTCATTGTTACCATCTTTCTAAATTCCATATATATGCGTTACTATACTGTATTGGTGTTTTTCTTTCTGGCTTACCTCACTCTGTATAATAGGCTCCAGTTTCATCCACCTCATTAGAACTGATTCAAATGCATTCTTTTTAATGGCTGAGTAATACTCCATTGTGTATATGTACCACAGCTTTCTTATCCATTCGTCTGTTGATGAACATCTAGGTTGCTTCCATGTCCTGGCTATTATAAACAGTGCTACAATGAACATTGGGGTACACGTGTCTTTCAATTCTGGTTTCCTCGGTATGTATGCCCAGCAGTGGGATTGCTGGATTGTATGGCAGTTCTATTACCAGTTTTTTAAGGAATCTCTACACTGTTCTCCATAGTGGCTGTACTAGTTTGCATTCCCACCAACAGTGTAAGAGGGTTCCCTTTTCTCCCTCTCCAGCATTTATTGCTTGTAGACTTTTGGATAGCAGCCATTCTGACTGGTATGAAATGGTACCTCATTGTGGTTTTGATTTGCATTTCTCTGATAATGAGTGATGTTGAGCATCTTTTCATGTGTTTGTTAGCCATCTGTATGTCTTCTTTGGAGAAATGTCTGTTGAGTTCTTTGCATGCCTTCATAATTTAAGCAACAAAAAAAAAAAGAAAGAAAGAAAAAGAAATGGACAGGGTGGTGCCTTTGGAAGTGGCTTAGCAAGATGCTAACTATTTGAGTTGGGACTCAAGGAGGCAAATGTAAAGAAAGGCATTTTGGCTGAGATCCGAGTGAGGCAAAGGAACCAGTGCCACAGAGCCCAGCAGAGCATTCCAGGCAGGTGTTGAGTACATGCAAACATCCTGAACCTGGATGTAGACAGTGTTCAGGGAATGACTAGTACAGAGTGAGTGAAGGGGAGCAGGCTGGTCAAGGTGATGGATGACTGGGCTGAGCACCTTCACTTAGGGCTTCACAGGACATCCAGGCGCTGCCTGTTTCTCCAGGGCAGTGTGATGGGCAGACGCTGGAGGGTTAAGGAGAAGAGTGGAGTCTGACTTACTTTTTTTTCTTTTTTAGCACATTGTTTTGTTGGCTGTCCAGCATCTTTTACTTGTTTTGTTTTGTTGGCTGTCCAGCATCTTTTACTTATTTGTTTTTTAGATACAGTTTGCATACCACAACTTTTTTGTACTTCCCAGGCGGCACTAGTGGTAAAGAACTCTCTGCCAATGCAGGAGACACAAGAGATGCAGGTTCGATCCTGGGTCAGGAAGATCCCCTGGAGAAGGGCATGGCAACCCACTCCAGTATCCTTGCCTGGAGAAACCCATGGACAGAGGAGCCTGGCGGGCTACAGTCCATGGGGTCGCAGAGAGTCAGACATGACTGAAGCAGCTGAGCACACATGCACCCCAATATTTACCTTTTTAAAGTGTACAATTGAATGATCTTTAATATTTTCACAAGAGTGTGTGACCATCACTGCTTGGTCTGATTTACTTTCTTAAATGATAGTTCTGGCCGTTGTGTGGATGGTATGGAATGAGGCGAGGAAGCTCCTTCGGGGAAACCGAATGGTAGCTGGACCAGGGCAGCAGTGGTGATGGGGGAGCACAGATGTTTCTGAGGCTTCCAGTTTTCCAAATTGGACACATGCATAAGCTATGAGGCTGGACAACCTGACTTTGGATCTGCCCCTTTCTACTTACCCTAACCATGGACAAATCACTTAATTGAGCTGAGCCTCAGCTTCCCAATCTGAAAAATGGGAACATGAATAACCACCTTGTGTGTTTACTCTGAAAACCAAAGAAGATAAAATACACACACGTCCAAGCACAGCGCCCAGGAAATGGTGTGTTCTGTGTCAGTTTTCTTTTGTTTGAGATCACTCTGTCCCACCCTCAGAAGGCAGCCCCACTTGAAGGGCGGGTCTCAAGAACCCTGTTCAGGCATTCCCTGTCATTCAGTTCAGTTCAGTTCAGTTCAGTCACTCAGTCGTGTCCGACTCTTTGCAACCCCATAAATCGCTGCACGCCAGGCCTGCCTGTCCATCACCAACTCCCGGAGTTCACTCAGACTCACGTCCATCGAGTCAGTGATGCCATCCAGCCATCTCATCCTCTGTCGTCCCCTTCTCCTCTTGCCCCCAATCCCTCCCAGCATCAGAGTCTTTTCCAATGAGTCAACTCTTCGCATGAGGTGGCCAAAGTACTGGAGTTTCAGCTTTAGCATCATTCCTTCCAGAGAAATCCCAGGGCTGATCTCCTTCAGCATGGACTGGTTGGATCTCCTTGCAGTCCAAGGGACTCTCAAGAGTCTTTTCCAACACCACAGTTCAAAAGCATCAGTTCTTCGATGCTCAGCCTTCTTCACAGTCCAACTCTCACATCCATACATGACCACTGGAAAAACCATAGCCTTGACTAGACGGACCTTTGTTGGCAAAGTAATGTCTCTGCTTTTCAATATGCTATCTAGGTTGGTCATAACTTTCCTTCCAAGGAGTAAGCGTCTTTTAATTTCATGGCTGCAGTCACCATCTGTAGTGATTTTGGAGCCCAAAAAATTAAAGTCTGACACTGTTTCCACTGTTTCCCCATCTATTTCCCATGAAGTGATGGGACCGGATGCCATGATCTTTGTTTTCTGAATGTTGAGCTTTAAGCCAACTTTTCCACTCCTCTTTCACTTTCATCAAGAGGCTTTTTAGTTCCTATTCATTTTCTGCCATAAGGGTGCTGTCATCTGCATATCTGACAGAGTTAATTTCCTAAGCCTGGAGTGGAAGAACTTCTGGGGTTTCATCCACCAAGGGAAAACCATTTTTCATGGAGATGGGAGAATTGTCACAATTCTGACTCCCTCGCCACCAAGCTGTGTGGTCTTGGGTGGGCAAGTCACAGCTCTTCTGAGACTCCGTTTTCCCATTTACAAAAGGAAGTCTCTATCAGCATTCAGCTGTGTATGCCTGGGGGATAAACTAGAGGTGACAGTCCTTACTTATAAGGTGACCTTATGTCCTGGTTTGTCCAGGTCTGTTCCAGTTTTCTCTTGCTGTCCCAGCATAATTATTAATAGCTCTGTCTTTCATGATCAGAAGTGGGCTGGTTTGGACAATAAACTATTTGGTCAATCAGTTTATCCACGTCATCACTTTTCCCGCAGGTCAAGTTAGACCTTTTCCTTTATTGCTTCAACTGAAATATTGAAAATGCCAGGTTCTGACAATTTAAGAGCAATTTTGGAGATCTTCCGGGTGTTTTTCAATTATTAAAAGAATATTTGCTTCTCTGCCTTTAAAATCTAGTCAGCATAAGATGTGATTCCATTGTTTATGTATAACTATCTAACTTATGTTATATATCTGTATTAAATTTCTATACATTATTAATAATAGCAAACTTTTCTCTGTGTCCTCAGGCTGAAGCTTAAAAGAAATGGGTTTAGGGGGTGGGGAGCAGGGTGAATTGGTATCTCTCTTAAGCAGTGAGTAAGGGTGATGTCTTCATGTATGAGATGAATGGAAGGAAACATGATGGAGGTCTCGGCTTTTTTTCTCCTATCAGAAGTCTAAATGGGGAGGGACTTCCCTGGCCATCCAGTAGGTTAAGACTGTGTTTCCACTGCACTGGGTGTGGACTTGATCCCTGGCCAGGAAACTAAGATCCCACATCCCTCATGGTGTGGCCAAAATATGAAAATAATTAACTTTAAAAACATCTCCAGTTGACTTTTTTTAAAAAGTCTAAGGGCGGAAACCAAAATTCCACTGATACTTTTAGAGTAGGGTGTCCAGGTGATTTATTAGTTCAGGTTTGACACTTATAGGGCTTCCCTGGTGGCTCAGATGGTAATGAATCTGCCTGCAATGCAGGAGAACTGGTTTTGATCCCTGAGTTGGGAAGATCCCCTGGAGAAGGGAATGGCTACCCACTCCAGTATTCTTGCCTGAAGAATTCCATGGACAGAGCAGCCTGCCTGGCTACAGTCCATAGGGTCGCAAAGAGTGGGACAAGACTGAACCACTAACACTTTCACTTTTTTGATGCTGATGCTCAGAGATAACCCAGAATGTATCCTAGATAGATGCTCTGGGCTAGCTCACATGCCCTAGCAGAATATTGAGGTTGACCTGGCAACTCTCACGTAAACTTAAGATTTAATGTTTTCCATGCCAGCATCTGAGTAGAAATAAATTTATGAAATGGACTCATGGAATCCGGATTAAATAGCAAGGGAAAATGAAAATAGGGAAGAAGATTTGCTTCTGAGAACATTCAAATCCAGTCATGGAATATGCTTCTGGTTGCTATTTGGCAGAAACTGATTTTGAAAACATGAGTTTTTTTGTTTATATCTGATGTAGTTTTGCTTCTCATTTAAAAAAAATTTTTGGAATAATTTTATTTATTTGTATTTGGCTGTGCTGGGTCTGCCTTGCTGCTTGGGCTTTGGTCTAATTGCGATGAGCAGAGGCTACTCTCTAGTTGCAGTATGCGGGCTTCTCATTGCCGTGGCTTTTCTTGTTGCAGAACATGGGCTTTAGGGTGCAGCCGTGGCTCCTGGGTGGGCTCTAGAGCACAGGATCAGAACTTGTAGTGCAGGGGGTTAGTTCTTCCCCAACAGGGATCGAACCCAGGTCTCCTGCATTGGCAGGTGGATTCCTTACCACTGAGCCACCTGGGAAGTCCCTGCTTCTCACTTTTGGACAGACTCCTGTTATCTCAGCTGGTGCTGTGACTGTGTTCCTGCCTGGGTATGGGTAGTATTAATTGGGAACACTTCGGGTCACCAGTAAAATTGGCTTAGAGGAGAAGATTTTATTTTTCTCACATAACGAGATATATGAGGCAAGCAGCTGCTGACATTTGTTCAACAGCTTAGCAATGGCAGAGCCAGTGTCTGAATGATTGTCTTGGCTTTTACCTCTTGTTGGTTACGTAATCATCATAAAACACAGCACATACAAGTATTAAACCCTTGTTACAGGACAGAGGGAAGATACAGAAAGCCTTTTATAAGGAAAAGCCAAAAGCCTTCCTGCCTCATCTCATTGGCCAGAACTATGTCACATGACCACCCAATCTACAGGGATGCTGTAGAATTAATGGAGTTAATGTTTGAGGCTGTTCTTAATGGAATAGGGTGTCCGTTAGTAATGAAGAGAAGAGAATAAAGGCTATTAGTTGACTCAGAACATCTGCTACAAGGGTACATGTCAGTGATGATATTGTTACTTGTTCAGTTGCTGAGTTGTGTCTGACTCTTCGTAACCCCATGGAGTGCAGCATGCCAGGCTTCCTTGTCCTTGTCCTTCACCATCTCCCAGAGTTTGCTCAAACTCACATCCATCACATTGGTGATGCCATCCAATCATCTCATCCCCTGTCGCCACGTTCTCCTCCTGCCCTCAATCCTCCCAAGCATCAGTCTTTTCCAATGAGTCGGCTCTTCACATCTGGTGGCCAAAGTATTGTTACTTAAGGACCGTATTTTAGCAGCTGGGGATATAAACATGTTCTGACCAAGTGCTTGCTTTGTGCCCATGGTTTTGATTGCTCAAGTCAAAATAGTAGTCAATGCTCTTAAAGAGTTTAAAGTTAAGTTCTTAGTTCTTATTGTGTCCATATGACCTAGCCCAGTTCTAGAAGCATAGTAGACCCTGAAGAGGCGTGATGCAGAGTTTATTTGTGGAACAATTAGCGTGAAACTATCGACTGTTGAGTCTGTGATGCGTAGGCCAGCATCCCCTGGGAGCTTGTCAGAAATGCAGTCTCTCAGGCCCCACAGAATCAGAGTGTGCCACTTAACAAAATCCCAAGGGATTCCTGTGCACATCAACTACTGAGATGCTCTGGGACTACAGTAATGCTCCAAGTATTGATAGCCTGATCACATTTGCAGAAACAGGAATACAGACGGACAGCTGCACAGGTGGGTTTTCCTGTGGTTCAGGGAGGCAGGAGTCACCAACTTTTTTGGCATCGGGGACCAGTTTCTCGGAAGATAATTTTTCCATGGACCAAGGTGGGACAGGGTTTCTGGATGATTCAAATGCATTACATTTATTGTGCACTTTATTGCTAATCTAATGCCTCCACTGATCTGACAGGAGGTACTGGTCCAAGGCCCGCAGTTTGGGAACCCCTGCAGGGAGGAATAAGCATATGCTAAGGAGTCGTTTGTCTATGCTTTAGACCCACACCTTTCCACGTCCTGGTTGGAAAACCTTCACTGACTTCCTGGTGTCTGAAACTCCGTCTCACCTGCTGGAAATTACTGGAATGGTTATTATTTCCCACAAGGAAGTTGTAAGGGATGGGACATCCCAAGTGTTGAGCACCGTGTTTTATATGTTATGGGAGCCCAGTCAATGCAAATTTCCTTTTGAAAAACGTTCAAAGTTAGAACTGTCATGCAACCTTCAGGATTATTGCCACTGAGGACTGAGGGAAGGAGCTGAGGACCACTGTGGCTTCAAACCATAAAGGCAGAGTGTGATGGAACAATGGAAGGTGCCCTGGAATATGGGAAAGAGTTGGAGAGGACATCACACGTCAAAGGAAAGGTTTAAACGCATCTGCAGAGGGACCCAGCTGTCTAAGTGCATGAGTTTCCCAGGGCTGCCGTAGCCAAGCACCATGCACTGCGTGGAGAACACCACATATCCATTCCCGCACAGGTCTGGAGACCAAAGGTCCAAAGTCCAGTTGTCGGCCGCGCCATGCTTTCTTGGAAGGCTCGAAGGAGGAACCTGCCTTGCTGCTTCTTGCTCCTGGGGTTTCCTGGCCGTTCCTGGAGTTCCTTCTGTGGCTTGTAGATTCATCACCCTGGTGCCCTGGCCATCTGCTCCCTGAATGTCTTCACCTCTTCTTCCCTCTAGGCGTGTCTGTCTCTGTGTCCAGATTCTCCTTTTTTATAGTGAAACCAGTCCTATTGGGTTAGGGCCCACCCTAATGACTTCATTTTAACTTTATCTCCAGGAAGACCCAATTTCCAAATAAGGTCACATATTGGGGTAGTGGGGATTGGGACCCAACATATCTTTTATTGTTGTTTGGTCGCTAAGTCACGTCCGACTCTCCACAACCACGTGGACTGCAGCACGCCAGGCTCCCATCCTTCACTGTCCCTGGGGTTTGCTCAAATTCACGTTCATCTTTTAATGGGGGACAAAGTTCCACCCAGACTACTAAACAAGGATTCTGGGTGAGAAGTGGATGCAATTCTAGAGGGGATAGGGGTGGTTGAGGCTATACAACCTAGTATTGCCTATAGGACCACAGCATAATGTTAAAAAAGAAAATGAAGGGGATTTCACTGACAATTTGGTGGTTAAGACTCCATGCTTCCAGTGCAGGGGGTGAGATTGATCCCCGGTGGGGGAACTAAGATCCCATATGCCACATGGCACACCCTCCTTAAAAATGTATAAGAGTATCAATAAATAATAAAAGAAAACCAGATTTGAAAACCACCAGTAAAATGTAGTGCTTTTTTTTTAAACCAAAGACTAGCGTGGCCATGATTTTTAGGAATCATGTCTTTCCATTGTTCTGGTGCCTGGTGTGCCTATGTGTGTGCTCAGTCATATCCGACTCTTTGTGACCCCCTGGACTGTAGCCCGCCAGGCTCCTCTGTCCGTGGGATTTCCCAGGCAAGAATACTGAAGTGGGTGGCCATTTCCTCCTCCAGGGGATCTTCCCCACCCAGGGATGGAACCTGTGTCTCTTGCATCTCCTACATTGGCAGGCAGATTCTTTACCACTGCGCCACCTGGGGAGCCCCTGGTGCCTGAGGCTTGAGATGAATTGTCATCTCTCTGCTTTCAAAATAATGTCACAGGGACCTCCCTGAGTGAGTGGCAGGAAGACACACTGTAAGAAAATCTCCTGTGACTTAATATGGAGAGAGATTGGAGGGTTGTTGTGTTTTGTGTGTGTGTGTGTGTGTGTGTGTGTGTGTGTTTCTTTTCTGTCTGTGGCGGCAGCAGCAGCTGTATCTTTCTCAGCGGTGACAGGCTGAGAAATTGGAAGATGAATTTCGGCTGGGCGCGTGGGTGTGATTTCTCTTTTCTCGGGGGCGGGGAGGGAGGGCGCTTCATCCTGGAAGGTACAGAGCTGTTTTTATCCTGGCCTGGGAAATTGAAGAAGCAACTGCCAGTGTGCAAATGAGAGCTTTGCAGCAGCCTCCAGGGGTCCTTCCTGCTGGGAGCCCTGGGGAGGTGCCAATTTGAGTACTGATTGGATCCCCTGCCCCCGAGGGGGGCAGCCTTGGGGGAAAGTGGGGAGGGGCCTTTGGTCCTGTCACCCGTAAACAGGTGAGACAGATCCATCATGGCCCTGAGGCAGAGAAGCAAACAAGTTTGTTATTGACAAACTTGGCTTCCCAGATGGAAAGTGAGTGATCAGACCCCATCCTGCCCTTCCCAGAGCCTGCAGCTCTTCTGCATTGGAGTGTTCTGTGAAAGATGCCAATTATGTGCATTAGTATACTTGCCAGCTCCCTCCCTGCAAGTCTCCTTGTAGGAGATGGTGGAATATCCTTAGTCTTAATGCAGTCAGCCTAAGGCTTCTGTCTACCCTGCCATGTTTCGTCCTGTGGCAATGCCGTATTTCCTTCCTTATGCAATATATTTAGTGACAAGAACATGCCTCTTGGAAGATCTAGGTGTGTCCCTCCCCGCCCCCTCCACCCACCCACCACCACCCTCTGCTCTTCCTGAATGCTCCTTTCAGTCCTGTTCATTCCCATGGCTTAACTGACCTCCTGCTAGCTCTCGACTTTCACATTTCTAGCTCCAAACCAGATTCCCTTAGAAATTCCAGCATGTGTTTGCTGACTAGCCAACACCCTCTGGAAGCTGCCCCACAGGCACCTCAGACACAGTCTTCAAAATTAGTCTCATTACCTTTCTTCCAAAGTTTCTTCTGTACCAAAACCCTGCAGTAAAAAGCAATACCATCTTAACCATGCTCTCCTCCACACCCTGCGGCCTCTGTCGCTCCATGCTTTTTACTGAAGCTGTGAAGTCATGTTAGCTTTAAGTCTTCCATGTATTTTGCGTTGGCCTCCTCTTCCTGCCATTGCCGCTGGCTTGGTTGAGTCCTTCATCAGTATTCTCCTGGGAAAATCTGTACCAGCAGCACCTTTCATGCTGTTCTTCACCCCACTTGGAGAAAGATCTTTATGAAACAGGAATGTGATCATAATTGCATGTAAAATGCTTTGTCAGGGAGGAAAAACTTTTCCTATATCCTCTCAGTTTCTGTACTTAGGACCTGCAAATTAAATTGACAGGTGACAGAGTAGCAGGAAAAAAGGCAGACTTCATTAACATAAGATCACAGGAGCTTGCAGAAAATGTGGCTCAAAGAAGTGATTAAAATGGAGGGCTTATACACCAAGTTAATAGGAAAAGGATAAGGGGAGAAAATGGGTTTCCCTAGTAGCTGAGATGGTAAAGAATCCGCCTGCAATGCACGAGACCCAGGTTCGATCCCTGGGTCAGGAAGATCCTCTGGAGAAGGTAATGGCTACCCACTCCTGTATTCTTGCCTAGAGAATTCCATGGACAGACCATGGGGTTGCAAAGAGTCAGACATGACTGAGTGACTAACACATTACACAAAGGGGAGAAAGGATACTTACTTTAAAAAGTATGACTTTGGAGAAAGAAAAATGGGTCTCAGGAGAATAGATGGGAGTTGTGACAGTTTTGTGACAATGTTTGTTTATGCAGTTTCTCATCCCAATACTGATTTCTAGTCTCTGGTGCTAGGAATCAGTCTTCCCCTGGTATAGGAAACCTCTTTTGAAAAGGGGAACTTAGGGCAGCTGTATTCTCTTGGAAGGCTCTGCTTTTAGGTAGATGAGGGTGGGGAGTTCAGACAAAGCCCTTATTGCATCTTTTGATTCTCAAATGTCTTCAGCCTAAAATAATTTTAAATGCCTCCGTGTACATTCTGGCACCTTCATTGTCAATGGCTCTCTATTATCTGCAAGATAAATGCTCAGCTCCCTAACAGGATGTATCAAGCTGGCTAGGATTTGACCTCCATTCCTGTGGTTCCTTTTCACAGAAGTCCTTTCCTGTCTCCTCTGCCTGCCTCTCTTTCTTTCCTTTTAAGAGTCTGCTGAGGGCTATCTGTGGAAAGACCCTTCCAGGCCTTCTCAGGCTGGGGAATGTGCCTCTCCTCAGCTGTACCCTAAGGCTCTCTCATCCTCAGCTTTGACCACAGTGAACCGAAAATATGTCTGTTTATCAGATAACAGTAAAAATGAGCGCTACCCTTTCTGCATGTTCACTATGTCTATACACTTTTTTGAGTGTTCCCATGAAGTAATTAATTTACAATTCACAACAGCTCTCTGACACAAATACTAGGTTGTGAGCTTCTCGAAAGAAAGGGCTGTTGCTTTCGAGATTGTGTGTCCTCTGTGACCAGTTCTACACCAGGCACATAATAGGTGCTCAGTAAACATTTTCTTTCATAAATGAGTGAACAGATGGGTGGATAAGTGAATTATTCTGTGTTACATGGTGTCTGTTTGTCCATATTCTTTAATAAAATTCATCATTTGTCCCTCTGAGGCCTGAGTAGTTTGAGCTCTTGAGGAAAAAAAGCCCACTAGGTTAGAAATCATGTGAACTTCATTTGTGTAAATCAAATCAGTTTCCCCAGAGGCAAAACTGCCTGGGTTTTAACTAAATGTATGACAACTTAACGGAAGCTCCCTCTGACTAATTGCCATAGCTTTGGTTTTTTCAACACTATTTTACACCAGAGGAGTTTTCATCAAAATTAGCTTACTCACTGTTGGGGGAACTAAACACAGTCTTCTTGGATTTAGTATTTTTGTTGTTGTTTTTGTTAACTTCTGTGTGAACTCAGTCCTGCTTCTTAATTTCTCACCTTCTCCAAGTCTGAGCAATATCTACAGTTTATGAAACACGGAAGGCTCTGCTAGACAGAGGGTGATGGGTTTGTAGTCTTCTTATGGGCAAATGGATAAACTGGAATGCCCATGTAATCTGCTATCCATAATATAAAGTCTCCCATAAAATCATGGATGATGGGGGTCGGGAAAAGAGGAATTCCCTTCTAATATCATGGAAGGCCAAAGTTTCAAAACCCTTTTGTAAATAAAGGTTTGTATAAAGTCAGTGATTTTGATCACTCTGAGAGTGTTTCCAAAAGGTGGACCCAGAATTGTATCCTCCTCATGGAGTTCACTTTTGCCTAGTGTGTAAAATTGGAGCATTCTGCCTCTGTGCTTCTTGGAAGTTACTCTAATCTGGGCCTTGACCACTTGTCAATTTATTACTTTAATATTGATTGATTTATTCTTGGCTGCACTGGGTCTTCCTTGCTGCACGCAAGCTACTCTCTAGCTGTGGTGTGCAGGCGTCTCCTTGTGATGTTTCTCTTGTCGGGGAGCATGGGCTGTAGAGTCCGCAGGCTCACTGGTCGTTGCACACAGGCTTACTGCTCTGTGGCATGTGCGATCTTCTCAGACCAGGGGTGGAACCCGTGTTCCCTGCTTTGGCAGGTGGATTCTGAACCACTGGACCACCAGGGAAGTTCCTATTACCACTAAGCCATGACTTCCTAACCTGCCTCTGCACTTGTAGACACACACATACACATTCTTGTCTGCCAGCAATGGATGAAAACACCCCATAATATGCTATTCCAACTCACCATTGCATCCTTAAGAATACCTCTCTGACTGCTTCTAGCATAGGAAAGCAGATTCCCAGGGTAGGGAGAAGCCTCAACATCACTTGTTCTAGGCCCCCACGTGCCAGTTGAATCTCCTTGCTGATGTCCATGGAGGGGAATACCTTACTTCCAAGGTGGTCAGTGCTCCCAGGGGTCAGCTCTAGCTCTAAATTCCTCGTTTCATGCAAATCCCTTCGACCTGGACTTAGGCTCATAACCAGTGGCCTACTGGTAAATATTTCAAAATTTCTCTTAAAGAAAAACACTGATTTGTAGCATTTGCCACTTTTGATGGTGTTGATACTCCCACTGTGGCCAGGTTCAGGCAACCAATGTAAAGTATCAAATCAGAGTTGAGAAGTGAAGTGAAAGTTGTTCAGTCATGTCCAACTCTTTGCGACCCCATGGAGTATAGCCTGCTAGGTTCCTCTGTCCATGGGATTCTCCAGGCAAAAATACTGCAGGCAAGAATGGGTAGTCATTCTCTTCTCCAGAGGATCTTCCAATCCAAGGATAAAATGCAAATCTCCTGCATTTCTTTACCACTAAGCCACCAGGGGAGTTGGGAAGGAGTGCACATAATTGGCTCTTGCAAAACAGTGTGAAGAGGCCCCAGGACACCATTGCTACCCAGTTGGCATCACATGTAAGCAGAGTAAATATCTGCTGTAGCATCCCAGGTCTCCGATGTGAAGCCCAGACATTCACCCTCTCTGTCTTCTCTGTATCCTAAATTGCACCCAATCCTACTTGCTCCTGATGAGTCTTTAGCAGCACCTAAGGCTCTGCATTGTCTTCCCAGCCACCGGTTCCCTTTTGCTCCCAGAATATGAGTCCAGTGATCTTTCTAGACTGACCACCTGACTTCCTCTGGCATGTTTCCATTCTGGCTCCAGTTCACAGAGGGACACAGCACTAGTTACTTCTATCTTTATCTCATTCCATCCCTATTAGAGATGTGAAGATATTTTAAAAGTTCTTTTCATTTGGACACAATATTCCTGGCTGTGACTTCTACCAACAGAGCGTATTTATTTTTCCCTCCTAGGTGCTCACACAGAACAAGCCCTGCTGTGGCTCATCACTTCCTGATTTGCAGACGGGACAAACAGGGGGATCTATTCTGTCTTAACTTTAGCATGAATACTTTATTAATGCAGCCTCCTCTTTTCAATTGTAAGCCCAGAGAGGACCCATGTCCACTCTGTTTATCATCATATTAGTGCCTGGCATAATGCTGGAAATATTGTAGATAGTCAATAATGAGAACTGCCCATTCCTTCAGGCCTTCATTCATTCATTCATTCTGCCAGTTGATGGCAATAGCACCCCACTCTAGTACTCTTGCCTGGAAAATCCCATGGATGGAGGAGCCTGGTAGGCTGCAGTCCATGGGGTTGCTAAGAGTCGGACACAACTGAGCGATTTCACTTTCATGCATTGGAGAAGGAAATGGCAACCCACTCCAGTATTTTTGCCTGGAGAATCCCAGGGATGGGGGAGCCTGTTGGGCTGCTGTCTATGGGGTCTCACAGAGCTGGACATGACTGAAGTGACTTAGCAGCAGCAGCAGTAGCCAGTTGATGGAATTACCATTATGCACAGTAGGTGACTATAAGCAGAATGGAAAGTTAAGACAGAGCAGTGTTGAAAACTCAAAAAATATCTGCATCCACTTGTTATTGACATGTACACACTGCTATATTTAAAATGGATAACCAACAAGGACCTCTTGTATAGTGCATGGAACTCTGCTCAGTGTTATGTGACAACCTGGATGGGAGGGGGATTTGGGGGAGACTGAATACATGAGAAATGCTGGACTGGAAGAAACACAAGCTGGAATCAAGATTGCCGGGAGAAATATCAATAACCTCAGATATGCAGATGACACCACCCTTATGGCAGAAAGTGAAGAGGAACTCAAAAGCCTCTTAATGAAAGTGAAAGAGGAGAGTGAAAAAGTTGGCTTAAAGCTCAACATTCAGAAAACGAAGATCATGGCATCTGGTCCCATCACTTCATGGGAAATAGATGGGGAAACAGTGGAAACAGTGTCAGACTTAATTTTTGGGGGCTCCAAAATCACTGCAGATGATGACTGCAGCCATGAAATGAAAAGACGCTTACTCCCTGGAAGGAAAGTTATGACCAACCTAGATAGCATATTCAAAAGCAGAGACATTACTTTGCCAACAAAGGTCCATGTAGTCAAGGCTATGGTTTTTCCTGTGGTCATGTATGGATGTGAGAGTTGGACTATGAAGAAGGCTGAGCACCAAAGAACTGATGCTTTTGAACTGTGGTGTTGGAGAAGACTCTTGAGAGTCCCTTGGACTGCAAGGAGATCCAACCAGTCCATCCTGAAGGAGATCAGCCCTGGGATTTCTTTGGAGGAAATTATGCTGAAGCTGACACACCAGTACTTTGGCCACCTCATGCAAAGAGTTGACTCATTGGAAAAGACTCTGATGCTGGGAGGGATTGGGGGCAGGAGGAGAAGGGGACGACGGAGGATGAGATGGCTGGATGGCATCACTGACTCGATGGACGTGGGTCTGAATGAACTCCAGGAGTTCATGATGGACAGGGAGGCCTGGCATGCTGCGATTCATGGGGTCACGAAGAGTCAGACACGACTGAGCGACTGAACTGAACTGAACTGAATACATGTATATGTATGGTGTCAGTCCCACCTGAAACTATCACAACATTGTTAATCAGCTATACCCCAATACAAGATTAAAAGTTGTTTTTTTGTTTTTTTTTTTTTAGAAAAAAGTATCCAAGTCAAGGTATTTGAGTGGCGCATGGACTGGGGACTGGCTCATTTTTCAGCTACTTAGGGAAAGGATTGTTCTGTTCCCTTTGGATCAATTAGCCATAATGAATCTAATTTTAACACTTTTCAGAGCTAGAGAAAATGGCAAAATGAGAAGTTTTGCCTTGAGTTTGGTTCTTGAGGGTACGGCATGTTCCTGCTGATTGACAAACTGGTGCATCGGACTCCATTAATTGAGACCGATTAGTTGGTGGACGGGGTGCAGGTGAGAATTAGAGAGAAGCAAGGAAGAATGCTCTTCAGAAGGATGTCTCCTCATGTTCAAGGGCATCCAGACTCTCAGAGTCTCCACCACATGAAGGGAGGCCCAACAGCCACCAGCCTGAGCCTGGGCTAATCAATCCATCGAATTAAATTTTAAAAAGCAGTTAATCCTGTTTATATTTGTGTGTCTGAATTTTAATTATAGGCCATCTCCATGACTTTCTGGAAGGGTACAAGTGTAAATTTTGAGTCTATAAGTTAAATCTTTTAGAAAATGAAATATTATTCTGGAGCTCAGAATTGTTATTAGATTTTAATAATTTATTTTGTATGTGCGTGTTTACCAAACATGTATTCAAGGCTTGCTGTATGCCAGGCATTGTGCTCAATACTAAGGTGTCAAAGTAAATAAGTTTCCTGCCTTCTGTAATTAGCCTCTCAAAGCATATACTGACTACATCCACATCTCCCAGGCTTTATTAAAATTTCAGATTAACCCAGTCACATTCCACACATACTAATATCAGAGCCTATCTGGGGAGTCCCAAAATGTGCATTTTAAAATACGTTCTGCAGGTCATTCTCATGCATTCTAAAGTTTGATGTCATTCATTAGAGTAAATGGGGGCTGGTGGTTCAGAAGGTAAAGAATCTGCCTGAAATGCAGGAGACCGGGGTTTGATCCCTGGGTCGGGAAGATCCGCTGGAGAAGGGAATGGCTACCACTCCAGTATTCTTGCCTGGGAAATCCCATGGACAGAGGAGCCTGGCGGGCTATGGTCCATGGGGTCACAAAGAGTTGAACATGACTGAGACCGAGCCATGACTGTAAACACAATGGTAATAGTTTGCATTTATGCTTTTTTTTTTTTTTAATGATTGCAGTATCTTGGGATTCCTACACTAAAATTCCTCCAACACCTTAATTGTAAGTAACAGAAGAGATAGCACATCTGGCCGAGGTGCTGAACTCCTCTCCCACCAGCTCTTCCTGCTGCCCCTGCTCTAAGGGCTCCCACACATTCTTCTACTTTGTACACGTCTCCATGAAAGTACTTCTCATGTGAGATTACAGTTCATGTCCGTAGTCACCTGCCTCCCTGCTGGACAGTAGGCTCCTTGAAAATGAATAGTGTCTTGTTTCTGAAATCTGAATCCCCAGGCCTCCCACATTGTTTGGTTCTTCAGTTCAGTTCAGTTGCTCAGTCATGTCCAACTCTTTGCAACCCCACGGACTGCAGCATGCCAGGCCTCCCTGTCCATCACCAACTCCCAGAGTGTACTTGTTAGGTAGTTAGAACAGGAAAAAGGAGTCCAGAATGGCGGTGGCTAAGAGACAAGGGAAAAGCCCAGGGCATCATAGATGTCAGGGGAGTGTGATCTCCTCGGTTCTGTCTCGTCACAACAAAGATTTGAAGCGACAGACATTAAAGCCCTCGGCATGTCACAGCTCTCGGACAGTCATGTTATAGTTCTTGGAAAGATCAGTTTTATTTAGAAAATAAAGGAAAATACATCCTCCAGGCATGAGGGCATGCCAACCCAAAAGATGCGAAGAGAGAGAGAGAGACAGAGCATGCGGGGGAGAGAGAGAGAGACCCCTGGCCCTTTGGCTCCTCTGTTTATATGGTTTTCTCCTCCCCTGGGCCTGCCCTGTGTAAATTGGGCCAGTCAGGAGTGCTGTTTGTTCTACCTGAGGTCCTCACTCAGGTCTTCGGACCTTCCTTTGTTCTATTTTTGAGGGCTTTTCCCTTGTCTCTTAGCTATCGCCATTCTGGACTCCTTTTTCCTGTTCTAACTACTTAACATTCTCAAACTCATGTCCATTGAGTCAGTGATGCCAGCAGGTCCTTAAAAGTACTATCTCCTTCCCTTCCTTCCTGAGAAGTGAGTCTGTCACCATTGTCTGTAGTATCTCATGTAATGCGTTTTGTTGAATGTGTGGATTTTCACGTTTGTGAATGAACAACCGAGATCGACAAAGCCCCATCACACACAGTATGCCCTTTGATGAGGTAGCCAACAATGATCACTGATATCAATATGCGGCTTTCACCAAGTGTTTGTCAATTACCAAGCACTCCTGTTCACGTTCATGATTTTTATCACATCCAAGCTGGTATTCATTTGATATTTTCCTCTTGAGGTAAACTCATTGGTTCTTGCTCCCATATTTTTTTGGGCTCCAAAATCACTGCAAATGGTGATTGCAGCCATGAAATTAAAAGACGCTTACTTCTTGGAAGGAAAGTTATGACCAACCTAGACAGCATATTCAAAAGCAGAGACATTACTTTGCCAACAAAGGTCCATGTAGTCAAGGCTATGGTTTTTCCTGTGGTCATGTATGGGTGTGAGAGTTGGACTGTGAAGAAGGCTGAGCACCGAAGAATTGATGCTTTTGAACTGTGGTGTTGGAAAAGACTCTTGAGAGTCCCTTGGACTGCAAGGAGATCCAACCAGTCCATGCTGAAGGAGATCAGACCTGGGATTTCTTTGGAAGGAATGATGCTAAAGCTGAAACTCCAGTACTTTGGCCACCTCATGTGAAGAGTTGACTCATTGGAAAAGACTCTGATGCTGGGAGGGATTGGGGGCAGGAGGAGAAGGGGACGACGGAGGATGAGATGGCTGGATGGCATCACTGACTCGATGGATGTGGGTCTGAGTGAACTCCGGGAGTTGGTGATGGACAGGGAGGCCTGGCATGCTGCGATTTATGGGGTCGCAAAGAGTCGGACACGACTGAGCGACTGAACTGAACTGAAGCAGTAGTGTCTGTGAAGTTATGCACCTGATGTGTGCAGTGATTTTCTTTTCAGATCCACATTAAGTACATAACTCAACTGACATTGCAGAAAGGTCCCTCGTATGCCACCCACAGGTACATTCCACACAGTAGAGGAGGCTTCCTGTGGCTGACTGCACCAGAGTTCCTGGTTCAGATGTTAAGCCATTCTACATGTGACTCTGATCTCTGGTGGCCTTGGCTTGAATGGCTTGGAGTGGGGCTTGGGTTCTCAGCCAGAGCCTGGGCTGGGTCACAGCTGTGAGAGCACCAGATCTTAGCCAGTAGACCAGTGGTCAGTGACAAGCGCCCTGGCCTTCGACTTTGCAGAAAAGAATTTCCACAAAGACAGAGAGTAGTGAAGCAAGTAAACTATTTAAGAGGAAAAAAGAATAGTGTATGTGTGGATAGACACACAGGCAGACCCAGGGGGAGACACAGAGTTGCTGAGTCTTGCCTTTGTGGCAGTTTGGATTACTTTTATGGGACATTTCTTCCGGGTTTCCTTTGGCCGATCATGCTGATTTGCCTGCTTCACAGTCCATACTTGGTATATCTCAGGATCCTCCCATGGGTGAGCACGCATCTCTTAGCCAAGATGGATCTTACTGAAAAGGCTTATAGGTATGGAACATCCCTTGACATGACTCCAAGGAGCCTTTTGTGTGCATGTGTGGTCGGGGAGGTCTCCTGACTTCAAGAAAAGAAATATGTGGTGTGGGCAGGGCCCAGCTTCCTCCCTTAATTGTTCTGCTATTCTCGTGTTGGAGTTTCGATCCACGAGGAATGAATCCCTGATTGTTTTACCCTGGGTGGAGGCAGGTTGGGGGGGTAGGGTAAGGGTTGGGGGTATATGGGGGGGTGGGGGTGGGGGGTGGGTTGGGGGCTGCACAGGGGGTGGAATCTGCCTCCTACCTCAGCACTTGGCTTTCTCCTCTACTATATCCAGGAAACAAGACACATCTCCCCGCCTCCAGACTTTGCTTCTCTCGGAGTGCTCCTGAATGCTCTCTCCCCCTCCAGCCCAAAGCCCACTCAGAGTATCTTCCCTTGCTCTTAGCCCACCCTGACCTCTCCCATCTTTGAGTCTAACAAGACCTTTCAACTCACAAGCAGTGATATACCAAGTATTTATTTCCCCTGCAAACAGTAGGCTTCATCACATGCTTATTCACCCAAGGAATATTTGGGGTTTTTTATATTTATTTTTTGTTTATTTATTTGGCTGTGCAGGGTCTTAGTTGTGGCACATGGGCTCTTTGTGATCCTTTTAGTTGCGTGCGGCTTGTGGGATCTAGTTCCCCGCTCAGGGATCGAACCAGGCCCCCTGCTTTGGGAGCACAGAGTCTTAGCCACTGGACCACCAGGGAAGTTCCCACGAGGAATATTTATTAACTTGCTATGAATATGCTATCCTGTAGAAATTAACTAATTTTAGGGAGCATTGTTTGCTTGTATGGATTTGGTCATCAAGGGCTTTTTGGGGTGGACTTTTTGACCAAAGGAGGAATTTCCTTCATCATAAAATATCCTTGATGTTTTTTAAAAGAGTAATACTTGAGGAAAGAAAAGTCCATCAGCTCAGGTCCCAGAGTACTTATTTCAGTCTGCTTCTGCATTCACTTTGTCGTGTCCTGAGAGTCAGCTTACCTTAGCCATGGTATTTTATGAATGCCTTGAAGATTCCTTCCTTCAGTTTTGGGAAGGAGGTGGTGGCTCTGGTCATTGTTGCTTATTTATCCCTAACTGTCCCCAGACCTTGGATCTCATGACCAAGCAGTCAGTCTAGGCTGCACAGGGCTGCTTACGAAAATAAATTCAGGGTCTGCCCATCTTTCTGCTTTTCCTTAGGCCTTGAATGGCAGGGGGCAGGTTTGGAGAAGGCATTGCAGACCTGAGTGTTTTGCTCTCAGTCAATAAACGAGCTCATCAAGTGGATCTTAGAAAAGCAGTATCTGGTGAAAAACAGAAATGTATTTGTGAGGGGGAGTGTGGTACAATGGAAAGAACCAGAAAACCAAAGAAAACACCAACAGGGTCTTGATTCTTGGGCCAGAACCCCAGGTATCCTCCTGGGCGACTTCAGGCAAAGGGTTGGACCTCTCTGGGACTGGTTCTCTTCATCTGTAAAATGCAAGAAATACATTGGATCAGTCAGGGAGATTCTTGCTTTTCTTTAGCAGCAAAATCCTTCATTCTGTTTTTAATTACATTTTGTGTTGAGCCACAGTATCCATAAGCAGATAAAAAGTAAAATGCTCTGGTTAAAGAGAATTTAGGCCAGGGCAGGGAGTTGGTGTCTTTCCCTTTCTCAAAGGAATCCAAGAACCAGAATGATGTCATCAGATTTCCATTTACGTAGCTCACAATGATTATTTTATGGAAAACAGTTTCAGGGCGCCAAGACTGCAGGCTCAGGGACCATTTATATGAGGTAGTTGTCGTGTGTAGGCAAAGAGGGAAGAGATGGGAAGTTATGTGGCTCCAGTGTAAACAGTGCTATTGCCCAGAGATGGAATGGATGTAAGCAGAGGAAGCCACCCAGGCTCCCGGGGAACAGACTGCTGCCCATCCCCCAGCCCTGTCAGGTCCCCAGTGTGGCTGATGAACCAAAACGTCACCAAGATGAAAGGAAGGACTGAGAAGCAACCCAGAACAACAGGATAGGGCTTCCCTTGTGGCTCAGCTGGTAAAGAATCCACCTGCAATGCAGGAGACCTGGGTTCAGTCCCTGGGTTGGGAAGATCCCCTGGAGAAGGGAAAGATTACCCTCTCCAGTATTCTGGCCTGGAGAATTCCATGGACTGTATAGTCCATGGGGTCACAGAGAGTCAGACTTGACTGAGCGACTTGAATTGTAAAAAAAAACCAAAAAGAAAAACAACCCAACAGGATAAGTTGGTAATTGAACAGTTGCCCTGTGAACCTTCTCATCAGATGCGGCCTGAGATTTTGGCATCACCTGGGAGCTTGTCAGGCCCCACCCTAGACCTGCGGGATCAAAATAGTTAGTAAGGTCCTCGCAATGGCACACCACTCCAGTACTCTTGCCTGGAAAATCCCATGGATGGAGGAGCCTGGTAGGCTACGGTCCATGGGGTCACTAGAGTCGGACACGACTGAGCGACTTCACTTTCACTTTTCACTTTCATGCATTGGAGAAGGAAATGGCAGCCCACTCCAGTGTTCTTGCCTGGAGAATCCCAGGGACGGGGGAGCCTGGTGGGCTACCGTCTATGGGGTCACACAGAGTCGGACACGACTGAAGTGACTTAGCAGCAGCAGCAAGTAATTCCTACGCACACAAGAGTCTGAGAAAGCCGTTAGTGGAAAACCATTTCTGGGATAGATGAGCCTGCGCTAGCTTCCCGGATGTTCCATTTGCTGGTATTGACTTCAGGCAAATCGGCCGTTTCTGAATTGTCTCACCCACATCATGGAGGCAATGATATTCCCTTCACAGAGAGTTTTGTAGGAAAGACATGCTGTAAAGTAGAGTTTAGCCCCCAGCTTACTACTGGAGCAAAAGTTGATGGTCACGAAAATAAAGGAAAACGATAATCACACACACACACACCCATTCCTCTATGGTCCAGGACTGAAGAAAGGAGTTGAGAAAGAGGTGCTGGGCCACTCTTGTGTCTCGGGTGTGAGTTTTCTGTTTTCTCTCTTCTCCAGTGAGGGAAATTCATCATACTTTCTGAGGACAAGAGAAATATTTTTAAAAAATTATTTCCAGGAAAATTGTCTCCATTTCATAATACATAGAACAAGCATGGATTTTGAATGGAAACATTTTGATTTTGACCTCCCTCTGTGCTTCCTGCCTGTGAGAAAGGAAGGGCATGCACTGATTCACCTTAGTTTTTCTCATCTGTAAAATGGGAGAATAAAGCCTTACAAGGAGTAAATGAGATAGGATGTGAAAGGAGTCTAACTCTTTTTATAAGTAGCCCTTTCTCCCTCGTTTTCTTCCACAATTGTCTTCTGCCTACCATTATTAGAGGACCCGTTTTATAAAAACTCTGGTTGCAGTTGTGGCTTGGGAGATGCACTCATTTAACAAACATTTACTGGGTGTTCGCCATGTGCCAGGTGCTATTATAGATGCTACAAATGCAACGCAACTAGGTCTGTTCATCCTTCTAGTGTATGCCTCACCTGGAGTTTACACCTGTGCTAGACACTGTCCTGGGCGCTAGGCAGGCAGCGTGCCTGGAGTTTATTCATTTGTCTGTTTCCTTCCCCATCCTGTAGATTACACCAGGGCTCTCTGAATGGGACAGAGATTTATTCTCTCCAGGAAGTAGGCAAAAGTCTGTGGCCATTTTGATGGCATTCACAAAACCTCCCTCACGTAGGTTTCAGGGATAAGATTCATTTAGCAAGGTCTTTGCATCCTCTATTGAAAATGCACCCACAACCACACACTTGGCTAGGCAAATTAATAACACAAACTAGACTGAAAATATTTAACCTCCTTAGAAGAACAAGCTGTTTTTCAAGGAGACTGGCAGGTCCATTTGCATGCAAACATTTAATGGGATGCTTTTAAATGATCCTTATCTATTTATTGAAGCAGGTCTGGCCAGACCTCTCCTTGGCATCTCCTTGTTAGCTGTGAGTTGGAGCCTCCACTGCACATGATCTGGAAATCATCAAAATGCACTTAAATGGAAGATGCTCAATACTTGGAACTTTCAGTGTTTTTACTTGGACCTTTGCCCCCAAATCACTCAGTCAGTCAGCTTTGACTGAGCTCACCGTTACAGCCAACCATGAAGAAATTGTCATTACGTGTATGTTGCACATAGTAGGCGATCAATAAGCAGCGTTGGATGAATGAACGAAGTCATTAGGTTTATTTCTTCTTCACCCTGTCTGAATACTCTCAGGATTCCTCTCCAGTGGTATGCTGCTGAATGTTAACAAGCAACCCCAAGCAGGGGCCCCATTTTGCAGCGTTTGCTGGTTTCTGTGGTGGAAATAATCCTGCTCTAATACATTTCAGACTACCAGCATGACATCACTGAACACAGAGAAGGGATGGGCACCCTTATGGAATAGTTCTACCAGACAGAAAAAAAAGATGTAAATAACCTCAAGTGCATAGATAGTGAGTGAAATATAAAATAATTTGCTAGTGATGAGTTTTGAGCATTTATTACCTTTTTAGTACAGTTTATGGGAGAAGGCAATGGCACCCCACTCCAGCACTCTTGCCTGGAAAATCCCATGGATAGAGGAGCCTGGTGGGCCACAGTCCGTGGGGTCGCTAAGAGTCAGACAGGACTGAGCAACTTCACTTTCACTTTTCACTTTCGTGCATTGGAGAAGGAAATGGCAACCCACTCCAGTGTTCTTGCCTGGAGAATCCCAGGGACGGGGGAGCCTGGTGGGCTGCCGTCTATGGGGTCGCACAGAGTCGGACACGACTGAAGCGACTTAGCAGCAGCAGCAGCAGTACAGTTTATTTCACTGTAAGCTTATATAGTTTTTAATAACAGCGGAGTTAACCATGGCTTGAAAAATTACTGAGAATTTGACCATCAGCTCTCAGGAATCTCTTGAAGTGGGCCAAATGCTCCCCTGTTTCTTACACGTTCCACATGTGCAAGCTCTGGAGTGACAGCTCATCTTCCCTCTCCATGCTGTCTGGGAGGACCGGGAACTACTAAGTGGTTCGTAAGATGCAAATAACCAGGTGATGGGTGTGCCCTCTCTCTGCTGAAGCTCCAAAAGCACTCTGCTTGCACCCTGTTGGAGGTGTTTTTCACCTGCTTCTGTTTATGTTAGGAGCTATTTGTGTACTTATCCCTTTCACTGAGGTCTATGAAATCAACAGTGTGTGAAACCTGGACATCAACTGAAGTTCCCTGTCCTTTGGGATCCAAGTGGAACTGATTCTAACACTCTCGCACCCAGGTGGGAGCCTGCTTCCCTTCACTCAGTCTTATTAAGTGCTGAGCTGTGTGCATGTTGGCCTGTGGTCCTCTGGCTTAGAAATCTGCATGTGTGCATGTATGCTAAGTTGCTGCACTCGTGTCCAACTCCGTATAACCCTATGGACTGCAGCCTGCCAGGCGCCTCTGTCCATGGGATTCTCCAGGCAAGAATACTGGAATGGGTTGCCATGGCCTCCTCCAGGGGATCTTCCTGACCCAGAGATAGAAGCCACATCTCCCGCATTGGTAGGCAGGTTCTTTTACCACTAGCGCCACCTGGGAAGCCCTAAAAATGTGCACAGATAGCATTCCGTGAAGGGGCTCAGTGCTTCCTCATTGACACGTGTAGCGTCTCAACGACCTGGAACACAGCCCCTTTCCCTTGATGTCCTTCCGAATACTATGCACATGAGGCAGTTGTACACATGGCAGACCCTCTCCAACTTCTGGGCTATATCCGAGCTGTGTTTTGTCATTGCCGATGTTGTTGTTGTCATTGTTTTACATTTTCATGTGGTTCGGCCCTCTGGCCCTCTTCCCCTTAAAGCTTCCCATCTCTCCCTTCTCTATATGACAACTCTTTCTTGAAATGCTACCTCTCTCCACGGATCATGTAAGAAGTTTATTATGTGGAGAAATGTGGCTATGCATACATTTTTGCATATCTTCGGACTCACGTTTACTGAGAATCATGGACCCCCTTTTACAAGCCTCCCCTTTGTCCCACACTGGGTTCTCTAGAACCTGACTAAGCTGTAGAATACAAATGAAGAGGTGATTTCAGCAAAGTCCCAAGGAGGGCAGCCTCCACCTGATTCCACAGTGAGCCCAGGGATGCGAGTTACAGCTCAACATTGTCCTGACCCAAGACCCATCAGTCATTGGCTAAACCCCACTCCACCCACCTGGCCAGTATATTCTACCTTCTGCTCCTGGCCACAGGTAAAGCATTTCCAGCAGCCCATGGGCAACTTCCTCAAAGACAAATAGCAGATAAGACTTGTTGGATGCAGAAAACTGAGAAAGAGTAGGAGGTCTGTGGTTAGAAGATCTGGGTATGGACAATGTCTGCTACAATCTTTTAGGGCAAAACAGAACTGCCAAAGCTTTAGGATTCCTGTCTTGGTTTCTCTTCCCTATAGAGAGGAGAAGGCAGACTAGAGATTTATTTCCCTCAGCTATGAATCATGGACAATCTTTGGATATTATGTGCTGTTGTTCGGGAAGTGTGGGGGAGATAAGCATGTCCAAACAAAAATTTTAATTCACAGGGTGATGTTTGCAACTGATCATATGTTTCCAAGAAAGGAACCTCGGTGCCTGTGAACCAAAAGAGGTCAAAAGGGCTTGGAACCCTGATTTTGGCAGGGATTCATTGATGAGGGTCAGCAAATGGTACTCCCATTCATTCAACAACTTTTCCCAGAGGGAATTCCCTGGTGACCCATTGATTAAAAACTCACGTGCCAGGCTTCCTTGCTGGCTCAGTGGTAAAAGAAATTTGCCCACCAATGCAGGACACACCAGTTCGAGATTCAATCACTGATGGGGGAAGATTCCTCATTCCACAGAGCAACTAAGCCCATGTGCCACAAGGACAGAGCCTTTGCACTAGAGCCTGGGAATGGCAACTACTGAGCCCTGGAGCCACAGCTGCTGAAGCCTGCACACCGAGAGCCAGCGTTCTGGAACAAGAGAAGCCTGCACACTGCAACCCGCTCCCACAACTAGAGAAAGCTCGTGAAGCAGTGAAGACCCAGCACAGCCAAAAGTAAATAATGAATAAAATAAATTATTAAAAAAAGAGAACTGTTCCCAGAAGACCAGCTGTGCCCCAGGTACCACCCCCAGGTGTTTGGGGTACAGTTCAGTTCCGTTCCCTCAGTCGTGTCTCTTGCGTCCCCATGGACTGCAACACACCAGGCCTCCCTGTCCATCACCAACTCCCAGAGTTTACCCAAACTCATGTCCATTGAGTCAGTGATGCCATCCAACCATCTCATCCTCTGTCGTCCCCTTCTCCTCCTGCCCTCAATCTTTCCCAGCATCAGGGTCTTTTCAAATAAGTCAGCTCTTTGCATCAGGGTATAGGGAGATGACCAAGAATGACACGTTCCACCTCTCGTCCATCTCAGCTCAGTCTTCTCTCCTGTGGCATGGGGTAAATCACCCAGCCTGGCAGATTTGTAGGGAAGAAGGATGAGGTAATGACAGGAAAGTGCTTTGGTAGCCCACATGTGGCTGAGTCATTTTTGCTTTCCCAGGTATAGCATTCACCAAAACAAGGACTCTTTCCAGTAAGGTGATAGTTTAATTCCGTGCATCACAAATGGTGCCAGTCACATGTGTACGGGGGAGGGGAGGGGATACTGCCAAGGCTGGGCAGGCATCCCTCCCCATAAAGCCACTCTTGTTTTTGCAGTTAGTTATTTGAGTTCTGCATGAGATTTTTTTTTTTTTTTAACTTAAGTATAGCCTAGGGTTTCCCAGGTAGCTCAGATGATAAAGAATATGCCCGCAGTGCAGGAGACCCGGGTTCGATCCCTAGGTTGGGAAGATCCCCTGGAGAAGGGAATGGTAACCCTGCAGGCAAGTTCTTGCCTGGAGAATTCCATGGACAGAAGAACCTGATGGCCTAGAGTCCATGCGGTCCCAACGGGTTGGACATGACTGAGTGACTCACACACACACACACACACACACACACATAAAGTTGATTTACTATATTGTGTTAGTTTCATTTGTGTAGCAAGATGATTCAGTTCTGTATATTTATGTATATATATAGTACATATGTAATATATATATATATATACACATATATTTTCAGATTCTTTTCCATTATAGGCTATTACAAAATACTGAATATAGTTCCCTTGCTTATAGTAAAATCTTGCTGCTTACCTATTTTATATACAGCAGTGTGTATCTGTTAATCCCAAATTCTGAATTTATCCCTCCTCACCTTTCTCGTTTGGTAACCACATGCTTGCTTCTATGTCTGTGAGTCTGTTTCTCTTTTGTCAATAAATTAATTTGCATTATTTTCTAGATTCTACCTGTAAATGGCGCCACATATGATATCTGTCTTTCTTTGACGTACTTCCCTTAGTCTGATAATCTCTAGGAACGTTCACGTTGCTGCAAGTGCCATTACTTCATTCTTTTTATGGCTGAGTCATATTCCATTTTATGCATATACCACGCCTTCTTTGTCCATCATTTATTCATGGACACTTCGGTTGCTTCCATGTCTTGGCTATTGTAAATAGTGCTGCTGTGAACATTGGGTTGCACGTGTCTTTTTGAATTAGCGTTTTCGTCTTTTCTGGATATGTGTCCAGGAGTGGGATCATGTGGCAGCTCCATTTTTCATTCTTTAAGGAACAACCACACTGTTCTCCATAGTGACTGCACCAATTTGCATGCCCGCCAATAGTGTAGGAAGGTTCTGTTTTCTCCACACCCTCTCCAGCACTTCTTCTTTGTAGACGTTTTGAGGGCAGCCATTCTGACCAATGTGAAATGATACCTCATTGTAATTTTGAAGATTTGTTTTTAAAGAATTCCACTCCTAAAGGAAGAAAAGATGAGAAGGAGGGAGGGAGTGAAGGAGGAGAGAGAAAAATAGAGATATTGGCCTGGCTTATTTAAAGTCTGCTTCAATTGAGGGGCACAAAAGTCTACCACATATTTTTAGGAGCACATGCGTGATAAGTTGCTTCAGTCATGTCCAACTCTTTGCAAACCTATGGACTGTAACCCACCAGGCTCCTCTGTCCATGAGATTCTCCAGGCAAGAATACTGGAGTAGGTTGCCATGCCTTCCTCCAGGGACTCTTCCTGACCCAGGGATCGAACCCAGGTCTCTTACGTCTCCTGTATTGGCAGATTCTTTACCACCGAGCCACTTGGAAAGCCCTTCAGGGGCACATCTATTGCTTAAATGATGGTCTGTGTCTTAGTATTAGAATAGGAAAGGATCCGCAGAAATTCTTTAGTTTCTAGGACCATGTTGTCACCCAGGAAATGTGACTTGCCCCAGGTCACCCAAGTGGTTGGGATAGAGCCAGGACTGGAACCCAAGCTCCTGACTCCAGAGTGAGGTCTTTTCACCACCGCTTCCCTCCATACCTTGCTTTATCTTTAGTGAGGACAACTCCACAATCTTCCAATGCATTAGCAAGGTACCTTGGTTCTGAATCATTCTGCATATCTTTCCTTCTCTCTGTGCGTTTTTTTTTTTTCCTTGTCCTCGTTTCAAGGAGAAAACTTGGTATCCTCATCTCTAAAGAGAGAGAGAAAAAAGAATCCCATTTGAAGTGTCACACATGACACATTTCCCATGTCATCCCATAGCTCGGACTCCAGCAGCATTGATCGCTCAGTCCCCATTAGAGCCCTGTGAGGTCACGGGGACCTTGATAAATGCATCTGGGGTCCTCATTACTGTGGCCAGGATGGTTTTGGAAACCAGAACTCTCAATGGCCTACCAAGGAGGCCAGCCCATGAAGGACACCATCTCTCTCTCCACATCCTCTGAGTCAGTGGCCTGTGCATAAGAGAGGGACACACCAGGGATGAGCTTTGCCAGCATCTCAGGGTTGGAAGGGATGACATATGCCTGGCAGGAGCTGAGTGTACCAGGTGTGGGTTTGGGTCTTTGAGTCCTGATGTTGGCATGATAGCAGCAGCTGTTCTCAGATACAGAAAGATGAAAAGGCCAAATTGGCATGCTCTCCCCAGAATATGGGCTCCCGGGGACGGGGGAGTGGGAACCCTAAGCCAGAATTCCTTACTGTCCCCCAGAAAGGGGTGGAGTGGTGGGGGAGGAAGTTGTGGAAGGAAGACTGGCTCCTCCATCAGTGAGGTCCATGTGCCACGGGTAGGACTATCAGGCATTCAGATGGCAAAGCTGGAAGGGATAGTTAATGCTCCAGCAGTGGAACTCAGTTTCCAAGATGATCACAGCAGCTTGAGATACAGGCTGAGTCTCAGAAGATGACATTGAACAAAGACAAATGTAAAGCCTGTACTTATGTCTGAGGTCAATTACACAAGCATGGATAAATGATCTGCTGTTGTTCAGTCGCTCAGTCATGTCCAATTCTTTGCAACCCCACAGACTGCAGCACACCAGGCTTCCCTGTCCATCACAATCTCCAACGTTTGCTCAAACTCATGTCCATTGAGTCGGTGATGCCATCCAACCACCTCATCCTCTGTCACCCCCTTCTCCTCCAGCCCTCAATCTTTCCCAGCATCAGGGTCATTTCCAGTGAGTCAGTTCTTCACATCAGGTGGCCAAAGTATTGGAGCTTCAGCTTCAGCATCAGTCCTGCCGATGAATATTCAGGGTTGATTTCCTTTAGGATTGACTGGTTGGATCTCCTTGCAGTCCAAGGGACTCTCAAGAGTCTTCTTCAGCACCACAGTACAAAAGTATCAATTCTTCAATGCTCAGTCTTCTTTATGGTCCAACTCTCACATCCATACTTGACCACAGGAAAAACCATAGCTTTGACTATGCGGACTTTTGTCAGCAAAGTGTTGTCTCTGTCTTTTAATTCTCCATCTAGGTTTGTCATATGATCTATGATTTTATAATAAGTGTGCACAAGTTCTTAAAATGAGATTTCCTACCTTAGTTTTTCTTCTCCTACACATCCAAATACATGCAATGTGTATCTCCCTTTCTCAGCCTTCCCACCCCAGATAAATGTTATGCCTTAACTTGCAAAGCTTGATGCTGGCTGTAGAAGTTGGGAACAGTAGAGACAGTGAGCCCAAGCTTGAGGTTACTCCTAACACTCATGGCTAGTGAATGGTCTTGCATCTTTCCCTTCAATGACTGACCTTAGAAATAGGTGAGAGGAAGGTGGTCTCAAAGCCCCAGGATGCTGTTGAGTGTAGAATTTGCAGCTAATAAGCTGAAGCCCCTGAACACTTATTATGGTGCCCTTGACTGCCCTCAGTCGCTGCAGAGTGGTGCATGCACTTGGCCACCTCAGTGCCCAGCACGGTCCATTAGAATAATTAGTTTCCTGATGATGCTTTAAGCATCTAGGGGGCAGACCTGATTCTTGGGCCACCTCTGTACCTTGACACGAGACTCAGTACAGAGTAATTGCTCAGTAAACATGTATTGGATGAAGGACCGAGTGAGTGAATATAAAATCCAGGAGCGTTTAAGGATGAACATGAAGCCCAGGGAAGGAAGGAAATTGTTCAAACAATCAGCCGTGATGGCTGTTGTTTCTACAAGTACAGCTGGGCAAACAGATGCGTCTCCCCATGCTAACGCCTGCATGGGCACTCTCTCTGTCTTTCTTTTTTAATCTCTCCCCTTTTGGAAACTTGAAGCCACTAAATGTTTCCATTCTAATGAGATTTTCAAAAAGAGAGAGGAAAAAAATGTCTAGAATAATCAGGGCTTGTGGCATGCTGGGGGGAAAACAGCAGGGGGCCCGGGTCTTGCTTTGTGTCTAAGTGTTTGGCTCTCAAAAGAAACACTGGAGCCATTTGTAGGAAGGTGCTAATCGAATAAGAAAATATAAGTTGTTTACACCTTTTGGGTTGGGTTTGAGAGAACCAATTTTTATCTCTAAATTAGAAAGGTTTCCAGGGCATGGTTAGAAAAGTAAGTAATATGCCAGGGACACTCTGGCATCTTCCCACTGTCTTTAGCCTGAAGGCGGTTGAAAGGTTAGCTTGGCCACCATCCAGGTAAGGAAGGTGAAAGGGAACGTGTTAGTCACACAACTTTTTTGCACCCCATAGACTGTAGCCCTCCAGGCTCCTCTGTCCACGGGATTTCCCAGATAAGAACACTTGAGCGGGTTGCCATTCTCTTCTCCGGGGGATCTTCCCGACCCAGGGATTGAACCCAGGTCTCCTGCATCGCAGGCAGATTCTTTACCAGCTGAGCCACCAGGAAAGCCCTTGTAGGTGGGGAAAGTGAATGCCTCCTTGGGATGATTTCACAGCTGCTGGGAAGACTTGCTCCCTTTTCTCCTAGAACCTCCAGCTGGAGGTCTCACAAGAAGTAACTTAATCCTCAGGTGCTGCATGCTAAGTCTCTTCAGTCGTGCCCAACTCTGTGACACTGGACCATAGCCCACTGCTCCTTGGTCCTTGGGATTCTCCAGGCAAGAATAGTGGAGTGGGTTGCCATTTCCTTCTCTAGGGGATCTTCCCGAGCCAGGGATCAAACCTGAGTCCCTGAAGTCTCGGGTTTGGTAGCTGAGTTCTTGACCACTAGTCCACCTGTACAAGCCTTTATCCCCTTTTCAAATGCAAATTTCAGGTGCGGTTTTATACCTATTAAATTAGCAAGTCAACCAACAAACTGTAATTAATAGCCAATGCTGGCAAAATTGGGTAACAGTGGATGCTGTGTGTTCCTGGAGACAAAGTGCGCAACCCTTCAGAAAAGTAGTCCGGCAGAATATATCAAGAATCAATTCAGATATTTGAAGCCCAGATAGTCTAGAGATTATTATGAGGAATTGATTCTAAAGAAGGAAAAGCTTTATGCATAAAAACATATACCATCATATAACTTATAATAACACAGAATTGGTAGCACCCTAAATCTGAATATCCAGCAATAAGAGAATGGTTGTATATATTTCAGTGCACTGATGTCATAGAAAGTGCCTCTTCCATTAAACATGATTGTTTGAATATTTTATAGCCAAGTGGAAGAATATTTATACTCTAATAAGCTAAAAATGCAGACTATACTGTTGAGACAAAGCAAATATTGAAAATTGTGTATGCCTATGTCCTTGGGCTGCAAAAGGGACAGGAGGAAATGAAAACAGCTGATTTATTAGGCTTAGAATTGAATACGGTGATTCTTTTATTTTGGTTTCCATTGTGTGCTTTAGAACGTCTTCTATGAAATGGGTCTTTTAAGCCAGGAAGACTAGAGCTGCACAGGTGAAGGTGTCTGATGGCAGGCACACACGGTGACCAAGAATCAGTGAGGAGATGGAATGTGTTGGACCTGCAGGGAGAAATGCAGATGGAAGGGTTGACAGGGCAGCAGTGGAGGCTGGAAGACCACGGGAACAGGGGTGACTTGGAGGAGAAGGAAAGGAATGCCCCAGAGCACGGGCTTAGATGCTAGGCTCTGGATTCAAGCCCCAGCCAAGTCCTTACCAGGATTCCTTATGGCCAGACGAAAGAGGGTGAGGAGGGTCTGGACAGAAAATGCTGCCATCCACTGTGAGCCTGTGAATCATGCCCCTCTCCTCCTGGAAGGAGGGAGGGGTGAAGGGAAACTGTGGAGCCTGTTTGCCACTTGTCCCATCACCTTCTAACCTTCCACCCTCATGCACCATGGGGCCCCTCCACGCAGGCATAGGGAGGGACAGCTGAGGAGCCTTTGCTGGCCCTTCCCATCCCTCTGGATGAGAGAGAGCTCACCCTCCACCTCATGACATCTATGAACACGGCGATTCTAGATAGCTCCTGCTCTGGCCTTCCTGGAAGCAGATGCTGTGTCTGATCCCAGCAGTCTCGGCAACATTACCATGGGCCACGCGGACTTTCTGCTATAGCCTCGCAAGGTGGACTTTGGTGTTACTGATGCACAAGAACAGAAGTTAAGATTAATTAAACAGCTCTGCCTGGGCCATGAAGAGGGCATGGCAATCCACTCCAGTATTCTTGCCTGGAAACTCCCATGGAGAGAGGAGCCTGGCGGTCTGTAGTCCATGGGGTCGCAAAGAGTCAGACAAGACTGAGCGACTAAGCACAGCACAGCCTGAGCCATAAACACATGAAGAGGAGCGGCTGGGGATGAAGTACCGTGTTTGATTCTGAAATGCATGCTCTTTGCCCTGCTGCACACAACCTGTAGATCAGTGCTTTGTACACAGTTGTCATTTAGTCAATAAGTCATCTCCAACTCTTTGCAACCCCATGGACTGTAGCCCGCCAGGCTCCTCCATCCATGGGATTTCCCAGACAAGAATTCCCCAGGCAGGTTGCCATTTCCTTCTCCAGGGCATCTTCCTGATCAAGGGATCGAACCTGAGTCTCTTGCATTGGCAGTGGATTCTTTGCCATTGAACTATCTGGGAAGCTCGTTGTAGACAGTAGGTGCTTCCAAAATGGTCATGTAAGAGTTCTGCACTCCCCAAGTCCGACTTGTTCTCTGATGGGGGACAGTTTCCCCACACCAAATAATTCTCTGACATCAACTGAATGTCCTATAATTTAACTCAGTTCTGACACTGTCTACCTGGAGAGAAATCAGATTTCACAAGTTAAGGGCTCATCCTGACAAGACTGTCCCCCACCCCTCAGCCCCACTTCAGATGCCAGTGGCAAGTTAGGTGGCCACCTGTGCTTCTGGCCGACGGGTTATAAACTGGAGATTCCCACGACCTGCTCCTTGGGTTTGATTCACTGACTAGAGTGACTCACAGAACTCAGAGAAACATGTGACTTATTTTAAGATCATCTGTTTATTATAAAAGGATTTAAGTCAGGCACAGACCATGGAAGAGATGCATAGGGCAATGCGTGGAGTAAGGGCTTCCCTGGTGGCTCCGATGATAAAGAACATGCCTGCCATGTGAGAGACCCAGGTTGGATCCCTGGGTAGGGAAGATCTCCTGAAGGAGGGAATGGCAACCCATTCCAGTATTCTTGCCTGGAGAATTCCATGGACAGAGGAGCCTGGTGGGCTACTGACCATGGGATCGCAAAGAGGCAGACTCAACTGAGTGAATAACACATATATACATACATGTACAGGGTAAGGCAGTGGAGCTTCCATGGGCCTCCAGGAACCACTCTTTCCACATTTCCATTTGTTCCAACCCTGAAGCTCTTTCAACCCAGTGCTCTTGCATTTTTATGGAGTCTTCACTACATAGACATGAGTGATTAAGTCAGTGGCCGTTGGTGATGGAGCTGAAGCTCCAGGCCCTCTGCCCTCCCCAGAAGTCTGGGAATTGGGACCAGTAGTTCCCACCCTCTAATCACTTGATTTCTTCTCCTGGCAACAGCTCCCATCCGGAGGCGCTTCCCAACAGTCACCTTGCTGACTTCACAAAAGACACCCTGATTGTGCTCCCCGCTAAGGAAGTTCCAAGGGTTTTATGAACTCCATACCAGAAACTGGGAAATGACCACATACATATTTCTCATTATAAATCACAATCTCACAGCATAGTCGGTGCTCTGCAAGGGTTTGATAAAATAAAGCATCCTCTTAAGGTTTAGCATCATTTCAGTGCCCAAGCAGGGGTCTATGGAAGGATGGATTTAGACCTTAAAAATACCACCCCGGGTGTGAAACAAGGAAGATTTTGTTCACAAAGCTGACTGGACTTTTAGTTGAGGTTTATGAATTTTTAATTATGCCTTTGTTTTCCTTAACCCTGTAATGTCATGCCAAGGGCTTCCCAGTGGCTCAGTGGTAAAGAATCCACCTGCCAGTACAGGAGACATGGGTTCAGTTTCTAGTCAGGGAAGATCCCACATCCCACAGAGCAACTAAGCCCGTGAGCCGCAGCTACTGAAGCCGGTGCACCCTAGACCCCGTGCTCTGCCGCAAGGGAAGCCGCCGCAGTGGGAAGCCGCTCACCACAGCCAGAGAAGAGCCTCCGCTCACCCCAACCAGAGAACAGCCCGCAAAGCAAAGAGGACCCGGCACAGCCAAACATAAATAAATTAAAAAAATTATATTTAAAAAAGCCATTAGTGGGCAGACAAGACACGGAAGAAGAAATGCCTGGTAACATACCAAGAAACTTCAATAGATGTTTCCAGAGACAGATTCACCATGAAACTAATGAAATTTAAGCTGTAACTCCAGTTCTTATTTTTTTAATCATATTTGTCTTCTATTCCCTAAACTTTTACTTCTTTCCTTCCACAAATGACCCTATTAATTAATCTTTTATTAAATACTGTGATATCTACCTCAACAACAATGATATGGAGTCCCTTACTTTTAAGTTTTAAATATTTTTTTCTGCACTGCATTAGACAAGTCAGACATCTTCAGGTGGTACCAACTGAGTTCCATTGCCCTGGGCTCTTAGTTTAAATCAAAAGTTGGGAAACTTTTTCTTTAAAAGTCAAATAGTAAATATTTTAGGCCTTTGGGCCAGATAGGCTCAGCTGCAGTTACTCAGCTCTCCTATTGCCTCGCAAAAGCAGCCATGGACCATATATAAACAAAGGAGTGTGGCTATGGTATAAAAATTTATTTATAAAAATAGCAGCTGCCTGGATTTGCCCTGAGGGACACAGTTTGCTAACCCCTGGTTTGAATGATCAAAAGCTGCATCTACATCACACATCTGTGGATCCAGAGGTTGATCAGTTCAGTTCAGTTGCTCAGTCGTGTCCGACTCTTTGCGACCCTATGGACTGCAGCACACCAGGCCTCCCTGTCCATCATCAACTCCCGGAGCTTACTCAAACTCATGTCCATTGAGTTGGTGATGCCATCCTCTGTCGTCCCTTCTCCCACCTTCAATCTTTCCCAGCATCAAGGTCTTTTCCAATGAGTTGGAAACTTATCCAGAGTTTGATAGGGACAGAATATAGATAGATCAAGATATAGATAGATCAAGATATAGATATCGATTTCTGTGATTTTTTGTGATTATGATATTCTTGCTTAATTTCCAGGACAAGGAAGGTTTTTAAACACAAAATTATTTTTTATATATTCCAGTAAAGCCACTTTTTTGACCCTATGAACATAATACTATAGGGAAAGAGGTGAAAAGCTTGCATCTGAATGCCTGCTATTTGCCCGGATTCATAGCAGTTTATGTACATGGTTCTCTTTTTATTTACATGACCATCCCATGAGGTAGGTTTAGAGGGTCCCTAATTCCACAATTAATAGTAATCAGTGAATACCTACTTAAAGGGTATCTGCTGAAAATGGGTACTAAACTTCATACTAAACAGTGAAGAAAATTTCTCATTAGCATGTGATCACAAAAATATAATTAAAATACAAAAATGTGTTTATTGTATCTCAGGTCACAAAATTTAAATTATAATTGCAACTATGCTCTAATTTTTACAATGCACAAAGACTCAGTTGAGTGTTAATTTGAGGTTATATTTTCTTTGCCAAAACTTGATGATAATACAACATGACTTCACATTTTATTCTCTCAACATTTGGGGGGAAGGATTGTATGGTGTTTTTCACCCTTTGAAATATCATTTGATCTGTCTTTAATTATTCCAGTAAGATTGTCGCTTGTTAATGGTTTTGCTGTATTTAGAACAGCTCTTCATCATCATATCCATCAACTTCACAAAATCCTGCCTCCTTTGTAAGCTTTGCCTTTTCTTTTTGCAAATGGTCCATACTGTACCGTTGGATGATGTCCCTGTTGGAGAGACAGAGGCTGAACTGCAAGGCCATGATGTGCAGGATACAGGCTGCTGTTAGACCGTCAAGGATGTTTGCACGGAGACTTCCTTAGAGAGGTGGTTTTTAGTTATGAGAGTTTTTGCTGCCCTGTGCAATCTCTGAGCTACAAAGACTGGGATAAGGAATAAGATAAAGAAAATCCCTTGATTTGTCACTTGCGTGTTCTAAATGAGAAACTGAGGTTCAAAAAAGTAAACCTGCCCTGGGTCATCTGATTTCTAGGTGGTGAGCCAAGATTCAGATCCTTTGGAGCCTGACTACAAGCATGCCCGTTTAATGGCAGACAGATGGGGACTGAAAGGAGAAGAGTCCATGCTTTCTTCCCTCAATCTAGGACCTTGGCGAGCTACCTGGCTCTTGAAATATGCCTACGGGGAGCAGGGGCCATCAGGGGTCTCGGGAAACTGCCTAGAGATGGAACCAAGCTTTTCTCCCCAAAACTGGAGACCAGAGGAGAGGGAAGCTGAACTCTCAGTGCACCCCCCAGCCCCACCCCACCCCCAGCTCTCCAGCTGGCCCTGCCCTGGCCCCGTTCCCTGCAGAACCTCACTCCAAGCCCCACGGTCATTCTCAGAACAGCGTCCGGTCCCAGCATCTCTGCCCCCTCCTCCTGTGGTGACCCCACTGCCTGAGCCTGAAGGCTGTGGTCCTCATCTGTAAAACAGGGCAGGGATAAAGCAGTGACAGTGTCCCCTCCTGGCACTGCTGCTCTCCAGAGTACAGGAGAAAATGACACTCCAAAAAAAATTGCCAGGTAAATCCTAGAGTTTTCACTCTCTTGGGTTCCCCTTGAATGAAGTCCTTGAGGGGATATTTGTCGCGATTTCCGGTGGGTCGGGCTTTGTTCCTACGAAGGGAGGCCAGGCTTGGGTGGGAAGAGGCAGGTAGGAGATGGTGTCTGGTTTGAGGGCATGTCAAGACCCTTGACCTCAACTAGTTTTATTTGGAAAGATGGTTGGGACCCTGCAGACAGAAGGGCAGCTGTTGACTCTCCCCAAGCCTCCAGCAAGAGAGAAGAGAGAAAAGTGGCATGAAGGATGATGTTATTGTTCAGTCGCTCAGTCGTGTCCAGCTCTTTGCAACCCCATGGACTGCAGCACGTCAGGCCTCCCTGTCCTTCTCTATCTCTCAGAGTTTGCTCAAACTCATGTCCATTGAGTTGGTGATGCCATCCAGCCATCTCATCCTCTGTTGTCCCCTTCTCCTCCTGCCTTCAATCTCTCCCAGCATCAGAGTCTTTTCCAATGAGTTAGTTCTTCGCATCAGGTAGCCAAAGTATTGGAGTTTCAGCTTCAACATCAGTCCTTCTAATGAATATTCAGGACTGATTTCCTTTAGGATTGATTGATTTGACTGGTTTGATTGCTGTCCCATGGACTCTCAAGAATCTTCAGCACCACGGTTTGAAAGCATCAATTCTTCAGCGGTCAGCCTTCTTTTTGGTCCAACTCTCACACCTGTACATGACTACTGGAAAAATCATAGCTTTGACTATGTGGACCTTTGTCAGCAAACTGATGTCTTTGATACAGAGAAGAAACTCACATGACAGAGGAAGTAAAAGAATAATTGGTCTCCTGAGATGGCTGAAAGGGAGGTTGGTGTGCTGGGCCACTGGCATTGGAATAAACAGATAAAATGATCCTAGGATATTTTCTTCAGATGATCCGTAACTGCAGCCCCTCCCCCAACTGCACGCACAACCACTACATATATTTATATGATGGTTCTGACTGTTTTACACTGTGTTATGATTTGTCTATTAGTCACAGGTACATAGGGATATGTGCCCTGTGTGGAGTATATGTTAAGAATACTTGTTGAATGAATACATTAATTTTGAAATACTTAAAAATCGGTGAGGCATGGAGAGAGAGAGAGAGAAAACTGGAAGAGAAGGGAAGAACCCTTCTAGCCACTCCTCTCTCTCTTCCATCCGTGAGACTGATAATTCCACCCATGAGTCTGGAATCGAGTTCGTATCTTCAGCGTAAAGTGCAATGTGCAGGAGACCAAACGTGCGTCCCCTTCTCAGGTAAAGGAGGGCTTCCCTGATGCTTTCCGCTTTATAAATTAATGATTGTTTTCAAATCTCAGCAAGTAAATTCCCCAGGCTGCCGGTACTTTTCAATCCCTGGAGATGCAAGAAAATACCAAGTTCCGACGAGTGTTTGCTGCCCCCTGCTGGCTAAAGCCTGGTTCTGCACGCCCTCCCTGCGAATGGGAACCAGGCTGAAACTGCGTTATTGGTGACCGGTTAAGGTTGAGCTGTCCTCTCACCTGGCTCTGAAATCACAATTAGAGCTTAAAGGGACTTAAGTACCTAGCTCCGACCTCTCTTCAAAGCTTTAGACTTGAATTTCGATCAGCTTGCTGGATATTCCCACTTGGACCTCAAACAGTAGGTCCACAGCTTGATTTATCTTTGCTGGCTTGTTGGCTTCTGTATAGATACTCCTGAAGCTTTTGAAAACCACGTTGTCCACCCTCTCATCTCCCCCCATTGAGTCTCCTCTAGCTTGGCCTCCCTGTCCCATTGGTGGAGATGCAAGGCCACAAACTTCATTTTAGCCAGGCTTGTTCTTAACAACCCCTCAGCATGTGGCCGTATCTCCTCCTCTTTGTCATTCTCAGCCCTCGAGACCCACCCCATCTCCAACTTCTGGCTGCTTTCTATTGCTGGAAAGTTTAGTAGTCTCATGCCTTGAGGGTTGCAACTTCCACCTCAACTGGATTTGTAAGATATTTCACTAGACAGTGCCTGCCTTGGGACGAGTTCTCATGCTGGGTGTTAAGATGGTGCGCTGTATTTATGACACGGGGCAAGCAGTGATTACAATATGATAACGGGCTGTGATCAGTGCTGGAATAGAAATGCCTCGGGGTGTTCTGTGATCCCAAGGGAGGGATCACAGGAGGAATTGTGCAGGCAGTAGCTGGGAGGCTCTAGACGCAAGGTGTGCCCGGTACTGTCAAGGTGTTGAAAGTTAAATCGCTCAGTTGTGTCCAACTCTTTACGACCCCATGGACTGTAGCCCAGCAGGCTCCTCCGTCCATGGGATTCTCCAGGCAAGAATACTGGAGTGGGTTGCCATTTCCTTCTCCAGGGGATCTTCCTGACCCAGGGATTGAACCCAGGTCTCCCGCATTAGATGCAGACGCTTTAACCTCTGAGCCACCAGGGAAGCCCTGGTGTTAGCAGGGAAGTCAAGGTGCTAGCAGGAGGTAAAGGGGCACGTGGGGGGAGTGGGCAGGGAAGAGGAGCATTGAGAAGAGGGCTTGAGGAAGCACAGTGATTCTGGGGGTGGGGAAGCAAGAGGGGTTGGGGAAGGTCGGATCATAAAAGGCTCGCACCCCTTACTGAAGTAGAAAATTGAGTGGGGTTTAGTGTCCTTGAACTCTCTGCACATGTACATGTTGTTCACATTGCCTAGGGGTCCATGCTGCAGGTCAACACACATAAAATGGGGAATGTCCTGGATAAACTGGGACATATGGTCCACGCTAGCTAAGACTCAGAGAGCCTTCCAACCCAATGACCACAGCCTCTGGGGTGCTTCCTGTGTTGTTTTCCCAAAGGCTGTGGACACTCAGATGATAACCTCAGCCAGACTCTCATGTGGCCATTTGTCCTGTTTCCCCCACTGGGCTAGGTAGTCCTTGAAAATGAGGGCTAGGTTTTTTATTCATGTTTGTATAAAATGCTCCTGCAGTGCAGAAGTTGCAGAAGACGCAGGTTCAATCCCTGGGTCGGGAAGATCTCTGTAGTCTTTTTACTGACGACACAGTTATCCTGCTAGTGATGATTCCTTCTGATGAATTTCTTTATCGGTATAACGGGAATGATCATATCTACCTTGGGAGAAGGTTGCGAGGATAAATGAGCTGATAGGTGTAAGGTGGCAGATGGTAAGTGCTCACTAAAGAGTGGTGTTGGGTGTTGAGATTGTTACCATCATCGTCGTCATCATCATCGCCAGAGACTTGAATGAAGAGGAAGCAGGTTCCACACATGTCATGAATTTAAAATAAAATGGCCAAACAGGAGGGAGTTGAAAATCTCATTTGGGTTCCTAGACAGGGTTGGAGACAGAGTCAGATCTGCAGGTCAGCAGGACTGTTGATCAGAAAATGCAATCAAGATCATCAAGGGGTGGGATCAGCACTCCGGGCCAAGCCAGCTCCAGGAGCAGACACCTCCAAACCTCCTTATGTCGTGGTCCTCACCATCACACCGTGAGTTGGTTTTCTCTTTGTCAGGACCGTCAGCTCAGGAGGACAGATCCAGCTTGTTCATCATTGAATTCCAGCTCTGCCTCCCCCAGTGCCTACCATATAAATATTCAACAGATGGATGGATAAATGAGTGCACGAGTTGGGTACCCACTTACATAAACAAACCGAAAAGGCATGGATGGGGGCCTAGCAGGACAGAGCGCTGGATTACACAGAGCAGGAGAACTTGGAGTATGTGGCACCAAGACTCCCGCAGGCACACTGTCTTTTAATTTCCCTCTTAGACACCAGGGTTTCCCCCGTGGTTCAGATGGCGAAGAATCTGCCTGCAGTACTGGAGACCTATGTTCAATCCCTAGGTCAGAAAGATCCCCTGGAGAAGGGAATCTTACCCACTCCGGTATTCGTGCCTAGAGAATTCCATGGACAGAGGAAACTGGCGGTTCCTCTATAGTCCGTGGGGGTCACAAAAAGCAGGGTCTCGATGGAGCAGCTAACACTTAAACTTAGGTACCCAGAGAACCTGATGCTGACCATTGAACCAGACTCCCCACCAAGAGGGAGGAAGAACCTCTTTTCTTTGTTGAAAAGATGAAGCGCGCGCGCGCGCGCGCGCGCGCGCGCACACACACACACACACACACACACACACACACACACACACACTGTCTCTCCACCACCCTCACTCTCTCACACACAGGGAGTTTATAAATACAATCATCTCAGAGGATTGTTTGCAGTTAGCTTCTGCCTGAGGCAGGGGCATGAACCAGATGAGCTCTCGTGACTTTTCAATGAGCAGCTCTGCATCACGGTGGCTTGGATTCTTTCTAGCATGAAACACACTTGATAATTTCAGAAACGATTCTGAAGATCCTCCAATTGAAAGAGATTATTTACTTTAGTAACTACTGACTGTTAAAAAAAAATAATAATAATAATACGAAGATAATGGTAACAGAGACTTTCATTGAATTTATCAATCTTTGGATGAATTTGTTTTTATTCTAAGAATATTTTCATATGCTTGAAGGTCATAGTCCTGTGTGTGCAGGACCCATTATTAACATAGTCACATTCCAGTTGATTAACCAAAGCTTGCGGTAACTGGTTTGTCAGGCAATCTGCAGTCCTCTAGGGCTGGGACCAGATGCTGTAACTCAAATTCTCACTGTTTCCACTAACTAGCTGGTAAAGTTATGCATGTTGCTCTCTCAAACCTGGTTTCCATAACTGTAGCATCAATTCCTAACTACCTCACAGCTGTGTCACGAGGTTAAATGGGATAACGTAACAAGTCCACTCCTATGTCCGATGGATGCTGTAGCTTCATCCTGGCTATTACTCTTCTGCCTAGCCTCGGCACAATCCAGAACAAGGCACTTCCTTAGTTTCTTTCTTCCTTCCCTTCTAGGTTCCTGATTGTCCTAGGGTGCTTGATTCTGGCTGTCCTGACCACCTTCAGGGAGTACGAGACTGTTTCGGGAGACTGGCTTCTGCTGCTGGTGAGATGTGCGCCTAGCATGGTGCTGTGCTTCTGGGGCAGACGCTCTGGTGGGCCCTCCAGCGGTGAGGACAAGGAGGCCCTTGGGTGCAGTTTCCCCACAACTGCCTTTGGTTTCCTGGAGTCTCTGGCCAAGTCCAGAAGTAAGAAAAAGCAATGACAAATCGGTTGATGAGGACTTCCCGGTGCACAGGTGGAGCAGGGAGCGAATGGCCTTGTGTTATTCCAGATTAGAGAACAGGCGGCACAAACAAAGTCAAAGCAGAAACCAAGACCCAATGGCTAAACGATAACACCTTCTGATAGGTAACGCAAAGGTGTGTTCGGTTCCAAACCCTGCCTCTGCTTCTCCTCCCTAAACCCTGAGGACCTCTTCCTTCAAGGCCAAGTACCAAATCCCATTTCTACATGAAAACTCCAAGGCCTTCCTCCTGGGCCCCTGCCCGTTTTCACCGTCCAGTCTGTATCCTGCGTGTGGTGGACAGCATGCAGGCAGCAGTCTTGGGCAGATTGCCTAACACCCCTGACTCAATTTCCTCCCATCCTCACCCACGGTATGTAAAAATGTAAGGCGAGGAGCACAGACCAATGGGCTGAGTGCAGCATCCATGCCCAGCCGGGAGGTGGCTTCCAGGAAGAGCTGGTTCCTGCTACGACCCCGGGCAGCACTGGCCAGCTGGCCCTTTGAATGACCATGCCTTGGTTAGGATCAGCCCACCTGTTTAGGGTGAGGCCCTGCCCTCTGCACAAGGGAAGGATGCCAACCACCCCCCCCCCCCCAATTAGGGGGATCTTGCTATTTCATAAACACTAATCTGGTGAGCTAAGCATGATGCCCGTGGTATCCGAAACATCAGGTTCCTTTTCAGGGCAGGTCTGGAGCTGAGACCCGAGCAGGTGACTCCTGGGAAGCCACCCAGTTCCAGGAACTAAGTTTCAAGGATTGTTGCAACTCCCCAAGAGCCCCAGGGAAGTCACCAAACAGAAAGAGCAAAGTGTCTCTGTCTGATCAGCAAGGGAGGCCTGAGAGGGAGGTCGCGGTCTCTGTGCCCCAGGGAAGGAGAGTAGCACAGTAACACCCTGATGGGCGTGAGCTCTGAGCCTGATTATCTGCCTGGAATTCCTTCTTGGCCACTTTTGGCCTTGAAACATTTATTCAGCCACTCCTTCCCTGGCCTTGGTTTCTCAAAATATAAGCTGAGGGTAATATTATAAAATACCTCTGTGATTCCTGACGCCGGAGCTGCGCTCAATAACCACTGGCCACACTTAGCAATACCAGGGGCCAGACAACTCGTGGACAATTGCATCAATTCCTCTCCTTTCAACTCAACTGAACTTCTTAGGGGCTTTTTAGTATATTAAGGGAATTTGTAAGAAATGATCCATTAGGGGAAAAAAAGCATAGAAAAAAAAGGCTTAATGTTCGGGACAGCCAGCTAGTGAAGACAGGAGCTGCCCCCACTGAAGGGGGTGATCAGCCTGTCCTAACCCCTCTGTCCACCAAACCAGCAACCACAGAAATCCAACTCTTCAGACTTCAGAACAGAAATCGCTGGTTCCGGACAACTGGGTCCCAGCTAATCAGCGTCTCTCCATATGTTCTTCCACGCAGGAAACATTTGCTATTTTCATCTTTGGAGCCGAGTTTGCTTTGAGGATCTGGGCTGCCGGCTGTTGCTGCCGATACAAAGGCTGGCGGGGACGACTGAAGTTTGCCAGGAAGCCCTTGTGCATGTTGGGTGAGCCCTGACCCCGGGCCCAGGGGCTCCTCGGCCCCCTCTTTGGGTGCATTGTTTCTCGGAGGCAATTTTAAGCAGACACAATTCGTCTGGGAAACCCTACACATGGTGGGGGCCGGCCTTGCCTCTCCCGCTCCCTTCAACCCTCCAGCAGGTACTGAGTACCTGCCCCTGTGGCTTCTTTTTAGAATGAGTCTGCAGGGCAGGGATTCTTCATGGGAGTTGGGGTTGGGGGGTACTCTCGGCGTTTGGAATGCAAAGGTGCAGCCATTGTAGGGCTCTGAACATCCCCAGTCCCTGTGAAGCCACAGTTGCCAATTGCCTTCCAGTTGGCTGCAGTGGAGTTAGAAGGTGTGGCACGTCCATTGCTGGTTGAGAGTTACTTCTGTAGGATCACATGATGTCCATTTTACAGAGGTGGAAACTGAGGCTCACGGTTCTGAGTCATTCTCCAGTCACATAGGGAGTAAGCAGCGGATTCCATCCTAACACCCAGGTCTGCAAGAATCTACCACTTTGCCCTCCCAAGGGAGGGCAACACCACATTGCTGTGTCCTGACCCAAAAGTTGCTCTGGGATGTGTCACGGATACCCCTCCATCCGGATATAGGCATTTTCATAGCAGAGATGGTGGAAGCTCTCACACACCCCTATTGGTGCAGGATAGAACCCACCTCCACCCCTAGCCCACCTAGGGGGAACCCCTAGGTTCCCATCTGAAGATCCTACCAAAATCATAGAGAGACAGGATGAAATCTGCCTGCAGTGATGCTTAGGAATCTTGGAGCTTTGAATTCCTAGAAGTAGTTAAAGTTAGAGGATCATAGAATATCAGGGCTGGAAGGAACCTTCAGGAGCATTTGGCTGAACATGCCTTCCTGTCTGCTGCTCCAGCTCCTTTCACAGCAGCCTTTATGTGGTTCCCCCAGATTTTACTTGCATACCTCCAGTTGCAGGGCACTCATCACCTCTCAAGGTTATTCATTCCATCTTAACTCCTCGGACTCTCTTCAGATGTTTGAGCTCAGCCATTCTGTCCCTGCTCTCCACTCCAGCAATCTCCTGTCCTCAGGAAAAATGTGCTTCATGGCTTCAACTCCATCTTACATCCCATCTTGTTAGCATCACAGACCCTCCCCTCTGAGCTGCTGCTTCTTCCTCCCTGCCCTTTTGAAAACTGACCCCCAGGACAGAATACAGCCCTGTTTGGTATGAATGGCCAGCCCAGGGAGGAAGAGCTGGACCCTTGCTCTGTCCTAGCTGCCAGTTTCCCTCCGTATCACCTGGGACTAAGTTGCCAGGTTTGCAGGTTGCCTCACACCGAGGACAGTACCACCCTCACCATCAGCTGAAGCCCTTTTTCTTCTTCCCATCTGCTGCTGAGACTGGAAAGCTGAGGTTTTTGTCTAGTGCTCAGAATTTTGAATGCAGGTAGTGGGTGTGTGTGTGTGTATGCATGCATGCACACGTGCAGTTTTGGAGAACTTTTCAGTTACTTAATTTTTTCCACATTTTTTTCTCTCTTCCTCTGTCCTCCTTCCCTGTCTACTGTGTCTTAGTCTGTTCAAGCTGCTTTAACAGAATACCACACAGAGTAGCTTATAAATAACGGAAATTTATTCCTCACAGTTCTGGAGGCTGAAAGTCTGAGACTGGGGTGCCAGCGGGGTCAGTTTCTGGTGAGAGTTCTCTTCCTGGTTCATAGATGCTGTCTTGCTGTACCCTTACAAGGAGGAAGGGGCTCTCCAGAGTCTCTTTCTTCCTTAAGGGCACTTATCCCATTCATGAGGGCTCCACCCCCATGACCTAATCACCTCCCAGAGGCCCCACCCCCAGCACCATCACACCAAGAGACAGGACTCAATATATGAATTTGAAAGGAAACAAACATTCCGTCTTTCAAAACCCCCAACTTTCCTTTGCCTTCCTCTTTCCTTCTCTATCCTTCACATCTTAACTCATTATTGACCAGGGGATTTTTGCAGAAACTAAGGGTGATTTTTATTCTGGCCAGCCAAAATTAATTGTTATTTCACCAACACTTTGTGCGTCATTATACTCAACAGTTACACTTGACACACCTGTGAAGTCTTCCAATGTTTGTGAAATGTTGTCTTCAGTCTACTCTTGAGTAGAAGCAAAGGCACATTCTCCAGCACTGTGAGTTTCATTTTCACTTTCTGTCTCAGAATCAATCACTGAGGTTTTCTTGTCTTTTTATTGGTCTGCTATTCACGTCATCTGAATCAGAGCTACATTCTGAAGAACTATCATCTTCTGAGACACTGGTATATATGTCACTCAGATAGTCAGAGAAAGTATCTGCATAAAATTCACCAAAAAATTCTTCTTCACCCAAAATTTCACGATGCATCATTTTTAAAATTTTTATGGTAATAAATTTGCATATGTAATATACACAGGGTTGGAACAAAAACCTAATAGAGCAAAATGTGAATAATGACAATATAAGTTGTATAATGAAACCTTGATCAATTTTAAGCTCTAACAACTTCACACAGTGATGTTAATTGTTTCACTCTTTAAAAACATATTGATAACATCTCCAATCAATAATGTTCAGATAACAAAAGATGTGTTAATACGTCTCTGGTCAATAATGTGTTAAGCTGACTTCTTTTTCGTCTTTGGGGTGACCTCTCCAGTGCTGACCAGAAGTCTTTGTGTGTGTGTGTGTGTGTGTGTGTGTGTGAATGTGTGTGTTGGCAGGGCATGGAGGGGGTGACTTTGAGATTGACGGTGCCCAAATTCTGAGGTCCCTGCCAACTTAGAGCAGTCCTAGTATATGGAGCCCCACTGGAACAGGAGGGTTTCCAGCAGAACAGTCTCACGACTCTAGGATCGTAACAGAGCTCCAGCTTTCGCTGCCCTCCTGTCCCTTCTGGAGAGACAAGACTGGCCCTCAGCCTCCACCATCCTGGCTGGCTTCTTTCCTGATGTTGCTGCATTTTCTTTTCTGCTCATCTAACTTCTCCCGTAACGTGGCCCTCATAGGAAGAGTTGTTTTGCTCTGTTTGACCAGAGGGTGGCTATCCGGTGCACGTGCATCATGCCCTCCTCATTTGAAACAGCCTCAGACCCTGCCCTGTCACTGTGGCTGAGTCTCTCTGGGCTGAGATTTGCTGCCCTAGTGTCAGAGTGTCATAGACTCACGTCACATTTACCCTGCGTCTAGGTTTTGTTTTATTTTCTGCAAAACTGAAAAGTGGATATCTTTACACAGACAGAGAAGCCCAACCAAGGATATAGACATACTGGTATCCAGATGTCTGATCCCTAGTTTTCCCCAGGGTTTAGGCATATATGGGAGACACTTTCACATGGTCGAAAGGATACCAGCTTTTTTGGGCAGACATACTTGGTGTGGATTTAGGAACCTAATCCAAGCAGGGTAGCCGGCACAAACAAAGGTATGGAGATGTGAGAGACCACCATGAACCCAGAAAACCACATGTGCTTCTAGAAGGTTCCCTAGGACCGGGTCACAGAGGGTTTTCAGAAGCTTGGACGTGGCCCATTGGATAAACATTCCAAGTGTCTTCCTTGTACCCTGATGCCCTTGCAAAAACAAACCAGCTAAACAGCTCTGTGGTTGCCATCTTTTGAGAAAGGCTAGACTTCATTGGTAAAAGTGACAGCCCCAGGGCATAATAGTACATTAAAGGCCCTGAGAGTCCTGCAGTAGTAAACCTGTTTAATTGATTCTTTTTCTAATTTACTGGATCACGGGATGCTTTGTGCTTGCTAGTCCCCTGCAGTGCAGTGGGGACATAATAGATCCTGGAGCTGTGGGGAGGAACACTGAAGGACCAGGGCCCTCTTCCTTCCATCTTTGACCATTTACTTTCAGGAGCCAGCCTGGCCCTTTGAGAACTGCCTCACCCCCTTGGCCTCTGCTTGCAGCTCTGGTGGACGTTTCTGGGTCTCCTCCTGACAGCAGCCCCCCATGTCTGGGGCGGTTCCCATGCTTTCCTGCACCCTACCCCAGGGCCTTCTCTGAAACTGAGGGAGGTCACTGGGCAGAGAAGCTCAGAAGTGTGGGCATGTTGATGACGCCCTCGGCCAGCAGGGGGCGGGAGCCTGTGGACAGAGACCCCAGCTCCCATCTTTCAGAGGGGATGGTGGGAGGTGTTCTGCCTACAGCTCTGAGGTTCCAGCAGCAGCAGCAGCCCCCACAAGACCTCTGCCCTGGCCTTTCCCCGCCTCCCTCTCCCCTCCCTTCCGCTTCCCGAGTTCACCTTCCTTTCAGTCACCCGCAGCCAGGACCCTCTCAAAGCTTGCTTGCAGGGGAAAGTGAAAGTGAAGTCTCTCAGTTGTGTCGGACTCTTTGTGACCCCATGGACTATAGTCCACCAGTGTCCTCTGTCCCTGGGCTTTTTCCAGGCAAGAATACTGGAGTGGGTTGCCATGCCCTCCTCCAGGAGATCTTCCCGACCCAGGGATCGAACCCCAGTCTCCCGCATTGCAGGCAGATGCCTTACCGTCTGAGCCACCAGGGAAAGGGGAAACCCACAGTTAAACAGCATCTGAGCTTCAGACCTCCCCTCCACCACCTGGGCAGCCCCGAGCCCCTCTCGGCCAGAGAGGGACCCCCCCCCCCCCCACAAGGACTACCGCTGGAGGGTCTTAGAGCATCACTTCCCTGGGATTGGAGTGAGCGCTGGCGTCCTGCATCCAATCCCAACTCGGCCACATCCGGCTTCACGGCCCTGGAAAGGGGCTCACGCTCAGAGCTCCTGTTTCCTCACCTGTCTCAGAAGAACACGTATCCCACGGGTGTCAGGATTTAACACAGCAACTGCCCGTCTGTGGCCAACAGTGCCGTGACGGCTCCTGCGCCGTGGCCTGACCTCCTTCCCCCTCTTCCCCACCCTCCACCCTCTTTCCAGACATCTTCGTGCTGATCGCATCTGTGCCGGTGGTTGCCGTGGGAAACCAGGGCAACGTCCTGGCCACGTCCCTGCGGAGCCTGCGCTTCCTGCAGATCCTTCGGATGCTGCGAATGGACCGGAGGGGCGGCACCTGGAAGCTCCTGGGCTCGGCCATCTGCGCCCACAGCAAAGTAAGTGCCGCCGAGAAGCCGCTGGACCACCGGGCTTGCTTCCTTCCTACCCGCATCCGGTCCACGGCATCCCCTCCCAGACGGTGTCCCCGGGGGGTCCTGCCACCACTGATGGTGATGGGAAGGAAGAACGTACACACAGGTAGACCAGATGCAAACAACACTGGCCACGTCACCCAACCCTCTTTGACCGCAGTTATCCTCTTTCCAAACACAGGGATGATAATGCCGGGGCCCCTAATGCAAAGCAGTGTGGGGTGGAAGGAAGTCACCCGGGCGGGTTGGAATCCAGACTCTACTGGTGTGACTCTGGAGACTTCGTGTAACCCCTCTAGGCTTCCCTGGTGGCTCAGATGGTAAAGAATCTGCCTGCACTGCAGGAGATCCTGGTTCGATTCCTGGGTCAGGAAGATCCCCTGGAGAAGGAAAATGGCAACCCACTCCAGTATTCGTGGCTGGAGAATCCCCCGGACAGAGGAGCCTGGCGGGCTGCAGTCCATGGGGTCGCAGAGAGTCGGACATGAGTGAGCCACTGACACACACTGTAACCACTCTGGGTCTTCTCTCCTGTGTTTATAAAACAGAAACAATATGCACTCAGCTCGTAGGGTGAGAAGACTTAGAATGCACTCAGTTCATAGATATGGTGGCTCAGCTGCTGTTGTTGTTATTATGTAGTCAGAAGCACAGGGCCTGAACTTGGTATTTGATACAGATTAGCTCACCCCAGGATCAGCACTGTTCTTACCTCAGTTCAGGGATAAGGAAGCAGATACGGAAAGAGGAAGTGAGCTGCCCAGGCTGTCTGGCTTCAGAGCCCCTGTTCAGTGGCTTACTAGTGGTAGCTCTTGCCTCTACAAGGCAGATGAGAAGCTAAGACCAAGAGGCCAATGTATCTGGAGCTGCCATGCTCTGCGTTTCTCTCCTATGGTTAGCCCAAACCTTTTGTACCGCTTTCTTTTAACATCCCTGCCTTGGCTGGACCCTGGAGAAATGAAGGAAAACCTTTGAGTGGCAGGAAAAAAATAACACACTCAGAAGCCAGTTCGGGAGAGATCAGAGCAAAGGGCTCCTGAGATGTGTGTTCCTTAGAGCAGCAATCTCCAGCTTTTTTGGCACCAGGGACCAGTTTTGTGGAAGACCATTTTTCTATGGACCAGGAGTGGGGGTGGTTTGGGGAGGATTCAAGTGCATTACCATTTAGCCTGTGCTTTATTTCTATTATTATTAAATCATCAGCTCCACCTCAGATCATCAGGCATTAGATCCTGGAGCTTGGGGACCCCTGCTTTAGGGGATAAAGTGAAAGCTTCCTTCACTGAGAAGAGAGCATCTTCTTGTGCCAATCTTGGTGGGTACAGTGTACACGGTTGGCACCTGGAGCAGGCCCCCGTTCCTGGGAGGATGTGCTCAGCCCTTTAACTGCTCTGAGAGTTGGCTGCTAATGTTCCCAGCTGTCCCTTCCCTGGAAAAGCACAGGAGAGCTGCCCGGCCCAGGAGCTTATATTGTTCTCAGCTTCCGCCTCCCCCCTCAGCACGGAGCACACCCTTGCTGAGCTCTTTCTTCTGCCCTGTCCGGCTCCTCTCATTCCCTCTGTTCCAAGACCCTCCCTCAATCATCATGCTTGTTGTTTAGTCACTCACTCATGTCTGACACTTTTGTGACCTCTTGGACTTTAGCCTGCCAGACTCCTCTGTCCATAGGATTCTCCAGACAAGAACACTGGAGTGGGTTGCCATTTCCTTCTCCAAGGAATCTTCCTAACCCAGGGATCGAACCTGCATCTCCTGGCAGGTGGATTCTTTACCATCTGAGCCACCAGGGCAGCCCTCACATGCTCCTAAATCTCCATCTCAAACTTTGCTTCTGGGGAACTACACCGAAAGCAGGGAGCCCGGGCCGAGTTGCCATTGAGAGCTCAGAGTTTTCCTTATAAGTCTTAACATCATCTGCTACCCAACCTGGGCAAGCCCAGAATGCCCCTGCCAAGCTCCTGGACTCCTCCCGTTCAGGTACACACCCAGATATGTCAGCATCTCATAGTAGAATGAATAGAAGCTTAAGAGTCAGACAGCAGCTCAGTGCAAATTGCAGCTCCGCCGCCTGCGAGCCGTAAGACTTGAAGATGCTGCTCTCTTTTCATGAGAGCTTCCTCAGTGCTTAAAATGTGAATACTTCCGGCTGCTCACATGAGCCAAGGTACGTGTCAGTACCTGGCAAATAATTAGTGCTCATTAGTAGTAGCATGTATTATTCCAAACAGTACAAACAAATAACAGAAAGAAAATGAAATACTAACTTAAAACACTTAGAGTCTCACATCTGAAAACGCAGTTTCTTCCCATACATGTTTTATTCCCTGTCTGCTCCACTTCTGGCCACAGGCTCAGGGAGACAGGGCTTTTTTTTTGAGAGAGAGTTCTTTCTTTCTTTCTTCACCTGAACTATTTTATTATTTTATTGTTATTATTACTATTTGGCCATGCCACGTGGTGTATGGGACCCTAGTTCCCCAACCAGGGATCCAACACATGCCCCCGGCATTGGAAGCATGGAGTCTCAATCACTAGACCACCAGGGAAGTCCCTATTTTATCTGTTATCAGAGGACATGTTAGCAACACCTAAGCTGGTGTCCATGCAGCTGAACTGATTCACGGCTCTGGTGGAAATCAGGACTGAAAATGGCTGGGTAAGGCCCTCGTCCTGTTCCCTCAGATTAGAATATACGACAGTTGTATGTTTGCCATGAATACCTGGGAAAAGATGGTCCACTCCACCGCCGGACCCCACACCTGCAGCTTAGCTGGTGGAATCAGGACAGAATCACAGGTCTACAGCTCGAGACCAAAGGCAGACAGAGCAACTGCTTGGCCAGCTCTGTGCCCCATCTTTCCCCCAGCAGTCCCGGCTGGACAAGCCCTCAGCCTTTCACTGTCCCTGAGCTCCAGCGTGGCTGTAGGCCTGGCCTTCACTTCCAGAGCAGGCAGTGTGTTCAGAAAGTATAAGCACTTACCTGGATTTGAGTCCAGCATTTACTAACTGCAGGAGCTTAGACCTGTTCCTTCTCTGAACCTGGTGAACAAATACCACTTCATTTCTTCATTCATTCATTCAAAAAAACGTGTTCTCTGGGCCAAGTTCCATGCTGGACACTCCTGGAAACCCAGAGATGAAGAGTGAGGGGCCCACACAGGGTAGGACTTTAATGCTCTTACTAAAGTTGGGATCGGCCAAGTCTGCTTCCAGAACAAATAAGCCCTGGAATCTCTGTTCAGTTCAGTTCAGTTCAGCAGCTCAGTCATGTCCGACTCTGCAACCCCATGAATCGCAGCACGCCAGGCCTCCCTGTCCATTACCAACTCCCGGAGTTCACTCAAACTCATGTCCATCGAGTCGGTGATGCCATCCAGCCATCTCATCCTCTGTCGTCCCCTTCTCCTCCTGTCTCCAATCCCTCCCAGCATCAGGGTCTTTTCCAATGGGTCAACTCTTCACATGAGGTGGCCAAAGTATTGGAGTTTCAGCTTTAGCATCAGTCCTTCCAATGAACACCCAGGACTGATCTCCTTTAGAATGGACTGGTTGGATCTCCTTGCAGTCCAAGGGACTCTCAAGAGTCTTCATGCCTTAGCACAAAAATGTGGGCATCTTCTCGTGCACACGGTGTCTGATGTGGGTCGAGTGGTCCTTGTTTGTCTTGGAAATGAGCCTTGAGTCACCGAGGCAAGGGAAGCGGGCCTGCGAGCATCCTCTAGAATGGACCTAACACAGGAAGTAGCTCCCATCACTCCCACGGGCTGGACCCCAGACCCTAGGCTGCCACTTGACTGCTGGGGGGCTCAGGCGTGTGCAGGAGCCTGTGGACGTCGGGGGGCAGCCACTGCCACGGAGTGGCTGGCGAACATTGCATCAAGTCAGAATTACCTTGAATGGCCTTTGAGTGACTGCAAGGCACAGTAGGGACTCATTTCCCTCCCCAGTGACCACTGTGCCAGCTCTTCATCCCACACAGCCGGGACTTCCATACGCACATGGACAGCTGTTTCTCTGGTTCAGCATTTGGAGGCGGAGAGTATGAAAGAACGTAGTCACGCTGGAATCACACTCAACAGGGTGAAAGGTTCGTGACTGGGGAAGGACCATCCACTTCGTCCTTTCCTTCTCAAACCCTGGTGGAGTGGACACTCATGAAGGGGAAGGGCTGCTGGATTGCCTGCAGCATCTCAACCAACCTCTGTCTGCTGTGAACTCACACGAGTGCACCGGGCACATGATGCTGTGGCAAAGGTCAGACCCATAAGCAAATGAGCGTAATAGAGACTTAACATCTGTTTAGAAAATGGTGAAGACGTAGAAGGGAAAAAAAAGCTGGAAATGAAAGGTCGCTCTAGTTGGGGGAGCAAACATCCAGAAAGCTCTCATAATGGAGATGACATGGGTCTTAGGTGCCCCAGTGCTCTCGGGTTGGGCCCCCGGAGAGAGGCCGGGAGGACAGAGGACCAATGTGAGCAAAGGCTCAGCGAGATGTGATGGACCCTGGAGGCCTGCTGATTGGCCGAGGATGGTCGGATATGAGAACTCTGTCGATGTGAACGGCTTCATTCTCCGTGATGACTTGGCAGGAATGTCAGGCCTAATCTCCAGACTGTGTTTGCCCATGACCTTGACTTTCTTCTGCCCAACCTACCAGGGTAACCCTTGGAGGTGGAATAGAATGAGAGACATAGGCAGTGCCTCAGGGATCGTCATGGTCAGGGTGTGTGAAACTTCAGTGGTTTGCCCATCTTTGCCATGTCTCTGCACCCCCCTTACCGTTACCACCCTTAACATTTTTCCTTTACATCAGCTCTCTCTTGTTTTCAAGGATATCCCAGTCTATCATGCGCTCATATCCATGAAATAATAGTTTTATGTTTAATTTATACTAACATGGTTTAAATCAGTATGTGATTACTTTGTATAAAAAATGCCTATCTGCATTTGAAGTATCTATGGCACTTTTTGAAACTCTGTGGTTCAGTCCCTTCATTTTAAAAATGAAAAAACTGAGGCTGGGGAGGAGAGGTCATCTGCCCAGAGTCACAAAGTCAATTAGTGGCCGGGCTGGGTCCCCATCCACACCTCTGTCCCCTTTGCCAGGATAATTCCCCCTCACTGTCTGTCACTTTCCAAGTGGAAAGAGCTTTATCACTGTTCTGCCCAATCCTGCATAGAATAGGGTCTCCTGAGTCCCAGGCCTTGTCTCCGAGGGAGCGGCCCGTCCCTGCTGCCTTCTTGCCTCCCCATGAAGCCTCTTGAGCTGTGATTAAGTGACCACAGAGCTCTCCCTCTCCTTCTAGAGCCATCCCCTCATTCTGTTAATGATGAAAACAATGACCCCCATTTTCCAGTGATGGGAGGTGAGGATTAGAGAAGGTGAGTAACTGGCCCGTGTCCCAGAGCTCGTAAACCTGCACTCCAGCTCCAGTGTGTCTGCCTGCAACCTCCTCCCAGCCTCCACGCAGTGACCGCTTCCCTGTCCACTGCTTGCTGTCCCAGGAGCTCATCACTGCCTGGTACATCGGGTTCCTGACGCTCATCCTGTCTTCATTTCTCGTCTACCTGGTTGAGAAAGATGTGCCGGAGGTGGATGCCCAAGGAGAAGAGATGAAAGAGGAATTTGAGACCTACGCAGATGCCCTGTGGTGGGGCCTGGTGAGTCACCACCTTGAAGGCTGCCCTGTGGGGGTTGGCTGGAGGCTGGGAAGGACGTGGAGGGCATGATGTGGGCATGCAGGGCTGGGCAGCTGCATTCTTCAGCACAGGGGAGAGGAGGGCACCTCCATTTAGGAACTCCCCCGGGAGACGTACCCAGCAGGGTGGGCCCTTGGAAGGAGGGCTTTTCCCTAGAAGTCAGGGCTCTGATCAGTCTCGTCCCATGGTCACTCAGGGACCTTACCTGTCATTAGCCAGGCTTGGCTGTGCAGACCCAGTGGCAGATGCAGACGTGTATACCCAGACCCTCAAGCACACCTAGAGACACACGGCCCCACCCTCATCGGGCATGTGGTACTAAAGCATTGTTTAAGCACTTTACATTTATAAACACATTTTAAGTGCAAATAACTCCTATTATTAGCTCTCTGGTGGTTCAAACACTAAAGAATCTGTCTGCAGTGCAGGAGACCTGGGTTCAATCCCTGGGTTGGGAAGATCCCCTGGAGAAGGGAATGGCTACCCACTCCAGTATTCTTGCCTGGAGAATTCCTTGGACAGAGGAGCCTGGCAGGCTATAGTCTATCAGATGGCAAAGAGTCGGACACGGCTAAGCTACTATAACATTTTCACTTTTTCAAATTGGAAAACCTGAGGCTTGAAGGGGTTGAGTCACTAATTCAAAGCTCTCTGAGCCAAGTTAGTGCTTAACCTGGGATTTGAACTCAAGCATTTGAGTTCCAGAGGCCACACTCTTAACTACTCCCATAGCCTGCCTTCCCTGTTCATAAGTAGACGTTTGCTGATAACCTACAAGTGTAAATGCACAGAGGAATATTCAACATACACCTGGACAGACACGGGCCCAGACCTTAGACACACACACCTATATACACAGTACATATAAATACATCCATGAGAGCACATACATTCAGAATCATGGCTATATACAAAGTCATGCATTTGCAAACATACACATGAATATATATGCACATACACATGTTTGCAATTCTTGAAGTACCTGTTGACTGATTGACTATAGGGAAGAAATCCTTAGCTTAGAAACAGATGTGGTCTCAAGGCTCCTATATAAGATTGCTGGTCGTTGGCACCTTCTCTCCCACGGGAGTGCTATTCTAAATGGGACAGTGCCCCTGTCAGTACAAAGGCTTATGGGTAAAGCTCGGCTGATACATCACTGACCTCCTCCCCCCTGGGAAGCCCCGTGTCTGAATGCTTCTCTTTTCAGATCACACTGGCCACCATTGGCTATGGAGACAAGACGCCCAAAACATGGGAAGGCCGTCTGATCGCAGCCACCTTTTCCTTAATTGGCGTCTCCTTTTTTGCCCTGCCAGCCGTGAGTGCTCTTACTGTTCTCCCTCGATGATGGGCAGGATCCATCACTGCCTGGCCCCAGCTCAGCCATCCAGCCTCATCTTCCACCTTCTCGTATCCTGATTTCCAGCCCCATCAACTCAATAGCTGTCCTGTCTCTGCCATAGGCTGTGTGGCTCTCTTTGCCAGGAATGATCCCCCCAAACACCTACTCCTCTTTCAAGACTCAGTTTCCTTTTTTTAAAAAAAAATTTATTGAACTATAGTTGATTTACAGTGTTGTGAACATCTGCTGTATAGCGAAGTGACATATCTATATATAGGCATTCTTTATTTAAAAGTTGGGGTATAATTGCTTTATAATGCTGCGTTACTTTCTGCTATACAGCTAAGTGAATCGGCCATATGTTTACATATATCCCCTCCTTCTTGGACCTCCCTCCCATCCCACCCTTCTAGGTCATCACAGACCACCAAGCTGAGCTCATATTCTTTTTTAAAGTATTCTTTTCTATTATGGCTTATCACAGGATATTGGATATAGTTCCTTGTGTTATACAGGGACATGTTGTTTATCCTCCAGACCCAGTTCAATGCTGCCTTCTTTAGGCTGAGTTCAGCACTCCCTCCTCTGGGTATCGCTCTGTAAAAGCATGTCTGAATCCACCTGGGATTTCAGATTCCAAATCTGCTTCCCCGGGAGAATGTGAGCCCCGTGGGGGTTTGATTATGTCTTTCACCCCATATTCCGTGCACATAGCGAGCCCTTTATATTTGTGAGTTCCCTTCTCTGCCCTGTCATCTTCTAGTTTGTGTAAAAAAAATGCATTTCCCTGAAACTCTTGATCCCTGGTAGGATAGCTTCCCCAGAGCCCAGCGCCCACCGGCGTCATAACGACAGTAATAATATGCAGCAGTGTTGAACTTGCTGTGAACTAGATTCACGCCACGTGCTTCCCCTACGCTGTCTCATTTAATCTTTGTAAAAACATTTGGAGTTTAGTGTGCATTTCTCCCCATTTTCCAGATGAGGAGACAGGCTTCACTGGGTCAGTTAAGTTTCCATAGTCACAGGGCTATTGGGTTGTAGATCCAGGCCTGCTCCTTCAAGCGTGGCTCTTAATCACAAAGCTTGCAAAGAACCTTCTGGTGTAACAACCCCTCTTCCTTGCCCTTCATCTCCCATCCTTTTGATACTGAGGCTCTTTGTCCATGGCAGCCCTCCCTTCGTCCATCGCAGCCATCCAGTGTTTTTTCCTAAGCTGTTTGACCTTGGGAAGATGACCTTTCTGACTCTCAGTTTCTTTATCTATAAAAGATAAGGGGCTGTGGGCATGGGACATGGTCTCTCAACTTGAAAGGGGTGTGCCCCCCCACCCCACCCCTCACGTGAGAGTTTGACCTAGAAATCAAAACAGATCACAATTCGGAGAAATGCCAGCCAGAGTAAAAGTGTCACGTGACAATGCAAGCGACTGAAATATTTTTTAAACTCCATTAATATTAACTGGGAATCTGTTGCACCTCCTACTCCTTACTAGGCAGTCCCTGTTACGTCATCTCATTTTTTCCTCACATAACTGTGAGGTGAGTGCTGCTATCTGACTTCCCTGTGGAAGAACCTGAGATGCAGCAGAGAAGAGGCTGGCCAGGGCCTCCCTGCTGGGAGTGGCAGAGTCGGGGATTTAACCCTGATTTCAAGGCCCCACTTAACCCGGCCTCACTGCCTGGAAGACAAAGAAGGGATCTTTTCTTCTCCCCTTCACTCGGTGTCATCACTGGGGCCTGGAGTTGGGGTGAGGCTCCAGGAGAGGCTTGGGGGAGCTGACCTCAGGGCCTGACCTCTCCCTTCAGGGCATCCTGGGGTCCGGGCTAGCGCTCAAGGTACAGGAACAGCACCGCCAGAAGCACTTTGAGAAAAGGAGGAAGCCCGCTGCTGAGCTCATCCAGGTCTGTCTGCCTGGGGCTGAACTGGACGGGGCCACGCATCTGTGCATGTGTGTGTGTGTGTCTACGTCTGTGTGTGTGTGTCTATGTGTATGTGTGTGTGTCTGTGTCTGTCTATGTCTGTGTGTATGTGTGTGCATGTATCTGTGTGTGTGTGTGTGCATGCGTGCACACATGCACATCTGTATGATTCTAAAGGAGTGGGCATACCATGATCTGGGATAGACCCAGGACCAAGCCTGCTTGCCACAACTCTGGGTGTTGCTATGGTTTACTTCTATGACTAGTCACTCTGTGTGTCCTGAAAGTGACCATCCCATCACTCTTCCATCCAAGTTCTAAGCTAGTCAAAGACTAGACACAGGACTCAGACAGGAGCCCGCCCACCAGCTGCTTCACCCTTGATGGGTGGAGAACTTGGCCTGGACTTGGGTCCACACTAGCTTTTCTCCCCTTCTATTCTCACCAGTCTTGAATGGGGAACCCACAAGGAAGAGTCAGCCTAGAGCACAGGTGTGTGGCCAACTAGCTGCAAGGAGATGTGGGCCCTTACATCTGCTCGTGATAGAGAGCTGATAAGTCCAGAGAGGGAGAGATGCCTGCGTGTGCACAGTGCCGACCAGTTCACTGTTTACCCCACCCAGCAGACGGCCGTGCAGCTGCGGGTGCGGTGTCCTGGGCTGGGAGCCGGGGCAATAGTGAGAGATGGCGGGAGGGGCAGAGTGCTCCCTCTTCTCTTTCAGAGAGAGTTCTTGCTTCGTGGTTTTACGGGCTGCTGGGAGCGGAGAGAATAGGAAGGGAGAGTGTTCTGGCTCTGGCTGCCTGCCTGGGACACACCGTCTGCATGGCCTCCCATGACACTGCCTCCAGTTGTAGTGAGTGTCCCTGCGGGGCTGACGCAGGATGGTGCACGGTGTTATCTTGCAGCTTGTAGTTTCTAAGGCAGTTCTGGTCTCCAAGAGTCTGCCCTGTTATCCTCCCCAGCCCTCAAACCATCACAGTATACAGAAGATCTAGTGTGTTAGAATCAAAACCTCACCTGCCAGACTGTCTTTTGCACCCAGAAGTGGCACAAAAGACTGTTTGTCTTCCCACCTCCTTGAGAAATCTCAAGGAATCGTGCAGCAACAGGAATCCCTGCTCCTTTCAGGGCTCTTAAACCCAGATTCCCCTCTCCATGGTAATTCACTTCTCTACCCTGCCCACTACTATGTCCATTTTCTCCATCTGAGATGATAAGGTCAAGGAGGTTTTTCTTCCCATAGGAGCTACAAAAGGCCAAGAGTCTGGCTTCCCTGGGTATGACCTCAGTGCGCACTGAACCCTGCGGTGTCCAGGGCTGACTGTTTCAAAGTTGGGGATTCTGAGTAACCTTCTGGGTGACACCAGCTCATTCCCACCCCTCATCTCTCCTCCCCAGGCTGCCTGGAGGTACTATGCTACCAACCCCAACAGGATTGATCTCGTGGCAACATGGAGGTTCTATGAATCAGTCGTCTCTTTTCCATTCTTCAGGCAAGTGGCTGCTCAGCTGAATGCTCAGGGCATGACTCACCACCCCCTCCGTGGGTCTGTATGTGTGCCCGTGGCCTTCACGATTCCTGGAAGACATCCTGGAGGGCGGTGGTTCTCAGTTAGACTCATTAGAGCTTAGAATATCCCAATGCCCAGACTATCCCCAGGCTGATTAAATCATAATCCCAAGGGGAGGAGGCAGGTACGGGGGTGCAGCCCAGTATTTTTTGAGGCTCCCCAGATGACCTCAGGATGTCACCCAAGGTTTCCAGCTAGACAGTGTGGAGTGGCTGAAAGAGAAGGTCCGGTCAATGTTGGAGCAGGGTTAGTGGCTGAGGAAGTGAGGAGTGGGTGCAGTGGGCTACCCTGGCCATCCTGGAGGCCAGGATAGTTGTGCCTTTCACCCTCAGACCAGAAAAGGGCGGGGGAAGAAGCAACTGGGGGAGTCCTTTGGGGGCCCAGAGATGTTCTGTATTCTCAGAAGTGAGAAATTAAATGAGAGTCTTCAGGGAAAAAAATTACATTCCATTTCCAATGGCCAGCGCCTATGAAAAGGGAAGGGAAATGAATATTTATGGACATCCAGTATGCTCCTGGAATACAAGTTGACGTTGATTTAATATTCACAGGCACCCTGTGAAATAAGTCAGAGGTTCTCAGACGTTAAGATGGGTTACAGTCAGTGGGGGATGTGGACATATGGATCCTGCATCCTTCAGCAGTGTTGTGCTGTGTGCTTAGTCGCATCAGTCGTGTCTGACTCTTTGCGATCCCATGGACTGTAGCCCACCAGGCTCCTCTGTCCAAAGGATTTTCCTGGCAAGAATACTAGAGTGGGTTGCCACTTCCTCCTCCAGGGGGTCTTCCCGACCCAGGGATCGAGCCCACGTCTCCTGTGTCTCCCACATTGCAAGCAGATTTTTTACCACTGAGCCACCAGGGAAGCCCTCAATAATTTTAATGGCGTTGGAATAGTTGAAGCATCTCAAACAGGCATCCCTGGTGATTTTAACACAGGAGCCCTTGGAGACAGGCTGGGTAGTTGGTGTCACCAGGCTCCTTTTGCAAATAAGCCAACTGGGGCTTAGAAACTTTGGTCATTTTGGCCAATGTCAGCCACATCTAGGGTCCTCCAAGCCTGTGGTCACTACTTGGGTTTCTGAAACAGATTGCACCTTGCCAGGTTTTTGATCCTGGGCTCAGAGTTTTAAGTGTGTGAATGGAAGGCTGGACTGCTAGGACCCTTGAGCTGGTAGGAGAAGTAGAGGGACGCTCATACTCATACCTGGAGTGGGAACCCACCCGCTCTGCAGCATGTTTCTGCCATATGTCTGGGTTCACAGACCATGACATGATCCAGTGCTGGACTAGTGACTCCCTCCCAGCTCCCTTTACTCTCATTATGGGATTTGTGACCAGTCTCTGAACTCGGCCTCAATATTCCCTCCACCTCCATCACCAGATTGCAGTTAAGATTTAAGGACACTGAGGACATCGAGGTCTACTGACTCATTTCCCCAGCATAAAACCTTCCAGTGGGTAACCATGACAAAGAGAAGAGGATCCAAAACCTGACCGTGACCCACAGGGCTCCAGAACCTCAGGGCCATGCTTCCCTCTCCCGGCTCAGGAGCTATGGTGCTGTCCCAAGAGAGTCTAGTGGCACACGTACCTTCTAGTCCAGGCATTCAGTCCAGCAGTATTTTTGAGCTCCTTGTATATGCTAAGGTTGGGCCAGACCATGAAGGTCACACATGACTCATGAAGGACTCTCACCTTGATCCGGAAAGGGAAGAGAAGCCACTGAAGGCAGAGAATGACATGATCAGATATGTGTTTCAGGAAAAAGACAAGAAGGGATGTGGAGGACGGATTGGACAGGCCCAGGATCAGGAAATCAGCTAACAAATGATTGCAGGATTCAAGGGAAGAGGAAATGAGGGCTTACAGGAAGGTAACAGCAGGAAGAAGAGAGAATGGAGGGAGGACCTGAAAGGGAATAAGCAGAGGCAAAGAAATTCAAGAAGTGATGAATTGTAGAGCTAAGGAGATGAGAGAAAACAAGATTCCATACTGGAATGATAGAGTTGGGTTTACTTTATCTTCTTACTTGTAATTAGATTTACTTACCCTGAAGATGGGCTTCCCAGGTGGCGCTAGTGGTACAGGACCTGCCTGCCAATGCAGGGGACATAAAAGACAGATTTGATCCCTGGGCCAGGAAGGTCCCTTAAAGAAGGGCATGGCAACCTGCTCCAGTATTCTTGCCAGGAGAATCCCATGGACAGAGGAGCTTGGCAGGGCACAGTCCACGGGGCCGCAAAGAGTCGGACACAACTTAACATGCAGGTATGCGCCCTGAAGATGCTTTCTATGATTCCTTCTGATTCTAGAATTCTATTCTGTGTGTGTATGAATTGGTCAGTCATGTCCAGCTCTTTGCGACTCCATGGACTGTAGCCCACCAGGCTCCTCTGTCCAGGGAATTCTCCAGGCAAGAATACTGGAGTATTCTTGGGTAGTATTTTGGGTTGGGTAGCCATTCCCTTCTCCAGGGGATCTTCCTGACCCAGGGATTGAATTTGAGTCTCCGGCATTGCAGGCAGATTCCTATTGTAGCTATAATCATTTCGAGTTTGGGGTAGTATCAAAATTCCTTAGGAGAGCAAGAGTCTTAGAATGGGCCAGTCGCTTCTCCTGAAGAGAACAGATTGACCTTGAACTCCAAAACCAGAGCTTGTGAACCACACTGAACACTGAATCAAGATGATTTCTGTTTGCTTTGCATCCGAGGTCTTGGCAATAGGCCCATTCTTTTGGGTTGATTTATTATAAATAAGGCATTGTCCTAGCTGTCAGAGACTCGGAGGAATACTTTGTGCTGCAGACAGCTGCTGTGATATGGGAATGGCTTTTAGACTAGGAGGGAACATTTCTTTCTTTTTTTCAAGGACAAAAGTATAAAGCCACTAGAGAATTCACTTGGCAACCATTCTGAAACAAGGCAGTCCCTTGAGAAAAGAATGTTCCCCATATTCCAACCCATTCCATAGGTTTCACAGCAAAATAAAAAGTAGCTGATGGTACACTGGTATGTCTTCACCTGCTTCCTAAAGGTTTTTTATTTGATTTATTTTTAAAAAGACTTTATTGAAATAGACTTCATATACTACAAAAGGATTTCACATACCATAAAAGATACCCATTTAAAGTAACAGCTCGGTGGGTTTCAAAACATATTCACAAAGTTGGGTATTGGTCGCCACTGTCTAATTCCTGGACATTTTTATTATCCGCAAAAGAAGCCCAGTGCCCGTTAGCAGTCACCCCTGGTTCCCTCTTTTACTGCAGCCCCTGCAGCCACTCATTTATTTTCTCACTCTATTCTGCCTATTCTGGATATTTCATATAAAAAATAAAATTTTGGGACTTCTCTGGTGGTCCAGTGGCTAGATTCTGTGCTCCTAATACAGCGGGCCTGAGTTCGATCCCTGGTCAGGGAACTAGAACCCACATGCCATGGCCAAATAAATAAATATAATAAATAAATAAAATGTTATGATTTCTTTTACCTAGCATAATATTTTCAAGTTTCGTCTATGTTGTCTTGTGTATCAGAACTTTATTGCTTTTATGGCAGAATAATATTTCACAATATTGACCCCATTTTATTTATCCATTCATCAGCTGATACACACTTGTGCTGTTTCTACTTTTGCGCTATTATACCCCCATGAACATTCAAGTACCTGTTTGTGGATATGTGTTTTCAGTTCTGTTGGATGTATACCTAGGAGTGGAATAGGTAACTCTATATTGACTTTTTGAGAAGCCGTCAGACTGTTTTCCATGGTGGCTGCGTGATTTTGTGATCCTCCAAAAGATCTTGAAGGATGCAGTTATGTAGCCCATTTCTAAAAGTAGTGTCATATCCATTTCCAGCAAGTGTGGTTCTTTGTTACTTTGCAAGAATATGTGTGTATGTATACACACGTGTACATATTGATATGTGTATGTATACATTTGTATGTTTGGGGCTACCAGTGATGAGCTGAAAGAGTCAGGGCGCATTTGCTAGAGAACTTGCAGCTGTTTTGTGTCTCAGAGGCAGAGCAGGAAGATACCTCAGTGATCCTCTTCTAGATACTTTTTCAAGAGGACAGGCTCACCCCAAGTTCCAAAACTCATGGCCTTTTTTGTTTTGTTTTTATGATTACTTAGAATTATATACTCATTACTTTTGAATTTCAAAGAACCTTAGAGACTTTGAAGTCCAACCCCAATTTTAGATAAGAAGAAACAGAAGCCTCCAGCTCAGGAACTTGCTCAAGGTCACACATGATGCTGGGCACAGGAGAGACCAAACCCAGGTCTTCTGATTTGCTGGCCTATGGAGACTGAGGCTTCCCAGGTGGCGCTAGGGGTAAAGACCCCACCTGCCAGTGCAGGAGACTCTGGGTTCAATCTCTGGGTCAGGAAGATCCCCTGGAGGAGGGCATGGCAACCCACTCCAGTATTTTTGCCTGGAGTATCCCATGGACAGAGGAGCCTGGAGGGCTACAGTCCCTAGGGTCGCAAAGAGTCAGACACAACTGAAGCAACTTAGCACAGATAATGTGTAGACCTAGTAGAAATGAAGTGAAGTGAAGTCGCTCAGTCATGTCTGACTCGTAGCAACCCCGTGGACTGCAGCCTACCAAGCTCCTCCGTCCATGGGATTTTCCAGGCAAAAGTACTGGAGTGGGTTGCCATTTCCTTCTCCAGGGGATCTTCCCCATCCAGGGATCAAACCCGGGTCTCCTGCATTGTAGACAGACGCTTTAACGTCTGAGCCACCAGGGAAGTTCCAGTAGGAGTAGGTGGTGGGAGACTAAGGTACAGGAAGAATCTGGGGAGTAGGAGGGGGGCAGATAGTAAGTTACACATTCTCATGCACAAGCAGAGAAGTGGGCAGATGTTAAAAATCGGATGTTGTTTACCGTCAACAATAACAAAAAAATCCATGCACACTTATCAGTTCCCTAAAAGTGATATCAATAGCAGAATTGTCTATAGCTGCACTGCCCTACATGGTAACTACTTATCACAGGTGGCTGTCTAGTATCTATGGCTAATGCAACCGAGAAACAGAATTTTTAATTTTCTTTCATTTTAATTTCAATGACCATCTATGATTAGTGTCTGTCATTGCAGCTCTGGAATCATTAGATAGACAAAAGTGGAGATGAGACTAAGGCCCAAGAAACAGAAGTTACCTGACCAAAAAGACTCAGTTAATTTACTGTATAAGCAGAACTTGTTTTTTTATGAGCAGGGTCAAGATTATTGGAGTTCTTAGAAATGGAGAAGAAGGACAATATGCAGTACTCTTTCTCTAGGGCTGAATAACGTTAGATCTGTTTTCATAAGTGCTGTGTGCACATGCTAAGTCGCTTCAGTCGTGTCCAATTCTTTGAGACCCCATGGACCGTAGCCCGCCAGGCTCCTCTGTCCATGGAATTCTCCAGGCAAGAGTACTGGAGTGTGTTGCCATGCCCTCCTCCAGGGGATCTTCCCAACCCAGGAATCGGTCTCTTAGGTCTCCTTCATTGGCAGGCAGGTTCTTTACCACTAGCACCACCTGGGAAGCCCTTTATATGTACTATCTCATTTAATCCCTGATTCCCTGATCTGTCCCCACCACCTAACAGGTCACCTAAACCCAGCACAAGGTGTGGGACAGAGTAGGTGCTCAGGAACCATTTTTTGGATGAATAAATCAGTAGTTCCCATCCTTTTGGGCACCAGGGACAGGCTACGTGGAAGATAGTTTTTCCCCAGACTGGGTGGTGGGATGGGGGTGGTTTCAGAATGATTTAAGCACATTACATTTTTCGCGCACTTTATTTTTAATCTAATGCCACCACTCATCTGACAGGAGGTACCAGTCCGTGGCCCTGAGGTTGGGGAACTCTGGAATAAATGAATGAATGGCTGAGAGGGATCTTGGAATTCAGAACCAGGCCTGTTAGGTTGCAGGAGGGGTCTAAGGGTCTGCCTGGGGAACCCCAACTCATTCATGGGTCCCCCTCTAATGTGCCATTTTGCCTTGCTCCTGCATCTTCAGCAAAGGAAGCTTGCAAACAGATTTTGGGGAGAGGAGAAGCAGTTGCATGTAATTTATGCTTTATTTTTTTCTCCTCGTAGGAAAGAACAGCTGGATCCAGCAGCCAGGTACGTTTGTGATCATGAATCCTCTTCTTCCCATCACTGTGTCGGGACAGAGGGTCCAGTTGTGTATGGCCTGGGGCCCCTGGGCAGTCGTGCTGGTCATGAGATAGAGTTTTGGGGCTCGCTGAAGTTGCTGGACACCATTTTCCTCTGCCAATTTCATGTAAATTTGCTCAAGAACAACTTAATTGTGATCATAGCGGTAGCCACCTTTTGGGTGTTTCTCCTCTGGGCAGTACCTGGAGTCCTACATGTGTGGTCTCACATGGTCCTCATGTCACCAGTGAAAACTTGACTCTCCTGCTTTCATTTATGGGTTGAGGAGGTTGGGTCTTAGAGAGGTTGGGTTACTCACCTCCTGAGTCACACAGCTACTGAGTAGTAAGACCAAAATTCGAACTCAGGTCTGAATATTCAGACCATGTTATTTCCACTATAACTTGCTTCATTTGCATCTTGGGCTCAAAAAGTGTGAAAGTGTTAGTCTTTCAGTCATGTCTGATTCTTTGTGACCCCATGGATTGTAGCCCTCGAGGCTCCTCTGTCCTGGAACTCTCCAGGAATGGAGTGGGTAGCCATTCCCTTCTCCAGGGGATCTTCCTGACCCAGGAATCGAACCTGAGTCCCTTCATTGCATGCAGATTCTTTACTATCTGAGTCACCAGGGAAGCCCTCAGAAAGTAAATCACGACTGTAATTCACAATCCCCAGTAAACCACGCTCACCACAGGCTGCTGCAGAGGCAGAGGGAGCTCAGCCGTCTTCTTTCTGGTTCCTTTTCAAAAACATGTCACAATATCAGAGAAGCTATGGCTCCTACTCGGAGTTATAAAGAAAGACCACCTCTTGGAAACAGTTGAACTGTTTGTATACATGTCATCCCTTGGTATCTGCAAGGGATTTATTCCAGGACCCCTCTGTGGATACCAAAATCCATGGATGCCCAAGTGCCTTGTATCAGATGCCACAATATTTGCATATAACCTTTACGTGCAACCCACTCTAGTATTCTTGCCTAGAGAATCCCATGGACAGAGGAGCTTGGCGGGCTACAGTCCATGGGGTTGCAAAGAGTCGGACACAACTGAGCGACTAACATTTTACATGCATCCTCCTGTGTACTTAAATCATCTCTAGATTAGTTAGTGCAAGCACTCTGTCAATAGTTGTAAAAACAATGTAAATGCTATGTAAAGAGTTGCCCAAGTGTGGCAAATTCAACTTTTCCACTTTGAAACTTTCTGGAATTTTTTTCCCAAATGTTCTTGAGCCACACTTGGTTGAATCTGTGAATGCAGAACCTGAAGCTATGGAAAGCTGTATGGAATACAGCTATTCTGTATTTATAAAACAGAAATAATGATAAATGTAAATATGCATAGTATATTTATAAAATATGTATTGAAACTGTTATTGTGGCAAACTACTTGTAAGGCCTCTCAGTCCATCTCCTGGACACCAGCTCAACCTCTAGAGCTGACAGAATTTGGGCAGAAGCGGTGGTAGCACCCCAGACCACCTTGTATGGGAGCCACTTGAGGACAGTGACCCTTGGGAGTCTGGGTCAAGTGGTCTTGAATGGGGCCCACGATGCCTCATCACACATATAATCCCACATGAAAGAAATGATTATAGACAGTGCCAGCTCGCTCACAGACACAGACACGGCTTGGACTCTCTGCCTCCTTCATGCAGGTTTTCAAATGGAAGGAGTATTTCTTGCCTGGAACCAGTCTGGACTGTAGTGGGTATTTGGGTGTAGAGGAGGGGGCTGGACAGCTGACAGAGTCAGGGCGCATTTGCTAGAGAACTTGCAGCCGTTTTATGTCTCAGAGGCAGAGCAGGAAGATAGCTCAGCGATCCTCTTCTAGATACTTTTTCAAGAGGACAGGCTCACCCTAAGTTCCAAAACTCATGAGCAACCAGGAGTTATACAACCTTAAGACTCTTTAACAGGGCTCCCTGCTCCCTCCCCTCTTGTGATCAACAGGGTTTCAGATCATGCAGGTGAATTATTCACAACAAGTGAATTATTCAATCTACCATTACTGCCTTTCCTATGCAGACACGAATAGAATTCAGCCAGACTGGAACATACGTGCAGAATATTGTTGCACCCTAGACTAGGCACTTCGGTTTATTTGGGGCTCAGATAGATGCTTTTTGCCACATTGCTGGGCATGCTTCTCCCATGATTGAAAATCTGAAATCATAATGCCATCTGTAGAAGGCCCGTCAAGTTCCAGGCCACTCCACTTTCATTATCATCTAATTCCCAATTACGACTTCTTGTTTTTATGAAAAAAGAGCACAGGCGAGATAAACTTTTATTCACAGCTTTTCCCCCCGCTCGGAGAGAAAACAAGGTACCAAAGCCGCAAAGATTTGGCACATGAATGATGACAGTTATTTATAGAACTGACGGTTGCCTTCTCTGCCTTTCTCAGGATAGACCGTAGTGCCAGAGGCGCCTTCTAAAGGGGGGCCACTGCCCTTGTGTAGGGCCCCCTTCTCCCATGTCTTAAGATGGAAGGCAGAAATAATAAAAAAATAAGAGACAAAATAAAGACTTTAAGTCCTTGTGGGTGGAATTGACTTGCTGTATGCAGGTTACAAGTCTGTGTTCATTGAGCTCACAACAAACAGAACAAAACAGATTGACCACTTCTTCAAAAGACTTTTCTCTTGCCTGCAATGAAACTGTACTCTTGGTTTATCCATCACTCATCTGTCCATCTCCATCCATTCATCATCTGTCCATCTGTCCATTCCACCCATCTATCACTCATAATCCATCATGCATCTATCCATCATCTATCATCCATCAACCATCCATCATCCATCCATCCATCCATCCATCATCCATCCATCTGTTCACCCATCCATCTGCTTATTCAATGAATATTTATTAAGACCTCCTGTGTACCAGAAACCCTTTTAGGGAATATGGCTATAAACAAGAAAGACAAGGTCCCCAATTATTTACTTGACAGGGTGCCTCTCCGTTTTCCTGAAAGTGACATGTCCCAAACTCAACTTCTGTTCTTTTGTTTTTTTTTAATTTTTGTTAGTTTATCCAGGACACACATGCCCAACAAAGATGGCATGAGGAAGCTAGAGAATGTAGTCAAGTTGGTCCCAAGCAAAGCTGTTTACTAAGTACTGTTTGCCTTTGGTATTCTTTAACCTCACTATTAGGTTGTCTATCTTCAAGTTCTCTGTGGTATCACAGCTTCCATGACACCACATCCCCACGACCTCATCTTATTTTTGTACCCTTGATGGGAGGGGCAGGATTTACATTTAAAAGTACCACTCCTAGGATTCTGTTTGTCTTTTGTTCATATGAACACTTTTGTGAGTTTTAATGTGCAAAAAAATGGATCCAGAGCTAAGCTTGAAAGTAGAGACAAAAGAGATTTTAATTGAATTGAAAATGAGAAAAATCTAGACTGGAGCAGAAAAGGACTCAACTCTGGAAGGAGTATATAAGGAGGAGAAATGAGAAGAGAGAGGATTCAGAACCTGGCTGGATGGTATAACCACTGAGAATTTTTCCCGATGGAGAGAGTCTAAATGACCACTGGACTACCAGAACTGTCCCCTGCAGTGGCTGGTCTTGATGGCAGGCATCCTGTTTCTATCCTAAGTTCCCTCAGGGCTCACCATCTGGGGTGGCTATAAAGTAATGGTTTGATGGCTGCAGCATCCTTTGTTAACTGATGGAGCAGGTAGAATTTTTTTTTTTCATTGATGCTGGTCAGGTTTCTAGCAATATATGTATCTGTTTGCCTGTCACATGGCTTCTTGGCCTTACTGTAAGCTAACTGGAGGCTGAAAATCATGCCTACTTTGGTCACTACTGTAACCTCAGCAAATTACCAAGAGTCTAGCATTTTCAAGATGCAGAACACATTTTTGTTGGGTAAATAAGTGACATTAGCTCTGTTTTACAGGTGAAGATAAAAACTGAATCAAAGTTAATGCCTTACCCAAGTTGAAATATTAACCACAGAGCAGCTATCTGAACTCAGTTCTCTTCCTCCAGAGGCAGCACTCTTTCCACTCTACAGCAGTTCCTTTATCCGCTGAGGTTGGATGCATCTTGTTAATCAGGAGCTCGAGTGTTGTTATTTCTTCCTTCCTTCACTCAACATCATAATGATGCTGTAAGGGCTTACTATGTGCCAGGCACTGTGTTAGGTGCTGGATAACTAGACAAAGGGCAGTTTCTGAGCCAATAGCTTACCCTTTTCATGTCTTATTGGCAGCTCTATTGACTTTTGGGTGGGATAAGCCTTTGTTGTGGGGGCTGCTCTGGGTGCCCTATAGGAAGTTTAACAACATCCCTGGCCTTGACCCATTAGAAACCAGGAGCACCACCCCCCAAAGTTATGTCAATCAAATATGATTCCAGCCGTCACCACGAGTCCCCTGGGGGCAAAATCACCACTGGTTGAGAATCACTGCTACAGTGATAGAGTCCCTCGTAAGGTGAAGATTTCATTATGATGGCCAAGTGCTGTGGTTGAGAAAAGCCTCAAAACAATGCACAGTGAATGGTTATCTCATTGGCCCAGAAATGGAAGTGTGCCTGGGGACTGCTGCTTAGACCAGGTTTCCAGCAAAATCAGTTATTTGGATAAAAGATAAGATGAAAGTTTTCCCAGGCACAGGTCACAGCTTGTGCTGAGGCTGGGAAGCATGAATAGGGGAATGCACAGAGTTTAATACAACTTAAATTCCGTGTAGTCAAAGCTATGGTTTCTCCAGTAGTCATGTGCGGATGTGCCAGTTGGACCATAAAGAGTGCTAGGCGCTGAAGAATTGATGCTTTTGAACTGTGCTGCTGGAGAAGACTCTTGAAAGTCCCTTGGACAGAAAGGAGATCAAACCAGTCAATCCTAAAGGAAATCAACCCTGAATACTCACTGGAAGAACTGATGCTGAAGCTGAAGCTCCAATGGTTTGGCCAACTGATGCAAAGAGGCTGGGTGCTGGGAAAGACCCTGATGCTAGGAAATATTGAAGGCAGGAGCAGAAGAGGATGACAGAGAATGAGATGGTTGGATGGCATCATCAAACTCAACGGACATGAGTTTGAGCAAGCTCTGGGAGATGGTGAAGGACAGGGAAGCCTGGTGTGCTGCAGTCCATGGGGTTGAAAACAGTGAGACACGACTTAGCAACTTAACAAAGAGTTCCCGGAGCAATAGCCCAGGGCAAGGACTGTATAATCTTGCCAGGAAAGAAAAACCTCCGTCTCTAGTCTGTATTTCCCGTTTTCCCAAATCACATTTGGAAATTGTTTGTCGGCCCTTAACAAATCAGAGACCTTAGCTTTCCAAGGAAATCTAATGTCAGCTTCATGGAGAGCTTTTCTTGCAAGATCTGCAAGCCTTCAAATACAAGGCCTGAAATATGCACTAGAAATCCATACAGAGAAGGGCCGAGATGGGTTTTGAGTTTCAGGGATGAACTTGGCCTTGCATTTGATTATTCTTTAGGGTCTTGGGTTTCAGGCAACACAATCAAGAAGAAAGCTGATCACCCACTTTGCTGGAGGAAGAATTCCATAAGCCTCTTAAGTGTTATGGCTGTGAGTAACTCAGAGCCTAGATTTCTGACCTGTGGCCAATGCATCTGGATTCGTAATGCTGTCAGAATTTGTCTCATAAACTGACCTCTGTGACCAATGGGGTATTAAGTGAACATGGCCAAAGCAACTCAGACTGTTAGAGATAGAAGTGAAGCATTTAAATGCCAGATAAGGGAATTCTCAGTCCTCACAGAGACAGAACCAAGCAATCTCTTTCATTATCTAATAGTCAGCACCTATGCTGAGATTCAAATCAGGACAGAGTGATGGCCATTACTTTTGTCTCGCTTAGTTTTTCTGGAATTAAGCTCCTCATATATTGATACTCATCTCCTGCTGTGGTCAAACTCAGTGACGGTGGTGAATGTTTCAGACTACCATTAAGTACAGTAAAATTATATATATATACATATATCCTGAGAACTCACCTCAGTTCATTAAAAAAAAAAACAACACTTTTTTTTGTGGCTTAGGAAATATTATCCATCCTTTATACACATGTCATTAGCCCTCTGCTGTTTCTGTGGGAAGAGGATTATTTACCGAGATAATGATGACAGCCAGCATTTATTGAAAGCATCTCGCCACCGTCCGCCTCCCAGACAGTTGGCTAAGCACTTTACATGCATTCCCTCATTTAACCCTTACACAGTGTGTAATGCAGGCTGATCCCCATTCTTGTGCACATGAGGAAGCTGGGACCCAGACAGCATGAGTTCTGTGTCCTAGGTCACCTGTTTTTTCAAGACGTTTCTCCCCAGGTCAGTTTTGCCCCAAAGCCCTGAACATCAGGATGTACTGAGCAGGGGTGTGGGGTGGGTTCAGAGATAAGCAGGCAGAATCCTTGCTTTTCCAGGACTGCACAAGCCAATGGGGCAGGCGGGCATGGGTGTGTAGAGCCTTGACACTGTATTAAACCCAGAGACAAACACAGCCTGTCTCGGAAGCATATGGGGAGTAGTTTCCAAGAAAGGACACTTGGGCAGTTTTAAAGGGCTGATGGGAATGAGGTCAGCTGAGAAGGGAAGAAAGGGCATGGCTGAGTGCACCAAGGCATGCAGGAGGGGACTTGGGAATGGGCAAGTGGTCTGATGTGGACGGAACAATGGATCTGCTTGGTATAGCAAAGACAGGTAGGCAGGGGCCAGGAAGCAGGGGGCCTGAGCAGTGACTGTCCTAACCTCCCTCTTCTTAGTTCATGGCTGGGAAAGCCTTCTGTGTGTCTTCAGCGATTTCCTGCCTTGTTCTGTATTTTCAGCCTCCGGATGCTGATTTCGTCTCCATTAGTCATAAACTAGTGCTGGTCAGGAAAGCAGCTCTGAAAAATCTGGACCAGCTCAGGAAAGATGGAGCCATCTGAATTTATCTTGATGGGTGGGTTATTAATGTAACAGTGTTGTGGGACAGAGAACAGTCAGAAGGAGTCAGGAGTAACAATGACTCATCCATATATTCATTCATTCTTTCATGAATCAAGTATTTCTTAGTGCCTTCTCTGTGCCAAGCTGAAGGCAAGAAGCATCTTTGGACAGTATCACATGCAGTGGTCCCCGGATCTCTCCTAAGCAGGGTGTGGTTAGGCTCACTTAACCATGAGAACCAGGTGTTCAGAGAGCATAGGGCACCCGCTCAACAAGAGATGTTCCCACCTCTGCAGTCCCAAGGCCAGGACCACCTCACTACACCAAGCCGCAAAGACGGCAGCAGCTTCTGGTATGATGCACGTGACTGTCATAACCAGACATCGACATTAGAAATACTCGGTTATCTCAGGCTGATGAAAAGCTGATTTGACAACCCACATTCATATTCATTCGTTCACTCACTTCTCCCACAAGTACACGCACACTTGCTGGGTGCCAAGTCCCATGTGGGTGATGAGGAGAAAGAAGCTGAGCTGAGTGTATCGATGTGTGACAAACACTAGGGCTCTTTCTGGTCTGTGCCGCACCAAAGGACATCATTCCTGTGTCCACTCGGGTGAGAGGCAGAGGTTAAGAAACGGAAGGAGAAATTGCTGTTTATAGAGCACCTGTGTGCTGGGCTCTATGCCAAATCCTTGACAAACAGCATCCCATAGCAACCAAGTCAAGTGGGACATGCTTATCCCTATTTTAAAGATGAGATAATTGAGGTTTGAGAAGGTCACAGATTTGCCCAAGGACACAGAGATGGTTTTTGCACCAGGGCAACTTCCTGTTGGATTTATTGGCTTTTTTCTTGTGCCTAGAAGACTTTCAGCTGTATGCTGAAGTTCCCTGACCCTTTCTCAGAATAACAACTTTGAATTTACAACTAAAATGCAGACAGTTACAAAAGAAGCTGATTATGTTGAAATGTAATTATCAAAATATTTAAACTTTTGAGATGCAGTCAATACGTGTGCTTCTTTGTGATGAATCTAATGATGTGATATCGTGGCACGTAGAATAATTCTGTAATTTTGATGCAGTGATGAGCATAGCAGTACGTGAAGGTAATAGGATATAAGATGATCTGTGATTTCTTATAGAAAGTCACAGGATACGGCTGGGGCATTGCGGGTATTACTGGGGTTCATTCATACATTCATAATTGAAAGACATGCTAAACTTCGGTTTGAGATTCGTGAATGAAAATCTAATTAGTAAATTTAAAATGCAGTGCTTTTCCCATCCAAGCTCATGGACCCCACCCCCCAAAAAGCTCTGTCCATGGTCATGGGGAGGTGTCTGTGGACACCAGGTTAGGGTACCTGCTTTGTGTCATTTATGTCATTCAGTTCTGTTTAAGGAACACTGGATAAGGCTTAGCCTCTGTGGGTCACCATCTGGGCACCATGGAGTGGTACCGAGGAAGTTGCTGATGCAGAGGAGGTGGGACTGGAGGAGGACCAAAGTTTTGCTGCCTGCTACCAGGAGCTGGAGTTTTATATCCTGGATCTCATTTAAGCTGCACTTAAGCATATGAGGAAACTGAAATTCAGAGAAACACACCGGAGATATACTAGCTAGTCAGTTGCTGAGCTATCATCTGAAGCAAGCCGTGTCCCTTTCCAAGCAGCTCAGTCAGATTGAGCATCAGAGGCGCAGGTCCTATTCCCGCGCGGAGGAGGATGTATACGTCTTGATGGAGAGGGACGGGAGATTACGAAAGCCTGCACTCAAGGAGGAAAATTGTTCACTTTTGCTTATTTTGTAGCCAAAAGCTGGGTCTCTTGGATCGGGTTCGCCTTTCTAATCCTCGTGGTAGCAATACTAAAGGAAAGCTATTTACCCCTCTGAATGTAGATGCCATAGAAGAAAGTCCTTCTAAAGAACCAAAGCCTGTTGGCTCAAACAATAAAGAGCGTTTCCGCACCGCCTTCCGCATGAAAGCATACGCTTTCTGGCAGAGCTCTGAAGGTAACCCCTTCCTCTTCCTAACCCTGTCTCCTCCACGTCTCCCCCCTCCGTACCCTGCGGAAGAATCCTGCAGTCTACATAATAGCCGGCTCCTGCTGCCCTGAACCAGCTTCTGGCTTGTTTTATTCTCGGCCCCTGGGCTGTGATAGGTTCCTGCGCTCACCCTGGGCACAGAGGGCCCACGTTAGCTGCCCCCCGGGCCGGGGTCACCACCTGTGCCTGCCCAACCCCTGCAGGGAGCCTTGAGACACACCGCATGGTTCCTAAGGGTGGCCTGTGATGAGCACATTGCTAAGAAGGTCACGTTGAAGGATGGAGGGGGCCAGGGGCAGAGTGGTCTGGACCCCTGGGGACCTCCACATCCCAAGGGGGTGGGGAGAGATATGGGAAAAGCGTCTTGTGGGGGCTGTTGGAGCGAGTGCCCTTTCACTTACCAAAAGGGAGGATGAGCAGGGCTCAGAAAGTGACCTCCCAGCCCATGGTCACAAGGATAAAGTCTGACAGAGCCAGGGTCTGAACTCAGGTGTGTGACAAACACCTACGTGCATGCCCTTGGCTGCCTCCAAAGGGGCCACTTGGGAACCCTGGAACACACACCACCCTCCCTGCCTTCTCCCCCAGGCAACCGTCCAACAGTGCGGGCACTTACCAGGCCTCTGGATTATGGGAGGGAGATGCTGAGAAAGTCTGAGTGACGTCATCCCTGGAGAGCATGTCAGGGGTTCTGAAATGGAAATGGAGACTTGGGAGGCTGAGTTTGAAGGGCTCTGATGAAGTGGTGGCCTGCCACTGATATGGGTGTCTCCCTCTCAGATGCGGGGACAGGGGACCCCACGGTGGAAGACAGGGGCTACGGGAATGACTTCCTCATCGAAGACATGATCCCCACCCTGAAGGCCGCCATCCGAGCCGTCAGGTAAGCACCTCCTCCCACTTTAGGCCTCCGGGGCCCCAGCTCTGCTCCTCCAGGTCATGGCTTTGTAAAGTGGTCTTGGGCTTTGGGAAGGTAGGCAGGAAATTTCTCAACCCCTGGGTCAAGTTCAGAGAGTACCGTCAATTCTCTAAGTGGGGGGTGCTGCCGAAAGAAAAGTGATGAGGACATTAGCAGGTCATTAGCAGGTTGGAGACACTGGTGATCCTCTTGTTTGCCTTTGCCATTATTCATTTTATTTTTAAACATTCCTATGGGAGCATGGTTACTTTGGGCTTCTGTGGTGGCTCAGTGGTAAAGAACCCACCTGCCAGTGCAGGAGCCACAGGAGACAGGGTTTTGATCCCTGGGTCGGGAAGATCCCCTGGAGGAGGGCATGACAACCCACTCCAGTGTTCTTGCCTGGAGAGTCCCATGGACAGAGGAGTCTGGCGGGCTGCAGTCCATGGGGTCACAAGGAGTCGGACATGACTGAAAACAGCACACACGTGCTTGCTTTACAGTGTTGGGTTAATTTATTTTAAATGCTGTTGGTGAGGGAGGGTGTGTTGACATGAAGTTTTCTTCTTTATAGGCTTCTGACTCAAAATAGCTTTTCTCCCATCTGTCTTCATTCATTTAGTTCTTTTTAATTAGCATTTTCAACATGATAATCAATTATAGGATTTTTTGGTCTGTTTCAGACGAGACTTATAATTCACCCTGGCTATTTCTATGTTGCTTGAAATGCCATAAGAAAATTAAGAAAATATGTTACGACTTCAAGAAAACTTTAGAATGTGAATTTATAAGCACTCCACCATGATGGTAGTGAATTCTAGAAACTAAGTCAGAGTCACTAAAAACTAGTTATGGTATTTTCAGATTTTCAGTCCAATAGAGCAGGAAGGACAAAAGTTTATAATATGTGGCCCTCAGCAAAGCTGTTGACATGGTTCTTCATGACATCACTCTGTACAATGTGCCAGAAGTATGGCTGGATAAGAAACACAACTTCCTGGATTCTTAACTGGTTGAATGATCTTATTCAAAGAAAACCAATGAATGAGTCTGTCGGGCTCAAAGGAGGTCTCTGCTGAGATGCTTCCTGGTCTGGCTTTGGAGTACTCTCATTGATGCCCTAGTTCAGAGGTTGGCAGACATTTTTTTGTGAAGAGTCAGATATGTAGTAAATATGTCAGCCTTTATGATCCCTAGGTCTCTGTCGTGTTTAACTTTGATCTTGAAGTGCAAAGGAAGCCATAGACAGTATATAAACGAATCACTGAGGCTGTATTCCAACACAACTCTATTTTCAAACACAGGCAGTGGGCCAGACTTGGCTGCAAGCCATAGTTCCTGACACCCACCTTAGGTAGAGCTGTGTAATGGGCAGGCTTAGAAAGTGACATAGAATTGGAAAGGATAGTGACTTGAATGGTACAACTGATAGATCAAAATAGTGTTTAGAGGCTGAAGTCATGGACTGTGACAAACAAAATGAGTCTTGAATGCACCATTAAAAAAAGCTTATACAAGTATGAGATGGGAGGACCTGGGTAGCTGTGTTTCTTATCACTGGGTTGTGATTTGGTGTTTTAAATTGACACTATGTTCAGCAAGAGTTGACCTCGTGAGGGAGATTTCAAGAAGATTAATCACCTAAGGCGACTTTATTGATTCCCAGGAAGATGGAGGTGAGGATTCCAAGTTCTGGGTGCCCCACTTTATTAACAGCCTGAAAAAACTTGAGGAACCAAAGCTAGCTTTTCTCTTCCAGGAGCTCATAAGCCAGAGGATTAAGGAGGCTATTGAGGAAGAGATATGTCAGCTTTCCTCAAATAGGAAGCAGTGTGATGCAGCTGTTAGGACCATGAGCCTTGTCCCCATACAACCCTGGGTTTCAGGGAAACTCTGACATTATCAGCAAGATGGCCCTGGGAAGAGGCTGAAGCTCCCTCGGCCACAGTTCCATCATCTGTTAATTGATTTATTAGCAAATTATTAAAAATGAATTTAGCCCAGTGTCTGGCATGTAGTGAAAGGTGAAAGTGTTAGTTGCTCAGTCATGTCAGACTCTTTGAGACTCTGTAGACTGTAGCCCATCAGGCTCCTCTATCCATGGGATTCTCCAGGCAAAAATATTGGAGTGGGTTGCCATTCCTTTCTCCAGGGGATCTTCCGGACCCAAGAATCAAATCCAGGTCCCATGTACTGCAGGCAGATTCTTTATCATCTGAGCCACCAGGGAAGCCCAATGTGTAATAAATATTAGCTTTTATTGTCACTGTGAATTTCTTTTTTTTTTTTTTTATTTTATTTTTAAATTTTACATAATTGTATTAGTTTTGCCAAATATCAAAATACATCCGAATTTCTTATTCATATGAGTGAAAGGGATAGTCATGAAGAAGAGACACCAGCCAGCCTAACTCAGTGTGGTTCCAAGAGGTGGAACCAGGACCAGGAGCTGGGACTTCTCATCAAGTCTTGTCTTTTTGGTTCTTTTATTCCCACCACCACCCCCCACCCCACCCCAGAATTTGTTCATCTTGTATCATAAGTTCCTTCACTCTCCACTCCTGATGCACAAATGTCTCTACTTTGCCTGGCAGAATTCTACAATTTCGTCTCTATAAAAAAAAGTTCAAGGAGACTTTGAGGCCTTATGACGTGAAGGACGTGATTGAACAGTATTCTGCAGGGCATCTTGACATGCTTTCCCGAATCAAGTACCTTCAGACAAGGTAAGACAAGGAAGGGTGGTGCCCTCCTGGCTGCTGAGGAATCGGCCAGGGAGACCGCAGAGCTGAGGGCGAAAGGCATCCATGAATCCGCAATGCAGGGGAGAAATGTTAAGAACAAAAACACTCATCAAATAGAGACATCAAGGCCAACCAACACGAGATCAAATGAGCTGGGAAGAATTTCTGTGAAATTGACATAGCTAAGATTAACAGTCTGATCAGGCCTCAGGGAGAGAAAAAGCATGTGTCTTACTGGTCCCTAACTCTGATCCTTTGTATATGCCAACAAAATTCAGATTATCTAAAATGAGTCTAATTGGCTAGTTCCAAATATAAATTTTTACTCAATTAAAAGTTCATCAAGAGTTAGTTGTAACAGTGAACAGTGAAACAGCATTGATTCCTAGCTAATAATTATCACTGTTTTTGTTGATCACCTGGGCATTTCACATATATGTCTCCAATCCCTTATAACCCCCTAAGGTTTTGCATTAGAGCTGCCATATACCAATGAGAAGACCAAGGTTTACAGGACAATGATCTTGCCCAAAACTACCCAGCTAGTAGGTGGCAAAGCTGGAAGTGAAACCAGATTCATCTGGGTACAAAACTCCTGTCCTCTGTAACACACCTCCATTATATAAATAGTGATTAAGAAAAGAATGGTACCTGGTCTCATTAAAAAGTTAGGCCACCATCAAATGATATTTTTACAGTCTATATAGTAAGATAAAAAGTTATGTGATCTATAGTGGATATATATGCATAATATGATTACTAATAGCACACTCAGAAACATATACATACTTGTACATATATATATACTTATAGGTACATATATCCTGGAGAAGGGCATGGCAACCCACTCCAGTATTCTTGCCTGGAGAATCCCATGGATAAAGGACCCAGGCCAGCTACAGTCTATAGGGTTGCAAAGAGTCGGACACAACTCAAGTGACTTAGCACGCACGCATGCACAGGGTCAGTGGAGGACCAGTTGGGTTTGCAGAAGGACGTAGAGAGGCATGGCTCCTTCTGAGTGCCGCAGTCCTGGGCTTGTGATAAGCCTCCCAGGCTGTTTCCATTGAGCACTGAGCACCGCAGCTCAGTGCCGGGTGGGGGGATGGCATTTGTCTTCTGTTGTGCTCAGGGTGACATTGATGGGGGGGCTATAGGAGCTACTATTGAATTCATCCCTCTAGTAGCTGGAGGAGCCTGCCAAGCTGCAGGGAAAAGAGGGCACAGCTGAAAACACAGCCTAGGGCTTAGCAGGAAGACCTCCCTAACTAGAGGTTTTGGGTGGAATGAAAGAGCTGGAAGACCAGACCTGCTGCAGCACACCTGACATTTCCTGTAAGAAGGAGCAGCACGCAGCTGTCACCCGGTCTCTGTGGTTCGGTTGTCTCTCTCCTCTGGGATGGGGAGATGCTCTCGGTACACTGGGCCAAAAGAAAAAAAAATGATGATGCATTAAATTAGAAAGTCTTTCTCCTTTCCTCTGTCTTTCTCTTTATGCTCTTCTCTTTTATTTTCCAAACTCGCAGCTGATAACAGAAGAAAGAGAATACATTGCTTTCCTCTCTTTTCATACAAAGCTCTCTGTCATTTAATCCCCCTTCTTTGTGTGCTCTCTTTCAGAATAGATATGATTTTCACCCCTGGACCTCCATCTACTCCAAAACATAAGAAGTCTCAGAGAGGAGCTGCCTTCACCTACCCATCCCAGCAGTCTCCCAGGTGGGGCCCGGGGGCATTGACTGATGGGCTGTGTGGTTCTGGAGCCCGCACCGCATCCCCATGCCCAAATCCCCATGCCCAAGTCTCAGCTGGGTTCCTTTACCGTGGGGGTGAGGTTGCCATTCCCCCAAATAAGATGCAGAGAAAGAGCCTGCAGCCTACTCCAGCCTGTGGCCGTTTGAGAGGTTTCTGAATGAAAGCCTTGCAGCCACACTCCTTTGTATGGCTGCTGAAAATGCAACTGACGGTTTCCTAGTTAGAAAATAAAAGGAGACTTGTGAGGGGTTTTTTTTTTTTTTTTTTGGAACCTGAAAGAATACTTCATGTTAGCAGAGCCCAAGGCATTCCTCCTGGCCAGCTGTTTTGGCTTTTTTTTAACTTTCATCAGCCCCAGAGACTGAGAAGGAAGTCTGCTGTCCGGCCCCAGAGCAGCTCTGCTCTCTCTGAAAAACTGTCTGAAAATTGTCCTTTTATAGGTGATGAGCCAGGATCCTTTAGAAAGCCCGCTGCCTGCATTTACACTTCCTTATTCCCCAGTATCTTCAAGGCAAGTATCAATAACATAAATGAGTGAAGGGAGGCAGGCGTAAGAAATACCATGCAGTGTATAATAATAAGGCTCTTTATCATTAAGGAAGGAAGAGTGTAAGGAGGGCGAACAGAGCATCTAATCTTGGCTTCAGTTCTGGGGCTAGACTGGCAAGGGGTGAACCACAGGGCCCTGAAGAACCTCAGTTCTGCTCTTGCTAATTTTAAGAAAGAAGATCCTCTGTTTCCAGATACTCTAGTTTCTCAAGAAAAGCTGAATATTCAGATCTGATGTGCAATTCTCCACTTTTGAATGGCTCCAATGTTTAAAACCCTGTGCAAGCCAAGGAAAGCACTGGCAGGCTGGATTCAGCACAGAGGCCACTGGTTTTTGACATCTGATTTAATTCAAGACTGCTCCAGGACCTCCCTGGCTGTCCAGTGGTTAACACGTCACACTTCCAATGCAGAGGGTGCAGGTTCGATCCCTGGTCAGGGAACTAAGATCCCACATGCCGTGCAACACAGCCAAAGATTGAAAAAAAAAAAAAAAAAGAAAGAAACACTGTTTTACCCAAACCTGGCCAGGGACCTAGAAGGAGTAAGTAGCCTAGAGAAAAAACAATTGCCTAGAAAGTACCAAGCATGAATGGTTTCAAGCAGTAGCTAGACTCCCTGAAAGTTCTCTTCCACATAGGACAATATTGAAACAAACTGGAGTTTAGGCAGATGTGAACTGTGGTTGGCCAAGGAGCAAACGCAGCATGTCTCAATCCTGTTCCCTACGAATATCATCTTTGGCATCATTTTCCAGATTTTGCATCTGTTTTCCAGTCTTAGCTAAATGGAACAGATGAAATATTGGTTCCTGAGATGAGACAACCATGCTCCATCGTCAACCAGTGTCTGAGACGGAAGGGCCAAGGAACGTAATTTAAAGCAATCAAGCACTCTGGGCACAGTTAAGTGGTGTATTAAGTTAAGCTTGACACAGAGCTTCCTAAGAACAGCGTAATAGTCAGCTTCACATTTTCCTACAGTCAACATGGTAAGTATGAGACATCCCTGGTGAAGGTAGGAAACGCTGGCCTTTCCCAATGCCCCTGGGCTGCAGAGTTCCATGCGCTCTTCCAGACTCTAAGCCTGAGCACAAGCAGGATAGTCCCAGGGACCACGGCCCACCTAGCTGAAGTGACCTTGCAGAGCAAAAATAGGTATCATGATCTTACAGCATTATGGGCTCTTTCCTAGGAATGAACCCTATGTAGCCAGACCATCCACATCAGAAACTGAAGACCAAAGCATGATGGGGAAGTTTGTGAAAGTCGAAAGGCAGGTAGGTCCTTCCTTTCTCCCACCAAGAACAAGTATGTGGAATTTATTTTCAAATGTCATTTTTTTTCATAGGGAGATAACAGACTTGAGTATCTACCATTCATCAAGGGATCTGGAAATGAAATCATTGATTTAGCACTTTACTGGCTGGGTGATCACTTGCAAGTGAATGAATTGTTCTGAGCCTCAGTTTCTTCATCTGTATAATGGGGATGTTAACACCTCATGAGGTTGCTTTGAAGATTAAATCAATTGATACCTGTAAATTACCTAGAATAGTAGCTGGCACATAGTAAATGCTCAACAAATGGTAGCTACTATGATCATGAACTTCATGGTGTTTAAGGAACGTTAGTGCCCTTCTCCACATTTTCGGTATTTTTCTGCATTTGTTATCCTCCTTCCATGAAAACCTGGGTCAGTGTGTGGCCTGTGTGAAGGGGCCCTGAGGAGGGCAGGCTATGGATGGGGTTCATTCAGGGCAGAAAGAAACCCATTCAGTCACAGCACCCCAGGAAGTCCACCTCTCTTTTCTTCAGTAAAGTGGCTTGTATTTTAGCATTGTTTGGCCAACTTTACCTGGGAAGCCCACCTTCCTGGTAAAAAAAATCTGCCTGCAATGCCTGAGGCCTAGGTTTGATCCCTGGGTCAGGAAGGTCCCCTGGAGAAGAAAATGGCAACCCAGTCCAGTATCCTTGCCTGGGAAATCCCATGGCAAGGCAGGCTACAGTTCATGGGGTCACAAAGAGTTGGACATGACTTAGCGACTAAACACACAATACACCCAACTGCACTAGATAAATAGCACCGTCAATTTCCTTTAGGATTCCTATCAATCCTTTTATTTTATTCATAACCCAAAATTGGATCTGTGCAGAAGAGGTAAGAGAAAATTTGAATAATTACCCTTTTTTAGTATGTCAAGAATATCCTTTTCTGCTGTTAAATTTTAATTTGTCATCTCAGCTCTTCCATTTACCTACTCTGATGTTTGATGAGTTACTTCATCTCTCTGTGCCTCTATTTTCTCAACTGAAAAACAGAATAATAGTATCCACCTCATAGGGCTGTTATGAAAATTAAATAAGTTAAATAAGAAAATTAATATGAAAAATTAAATAACTTTAAAGTGCATAGTAACTGCTAGAGAAGGATTAGTTATTATTAAGACTTGGGTACCAACTCAGCCATGACCTTGCTCTATGCTTTGTGTCGTCAACTATAAGAGGGAATGGTAGACCTGCCTTCAGTCCTTCCTGGTGAGTTGTGAACTGTCAGAGAAGGACATCCCATGCACACGTGCATGTACGCTTGTGTTTGTACACGCATGATGATTTCAATATGTTCTCAATTTTGTAGGTAGGAGCAGGTAGATGCAGCTGATCTCAGCATACCTTCTACTGGCCTCCAAGGCCCCTAGGGAGCATCTCTAGTTCTGAGAAGCAGAATTCTTGCTAACCACTGCCCTTGTACCCATGGGGCTTACGTCCCCAGGTAGGAGGAATGTGCGCGGACAATATAGATGCTTCTTTAAGGGAATGTTTACAAATCAAGAACTCCTCCTCCTGGATCCAAACAGGAACAGCAAGGCCACCTTCTCCTTGGGTAAAACTTATCCTCACACCATGTCTCTGCTCCCAGGTTTCTGGAAAGCCCTTACCCTGTTTTTTTAGATTAGCAGAAATCCGTGCAGGCTTCACAGGTGGCACATTGGTGAAGAATCTGCCTGCCGATGCAAGAGACACAGAAGACATGGGTTCAGTCCCTGGGCGAGGAAGATCCCCTGGAGAAGGAAATGGCAACCCACTCCAGTGTCCTTGCCTGGAGAATCCCTTGGACAGAAGAGCCTGGCACAGATTTGAACATGACTGAACAACTGAGCACACATGCACGCATCCATGCACAAAGCTCAAAATCGAGAGATACAAAACAGTTAACTGTTATGATGATTATGATTTATGGCAGGAACCATCTTCCTTTCTGGAAAGTAAATGCTATGATTTTTCCTCACCACCAATAACAAGTGCCCGCCGGCCCGGAGAAAGCAGTAATTCCCAATTCCTTGTGTTTTCCAGGTTCACGACATGGGGAAGAAACTGGATTTCCTGGTGGACATGCATCTGCAGCACATGGAGCGGCTCCAGGTGCACGTCGCCGGCTTCTCCCCGAGCAAGGGGGCCTCCTCGCCCGCCGAGGCCGAGCAGAAAGAGGACCGCAGGGATGCAGATTTGAAAACCATCATCTGTAACTATTCTGAAACTGGCGCCCCCGATGCCCCCTACAGCTTCCACCAGGTGCCCGTCGACAAAGTCGGCCCCTATGGGTTTTTTGCCCACGACCCCGTGAACCTGCCCCTAGGGGGACCCAGTTCTGGAAAGGGTCACGCGACCGCCTATGCGGAAAGGCCCACTGTCCTGCCTATCTTGACACTTCTCGACTCCCGAGCAAGCTACCGCTCCCAGGCGGAACTGCACGGCCCCTGTTCGGACCGAGTCTCCCCCCGGCAAAGGCGCAGCATCACCCGGGACAGCGACACGCCCCTGTCCCTGATGTCGGTCAACCACGAGGAGCTGGAACGCTCGCCCAGTGGCTTCAGCATCTCCCAGGACAGAGACGATTATGCGTTTGGCCCGAGCGGGGGATCGAGCTGGATGAGGGAGAAACGGTACCTGGCCGAGGGTGAGACGGACACGGACACTGAGCCCTTCACACCGAGTGGCTCCCTGCCTCTGTCATCCACGGGGGACGGCATTTCTGATTCGATATGGACCCCTTCCGGCAAGCCCACTTAAAAAAGGGGTCGTGGGCTGACTCCTCCTTGTAATGTAGACAGACTTTGTATAGCTCACTTGCTCTCACACCCGCCACATCCCCGTGAGATCACCAGGGGCTGCATCACACGCATGCATGTGCGTGGTGGCCCCACCTGGGCGGGGGCTTGTCGTGGCCTTTTACGTCCCCCGGTCACCACAGTGAAGCCGCTTCCTTTCAAGCATGGTTTGCATGACTTTACACTATATAAAATGGTACCGCTAACCTCTTTAGGATACACATTTATCCGCTGTTCTTACTTTGAATCATGACTGGACCAGTACAGGGAGAAATTATGGATGAGCCGTGCCGTGTGTCTGTGTGGTTGGCTGCTTTGGGTTTTGGTTTGGTAAGCAGAGAAAGTCGTTTCCGTTGCTTCTCACATCACCGCCCCTTTGTGTAAAACACTCCAATGATTAGTTGTTTTCTTCAGCAAGCCAATAGTTCCCTCAACAAAAAAGCATCATGTACCAAGGAGGTTGCCTCTTGAGCTAAAATGTGAGGGCAGGGATGAGATAGCATCATATCTGCCAAACTAAGAATTACGAAATTATTTTATTAAGGAAAAGCTGGGAAAACCTTCCGAAGGCTCTCAGAGCGACCTCACTTGGTCTGTCGTTGTCAACTCTCATGCCCCAGTTTCCTCATCTATCAAAGGTGGTGGCAAGTGTAACCTTTCGGATGAGTTGTGAATAGGCAGGGAGAAAGCAGGCACACACAGGCACGTTAAATAGTTCCCAACTTACGTAGCCAAAGATAACAAAATGCATCAGCAGTGGGGCGCCCCTTGGGGCGGGAGTTAAGTTCAGGGCCGTCAAGACGAGGTTCCAATTCACATTCCTCCCTGTGACATTCGTACAAGATGTCCGAGTCACATAGGAACTGGAGTGAAGAGGGCACACAAATTATCTGGTCCAGGACTTTCCTTGTAAAAATGAGAAATCGCAGGCCAGGTAAAGAGAGATGACTGGGATGCCCCCATCGTCCCCCAGGAGAGCTGGCTCAGTCAGCTGGCTCTCTCCAGGCCCTGGTCCCCTCCTGCCGACACTGCCCTGCAGTTTACACAGTGGGACCAAGATGCTGGTACCCTGTGTTGTGTAGAAAGCACTCATGAGACTGTTTATCCAAGTGGGAGGGGGATGTCTGCTTTTATTGCAAAACGTGTTTGATGCTTTGCATTCTGGATCCAGAAAAAAAAAATCAGTACCAGGAAACTACAACATTTTTGACATGCAAAGAGGCAAAATTTCCAGAACCATCCAGTTTGACCCCTCTAGATATTTGAAACCACATGTAGCCATAAGACTAGCTAAAGTGTAAGCAGACAAGCTGAAGTGCACTGACCTCCTGTATAAGTATCAATATGAAGCAGAAGCCATCCTGTTAGGAGATGTCGCTGCTCTCTGAAACACGTTGATGGGAAAGAGTTCCGTTAGGCTTGGGCTAATTAGCTAAATGACTCCACCGCAGTGTTACTGTCTCACTCTCTTCTAACGTCTAAAGGCCATTGTAGATGGTTGCCATGGTGACCATCAAACCAATTGACGTGGAATGTCTGCATCCCACCAGTATTCTCCCTCGCATTGTTGTCGAGAGCCAGAGTGGCTGTGGCAAGTTGACGTCAACGAGGTTGACGGCTTCATCATTACCTAATGCAAGGATTTTGCACTATATTGGAGAGAGGAGCTTCTTCCTCAGAGGTGGGTTTCTTTCAACCACATGTCAACAGGTATCTCGTAAAAAGCTCAGAGTACAGTGATAATGAAGGGTCAGCCCCTGACTTTAGGACTTACAACCAAAGCCTGAAGTCCTTGGCATTGTGAATGGTAGAAAGGAAGTTGTACGTGAAGAGTCCCATGAATAGATGGGTGTTGACCTTGAAGTCCCAGGTAGGAAATACAGAACAATGAGCACATACATCAGACATGAAGCCCCCTCCCCTAAGGTTTGCTATTGGACTTTCTGGCCATTTGAAGGGCAAAGGGCGTGGGTCATTCGATCCTTCTTCTGGCCCCTGTAATATGGCTGCAAGTGCCACTGGAGTGCATGACCCAATAAGCCTTATGTTCCTTCCTGAGGGCTTGGTTCTTGATTCTGATATTCCTGGAATCTCTCATCAAAAATGACTGAGCCATCTAACATGCCAATTATTTTTCTAACTTATTAATACCCCTTCAGAACATACTGGTCTCAGTATCGTACAAGTAGAGGCATTTTCCAAGAACTCAATGGAGTTCCCAACTGGAAAAGTGAGACTTTCTCATCCTCATGTTAAAAATAGTCATCATGGATCCAAAGTTAGATGATTTCCTTAGGTTCTTTTAGTAACTGACAAAGGACTGGAATTTGTATTTTGTTCCAAACCATAAGAAGGCATTTAGCTTTCCTGCTGAGTCATAAGGCCAGGATGGAAGAGATTGGATTTGTGTTGATTAAATAGCCCCAATGCAGTATCAGGGTAGACGAAGGCAAATTAATCTTCATGAATGAATAAATGATAAGAATCTTAAGAGCTATTCTTTCCCATCTAAGAAAACAAAAAAAGAAAAAATTATTTTCTGGATCATTCTGCTTTGCTATTCCCTTAAAAAAAAAAAATTCCAGAAATGCAAACCAAACCCTATTCAAGTTGCCTGCCCACAGACAACATCATCAACATGGCTGTCATTGATGAAGTAGAAATTCAGGGTCTAGGATTAAACATAGGTTATAGGGAGAAACATTATGTGCTTCCACAAACATCTTTTTGTCAAACCAAGAAGCGGAATGTTGGAATAATCCAACAGAATTGGTAAATAACCATTACCAAGATTACTGGTAAATTGAGATTATTCTACCAAGATTATTCTACTTCACATATACCAGTGGTTTATCTGAGATTATTCTACCTCAGATATACCAGTGGTTCTGAAGTTTACCCAAGAAACTACAATGGTTCAGCCAAACTTCATGAAATAATGACAAATTAATTCCATTGTAAGAACTAAGTATGACTTTCTCAAGGGAAACTGCGCAGCATGTGCATTCAATCTCTGTATGTTACAACATGATATATGCAAATTTTAAGAGGTCCTCTTTTAGTAGTATCAAAATCAATTAGATAAATCCACTTTCCAAATGTTAGGTTAAAGGTGATCCTATTGGCTGAGAAGAAAATACTTGAGATCACTTTTGAGTTTGGAGTATCAAAGACTAGCACACAAGCAAATTCTGGATGTATTTTTATTTTTAATTGTGAGAGGAAAAGGGGGGAAAAACATCAAATTGAGAAAGTTCTATTTACTAACTGTGTTTGTTCTGGAAGCTGAGAGATCAGATTTATTAGATATAGCGTTGATGTTATAAAGCTCTAATTGTCATGAAAACAGAGCCAGACGATCCCAAGGTATACTATAAGTCAAGGAGTTCATTAATCAACAATATGCATCGAATGCTTATTTTGTGCAAGGCAGTTAGTTCCTAATACACTGTGAGTTGAAAGAATAATTACCTATAGACATTATTAATTGTTAATGCTAATATAACAGGAGCTGCTCATAACTGGCCAAGATCATTGTCATAATTCTATGCCACTCAAATAAGCGTGATAAAAACACTCATTTGTTTGTTCATTGCCAAGATTTATTAAGCACCACTGTCTTCTAGGCACTGCACAATGCACCAGAAATTAAGAGATAAGAAAAATATCAAAATCTAGGACTCTAGTGGCCTTGAATTATTAAAGGTCCCTTCAGACTGTGTCTACCAAAAGTGGAAAGAACCTCATTTCATCCCTGCAGACAATTGTATATAGACAGGAATGCTTCCAAGGTTGGAATCAGTGAGAGCTTGAACATGGAAGAACGTGAAAGTCAAAACTGCATCGAAGTGGTCATGACCCCATCAGCTCAGGAAAGGCCATATGGGTCCTACGGGGACTTTAAGTTCCATGCTTTGGACTTTATGGCTCCAGATAAGCTGTGGAAGGAGAGTGTTTAGAGCATCTGAGAAGGTTCTTGGAGAAACCTTCCTCACCAGATTGCTGCCATAATGGACCCCAGGCAAGGAACTGAGGCAGTTCCATTTCATTGTGTTGACTGAGAGATTCTTACAGTAAGGACCAATATACAGCATCTATTTCAAGAGAAAAGCTTCTAGAAACCTACAGACCAGGTTCTTCTGGGCCAAGAGAAGAACCGTGTCCAGTGTCCTAAGATGTCAACTGAATTTTGAACAGTCTGCCATTCTCAGCCCAGGCCTCCTCCAGAAGATGCCAAGTAACTGCTCTTGGCTTTCCTAGAATCCACACACAAGGCACCTAGAACCACAAGGACTGTCTTTGCTTTCTGAACCCCAGGCACTCTGAGGAATCTGCCCCATTGCCCTCACTTGTCTTTGAAGGCTTGTTTGTTTCAGGATGAACTTTTAAACAGACTGTAAGTCCTTTCTTTGTATTGAAATCAACCCAAAGTTCTTGTGTTACAGATACTACACTATTTAAACCTGAGCCTAAATCAGGTAGCAGGTAGCACAGTGCCCAGGTCAGAGGCAGTTACTGTCTGCATAGATTTAGTGCTTTAGGAAACAGGAGTGGAAAATGCCAAGAGCTTGGGAGGATGTAGAGATGCCCTGGATGAAAATTTGAGTTATATTCAAACATGTTTGGCTTTTCTGGCAAATTTTTATTTTCAAAAGAGCTAATTCATATAGATAAAACCCTTAGTACAGAGACTACCATATCCAGGTGACAACCATTCATGTTCATTTTTTTACAGTATATGTGGACTCCATTGCCTGAGTCTTTGGTGTAACTCATGAACTCTAAATTTACGCTAGAAGATCTTTTTCCAAAAAACAGTGGTGAAGATACAATACCAATTTGTACACGACAAGATCAAGCGCTTTCACAATTGCCATTTAAATGAGGACATCTCTAGAAATAAAAATGCTTCCTTTTTCCATCAAAATAAGGAAGAGCAGGAATGTCAGAAGGAGGAGACCAGGACTGTTGGATCCCAGTGTTCAGGTCGTGGAATTTCCCTGGAACACACTGTTTGTAGGCCGTAAAGTCAAATAGGAATAATTAAATATAAAGAGACGAGTGGTTTCAACAAGGAAAGTCAATTGTGCCATGATATTTGTGAGACAAATGCTAGAAATGAGTGGACAGCGTCCAAGAAAGAGTTTAAGTTTGCTGAAACCCTCCCCAGGGGGCTTTGTTCTCAGCTTTGAACAGTCTCAGCTCCAGCATGCCTGCAGGGAAACTGTGACTAGTATTTTCCTCTATTATCATAGATGCAGGAAAGTAGAATTTCATAGACTTCTAGATGCTCAGAATGAGAAGAGACCTCAATTACCCAGAAAAACCACTTCTCTTTTTGTATCAGGAAGCAGAGGCTCAGAGCCAAGGAAATCACATTTACTTGATCAGTGACTAAATGAGTGATTGTGTCACAGAATCTGGAACTCAGATCTCCTAACTCCTAGACCAGATGTCAGAGACCAAAAACTAAGAGTAAAATACCCAGTGAGAAGAGAGCATTGCTCTTGAGCCCAGGAGATGAGAGAAAACTTCCCGGTCCACTGGAGCAACTGCAAAAGCAGACACATGTTCGAGACATCTTCCCGTCTTGAATATGACTGAGGATCCCATGCCTTGAAAGATGACATCATTCCTTCTTCCAAAACCCTGCTGTCATCAAAGGCATAGAAATACCACTGCTGCTGTGAGCAGTTGAGAAAAGGAAAGAAGAGCCCTCCTCCCTTCCCCTCCCCTGACCGCTCCCACTTTATCCCCTCTGTGTCCTGCCACGCATAGACCAGTTCATCTCTTTGGTGCATCGCTTAGACCCATTCAGCTTCAGAGTCATGTCTCAGACTGCATCCTTATCTATAAACCCATTTACCAGGATTTCTCCTCGGGAAAAAAAAAAAATTATCGAGTTTAAGAAATGGGATGTGATTTCTTTGGGCAACTATTTGACCCCAAGTCACCAGTTCTGCTAAAGTTGTCCCTTTGCATGGGGCTCTCTGGGTCTCTCCTGGGCACAGCCTGTTTGCTCTTGCTTTGCCCAGAATGTCTGTCTTGTTCATATCACAACCTAGTATTCTGGTGTCTTCACCTAAACTACAAAGAAGCAAACAGGATTTAACTGCAAATGTCTTATGTTCCTGTAACTAGAAAATTGTTTTAGGAAATGAACAAGCCTCTGTTGGCTCAAAGGAGGATTTCCATAGTGATTTCCACTCAAGCTGTGCTTGGGATAGATTTTCCAGAATTCAGCAGGGCTGCCCCACAGCCCTTATTAAACCCAGTAGCAGGATATTCATTTCTCCTGAATCAGGCAGAACCAGGAGCTCCTAAGAGATAGAAAGAAAGATGGTCAAGCTCTTGGATGGCAATAGGTGACGCAGTGTTTTTAAAGACTGTCTGGGGTTGAAATAAATTTCAGAGAGAAATAAATCAAAAATGGGCTCTTTGTAAGAATAACCTGACTTATAATTGAGCAATCAAAAGCCTTTCCCACAGATTAGGAATATATCTGTAATTCCTCTTAGACTTGTCAAATGGACTATACAATTTGACATCCCAGAGTAAGACAAAATGACAGCATGTTTTCTTTCAACATTCTATTCTCTTCCTCTGCCCACAAGACTGTGGTCAGGGAAGGGGGAGAGGGGAACGTGCCCTGATCTCTCACTTGGGGTGGCATGGGACATCACAGTTCTCTCTCTTGAGTTCCTGCAATCCTCATCACAATCCCGCTGGAGAAGTGTTACCATTTCCAATGGTAGAAGTGTTACCATCTATGATGGTAGATGAGCAAGCTGAAGCTGAGAATGAGAAGCCCTCAACAAAATCCATGTACCTGCAAAGCCCGTTGTTTCTCCCCATCCCAAGTCTCCCAGGTCAATGGAAATGCTCTCAGACAGGCCCTGGGATCTTCCACAAATCCTTGCCCTCCTCTACTCTGTCACCTTTCCAGTTGAATGATTGCAGTCCCGTTGGGTCTCTAGAGAGAGGAGTGATTCTTGCCTTGACTGTTCTCCTTGCTTTTTGGTGGTCCCCCCTGTTCTTTTGAGTGGTTTTATAGTCCAGCTGTTGGCGGGAGAAAAGAATGCCACATAAATTGTCTGTCTGGTTCATGTTGGAATCCACTAGCTCCTGGAGTTTGGTATGGCTACAGATAATCCCACAAGTTCCCCTTGTTCTTTATCCCCAAGGATCTCCTTTCATTGTTTTAACCAAACAAGTTCAAATGTCCCTCCCTCCCGACTCTGGTCTTTTGTCTCTAGACTGCCCCTTTATTCCAGGGCTTTGAAATCCTGCAGAAACAGTTGGGTCTTCAGAAACACTCTCTGGGAGGCCAAACGCTCAGAACAGTTTTTCTTTCTCTGTATGAAAAGATCAAGGTTCCCGGGGGAAGCCAACCTGATCTGATAATTGGGCTCTTATTTTCCCTCTGAATCCTGTTCTAAGGGAGGGGAGGATAGCTTCACCCTCCAGAGTTCCTCTGAGGGTTCAGAGTCCGGGTGGGAGGCCAAGTTCCCAGACTGGGGGCCACTATCTTGTCGGGTGTCAGGGGCTTTGCTGTTAGAGATGTGAGGTAGGCTCTGACGCATCTTGAACATCACCTTAGAAAGATGGGCCGGCTTCATCAGACCTGTCAATCCTTCCCCATTTCAAAGGCAAATGCTTTCCGCATTGCTTCCAGTGCGATATGGCTCTTCTTGTACTTTTTCCTCTTCGTAATGTAGGAGTGATGGAAAATGTCAGTCTTTGAGGAGCACATGGAGGTTTCCAGCGACATGAATCCACTGGATCTGATTTTGGATTGTACTTTCTTTAACCCCCTTTTACGGCATAGAATTCTGGTGCCTTGCTCCCTGAATTTGTCTCCATGCTAACAAGTAGGCTTTCTTCACATCCTGGCTTACACGGGAACACAACTCTTCCACAAGTGGCCTTTAGTGCTCTTTATAATATGATTTCCTGTAATTTTTAAACTGTATGTGTAATTTATATTCTGGCTGTGTCCAATCTTTGAACAACTTTACTAGGTTGATTTCCATATATATTATGCAAACAATTCTTACCTGATTTTTTATGTTCTATCTTAAATAAATACTGCACCACTTATTAATAAATAGACATTTCAATGACCATGTGGCATAATGTTCTTTGCTTCATTAATGACACAGAGTGACACGTGAGGACAGTTCTTTGTTTGGTTTTTTTTTTTTAGTATTTATTTATTTGGCTGTGCCAGGTCTTAATTGCGGCACACAGGATCTTCGATCTTCCTTGCAGTATTCAGGTAATTTAGTTGCGGCATGAGAACTCTTAATTGCAGCTTGTAGGATCTAGTTCCTTGACCAGGGATCAAACCTGGGCGCCTTACATGGAGAGTGGAGAGTCTTAGCCACTGGACCACCAGGGAAGTCTCAAGACAGTTCTCCTTTGGAGAAGTTTCACCTCCTAGACCATGTGGAAGGAAGACCATGCAGGTGACTCAGAGAGACTGTAAGTCGACGGAGGGGAAATGAGTGAAGCTCATGTCAGATTGTCTCCCTCTATCGTCAGTACAGCTGAAAGGGATGATTTCTCTTGAAAGACAGGGTGTTGGAGCAGGGAACTCTGGGGGCATTACTTACCCTTTTTCTGTCTTGGTTTATCATCTGTAAAGTGAGGAGGAAAATGTGTGCCTTGAGGGGTCATTATCCTCCTGAAGGATCAAGCACTCAGCAAGTCGTCTGTGAGTGAAAGGTTTTGACCCTATCTTATACTTGCCTCCCTGGCTGCCTTAATTGGGTTTCCATAAGAATAGAGACAGGATATTGGGTGCAAGGAGTTTATTTGGGAAAAGCGGAGAGACTGGAACAACAACAACAAAAAAAGAATGAACTGCCCTGTGGGTAACTGGGCTCATTTCCTCCAGGAACTCCCTGCGAACCCACGTGGCGTCATAAAGAATTGTTCCACCTGAAGACAGGCGTATGGGCATTCATCCACTGAGCCCTGTTCTTCCCTGGTGGAGGGTTGCCCCGGGGCATTAAATGCCCTCCTCTGTTAGTTTCCTGGGCTACAGCTGAGCAAGCGCCCCAGGGCAAAATCTCAAAGGCAAAGGAGCAGAGATGCAACCAGCAGAGGTGATGAGCTGTCTGAGTGCTGTGACCACAGGGCAGAAAATAGGCAGGGCAATCTCAGCATGTGGCACCTAAGTCTGCCTGAAAACCCTCCATACACACAGGGAAGCAAAAACCCAGCCAGGTTGCCACAAACCACTCTAAGTCAGAGGACAATGTTGGTGAACACTGGGCAAGCTGGTCATGGTGGCCACGAACTTATTCATTATTAAAATAATGCCTGTAACGTCTAGGAAGCAGGGTATAACTTCTGCTAGAAGGTCATCCTTCAGTTCCAAGGTCCACATTTGTTATCGTGAAGGCCTGAGACTGACCTTGCAGTTGAGAAGAACATCCAGTCTGCAAACATGTGTCCCTCCTGCAGTGAAACATACCCACCTCCGGTCTCAGGTGACTGTATGACAGTCAGAGAAAGAGCCTAAAAATTATATCCCTGAGAAAATCCCTTTCCATCTGCACAAATGGAGCAAAAGCCCATTCACAGCCTTGCATCCCAGGTCCGCCTGGGAGCCAGTTATTGTTCCTAACAATGTGGGCTTCCAACAATGAGCTCAGGCAACCAGCTGACCTGGGACCCAGTGGCCTCCCCACACTGAAGATGTGTAAGAGGTCTCCCATGAGAAAAGTCCAATTGTCCTCGTATCCTGCCTCCACATCAAGTATGAAAACATCCCCAGCAATTTATCTTCTGGTTCCGGGCGGTCAGCCCCAGGTCAATGGAGGGAAAGGGGGGTTAGCAGAGGGAAATAGAAAATAATAGAGATCAAATCATGGACAGCCTCCTGGACCATTATAAGGACACTTGCTTTTACTCTGAAAGTAAAAGACAGTAAGTAAGTTAGTGCAGGACTTTGAGTAGAGGGATGACAAGATTTGACGGATGCTAAGTAGGGCTTCTCTAGCTGCTGTATTGAGAATACACTGAATGAGGCAGGGGCAGAGGCAAGGAGCTTAATCAAGAGCAATCCTAGCTTAGCAATAATCCAGGCGAGAGCCAAGCGTGGCTTGGACCAGAGTGATGGAGGTGGTAAGAATGCATTTTAAGTGTAGAAATGACAGGATTTGCTGATAGATTGAATGTAAGGCATAGAAGAAGGAGAAGAAGCCAGGGAGATTATATAGATTTTATCTGAGTGCCTAGAAGAATGAAGATATCATTAATTGAGGTGGGAGTAGATTAGAGAAGAAGCTAGTTTTTGCAAATGGCCTTTTGTGTATTAAATATGAGCTACATACAAGGCATCTAGTGATATGTTCAGTAGATAGTTGAGCATGTAGTTAAGGGGTCTATGTAGGGTTGAAGGTTATCAATCTATCTATCTATCGACTTGACAATTTACATATACCATTTGAAGCCATGAAACAAGGTGCTAGTTCCTTGTGAACAAGTATAGAGATGAGCAGACACCTAAGGACTGTACCTACAACATCCAGAGGTCAGGGAGACGAGGAGAAATGAGCAGAAGAGGCTGAGAGAAGCAGATGACGAAACAGAAGACAGGAGACTGTGGTGCTGGGATGCCAAGGGCAGACTCATCTCACGGAGACAGTGAGCTACTGCTGCCACCAAGCGCCACTGAGAGGCAGTGAGCGGAGGGCTTAGCTGTGCGGGAGTCACGGAGACCTCGGCAAAGGCAGTTTGGGTGGGGTGCTGGTGTGATGTCTGATGGTCACGGCGTTGAGAGAGGAAAGGAGAGGTGATGGGGGTGTTGAATAGGGTCAGCTCATAGTGACCACCGTAAGCATACACTCCCGTGGTATTAAATAAATTCATAACGGCATGCAACTATCACCTCCTTCCATCTCCATAATTCTTTCCATCTTATAAAACTGAACCTCTACACCCATTCAAGAGTAACTCCCTTTTCTCCCTCTCTCCAGTCCCTGGCAACCACCAGTCTACTCTCTATCTCTCTGATTTTGACTGTTAGTACCTCATACAAGTGGAAGCCGACAGCATTTGTCTATTTGTGCCTGCATTTTTAAGTCTGGGGAAAATGAGAGTCAGAGACTTCAAGCAGTTTGCCCAAGGCCACACAGCTAGTTAATCACTGAAGCAGAATCAAGGTTGTAGTGTTTGTTCCTGTTGCTTCAGCCAGAAATGTTATTGTTAGCAACGTAGGTGTGTTTAACAGGAATCAACAGAAACTTCAGAAATGCAAGCTTTCTAGGCAGATAATGGGTAACAATTCTCAAAGGTCTACCATGAACCAGAGGCTGTGAGCACCTTCTCAATGACCATTCAGTCGTTCTGACTGCTGTCTGCAGTGGCTACTGTTGTAATCCTCATTTCGTAGATGAGAAACCTAACTTTGAGTTAACTGATCTCCCTAAACTGAAATGTGCAGTCCAGGAGGGCAGAGATCCCAACCAGCTTTTTTGGAGCGCTCACCCCAACACCCTGAAAAGGCCTGACACATAAATGATGCTCTCGCACTATTCTGTAGATATCGTTCGTCCCCCAGCCGGCCCGAACAATTGTGGGTGCTGGGTTGCAGGATGCTCTAGGTACACAGTACCTGCTCTGCAAATACAAAAGACTAATACAAAAACTCTCTTTCCTTAGGGGAAAGAGAGGATATCAGAGTAGGCTTTCTGGTGATGGGTGTGTTTGAAGTCAGATTAAAAGGATCAAGTAGGGACTTGCCCAGTCAAGAGATACCTGGAGTAACAGGCAAGGACTGATGCTAAAGCTGAAGCTCCAATACTTTGGCCACCTGATGCAAAGAGCTGACTCATTGGAAAAGACCCCGATGCCAGGAAAGATTGAGGGCAGAGGAGAAGAGGGTGACAGGGGATGAAATGGTTGGATGGCATATTAACTCAGTGGACATGCTGCTGCTGCTGCTGCTAAGTCGCTTCAGTTGTGTCCGACTCTGTGTGACCCCATAGACAGCAGCCCGCTAGGCTCCACCGTCCCTGGGATTCTCCAGGCAAGAACACTGGAGTGGGTTGCCATTTCCTTCTCCAATGCGTGAAAGTAAAAAGTTAAAGTGAAGTCGCTCAGTTGTGTCCGACTCTTCACGATCCCATGGACTGCAGCCTACCAGGCTCCTCGATCCATGGGATTTTCCAGGCAAGAGTACCGGAGTGGTGTGCCATTGCCTTCTCCACAATGGACATGAGTCTGAGCAAACTCTGGGAGATGGTAAAGGACAGGGAGGCCTGGCATGCTGCAGTCCATGGGATCACAAAGAGTTGGATGTGACTGAGCAACAACAAGGGCCTTCCCTGGTGGTCCAGTGGCTAAGACTCCATGCTCCCAATGCAGGGGCCCTGGGTTCCATCCCTGCTCAGGGAACTAGATCCCACATGCCCCAGCTAAAAGATCCTGCAGTCCTCAATGAAGATTGAGTGTGACTAATATGTGGTGCAGCCAAATAAATATTTTTTTTAAAAGATCAGGTAAAGTTTGGGGTGTGGGTAGGTGAAAAGAGCTTATAACAATCAAAGAGCTCTTCACATGTGGAAGCTGAAATCCGAATTTACATCATTTTTACATATGAGTATGCTCCTTATTTTGCTTGTTTTCAACCATTTTAAAAATGTAAAATCATTTTTTGTTGTTGTTCAAGTCACTCAGTTGCATCCGACTCTTTGTGACCCCGTGAACTGCAGCATGCCAAGCTTCCCTATTCAAGCTGGTTTTAGATGTTCAAGCTCATTTTAAAAAAGGCAGAGAAACCAGAGATTAAGTTGCAAACATCCATTGGATCATTGAAAAAAGCAAGAGAGTTCCAGAAAAACATCTATTTCTGCTTTATTGACTATGCCAAAGCCTTTGACTGTGTGAATCACAATAAACTGTGGAAAATTCTGAAAGAGATGGGAATACCAGACCACCTGACCTGCCTCTTGAGAAATCTGTATACAGGTCAGGAAGCAATAGTTAGAACTGGATATGGAACAACAGACTGGTTCCAAATAGGAAAAGGAGTACATCAAGGCTGTATATTGTCACCCTGCTTATTTAAATTATATGCAAAGTACATCATGAGAAATGCTGGGCTGGATGAAGCACAAGCTGGAATCAAGATTGCCAGGAGAAATATCAATCACCTCAGATATGCAGATGACACCACCCTTATGGCAGAAAGTGAAGAGGAACTAAAAAGCCACTTGATGAAAGTGAAAGAGGAGAGTAAAAAAGTTGGCTTTAAATTCAACATTCAGAAAACTGAGATCATGGCATCCTGTCCCATCACTTCATGGCAAATAGATGGGGAAACAATGGAAACAGTGGCAGACTTTATTTTGGGGGGCTCCAAAATCACTGCAGATGGTGACTGCAACCATGAAATTAAAAGATGCTTACTCCTTAGAAGGAAAGTTATGATCAACCTAGACAGCATATTCAAAAGCAGAGACATTACTTTGCCAACAAAGGTCCATTTAGTCAAGGCTATGGTTTTTCCAGTAGTCATGTATGGATGTGAGAGTTGGACTATAAAGAAGCACTGAAGAACTGATGCTTTTGAACTGTGGTATTGAAGAAGACTCTTGAGAGTCCCCTGGACTGCAAGGAGATCCAACCAGTCCATCTTAAAGGAAATCAGTCTTGAATATTCATTGGAAGGACTGATGTTGAAGCTGAAAATCCAATACTTTGGACATGATGCAAAGAACTGACCCATTTGAAAAGACCCTGATGCTGGGAAAGATTGAGGGAGGCCCCGGGTGCTGCAGTCCATGGGGTCGCAAAGAGTTGGACACGACTGAGTGACTGAACTAAACTGAAGCTTCCCTGTCTTTCACTATCTCCCGGAGTTTGATCAAACTCATGTCCAAAACCATTTTAGTCTTTATAAAAATGAGCAGCAGGAGAAGGCAATGGCACCCCACTCCAGTACTATTGCCTGGAAAATCCCATGGACAGAGGAGCCTGGTAGGCTGCAGTCCATGGGGTAGCTAAGAGTCGGACACGACTGAGCGACTTCACTTTCACTTTTCACTTTTATGCATTGGAGAAGGAAATGGCAACCCACTCCAATGTTCTTGCCTGGAGAATCCCAGGGACGGGGAAGCCTGGTGGGCTGCCGTCTATGGGGTCGCACAGAGTCGGACACGACTGAAGCGACTTAGCAGCAGTAGCAGCAGGCTTGCACTACAAAATTCACAAGCAACATCTAGCTGTTTCCTTAGAAGACTTCCGCTGGCCCACAGGACAGGTGATGCTTGGCTTGCAGATCTTAATGGCAGGAAGGGGGAGTCTACTGTTCTGCTCCTTCAATGCACGTAATTACTGTCAGAAGAGGTTTCCTATCAGACCCTGAATCAGTGCTTTGTCATTCCCCTCACGGGGTCTATTCAGCCCATAGCAAGGGTATTTTTCTCCAATGGAGCCGATCCTGTTTCACCATCCTGACTTTTTTGGTAGGATTTTTATTCTTTTTTTTTCTTCCCCCCTAGAGAATTCAAAGCAAAGTTATCAAGTCTTTCCCCACCCCGAGCCTCTGTATCTTTCACTAAGAATTCATATAAATCCCACTGCTCTGACTTAGCTGTTAATCTTGCAGGCTACTTAATGTCTCTGAAGTCATTTATCCTGTTTGGGAGACAGGTAAGTCATCTACTGTAGAGATTTGAAAACCTTTCACTTCCCTCTGCTCCCCAAAGCACTAAGCCAGATAAGAAATGCATCTGCTCTAATTCCTTGGCTTCGGGATCCTGGTGCCTGAATGATAGGCGAGTAGCGTCTATGACCCAGCCCCTATGCTGCACTTAAGCTAAGGCTCACCGCTGATCACAGTCAGTTTCTTTCTATTTTTTTCCTTAAGCTAGTGATTAGCATCTTAATGCAGTCACCAGCCTGGAGGATGGCTTGTCCTCACATCCATGATAAAGAAAAGGTGATCTTTAATCCAAAAAATTGGAAGAAGAAGAAAAGAATGCCCTGGAAAATGGCTGGTGGCAGCGAGGCCGCAGCTCAGAAACTATTTTCTTATGTGTGTTAGTCGCTCAGTCGTGTCTAACTCTTTGCAATCCCGTGGACTGTAGCCCACAGGGCTCCTCTGTCGAAAGGATTTCCCAGGCAAGAATAGTGCAGTGGGTTGCCATGTCCTCCTCCAGAAGATCTTCCCGACTGAGGGATCAAACCTGGGTATCTTTTGTGTCCTGCAGTGGCAGGCGGGTTCTTTACCACTAGTACCACCTGGGAAGCCCCAGGAATTGTACATGGAAAAGATTATCCCTTCCACTAGACTCCCAAGCAAGCAAAACTTTTTATTAAAAGAGAGAGCAAGCTGCTTTCATAACTGTACAGAGGGCAGGTCTCATGGTCACTGGTAATTTCCAGAAATCGCCAAACTTCTTTGATCATCAGTAGGTGGTTCCATTGTAGCTGTCAGGAATAGAGAGTGTTTGGGTGAGGGAAAAAGAATGTAGGAGAATTTTCTGCAAGAAAGCCCCAGAATAGATGAAGTTAAAATTGGTATTTGAGCTTCGTGTGTTGTGGCAACTTTTTGTGAGTGTTAGCGGAGATTAAGTTAATACTTTATTCCTGTGAGCCTGGTTTTGGTCTCTCAAGCCTTGGATCTTTAGCTTTCAAGGCCTGTTTCCTCAAGGGTGTTCTTGGCCCTTTTCCAAAATGGCTGTACTCCTGTCTTGCTGTATCAAATGGACTGTCCTAATGTACTGAGAACATGCTGCTCCCCGTGTGGCTGGTCCAAATGAGATGGACCGTGAGTTTTCACCTTGACACTGACATTGTCATCATTCCCTATCTGACTGGGCGTCTTTTGCCTGTCAAGTCCAGTGAGAAAGGTCGGTTTCCTTGGCAGGCTGAACTAACCTTGGTTGATTGGCGATCCTTGCTAATCGGAAGTAACACAGTATTTAATTAAGATTCCAGCAGCTTCATTCTTGGCCCTCTTGTTTCCAGTTCCAGGGCTATAGCCAATAAAACAAATAACTTGAATTCATTTCACAGCTGTTTTGGGCAGATTCACGGATCATGGATCCCAAAAACTCTTCTCAGTGCTTCTCCCAGGAGTGTGACTGGACTTACTATGCTTCTGCCCGCCAAAATGCTTTGACATAATCAGCAGTTCTGTTTGTTTCCAACCTCAGCCCCTTTTCTGGCACTCTGGGCTGGTATTCTGAAGGGCGGGGGAAGAGAGCAGAATGTGGTGGAAAATGACACAAACGTAGACCCGAGTTCTCTCGCTTTGAGCCGTGGGACCATGAGTAGGGAGCTCCCCCTCTGATCTCTGGGCCTTCTCTTGTTTAACTGGAGTATCAGTGTCTCCCTCATGGGACGTTTGAGAAGGCAAAATAGCAGAGATGAGAGTCAAAAGTGGAGGCTCAATAAATTCTGCTGTTGGAAAGGAAAAGAAAGGAAAACTGTCTTCTTTACCCTTTTAGGTTCCTAATCTGGGGCTCTGCAAATTAAAATGACAAAAAAATTAACAAGAGGAAAGGTCTATTTCATACACACATTGCAGGCGGGGGACGGGAGTGGGCTCATAGAAATCAATGAAAACCTCTAAGAGGTGGTCAGACCCTGAGGCTTCTATATCATTTTAACAGAAGGAAGTTAAGTTACTGGGGAAGTGGCAAGAAAAGGAAAAATGTTTTGAGTTTCTAGGGTGCTAAACTGTAGGAAGGTAAGTACATACAGAAACTAGGTAAGTGTTATTTTAGTAAGATTTTTGCAGATCCATCTTTTAAAAAAATATTTATTTATGTATTTGGCTGCACTGGGTCTTAGCTGCTGCATGTGGGACCTTTGATGTTCACTGGGTCATGTGGGATCTTAGTTGTGGCATGTGGGATCTCGTTCCCTGACCAGGGATCGAACCCAGGCCCCCTGTATTGGAAGCATATAATCTTAGCCACTGCACGACTAGGGAAGTCCCTGTGCAGGCCTGTCTTGATGGTAACTTTCCATTCTCTTCATGGCCATCCAACTCCCCCAGGAGAGGGAATTTATGGCAGACTTTCTGCCTTTAGTCATAGAGGGGAGACTCAAAAAGGCTTCTTTCTGCACCTGTTGATTCTCCATGGCCTTTAGCTCAAAATAATCCATATGCCCACGTGGCTTATTTTGAGGTCACGTGTTCTGACCCTCTTCAGGACATTACTATTGTCATCATATCATTACACGACTCGCTTTCAGGCCAATGCCACCGAGGAAACATTGATTGATTATGCAAAACTAGCCATGGGAAACAACAAAGTCCTACTGCACAGTACGAGAAACTGCACTCAATATCCTCTGATAAAACACGATGGAAAGGAATATGAAAAAGAATGTACATATGTATAATTAAATCACTTTACTGTACATCAGAAATTAACACAATACTGCAATCAAGTATACTTCAAAAAAAAAAAAAAGGAGAAAAATTTCAGAAAAAAGCAATAGGGAATGCAGCAAAATAATGATGACCCAGTTTTACGGTAAATTTCTGGATATCTGAGCCAGTCTTTGTAAAATATGACTTTGAGGAGTGTAATTCTATTCGCTTGGGGGATACTGTCTTTCTTACTATTAGAGTACCACCATCTTTTTTTTAAGTTTTATCTTTATTTATTTGCTGCTGCTGCTGTTGTTGTTTTTGACCCTATCTCTACGAGACATGTGGGATCTTAGTTCCACGACCAAGGATCAAACCCATGCCCTTACATTGGAAGTGCAGCATCTTAACCACTGGACCACCAGGGACGTCCCCCATCATCTTTTGAAGTAACCGATACTTTTATTTATTTGTTAAGCATTTACATAGCCCTTGCTCTGCACCATACATCATTCTTTGTATGTTACAAATACAACATGTTTGAGCCCTCATGGCAGCCGAAGGGTGAGGAAACAGAAGCAGACAGAGGTTTAATAACTTGCATGGTGGGATTGACAGAGCCAGGAAGCCAAGTCAGGCAGCTGGGCTCCAGGGTCTGTGCTTGCAACACCCATGCCATGAGCTCCATGAGGTTTTTTGAGTGAGTGAAGGTGAAGTATCTTGACCCAGATGACACTTGCCAACTCAAGATGCAAGTCAAGTCTGTGTGACCTTAACCCTTGCGCCTCCCTCTGCTCCAGTATCCCCTGGTGGCGCAGGCTGTCAAGGTGGGAGGCAGGCTGGGGGGTTGGCCTCCTGAGTGTGACTGAGAGGCGAAATCCAGCCAGTTCGGCTGTTGTGAGCTGAAAAGTGGGCAGAACCTCCCCAGCCCCCACCAACCACTCATGCTGCCCCCCCGTTTCCCTCCAATTTCTCAGTTTTCGAAGTTTCCACTATGTGTCAGAGGTTGCACTTGATCCCATATTTCATTATCTGATTTAACCTCCACAAAGTATCTCCAAAGTTGCTGTGACTGTTTTACACATGAGGCTCAGAGAGGTGAAGGACTACTTTCGAAGCAGCTGAAGCACCAGAGAAAACACTCTCCATCTAGTTTGCCATATTGTCCACCCACCCCTATCTCCTTTAATGGAGAAAATTATATGTCCTGGACTCACCGGTCTCTCTCGTCCCCTTTGTCAATTTGTCTATGCAGAATGTACCACAGTTGACCTTGAGTGTGAATTAGCGTGAATTAGTTACTCGTGTGCCCGTCTCCTCCAAGTTACTGAACAGCTTTAGGCAAGTGGCATGTCTGATCTGTTCCTGTGTCACCAGCCTGCCCAAGATGACTGGCATATGTATAGAGAGGCTCTATGTGCCAGACACTGGGTTAAATACTTGAGATTCATATCTTAAATCGTCACAAAGACCTTCTGAGCTAAATTGTCACAAAGACTTTCTCTCTTATCCCCATTTTGAAGATGAGGAAAACTGAGCTTCAAAGAATAGACAGATTTAATTGACTAAAAGGACTCTAAGAAAGTCCCAGAGTCTTGCTCCTTTTAAGGCCTGTCTCTGTCCAAGCTGACATCCAAAGGAAATACCACTTAAGTATCTACCAATAATTAGAAGGCAATTTAGAGGACTTCCCTTTAAATTGGTGGTCCAGTGGTTAAGAGGCTGTACTTCCACCTCAGGGGGTGTGAGTTCCATCCCTCTGCAGGGAACTAAGATCCCACACTCTGTGTGGTCAAAATGTAATATAAATTAATTAATTTAATTAAATAAAAAACAAGGTCCCCAGGTGTTGTTCTCTCTTAAAAAAAAAAAAGGCAATTTAAATGTTTACAAGGATCTTTCAAGAAAATTCCAAAGGAGGTGTTTCCATCAATAGACAACTAAACTTCTTAAAACAGAATTTGCCGTGAAGATTAATTCCTGAGGCAATTTCCCCAAACCTGGTGCACTTTCTCTTGACTTTTCTCCCCTTCCCCAATTCACCTACCAGCTCTATTCTATTCTTCGCCCCTGGCAAATGGCTTCTCTTTTCAAATCAAGTCTGTACAGCCCATATGAAAGGGTAATACATTCGTACCTACACATGCAGATTGTGTAGTCGTGAAGTGATAAGATGCGTCAAGCAGCATTCTGTGTGGTGTCTGGCACAAAGAAAGCACTCAATAAATTTTCACCATCCTTTCTATTAGTCTCAGCTTTGCAGGTTTAACTGTCATATGATTCTGCATAGCAAATTCCCTGATGAATGGCTGGCACACAGTGCTACAGAAAAAGAAAGAGAGTGTGAACACTCATATGGACATGTGTATTAATACAATTTTCCTATTTATAAGCTGCAGTGATGTTGTATTTGAAGGGTATTTCCCATCTATGTGCTACGTGCTGAGTCACTTCAGTCATGTCCGACTCTTTGCGACCCTATGAACTGTAGCCCTCCAGGCTGCTCCATCTGTGGGGATTCTCCAGGCAAGAATACTGAAGTGGGTTGCCATGCCCTCCTCCAGGGGATCTTCCTGATCCAGGGACTGAACCCGCATCTCTTATGTGTCCTGCTTTGGTGGGCAGGTTCTTGACCACTAACACCACCTGGCAAGCTCATTTCGCATCTAAACAGTCAGAGAACCCAAGGAAGAGACACTGATTCTCCCTAAATATGCATACACCCCCGCTCCATGTTCCCAGACTTACTGCAGTTATGCAGGACCACACGAGCAATTCTGGTGGAAAGCTGTCAATAAAAGCAAGCATGTCACTTCCTGCCAGAGCATTTAGGAGTCGGGGTATAATCCTCCAACTCTCTCTTCCACTGCCACCATGAGTCAATGACTAAGGAGGCCACAGGGATGGAGAATGTCCAGAAGGTGAAGCCTCCACTCTCCGGGGCACCTGAGTGACCCTGAAGAACCAACTTCCCCACCGATGTGCAGCAAGTACAGACTGTAAACAAGAAATCAACTTTTGTGGTTGATGTCAGCCAGTGAGGTTATGGAGTCAATTTGTTACCTCTGCATAACCTCACCCATCAGAGCACAAGTGCCTTTTATAGATTGCTATTTCTAGTGATGCCCCATGTGGTGTTCTCAATATTACTTCCCTGGTGGATATTCTGCACCAAGGTGGTTAGTAATTCAGCTGGTTTCCTCCACGTGTTTGTGTTGCTTGCTTCTAGGTGGGCCAGAGTATCACCAACATGCCAGGCTTCCTGCTACGTGGTCCTCTGGTGAGGCTGTGCCTGGATCTCACTTGTGTCCTGTCCCTTTTCAACACAGGTGGGTCTAGTCAAAGGTCAAGCGTCTTGGTCTATAAACTCTGTTTGAATATTCATTGTTCTTTAGAGAATTGTAGCATCCAGTGTTTCAGCCCAGAATCTTAAATGATCAAATTTACTACTGCCATTAATCAAAATGACAATAGCGAATCCCCTATTTCTGATTTTGTCCTTCGTCCCATTTATTCTGTTGCATTCAAGTCCCATTTATGCAACAGAATGCTCTTCCCCTCCACAGTGACCACCCTTGTCCAAGGCATCATCTTCCCTTTGCTGGAGCTTCCAAAACCAGCTCCCTGCTTCTCCTCTTCCTCTCGTCTCTCCATATTCCATTCTCTACTCACCAGCCTAAGGCATTCTCTCAGACATTTCATTAAGCCACTTCCCCAGTTCATCCTTCATTTTTTCCTCCTCCTCCCAAAAAGTATTCAATGACTTTCTACTTCTTCTCTTTGGGTAGCTTCCTCAGTCCTTACATGCTCTACATGATCCAGACTACTTCCCCCGCTCCAGTTCCTACAATCCCTTGTCTCCATCCTTTCTGCTCCATCATGTTGGCCTTCTTCCAGTCTGTAAAATAATACTCTTGCCCATCTCAGACCCTGGGCTCAGACTGTCATCTATACACTGACTAACCCTTGAGCCAGCTTTGTCTCTGCTCTAATATGCTCACCTTTCAGATCTCAGTGGAGCATCGTCTCCCAGGGATGGCTTTCAGATCACTGAGATTAGATCAGGCTCCCTGTTCCATGAGCTCCGAATGCCCTTCAGCATAACTAGCGTTGTCTGAAATGACATCCCTGGGTCTTCCTTTACTTCATGTCTGCCCTCCCTACTAGACCATAAATTCCGTAAGGATGGACTCTGTGTCTATCTGTTCCATCGTACTCTCCCGGTATCTAATACACACAATGTCTATTAAAATCTAGATGCTTAATGGCATGATGAACTATTAGCATTGCTATAGTTAATCCATAAATATTTAATAACTAAATTAGTGAATGAATGAGCCAAGTACATGTTGGATTTTAAGCAAGTCCACAATGCAATTTTCTCATCTTTAAAAGGCTTATTTTGGATTAAATTTTCTCTGATATTATGTCTGTGTTATAATTTCTCTGATGAAATCTTTTTGTTTGACTTTAGTGTCTTCCTTTAGAGGAGAAGCTGAGAAGGAAAATGTCATGACTTTCCTACCTACAAGAGGTAAATGAACAGGTGTTCCTTCCTAGGACAAATACAGCATGATGCTGCTCCTACAAGGAATCTAAAATCGTCAGACTTAAAAGAGCAGAGATAAGAAAGGTGGTTGCCAGAATCTGGGGTGAGGAGGGGAGATGGGAATAGGATGACTGGCCAGAGGTGGGATTTAGGCACATCACTTAACATTTCTGGACTTCAATTCCTCATCCTTCAAAGGGAGTGATGGATAAGATGACTTTTAAGAATGTTAGAAATTTCTGGGGCTGTGCTTCCACGATACCATTTTACTCATGAAAACTTTTATTCCAGCATCTGGAAATAAACAAGTTAAGAAGGAAAAAGATGGGACTTGGCTTGGTGCAACAGGTAACTAGACCAGTCCTAAAGCCTGACTCATGCTGTAACACAATGACCCATTTTCCAGTTTCTCTGTGCCTTGGTTTTTCCATCTATAAAATGGGCACAAAACACCTGTCCATTGGAATGTGACATGAAAAGTAATCATTGCAACAATAGTAGTAAATGATGCAGTATGATTAAGTGGCATCTAGTCCAAAACAGCTGACCTCTCAGGTCTCGGCTTTGCAGGGATGTCTCCTCCATCCCAGAGAACAGGTTGGGTTCTCTGATAGAGGTGTTCTAGCATCTTGATATTCCCTGTTTGACTCTTCTCACATGGGATGACATGTGAGTGTCTCTCCTCCCTCTAAACCACAGACAATAGGCTCTGCAGACATGGAGACAGGGTCCTTTCCCATTGACTTATTTATACCAAACACCTAGCATTCTGCTTGGTCCTAGATGAATGTTTATTGAAAGAATAAAGAATGAATGAATGCCTTTGGTATTTCAAGATTTCCTTTGACATTCTCTTCTTTGGCAGCATGAAATTTGCTGAGTGGGCAAGTGACTCCCTCTTCTGGAAGTAGGTTCTGACTCTTTATTACCAGGGCTTGGTTGAGCAAATTTAAGTGAGTTCTTCTGCTCTCTGAGCCTCAGTTTCCCATCCCAGTGAAGAGAAGGGGTGGACTAGATGCCCTGCATGGGAATCAGCTTGTCTATTGATTAAAATGTGCATTTCTAGAGCACGTCCTGGAGAAGGCAATGGCACCCCACTCCAGTACTCTTGCTTGGAAAATCCCATGGATGGAGGAGCCTGGAAGGCTGCAGTCCATGGGGTCGCTGAGGGTCGGACACGACTGAGTGACTTCACTTTCACTTTTCACTCTCATGCATTGGAGAAGGATATGGCAACCCACTCCAGTGTTCTTGCCTGGAGAATCCCAGGGATGGGGCATCCTGGTGGGCTGCCGTCTATGGGATCGCACAGAGTTGGACACGACTGAAGTGACTCAGCAGAGCTTGTCCAGTTCAAGGAGACTAGAAGCCCAGGGGTGGGGGAGGGATTGCAGTGCATTCAGCAGTGCTGACCTTCACGACGTCAGAGGGCAGTTATAGTACAGACCTCTGAGGCCTCTCCAGCAGCGTGGGGTTGGGGTTGAAGGCTCCATTTTTCTCCTGAAGGTTTTTCTCTTCCCAGTGTCCAGCCTCAGAGAAGAAGAGAGGAGAGAAAAGGGGATCATTTTTCTTGACACTACAGGTGAGTACTCCCCCCTCACACACACCCCAGTGCTCCATGAGAGGCCTGGACCACTGAGATCACTTCTCCCACCATTGGACGGCCCCCCCATCCCCAACCCCCAATACCAGGGATTCCCTGGTGGCTCAGATGGTAAAGAATCTGCTTGCAATGCAGGAGACCCAGGTTAGATCCCTGGGTTGGGAAGATCCACTGGAGAAGGAAATGGCATCGTGCTTTAGTATGCTGGCCTGGAGAATTCCGTGGACAGAGGAGCCAGGTGGGCTACAATCCATGGGGTTGCAAAGAGTCAGACACGACTCTTAAGTGAACGACTAACACTTTCACTTTCACTTCTCAACCCCCACAGCAGGGCTGCAGTGTCTCTCCAATCCTCAGATCGCTTTAGCCACAATTATTTGAACATTAAGTAAGAGTTGAAAAAGACATTGTTTGCAAAAACATAAAAAGCAGCATTGACCACTGTTTCTACCTTGTCACATCTCTCCACTTGGATGCACGCTATCAATATGTGGGCAATTGGTGGATGGATGAATGGATGGATTTAGGTGCTGATGTCCGTGCTGTGTGTGCAGTACAAAGTCGCTTCAGTCATGTCCAACTTTTTGCGACCCTATGGACAGTAGCCCGCCAGGCTCCTCTGTCAGTGGGACTCTCCAAACAAGAATACTGGAGTGGGTTGCCTTTGCTTTCTCCAGGGGATCTTCCCATCCCAGGGATTGAACCTGGGTTTCTTAGTTTCCTGCATTGGCAGGTGAGGAGCAACCCCATGTCCAAGGGAGAAATATCAATAACCTCAGATATGCAGATGACACCACCCTTATGGCAGAAAGTGAAGAAGAACTAAAAAGCCTCTTGTTGAAAGTGAAAGGGGAGAGTGAAAAAGTTGGCTTAAAGCTCAACATTCAGAAAACTAAGATCATGGCATCTGGTCCCATCGCTTCATGGCAAATAGATGAGGAAACAGTGGGAACAGTGGCTGACTTTATTTTTTGGGGTCCAAAATCACTGCAGATGCTGATTGTAGCCATGAAATTAAAAGATGCTTACTCCTTGGAAGGAAAGTTATGACCAACCTAGATAGCATATTCAAAAGCAGAGACATTACTTTGCCAACAAAGGTCTGTCTAGTCAAGGCTATGGTTTTTCCAGTGGTCACGTATGGATGTGAGAGTTGGACTGTGAAGAAAACTGAGTGCTGAAGAATTGATGCTTTTGAACTGTTGGAGAAGACTCTTGAGAGTCCCTTGGACTGCAAGGAGATCCAACCAGTCCATTCTAAAGGAGATCAGTCCTGGGTGTTCATTGGAAGGACTGATGCTAAAACTAAAACTCAAATACTTTGGCCACCTGATGTGAAAGGCTGACTCATTGGAAAAGACCCTGATGCTGGGAGGGATTGGGGGCAAGAGGAGAAGGGGACGACAGAGGATGAGATGGCTGGATGGCATCTCCGACTCAATGGACATGAGTTTGAGCAAACTCTGGGAGTTGGTGATGGACAGGGAGGCCTGGCGTGCTGCAATTCATGGGGTCGCAAAGAGTTGGACACGACTGAGTGACTGAACTGACTGACTGCATTGGCAGGCAGATTCTTTACTAGTAGCGCCAGCTGAGAAGCCACTGATGTCTGGGAACTATTAAGTCTGAATCTCTGAGGATGTAATCCAAGCATCAGAATTCTAGAATTGAAAACAAAGTCTTTCTGGTGAGGCCAAATGTCAGCCAGGATCCAAGCCTCTCTGTAGGACAATGTCATTATTTGTATTATATAGGACATTGAGAACTCCTGCAATTTCCTGGAGCTGATATATTATACACGAGCATCCACTGCCAATCTCTACTCTCTCCACATGCAGAGACGAACTATTCCCTAAAATAAGTGTTCCTTGTGTTTCACCCAAACTTCTCCTTTCTACTCTTGCTTGTCACGGGGTATGTCATTAGCTGTCACAGGAACTGCCTTTTATCTTCCAAATCCTTGTGCCCAACACAGAGTGTGAGTTCATGTCCAAACAGGAGGCGCATCTGCCTGAATGCTGGAAATGAGGAACTTTTTCTGTTGCCAAGAAAGGCCTGCTGGTGACATTATCTTTGAATCTCTTTCAGAACTGCCTGCAAGGTCAGTCGATCTGTCTGCACTTAACCTCACAGAGCTGGTGAATGGGATGCTGAATACAGCTTTAAAAGGTAACCATTTTTTTTCTTTTTAAAGCACAATCCAGGTTCATTTTTGTTTTCTTCCTGCCTCACTTCTGGACTCTCCATGACCTGGGCAAGACCCATGCTGTTTCTGCGTATCTCAACTCCCTTGTGTTCTGAGTGGAGGATGTGCGTCCTACTTAACTCATGATGAGATTGAAAACATCCAAATGAAGTAGGAGGCCTGCCAGCATTTTGAGAGCAAGATGAGTTCCAAACACAGCACCTGTGTAGTCATCTCTAATCATAGCTATATTGTGAGAGAATTGCCAGTTTAAAGATAGATCAAGAAATGTAGTCAAGGAACATGTAGTTTTGCATTTTGGGGTTTGCTTTGATTTGATTTTCATTATGTTCAATGTTCATTATTTTATTTTTATTTGTTCATTGTGCTGTTAACCTCTATGATCAATTTAGTAATTTCTATTACTGTTCAATATTGTTGGTGGGCATTTGCTCTTTCTTTATCTGGGTATCTTTGGCAGATAGCAAGAACTTCTTCTCTTTGTTGAGTGTCACTTCCTACAGTTCATTCGCCTTCCACAAGTTTTCTGTGGCCATTTATAACAGTAAGTGCTGACGGCTCTTCTTTTATTTTTAATTTATTTTATTGAAGTATAGTTGATTTACTGTGTTGTGTTAATTTCTGCTACATAGCAAAATGATTCAGATATATATATATATATATATATATGTATATATACATTCTTTTTCACATTCTTTTCCATTATGGTTTATCACACGATATTGAATATAGTTCCCTGTGCTCTACAGTAAGACCTTGTTGTTTATCCATTCCATATTAATAGTTTACTTCTGCCAATCCCAAAGTCCCAATCCATCCTTCCCTTCTCCCCTCGCCAAGCTCTTCTTGGTGTTAACAATGGTAAGTGATGGACAGGCAGGGCCAGGCTATTTGTCAGGGTTGCTGTGGACTTCGTTTCTCTTCACAGTTTCCAACCTGAAGACTGTGGATCCAGACAACTTCCCCACACGGTACTGCTACTGCTTAAACAACCGAACCAACGATTTGTCAGGTTGGTACAACTCATCATGAGGCTTGCAACTGATTTTGCTTGTTCCCTTTTATATAAGTAGAATTTCTTTTTCTCCTTTGACTAAAATAAGAAAATGCCATGATATCTATTATGCTTAAATACGTGCACGTTCATTGTCCCAGAGATTTCCTTTCTTGGTTTCCTACCAAGAAACAGTTTTGTTTGTGCAGAAGGGCAAGAACAAAATGTATCATTGTTTAAGAGCAAAATCTGAGAATGATCTAAACACCCATCATCAGGAAAATGGTTGAATAGTCTGCTGTATAATTAAATCTTGGAAAGCAGCCATAGACAGTACATAAATATGTGCATGTGACCAGATTTGGTCTGTGTGTGGAAATATTTCCATGACATTTCCAATTAGAGAAAGGAACTTGCAAAATAAATAAATTGAGTAAAATAGCACTGATGAAAAAATATATGCCTATCTGAACACCGGGTGGGTGATTACCTCCAAAAAGAAGATTAGAGTCTGGGTTTGAAATAGAAGAGTGTTGATTAAGGGAACCTGGTATTGTCTGATTTTTTTTTTCAAAGGCAGTATATTCATGTATTTACAATGTTTTCTATGATGTTTTATAAACTTATTTAAACTAATCAGCAGGTCTTAAAAAACATTTTATTCCAATGAATATAAATATGAATTTCCTTTCATACAAATTCATAATATTCATTGAAAAAAAGTACCATAATTTATTTATCTTCTCCTGATGCAAACTTTTTTACAGTTCTCAACAATGTGTGATGAGTACCTGTGTACAATCACTTGGAGTATTTGTCCAATTATCCCTATACAATAAAGTCTTCAAAATAGAATTGTTGTCTGACAGAAAGGGGGTCTTGTGATGATTCACATCACTAAACAGTCCTCTAGAAATCTTGCATAAGTTTACAGTCTTATCAGTAATGTTTGAAAGTGTGTGCTTTTCCTCACCCTTGTCGACACTGAGTACTGAGACATTCATAGGTCATCACCAATTAGATAGACAAAAAGAAATTTCCCCCTACTTCCTATTATATATGAAAGTAGTCGATATCATTCATCTACATGTTGTTACTCAGATAATTCAAATTTTCACCGAAACAAAGAATGTCTTCGAGGCAGTGATAACTGATTCTCTTCCAAGCCTAGGACCCGACTGTAGGAGCAGCTCTAAAAGGAGAGTTGACAAATGTATTGAGTAAGAGATGTGTATGAGCAGTGGTAGAAATTTTCAGAAGAGCTGGCGCTTTAGCACAAGGCAGGCCTCAGCTCGAATTCAAGCCCTGCCACATACTCTAAGACCTTGGGAAATTTCCTCATCTCTCTGAAGCTTGCACAGAATTTGAACTCCATCCTTGGTGTCTGGGCTCCAAAGCCATGCTCATAGCTTCCATGTGATATTAATGTTGTTGTTGTTCAGTTGCCAAGTGTTGTCTGACTCTTCGTGACCCGATGGACTGCAGCATGCCAGGCTTCCCTGTCCCTCACCATCTCCCGGAATTTGCCCAAGTTCATGTCCATCGGTGATGCCATCCAACCATCTCATCCTCTATCACCCTCTTCTTCTTCTGCCTTCAGTCTTTGCCAGCATCAGGGTCTTTTCCAATGAGTCAGCTGTTTGCATCAGGTGGCCTAAGTATTGGAGCTTCAGCTTCAGCATCAGTCCTTCCAAAGAGTACTCAGGTCAATTTCCTTTAAGATTAACTGGTTTGAGCTCTTTGCTTTCCAAGGAACTCTCATTATATGATGTATGTCCTATTAATAGTGGACTGAAATTGTGGATTGCAGTTTCTTGGTCTGTTTATGAGTCTCTCTCCCCCACTAATTTCAGCTCTTGATGGGCAGAGATGGGGTTTTACACAGTCCTCCAGTGCCTCAGTGATGTCTGGCACATGGTAGACACTCAATGAATGTTAGATGAATGAATTAATAGCAATGGAGACTTTTGAGAAATAGAAAATAGATGGCATGAGAAATGAAGTACTTCCCCTCTTCGGTTTTTACGTTTACCAATGTGACTAGGGACAGACTGGTCTAAACAGACATCACGAAGGGTGCCTACCTTCTTCATGGTCACGTGTCCACACTGTAGGTGCACCACCGCAGCACCCTCCAGGAGACCAACCGTGAACCCATGCGGCGTGGTGATGACATGGCACCAAGACCCCAGCTCGGAGGGTAGCACCCGCCTCCCACTGGCCTCACATGATACATACATTTCACCATCGTCACATTTCCTTTTCATACCTCTCTGAGTTCCATATTTTCAATGCTCTGGGTTCTATATTTTCAAAGCTCGCCCCCAACCCCAGCTCATAGCCCTATTACTGAAAACAATCATTTATGCAAGGCATGATGGGAAACTATCCACGGAAGTGTCTTTCAAAATTCACTGTTTGGGGCTCCTAGAATAAATACTCCTTGTTGTAGAAGCCAAAACCTAGCTGAGTCCTGGAAAACGATAAATGGACAGCAGAAGAGGAAGCAGCTGTATGCGTAGGAAGTGTAATAGGAACTTTGATCGGTCAGTGGCTCCCGCCACGTTAAGACTTGTTCAGAATGCACTCAGAGAGAGATTTTATAGCTTGAAATGTGGTAAGATTGTCTCAGTCTCCTCCCATCAGACTTCTTAACATGGAGGGCAGCAGAAAATCTTCCTTGGTCTATTTTGTGTACAGTTCTTGTCTCCTTTGGTAGTCTACCATTTATAATCCACCACTAGATTTGATACCATTTTGAAAATCTGAGGTTACTTATATTTACATCCCATGTCTGCAGAACTGCTTCCTATCCAGTGAATTTGGTGTTCTAAATCAATGAGATGAAATCGTGAGGTATAAGGGAAACAAATCAGAAAAATTACTGATCTTTTCATTACTCAATACTCTGGTCTTGCACAGCTCTTTGGTACTGGCAGAGAAGGGTTTGGATGGTGGAGGAAGGGGGGTGCGGTGCAGGCAGGGAGGGAAATGGGAGAAGAAAGGAGATTATAGTGGTAGATCCAGAAGTTTTCTGCCTGACTAAAATTAAGACTTAAAAAGAAACTGGTAAGTTTCTTTTTTTTTGGCAAAAAAAAAAAAAAAAGAAAGAAACTGGTAATATTAAAAATGGTTGTTAGTATTCCTCAATACACTGAACTAAATCAAACTTGTTAAATTTACTTTGAAAAATCCACATACAATGTACTTTTCCTCTCATGTCTCTGAAACTTAAACTGAGCTTCAGAAATGCAACCTTGCTCAATCTGTCTTGCAGACTTCACCGCCCTCCTGGTGGACATCGTTGGAAATTCCAGCAGCCACCTCACAGAGATGTTTAAGTCAGCTTCCATCCTCTCAGGTCTGCTCGTCTTGAAAATGCTCGGCAAATATTGAGATGTGGCACTCAGCACGGAATACGAAGAAGCAGGGCTCCCAAATCAGGAGTTAGCCTTGTCTTCCTGTAACAACTGGAGCTAGAAATTTCCAACTTAACTTTCATTTCAACCAAAGACTTAACAGCTTCAGGCCCATTGCTAAGTCCTGCTGTGTCCTGGTCTGTTTTGCAGTGAGTCAAACGAATGAATCCGACTGCATCTTCATCTGCGTGATGACAGGAAAGTCAGGTGAACCACCAGCAGCCATTCTTTGACCAGCTCTCTGAGCTGAGAATTACACGCAAACTCTTTAACAGGTAAGCCCAAGATTTGACCCTGTTGCTGTGGTTTCTGCAGGACGGAATCTTTCTGACTTCTGGGAGCTGGTGGAAAAGTCCCCTGTTATCAATTACACATTTACCAGCAACATATCTGGTGTTCTGGGTGAGTGTAACCCTCCCAAACTCCTACAATAGTCTCCAGACCAAGGTCCCAGCTAGCAAGCTGAAGATTGAACGCTGCCCTCAGGTATTTTATTTAGCTGTGTTGTGTTAAAATCAGAGGATTTTGTCACTGAAATTTTTTTGGATTTCTAGATTTATTTTTGTCAAAAGACCTGGCAGCCCTGGGTCCTCCCTCTCACCCCTGGCAGCCAGCAAATGGAGTTGAACTGCCATCCTCCCTGTTAGGAGAGACCCTTTTCTCCTCTTTTCCATAGCCCTCACCTCTTCCTGTTGCCTCGCACTTCTTTTCTCATATAAACTACCTGACTTTTGTACGTATTTGAATTTGTGACCCTATTGTAAACACTGCCACTCCATAATACCCAGATGCCATCCAGATACCAGATACCATCCAATCCCAGATACCATCTTCTGCCCCTCCATACTCATACCTCCCCATCTTTCTGCATTTTCTCTGGCACCAGGTGGCCTTTTGGGTCACCTTAAAGCTTTCTCTTCTACACTTAGCTGTCATTTCTAGCCGAATAACGTTTCTGCAATGTGGCTGATCTTCCAAGACTATTTTATACTGCTGTGATGATCTTAGTTCAAGTTCTCATCATCTACCTTTACTATAGCAGCCTCTGAACCAATCTCCTTTGACTCAGTCTCTTATTTCTCTGAAATATCCATCCATTCCCAAAATAGTTATAATATAATTGGGTTATATCTTTCTACTGCTCAGAACTCCTAATTCAGCAGCAGAGGGTCCGAAATCCTTAGCAAGGAATATACATTTCTCTATCATCAAGCCCACACTCATCTACTCTCTTTACATAAATCTTTTGCTAAAACTCTATTGAAACCCCTGCCTCTTCTTGCAGATGGCATACATCTCCACACCTTTGGAATTTTGCTGTCATCCCAGAATGGAACTTCCCTACTTTTCCGTATTTCAGAATCCAATTTGTCTGTCAATGACTAACTCAGCTACTGACTCTTCTTTCCAACAAAATCACCTAACCAAAATTAGTCTTCTGTCCTCTGTAATCTTACAACACTCATTTGGACTCTCTGTTACTCCAGGTTGAATCACAGATGACTTTATCTGTGTGTCTCCTCAAGGAATCACACTTGAAGGCAGAGGCTGAGCCTCCTTCAGCTCCACGGTCTGCCTTCATCTTGATGCCTCACAGTGTTCTTTGTGCACAGTAGGTTCTTCATCAGTGTTCCTTGGAGTGAAATGAAGTTTGCAGTCAATCTCCAATTCCACTTCACAAGGCTGCCTTGATTGGTATTTATTGTAGGTAGGGTGTGAGGGTGTGCTAAGTCACTGCAGCCGTGTCCAACTCTTTTATGACCCCATGTCCTGTAGCCCACCGGACTCCTCTGTCCCTGGGATTCTCCAGGCAAGAATACTTGAGTGGATTGCCATGCCCTCCTCCAGGGGCTCTTCCTGAGCCAGGGATCAAACCCACATCTCATGTCTCCTGCATTGGCAGGTGGGTTCTTTACCATTAGTGCAACCTGGGAACCCCTTATTAAAGGGCATCTCTTAGTTATGGAAGTTATCAACTTGTGCTTGATAAAGAGATGCAATGGGCCATTGGCGGGTTCCTTTCAATTCTGAGGACAGATCTGAGGGTTAAGCCAATCTCAGTTCTTCAGAGAGTCCTTCCATGACTTTCCACTCCCTGTCTCAATTAGGTCTCTCCTTTTGTGCTCTTTCTGAAAATTTTCCAAGCAACAACTGCTTGGGAAGAGAGACTGTGTTGACCCAAGGTTGATGTGCTTGACGGCAGTCACCTGTCTGAGTGATGGTTTGATTGGCAGGTACTCAGCCCCATGTCCATTCATCTGGGAGCAAGGACCAGGCTTCTGGTGCATGTGGAGTGATGCTGAGCCCGGAAAGTAAGGCAAGAGAGAGGAAATAAGGTTGCAGGGCCACCTTCTGCAATTTCACTGGTTGTGCCCAACACATAGCTGCCTGCCAGACAGGCAACTAGGGGCTGAAACCCCACCTGTCTGCAGGCCAGCCTTCGTCTACCCAGAGGATGGGACCTTATGGGCTACTGGGAGCCTGTCCTGTTCTGACATGGGCCCCCATTCCCTAAGCCACTCTTCCACCGAGGTAGGCTTAGTGAACACTTGAGTCTCTTTCTCCTTCTCTTCATGGAGCATCCAAGGACACTGGGGGGGTTCTTCCTCTGAATGAAGCCTTCCTTCTGTCTTTGTAGGGGGCTTCTTGAGTGGCTCAGTGAGTAAAGAATCCACCTGCCAATGCAGGAGATGTGGGTTCGATCCCTGGGTTGGGAAGATCCCCTGGAGGAGGGCATGACAATCTACTCCAGTATTCTTGCCTGGAAAATTCCATGGACAAAGGAGCCTGGGGAACTACAGTCCATGGGGTCACAAAGAGTTGGACATGACTGAACTGGCATGCACACACATGCTGTCTTTGTGGGAGCCTATCTTTCAAGTGGTTTCTGCTTGAGAACCCCTAATTCCCAGATTTCACCCCTGGCCCCTAGTCATACCCCCAGGGCACCTGAGCAAACCTAAGCACTTTTCCAGGGACCAGCTTCAGAGCCACAGAGGAGCAAAGGGCTGCCAGGTGGGCAAGGACTCTGACGGGAGTCAGGTTCTGTTCAGGAAACACGTCAAGTGTCTGATGCTTTTGGGTCTGACAGCTTTGCATTTTGTGCACAGGGCTTTTTCCTGCAGTGTTTTCAGAGCTTGATATTTCAGCTTAGTTTCAGCTCACTGAAGGAGAAACCCTCTTCTTGGTGATGTCAGGTACAGTTCCGAGTGATTTTGAACCTCTGTATTGTGTATATTTGCCGTCCAATGATCTTCCAGTGGTTCAACAGTTCTTTGTGTCCAAAATATCAGCATAGTAAAGCTGCTCTTGACTGTCTCCTTAAATGTGCAGCTACCACGGCGTCGGCCCTGACTTCACAGCTCACACTCACAAGCCAGCAAACACTACCGAGGACGAGCCCCCCACGTGGAGCCCAGAGGGCTGGAGTGTCTGCTCTGAGGACCTCTTCTGGGACAGACACAATGCATCCTTCAGAGGCAGAGCAGACCTTGAAGACAAACGTGCTTCCTGAGCGTCACAGCAGAGCCACAACCAAGGCCACGGCCAGAGCCACAGCCACCCAGGACATGGCCTCTCCCACCCTCCCAGCCTCCGGTAAGATTTCTCACCCTTTCCTCTCCTGTCTTGTTTGCCCGCCCACCCCAGTTCCCTCTGGGCTCAGATAAATAAGTGAAATCCTTCCTTTATCTCTTCTCCACTAACCCCCTTTCTTTAGCATCCCTTAAATAAGAGATGTGAACCAGTCTGGGTCTAATACTTATAAGCAAAGGTGACAAATATCACTGGCATAATGTCTTTCTAATGTTTATTTTTATAACTTTTAAAATTTTGAAGTAGTTCAACATTCACAGTTGCAAAAATAATACAGAAGTTTCCTGGTGCACTTCATGCAAGCATCCTCCAATAGTAATATCTTACATAATTGTATTATATTGTAACATCAGGTATTTTTATTTCAGCAAAGCGGTTGGGAATATCTCCTGAAATTCACACACTAATGATATGAAATTAACTCAATATTTTCTGGCAGGTAGGGTTAGGCTGGATAATGATGCCAAGAATACGTTAATGACTTAATGTCAGTGTAGAAAGCTGCTGCCAATGACCTGCTGAGAAGTTCTTCCTTTCCCATCATGTTTGTGGACACTGATCAATGGTATTACCACTAGAAATGTAAAAGGCACTCTAATCTTATTTGGAATAAGATACGACTGAGATAACTCTTTCATTAAAAGACAGTTATGTCTCAATGAGCTCCAGCACTGGACCAGAGTCACCAGAATTCATTCATTCATTTACTTGTCAATGCATGTGTTTAATATCAGACCCCAGGCTAGCTGTTAAAAAAAAACCCATGGCTCTATCAATGTTCTCTTTCCTTCCTGAGCTCTCAGACCTGGGAGAAAGGCATAGGCTAGCAGACTGATTAGTTGTTATTCAGCCTACAAAGAGCTATTATTCTAGAGAACCCAGAGAGAGGCTCCCCTGAGAAGGATGAGAATTGATAAAAGTCAGGCAGGCAGGGAAACAAAAATGAGGAAAAGGAATCAGCTTCACTAACTAGAAAAGTTTGTAGTAATACATCTGCACCTAGACAGTTATACAAAATAAGAAAACTTTCTGGTATAACATGAAAAAAGATGTGATTTCTGGTATAACATGAAAAAGACATGATTGCAGGTGGCCAGGGAAATCATAAAATACTTAGCTATCACCCTAACAGGGAAAGTGTTAGTTTTATGTAAGAAAAACTACCTAAAACTTTAACAAGAGTAATATAAGCATGTTTAAATAAAGTGATATATCATGTTCTGGATGAGAAATCTGAATATTTTTAAAATGCCAATTGTTTCCAACTTAACTTATAGAGTTAAGATACTCCCAGGAGTTTAGTTTTGTAAAAACTTGAAAAAAAAACTTTTTTGATTCCTACCATGGGAATAAGCAAGTGAAAACCATCTGACGAGTTTTGTTTAAAAGATCAACAAGAGAAGGCTTGTCTTAATAACCATCCTGTGATATTGTCAGGCTGGCATCATCATCACCGTCACCTCCATTTTAATGGTAAAGCTAAAAAGAGTTTGGTAACTTGCCCCAAAGTTCCCAGCACAGAGGAGTTGGGGCCAGAATGTACATCTCCAGGTCTCCTCACCTTAAACCTTGTAACCTTTCCACTATGCCACCTGATTAGAAATGTATTGATTGATTAAATTTCACAGAGTCCACCATCCCCCAAACACACACTCTAGCTGATTGTTTAGTGACCTAGGAATTTGGAGAATTTTTTTCTTGATTGGTAGTTAGGAAAACAAAGTTTAGTTTGGTCCCCTTATTCCAGTTCAGGACAGAGCTGGAGTCCCTGGATAATCTATATTATGCGTGCACATTGCATATACCCTTTGATTATATGTCAATGTCTTGTCAATTTTACATCTGAATCAAGGCAGTCAACATGTACATGCCCTGTTACCGTGCAGCTACTAGGAAGGTGGCCAGAACTCCACGGGTGACGGGCCACGGACAGGCACAGGCTTCCACTCTACCTGCTCCCTGGGCTCAGGTCACCAGCGAGAAAGCTCCTGCAGGGCCTCCCTGGGAGACCCTTGCCTCCTTGCCTACGTCTCCTAAGCCCGAGGAGACTATGAACACAAGGAGCCTTTCCCAGCCTCCTGCCGGGACAGCAGCCGCAGTTGGCAGCCCGATGCAGACCAGCCCGACCTCAGGTAAGAGAGATTGCTCACTCCTGCCTCCGCTGTTGTTGTTGTTTAGTTGCTGAGTCATGTCCGACTCTTTTGTGACCCCGTAGACCGTAGCCCGCTAGTCTCTGTCAGACTCCTCTGTCCACCTGTCCATAGGATTTCCCAGGCAAGAATACTGGAGTGGGTTGCCATTTCTTTCTCCAGGGGATCTTCTCTACCCAGGGATCAAACCTGTGTCTCCTTCACTGGCAGGTAGGTTATTTACCACTGAGCCACCAGGGAAGCCCCCTACCTCTATTAATTACATATAAATATAATGATATGCACATTAAAATATAATCACAATATGAGGATGGCCTGAAACTTTGTTGTCTGATTCCAATTATGTGTTTGTTTATGTATTTACGTGTGTATGCATGTGTGTGTAATAAATACACACAGAAAATTAAAAATAGACCAAAATAAGACTGAAAAGAAATTCACAACACGTTAACCATGACTGTATCTGGGAAGCAGAGAGGATTTTGATTTTTCATCACTGCAGTGTCATGAATTTTCCATATTTTCTACTCCTGTAACCAGACAAAAGTGGTTTCTGTGCTTTCTAAAATTCTGTTTATTTGTTTTTGGCTGTACTGGATACTTGTTGCGGCTCGGGCTTCTTTCCAGTTGCATGCGGTACTTAGGCTCACTGCAGTGGCTTCTCTTGTGGAGCAAGGGCACGCGTGTGCTCGGGCCTCAGTAGCTGCAGCTCCTGGGCTCCAGAGCTCGGGCTCAGTAGTTTTGGCTCACGGGCTTGGTTGCTCTTGGCATGTGGGATCTTCCAGGATCAGGGATTGAATTCATATCTCCTGCATTTGCAGGCAGGTTCTTTACCCCTGAGACACCGGCGAAGCCTGGTTTGTGAGTTTTTAAAATGACTTCTTCTGATCCCTGTAGCCAGATGCCCTTGTTATAGGCAACTGTGTTCAGTGGATTGTAGCATTCTTCACTGCTGTGCTATTTCTAACTGACTTTTGCATCCTCAGCATCCTACCAGACACCTGGCTTGACAGGCAGCAGGGGATGAACAGGGCAGGACTGGTGTCAGGGCACCATTTCTGCTCAGGCATCCTTAGAAGACAGCCAAGCTCACCTCTCTCTCTTCTCATCCCAGGTCCATCCACCCCTGGCACACAGACTCCAAATCCTACCAAGGCTCCAGCCCCCAAATATCCACAGGCAGGTAAGAATGTGGCCTTGCAAAGGGCAATGCTATACCCCAGGTGGGAAGCGTAGTTTAAGGGCAGTGGCATGAGGCGATGGGGGTGTCTGCAGGCAGACCAGGCTTGCTATTGTACTTTACTGGTTCTAGAAGGAAAACAGGCAGGAGAACTAAGTCTTGCTGTGCTGTTAAATGACCCTGTAATCTTCATAAATCACTTCCTCTTTCTTGACTACAATTTCTCTATAGATTTGAGAGTTCCTTAAGATGCCGTGATTCTCTGGTTGTATGTATAACCCAAGACCATTTCATTTTGACCTTTGTGAGGCCATTGTCACCTATGCAGGTGACCTCCCTGCCGTGTGGACCTTTATACCTGGTGAAGAGTCAGCCTTGATCCCAGGAACCCACCAGTTTTCAAGTATGTACCAGCGCCCTGTCACTCCTATAGTTTTTGTTTGTTTTGGGTGAAGTTGTGTACTATAATAAAATGAGGTTTGTTTGATAAATTTAGATTCAGACTGCTGGGATTAAATCCTAGCTCTGCTATTTACTGGTGAGGTACCCTCCTGCACTCAATTTCCAGAATTCAGTTTTCTCTGCTGTAAAGCGAGAATGATAATAATTATTGTGGGCACTAAAAATGTCTTTCCTCTGCAGGGTTTTGTATTGAGTAAGATAATGTGTGTGGAAGTGATTTGGAACCGGACAGCACCATATAACTTAATTCAAACAACTTTTATTGAATGAACGCCCATTGAGAAAGTGCTGTACGCTTTGCAAATGGAAGCCATTCTTACAATGAGCATGACGTTAGCAGAAAGAGAGGAAGGAGGAAAGGATGACTCCAAAATTCAACCCCTGGGGCTTCCCTGACAGTCCACTGGTTAAGACTATGCTTTTCCAAAGCAGGGGTGCAGAGGGCATGGGTTCGATCCCTGGTCGGAGAACTAAGATCCCACGTGCTGCATGGTGCTGCCCCCTGCCCAAATAAGTTATATTACTAGGATCATACAAGATGTAACCTTTAATGCAATTATACTTCACTTAAAAAGAAAGAAAGAACTGGGATAACTTTAACAATAAAAAGAAAAAAGAGGGAATTCCCTGGTGGTCCAGTGGCTAAGATTCCTTGCTCCCAACACAGGGAGTTTGAGTTTGATCCTTGATCAGGGAACTAGATTCCACATGCTGAGACTAAGACCTGGTGCAGCCAAATAAATAAACAATTTGTTTTAAAAGACTGTTACAGTTACTTAAAGAAATTGACAATCATTGTTATCAAATAAAATAACCCAAGGATTTTCATCTGAAAAAAATTAAATAAAATGACCCTTAGAAGCTCTTTTACAGCCCATGCAAACTAGAAAAACTTATATTGGTGTCATCAAGCCCTATTATCATTTTTTATTTTTAATGTTTTAATCTTATTTTTATATCTTTTGAAACATGTTTTTTTTAATGTAGGCAATACATGCAGATAGAATAAAATTTTTTAAATTTTTAATTGAAGTATAGTTGGCTTGCAATGTCACATTAATCAGTGCTCTAAGGCCAAGTGGTTCAGTTACATACAAATATGCAATATATATATTTTGTAATATTCCTTTCCATTATGGTTATCATAAGATATTAAATATAGTTGTCTGTGCTATAAAGTAGGTCCTTATTGTTTATCCATTTTATATATAAAAACTTATATCTGTCAAGCCCTAAAAAAAAGAAATATTCGACTCCCAGCTGTTGAGTGTCATTAATTTCTGTTCTGTTTGAAAGGCCATCCCTGTATGCACACTTCTTTTGTTTTTTTTTTTTAACTTTTTATTTTGTATTGGAGTGTAGCAGATTAACAATATTGTCACAGTTTCAGGTGAACCGTGAAGGGACTCAGCCATAAGTATGCATGTATCCATCGTCCCCCAAACTCCCCTCCCACCCAGGCTGCCACGCAACACTGAGCAGAGTCTTCTGTGCTCTACAGTAGGCCCTTGTTGGTGTGTACTTCATTCTTACAGAATTCAAGAGAAAACCCTGTTCTGGGATTGCATGTGGGTTTTCATGACTCCTGACAGAGGTTCAGAACTTGGGGTTTCTGTGGTCTGCGCTGCATTTTCCGAACTTTTGAAGGTCCAGCGCTCTCCTTTGTTTCTGTGGAGCCAGTTGGCAGAAGACAGAACTGGATACAAAGCGAGTCTTTCAAAGGCTGAGTTCTCAGGTCCCTCCTGCTCCTGGATGCCTTTCAAGACTAGTTTCCTGAATGTTCCCGGACCATCCAGTCATATGTCAACATGGCATTATTAAATTGCTGGACCCTGCGCGTCTCCTTTTTCATATCACCTAAGATCTGCCTTGGCCCTGCTCTAAACCTGCAGTGAATGGTGAATGGGCCTTTCAGACAAAGATTTGATTATGCTACCATAGGAACTTACAAGCCTTTTTTCTCCAGGTTCTAAAGAAAGGCATGAGAGGTGTGGATGGGGGCAGTGGTCGGACTGAATTTTAGAAAATGTGTTGGCTGTATCTCTCTGGATCTATACCTGGAGAAGGAAATGGCACCCCACCCCAGTATCCTTGCCTGGAGAATTCCATGGACAGAGGAACTTGGCAGACTACAGTCCATGGGGTCACAAAGAGTTGGACCTGTCTTAGTGACTGAACAATAACAGTCTGGATCTATATCTGTATCTGTTGTTCTTTAGTCACTAAGTCGTGTCCGACTCTTTTGTGACCCCATGGACTGTAGCCCACCAGTCTCCTCTGTCCATGGGATTTTCAGGCAAGGATACTGGAGTGGGTTGCCATTTCCTTCTCTAAGGGATCTTTCCAAACCAGGGATTGAGCCCTCGTCTCCTGAACTGGCAGGTGGCGTCTTTACCACTGAGCCACCTGGAAAGCCCATCTCTACCCATATTATCTATCTCTATATAGCTCTAGCTATCCATCATCCCACCCATCTAATGAGGAATGTAAAGTTTCTCTAGGAATTTTCAGGAAGAGCATCTCTGATTTCCTCCAGGAATCGGTCCCTCACCTTTCTTCCTCTCTAGGATCTCTCACAGCAGCTTTGATAGTCACGGTGAAGCAAGGCCACATTTACCTGTTGGTCCAGAGCTACCTGAGACCAGGGGCGAGACAATATTCACCCAGCACAGACCCTAACAAAGGGAAGAGAAGTGAAGTGAAAGTCGCTCAGTCGTGTCCAACTCTTTGCGACCCCATGGACTGTAGTCCATGGAATTCTCCAGGCCAGAATACTGGAGTGGGTAGCCTTTCTCTTCTCCAGGGGATCTTCCCAATCCAGGGATCAAACCCAGGTCTCCCGCATTGCAGGCAGATTCTTTACCAGCTGAGCCACAATGGAAGCCCAAGAATACTGGAGTGGGTAGCCTATCCCTTCTCCAGGGGATCTTCCCAACTCAGGAATCCAACCGGGATCTCCTGAATTGCAGGGAAGATGCATGCTAAATGCTTGTTGATGTGACTGGTCTGGGATTGCATCTTCCAGGGTGTCCTGAGCCACTCTCTAAGGAGGGGGCTATGACCGCTGCTCCCCTCGCGCTGACAGTGCAGAAGCTCAACCCTTGTCTGATGGAGCTGTGCCGCTTCTTTCAGCAATGCCTCTGCACGAGCCAGAAGAGAGAGCCCAGGATGGAGGCCGGGAGGTATTCTTTGCATCCAGTACTTACAGGCTTCTAACTCTGCTCGGCTCCTCTGCAGGCTACTAGGCGGCCAGGCGTTAAATAACTAACACACAGGGGACAGCGGTACCTTGAGGAATGCACTCCCCAGTAGGTCTTCTGCTGTAATGTCACCTCCTTGAGAGCCAGAATGGAACCCCATTCATTTCTGGGTCCCCAGAGCCAAGGCGGGTGGCCATGCCACAGTGCAGTCAAGTGCTGTCAAGTTGACTTGCTGCACCTGCTGTTACAAATCTGCTGGAATTGTGTTACATTGTGTTACATCTGCTGGAATAATTACAGAGGACTTTGAGTGGCCCTGAGCCCCAGTGCCCTCAGTTCAGTTCTGTTCAGTTGCTCACTCGTGTCTGACTCTTTACAGCCCCATGAACACAGCACACCAGGCCTCCCTGTCCATCACTAACTCCTGGAGTTTACCCAAACTCATGTCCATCCAGTTGGTGATGCCATACAACCATTTCATCCTCTGTTGTCCCCTTCTCCTCCTGCCCTCAACCTTTCCCAGCATCAGGGTCTTTTCAAATGAGCCAGCCCTTCACATCAGGTGGCCAAAGTATTGGAGTTTCAGCTTCAACATCAGTCTTTTCAATGAATATTTGGAAATGATTTCCTTTAGGATGGACTAGTTGGATCTCCTTGCAGTCCAAGGGGCTCTCAAGAGTCTTCTCCAACACCACAGTTCAAAAGCATCAATTCTTCGGCGCTCAGCTTTCTTTGTAGTCCAACTCTCACATCCATACATGACCACTGGAAAAACCATAGCCTTGCCTAGATGGACCTTTGTTGACAAAGTAATGTCTCTGCTTTTTAATATGCTATCTAGATTGGTCATAGCTTTTCTCCCAAGGAGTAAACGTCTTTTAATTTCAGGGCTGCAATCACCATCTGTAGTGATTTTGGAGCCCAAGAAAATACAGTCAGCCACTGTTTCCACTGTTTCCCCATCTATTTGCCATGAAGTGATGGGACCAGATGCCATGGTCTTAGTTTTCTGAATGTTGAGCTTTAAGCCAATGCCTTCAGCCTGGTATGATTTATTAGAAGAGAATAATCAGAGCATTTTGTCTACTGTTTAGTCACTAAGTCATGTCTGGCTCTTTTGTCCTGGCTTTTCTGTCCATGGAATTTCCCAGGGATTTTCCTTTTCCAGGTAAATTGAAGGTGATAGAACCTGGGAAATCTTTATTGCCAAGCTCTACATGAGCAATTGCTGCTCCCCAGAAGCTTCCCAGATGGCACTAGTGGTAAAGACGTCCCTGTCCCAGTTCAGGAGACATAAGAGATGCAAGTTCAATCCCTGGATCGGGAAGATCCCCTGGAGGAGGGCATGACAACCCACTCCAGTATTCTTGCCTGGAGAATCCCATGGACAGAGAAGCCTGGTGGGCTACAGTCCACGGGGATGCAAAGAGTCAGACACAACTGAGGCGACTTAGCACAGCACAGAAAATACTAGAATCACAGAATGATAGAAATCGAAGCAACTGGAGAATGTTTAGCCCAGCCTCCTTGTATATCAGGTGAAGGATTGACAGGGAAGTAGATTCCCAGAGTCCAACATCGAGCCAGTGATACAATTTGCACAGAAAACTCTTCTTCCTAATGATATGTGTGACCTTTTCACTGAAGCCCTTTGAAACAATTTCTGTAGTCACCAGCCAAGAGCAGGATGTTGTCTTGCTAGGTATTGGCTGCATGGTTAACTCTAACAGCCCTGTACTCTGACCACCTCACACAAAAATAGATGATATTCATCACTGATGGTACCATTACCATCACTAATGGTAATTCTGGCACTGTTGGGGATCTTTGCAAACAGTGTCTCCTGTCTTCCGCAAGATACCCTAAGAGTTTAGATTCTATTATTGTCTTTTGTTTATGTATGAAAAAACTAAGGCTCAAAGAATTAAGTAATCAGCCTGAAGTCACATGTCCTGGCAAGTCCTGATGGTAGAAGAATAAGTCTTTCTGACTCTAAAGTCTGAACTTTTTCCTGTGAAGACTCATTCTCTACCTTTCCTCCCACAGCCTATAAAGATGGAGAGAGAGAATTTTTTGTTGTGAATAATTAGCCATTATGACTTTCTTTTTTAGATGGTTCTCTTCTAATAGCCACAAAGGGTAATAATTACTCTCGACTGTGATTTCGATCTTTAGGTATTGTCTTGACTACTATTCCTGGTTTCTGAAGAATGCAACATACATCTGTCAGAGGGTGAAAAGGGTGTTCCATTCACACAGTAAGTACACAGCCAGACTATTTTACGAAAAAGGTCTAGAACTCTGCCTTAGCACAGGATCAGTAGGAGGAGGTGTAACTCATTTAGCGATCATGAATCCTAGAAAAAAGGCTAGGGTATTTCTGAGTTCCCTTCGCCTAACAGTTTGAGAAAAAAAAAAAAGCAGGAGTCAGCCCAGCAAAGCATTGTGTCTTTCTGTGTGCTCTTGGGCAAGCTTCTTCCCCTCTCTGAGTCTCCCTGTAAGCTCTAAAGACAAAGACAAATGAAACAGGAGAGAATCGCCATGTAAGCTCTCAAATGCCTGACCAGAGCCAAGTGTGTACACATGATTCAAGAAAAAGACGCAGCCTGACCTGCTACAAGCGGGGTGTAGGGCACCTCCATCCTTGTCCTCAGGTATCCTCAGAGGCCAGACGTCTTCATTTTAATTTTCACTCCTGCTGACAAAAGTGGCTGATGTAGTTTGCTCCCCAAAGCAACAGTGTGGCCATTTTATTGTTCCATCTTTCTGAACTGTCTGGTCAAGGGAATCTGGCTTCTTAAAAATCACGGAACCAAGTTGAACTCTGAAAACCCCCTGCTAAATGTAATTCAAATATAAGCCGAGTGGCCATATGGCCGTACATTATATTACAACAGTCAAGCAAAATACAATGCAGTCCTCCTGTCCTCCCTTGTGGCTTTTATTTAACTAATTAATTAATTATATTTGGCTGTGCTGGGTCCTCATTGCTGTGCAGGCTTTTCCCTAGCTGCAGGGAGCAGAGCTACTCTCTAGCTGCAGTGCGCAGGCTTCTCATTGCAGTGGCTTCTCTTGTGGGTCTCAGGCTTTAGGGCACCTGGGCTTCCATAGTTGCAGTTCCCCGGCTCTAGGAACACAGGCTCAATAGTTGTTGCACACGGGCTTAGTTGCTCCGTGGCACGTGGAATCCTCCCGGACTAGGGATCGAACCCATGTCTCCTGCTTTGCCGGGCAGATTCTTTATCACTGAGCCAGCAGGGAAGCCTGGAAAGTGGAGTCTTGATCACTGGACTGCCAGTCCTTGCGTGAGCTCCTTCATTCTCTGACATTGACTCTGAGTGACACCCTGTCCAGTGCACTGCCACATACTGGCCCTCTAGAAATGGTCTGAGCCAGAATTTATTTCTCTATAGCATTCCCTTCTCCCTCTCTCTTTTTTTTCTTCCAGCCTTAAAACAAAAATGCCTTGAGAACATCTGCAAGTCTGTTTGAGGTTTTGAAAAAACAACAGGGTCTCACAATACCCTGGGTGACCTCTGTTCACCCTGGGCCCTGGCCCAGGCTGGCAGCATTTGCAGAATTCACCCAGGCTCCAGCTCCAGATCATCAATTAATTGAACACGGGTCTTTTTGGAAGCAGCATCTCTCTCCTGTGTAAGGTATTGAACGTAGAAGAGCACGTGTTAGAGCTCTCATAGTCAGGGAAGTGATGCCAGCCTCCTTGCCTGCCCTAGTAGCAGCGCTCAAGGAGCTCGTGGAAGTCATGGAAGCCTAGTAGCTGTGCTCAAGGAGCTCCCATGATGACTGAGACTGAAGAGATGGTGTGCAGAGTGTGAGGCTAGCGTGAGCTAACCAGCCCAGGCACTGAGGCTCTCAGTACCCAAAGGGACTTAAACCTGGGACTTCAGGAAGACAACACAAGCATAGATGAAGAAGAATGAACCCATCCTCTGGAGAGAGTCACATATGATTTCTCTGTGCAGTTTATCCAAACAGCTAATCTACAACTAATCGGACTTGCTGTACTATGAATCCAGTTAATCCTCCAAGCCCCCTAAGTAGGAGGTGATGAGAACCTTCCCTCAGGAGGAGATGAAAGAGTTGTTTTGTGGATGTCTTGTCTTGATTTATCTTCTGTGCATCCCCAAGGCTACTCTCAGACTGGATGATGCACTAATGGGACTCATAGAAGTCAGAAAAGCTGGTATAGTCACCTTTCTCATTGATGACAGCAAAAAGAGATTAAGGTCAGCTAAGGGAAAAGGCACAGAGGGCAAAGCCCAGACACAAGCTTCCAGCTGTCCTCTCCAGGTGGAGTCACATAAACCGCACAGAACTCTTTCAGCAATGATATATGGGATCATTCATGGAATCTTGTCAACCAGAAAACTCATCCCAGCCATGGAGTCCAGGGTTTTTACTGGGGTAACTGTCATGTGGGAACATGAAGAGCCCATGTTACTCAGGCTCCAGCTCCTCCATGCATCAGGCTAACACTGTCTGACCCAAGGCCCCTGCTATAAATCACCCTGTTAGCTTAGACTACCTGGCATGATCTAAAGTCCCAGGTATAAAAAACATACTCTTTTTAAAATCTTTTTAGTTTTGTATTTGGGATATAGCCAATTGACAACGTTGAGATAGTTTCAGGTGGACAGCAAAGGGACTCAGCCATGCATACACATGTATCCACTCTCCCCCAAACTTCCCTTCCATCCACGCTGCCACATAACATAGAGCAGAGTTCCCTGTGCTACACAATGGGTCCTTGTTGGTCATCCATTTTATATATAGCAGTGTGTACATGTTGATTCCAAACTCCCTAAGTATCCATTCCCCCCATCTCCCTCCCCTGGTAACCATGAATTTTTTTCTCTAAGTCTGTGAGTCCATTTGGAATATTACTCAGCCATTAAAAAGAAAGAGATAATGTTATTTGCAGCAACATGGATGGACCTAGAGATTCATATGGAGTGAAGTAAGTCAGACAGAGAAGGAGAAATATTGTATGACATCCTTTATATGCAGAACGTAAAAAGAAATGATACAAATATACAAAGATACTCTTGCTGCTGCTGCTGCTGCTAAGTCGCTTCAGTAGTGTCCGACTCTGTGTGACCCCATAGACGGCAGCCCGCTAGGCTCTGCCGTCCCTGGGATTCTCCAGGCAAGAACACTGGAGTGGGTTGCCATTTCCTTCTCCAATGCATGAAAGTGAAAAGTGAAAGCAAAGTTGCTCAGTCGTGTCCGACTCTTAGCGACCGCATGGACTGCAGCCTACCAGCCTCCTCCGTCCATGGGATTTTCCAGGTGAGAGTACACCAGGTGTTATATTTCAAGGGTTAGAGGTTGTCTTTTCAAGGACCAGACCTTTCTTTGGAAGATGCTTGGTTTGAATGCCCTCTTGCATCAACCCTTTACTGAAACTCACACAATGAATTGTCTCTCTCTTTGGATCAGGTCCCTGTATGCAATTTCCACGTCCATTATCCCAGTAAATGTCAAGTGTTTCTGCAGAACATTACTAAGCTCTCTCCAGTGGCCTTGCCTGGACCCCTTCATTCCTCACTGTGGAGACAGCTTCCCTCCACCCACTCACCCTGGATGCTGCTGATCATCAATTCTCCCTTCTTTATGATCTGGATATGCCCTGGATATCCAGCTCATATGCCTTTATGAGCTGGATATGCCCGCCCTTCAGGGAGAAGTCACTTTTCATGTAGCATCCAAGTGGAGACAGTTCTCCCCCATCTGAAGACCCTCCAGTACCCTTGCACGACCAGTGAACAGTAGGTTCTTTAGGGATAAAAGCAGACAGATGCTTTCCTGTCTGGACAAACACAAAAAGTTTTACTTTTAATTATCAGGACACTTGAGGGATCCTCAAAGTCATTCAGATGTCAAACTCAGAAATGGCTGTGGTCAAGACTCCTGGAGCCTACAAAGGTCCCTTTGTTTGCAAAGCTGATGAAGATGCAATAAATGTGCTAAAACAAAGGTGCACATGCCTGGATAGGAATTTAAAAAACAACAAAACACAGCACCACTCATTCTGTGTGGGTGAATCTGACCTGATCCTCTGATGGATCAAGTTGATATTAATTAGGGACCTTTAACAAGAAAGGATCCCTGAGGTTCCCCAAAGAGTTATTTATCATAAGGGAAAGGACCTGGACCAGAGGGCCAGGAGGGGCCAGGATGTCAGACCATCTCGCCTCTGCCTCCCCCACAACCCCCAGGAGAGGAGGGTGAGGATGACTGGGAATCCTAGTGGCTCAGTTCCTCCTCCCGTCAAACCCCCGACTGTATCGTGCCCACAAACAGCACTGCGGGACAGGCTCCTCTGGGGGAGGGGGATTGCGGAGGACTGTCCAGCTCTGTTTCCCGGACCTTCCTCCAGGAGCTGGGAGGATGCCTGCTAAGGGGGACACGGGAGGGTCCTCTGCCTCTGCTCCCCCCAACCCCCTTCACCAGCATGCGCTCCTCTTCCCTAAGGAGACTTCGCTGTGAAACAGTGCATAAGTCAATGAAGTATGATGTAAGAAGCGAAAGAAAAAATAAGAGGATGGAGCAATGAATGACTTCATCCCCACACCTGGGCTATCTGCTTGTGGGGAAACTCCGTGTGGAATCCATTACCCCAACCTCTAGGGATGGTGACTACGGTTGACCACAACCCTTAAAAGTCCAAGCGTGGGGGATCTCTGAGGCCCATGCAGGGGGGACAAAGCTCAGAGGGCTAGTTTGCTAGGGTCACACCTTCTCACAACAGCAGCCGCTGCAGGAAGTAAAGGGGGCCCAAGGGACACTGACCAGAGCCTAGAGTCCGCGGTCTCCTTGAGGTTAAGGGGAGGTTCAACCCTCCCTGGCTGAATAAGCCCAGATGTGGGGGGTGCTTAGGGCAATGGGGGAGCCGGGGGGGGGTGCACCTCCATACTGACTGACTTGTGCGTGTGTGGCTACCAGAGGTTTGAAAGTGAGTCACTCAGTTGTGTACCACTCTTTGCCACCGCATGGACTATACAGTCCATGGCTCTCCAGACCAGAATACTGGAGTGGGTAGCCTTTCCCTTCTCCAGGGGATCTTCCCAATTCAAGGATCGAACCTAGGTCTCCCGCATTGCTGGTGGATTCTTTACCAGCTGAGCCACAAGAGAAGCCTGAGCATACTGGCACGGGTAGCATATCCCATCTCCAGTGGATCTTCCCAAACCAGGAATCCAACCAGGGGCTCCTGCATCACAGGCAGATTCTTTACCAACTGAGCTCTCAGGGAAACCAGAGGTTTTCTGATGAGATAAAAGAATGGGACAGTTACTGTGCCCTAGCCAATGAAGGAGACGGTGAAGCTACACAAGGAATATTGCTAACCAGGATTCTTTTTTTTCAGTACATTAAATTTACTCAGAAACACATTCTAAAAATGTACAATTTTTCCTTTTTTAACAAAGTATAATAAATTATTTAAAAATCCCAAAACAGAATACCTGACATATAAAATTCAAAATCAAATTAGCAGAATATTAAAAATTTACAAAAGGATATCTTTAAAAAATATTTATAGTTATATGCAATTATGTAGAATTCACATATAAAACATGGCTCAAAATGGAAGAATTTTCCTTCATTCCTGAAAAGAAAATACATCCAAGAGAAGCTGTGAAAAGGCAAAGCACAAGTACATTTCCATGTATTCCACCCATGCCTGAAAGACTAGCAACAGAAAAAAAGAAAGGCGGAGGAAGGGGGAATGAGCTTCCCTGGAGGATCAGTGGGAAAGAACCCGCCTGCCAAAGCAAGAGACACGAGGCTTGGTCCCTGGGTTGGGAAGATGCCCTGGAGAAGGAAAAGGCAACCCACTCCAATATTCTTGCCTGGAGAATCCCGTGGACAGAGGAGCCTGGTGGGCTACATTCCATGATGTTGCAGAGCTGGACAGGACCAAGCAACTAAACAACAGAAACAACAAGGAGAGGGGGACAGGGGTGTGTGTGCACGTGGCTTAGTCCACCAATTTCAGAACAGGTGCCCTCTGCAGGGGGCTCATGTGAGTGAGGAAATTGGGTGCTATATTAATCTTTAAGCTCCCATTCAGTTCAGTTCAATCGCTTAGTCGTGTCCGACTCTTTGCAATCCCAGCACGTCAGGGACTGTAGCACATCAGGTTTCCCTGTCCTTCACCAACTTCCGGAGCTTGCTCAAACTCATGTCCTTTGAGTCGATGATGCCATCCAACCATCTCATCCTCTGTTGTCCCCTTCTCCTCTTGCCTTCAATCTTTCCCAGCATCAGGGTCTTTTCCCATTAGTCAGCTTTTCACATCAGGTGGCCAAAGTATTGGAGTTTCAGCTTCAACAACAGTGCTTCCAATGAATATTCAAAACTGATTTCCTTTAGTATGGACTCGTTGGATCTCCTTGCAGTCCAAGGGACTCTCAAGAGTCTTCTCCAATACCACAGTTCAAAAGCATCAATTCTTTGGCACTCAGCTTTTTTTATAGTCCAACTCTCACATCCATACATGACCACTGGAAAAACCATAGCTTTGACTAGACAGACCTTTGTTGGCAAAGTAATGTGTCTGCTTTTTAATATGCTGTCTAGGTTGTTCATAGCTTTTCTTCCAAGGAGCAAGCATCTTTTAATTTCAGGGCTGCAGTCACCATCTGCAGTGATTTTGGAGCCCCAAAATATAAAATCTGTCTCTGTTTCCACATCTATTTGCCATGAAGTAATGGGACCAGATGCCATGATCTTAGTTTTCTGAATGTTGAGTCTTAAGCCAACTTTTTCACTTTCCTCTTTCACTTTCATCAAGAGGCTCTTTAGTTCTTCTTCACTTTCTGCCATAAGGATGGTGTCATCTGAGGTTATTGATACTTCTCCCATCAATCTTATTTCCAGCTTGTGCTTCATCCAGCCTGGCATTTAGCATGATGTACTCTGCATGTTATATAAGCAGAATGGCAATATACAGCCTTGACATACTCTTTTCCCGATTTGGAACCAGTCTGTTGTTCTATGTCCAGCTCTAACTGTTGCTTCTTGACCTGCATACAGATTTCTCAGGAGGCAGGTCAGGTGGTCTGGTAGTCCCATCTCTTTCAGAATTTTCCACAATTTGTTGTGATCCACACAGTCAAAGGCTTCAGCATAGTCAATAAAGCAGAAGTATATGTTTTTCTGGAACTCTCTTGCTTTTTTGATGATCCAGCAATTTGATCTCTGCTTCCTCTGTCTTTTCTAAATCCAGCTTGAACATCTGGAAGTTCATAGTTCACATACTGCTGAAGCCTGTCTTGGAGAATTTTGAGCATTACTTTACTAGCACGTGAGGTGAGTGCAGTTGTGCGGTAGTTTGAACATTCTTTGGCATTGCCTTTCTTTCTGTTGTAAGCTCCCATCCAATAGCCTTTTCCCTCTTATGCCTGAGTTCTGGAGAAAACTTTGCTTTTCACCCTTTTCCACCAACAGAGAAGGGAAAGGCCAAGCATCCAGGGAAATTGTAGGCCAGTGAACCTTAATCAGGGGTGATTTGGACCCACAGGGAGGTTTGTTTGGCAATGTCTAGAGACATTTTTGTCTGTCACAACTTGGGGAGGGGAACTGCTACTGGTTTCTCATAGGTAGAGGCCCAGGGATGCAAGCAAGACACCCTATGACACCCGCACAACAGAAAATCATTTGATCCAAAATATCCATAGTGCTAAATTGAGATACCCTGCTATTGGCTATGGGAAGAAAATGAGCCTCTCAAATCCCAGGAAAAGTCCAGAACAACACCTGCGGTGACTGTCATTCTGCCTTGGCCCTAAGCAGTGGTTATGCTCTGGAGATGCTGAAAAGGTGAATTTTTGCCACACTGATGCATCGACTCCCATCGTTTTATTAGAGATGGAGTGTCTTCTGTGCTAGTAAGAAAGGATGGGCACCACATAGCTTCATTCCTCTGTGCACATGAGACACTGAGCAATAATTAACAATCTATAAAGAAAAGCTTCAGTGCACAAGGACAACTGCTTATGTGAAGAAACCCTTCAGTGGGTTTTGTAAAGGCTCAGTTCTTCCCAGATTAGACTGTTGGACGGGCCCTGGTTCTCCAGGAGGTAGTGATGGAGGGAACAGCTCACGGGGTTCGCAGCCAGGCTCACCTGGATGCCAAGAATAATCCCATCGTACTTGAACTCGGACTAATGCATTCACTGTTCATCTCATCTGTAAAACAGAGCTAGTGCTGCATCCCACTGCTATTGGGATGAAAAAGACAAAATCTTGTAAAAAATACTTGCAGTACGTAATAGGCACTCAGTAAATGTTATTGTTCCTTGCTAAATCTGGAAAGGAAACAATTCCCAACAGGGCTATGAAGGAAAGAGAAGGAACTAGGATGTAATGGGCTCTGTTACCATCCACTCACTGTACCTGGCTCACCTCATCCTCACGGTCCTGGTAGGATTATTCCCTCATGGATGCAGAGCCAAGGCTGAGCAGTAACAAGCTCCACGCCCTACTCTGAATGAGTAAGCAGAGCAGGCAGGGAACCTAGGATGTCTGATTATGAAGCCTCATCTTGCCCTACCCCACCGCTTGCGCAGAAAACCCCTAAAGGTATCATATTCCCAGGCCCGAGGCCAGAAACACAGAAGAAGAATCACCCCAGAGATCCTCTCACTGGGAAATTAACTAGAGCAGACAAAGCAGGCCCTTCTCCTGAAGGAGGGCCCGTGTGAGTTTCATCAGAGCTCTCCTGATGACCCCAAGACATAATCTCTGGGCCTCCAAGCCTTTGAGGTGAGCTGGGGGGCGTGGAACAGGGGAGTCATTGTTCTTTAATTAGAGCCTGGGTCTCTTCTGAGGCTTGGGGTGGGCCCCTTAATATGGAGCCTTCACCTGGTCCAAGCCAGGGCATTATAATTCCTCCTCCCCAACAGAAGCAGCCCACCTGCCAGGTTCATGAAAGGCTGTCCTCTTGATGTGAGGAGGGGGAGGAGGGTTGCATGACGAAGGGTCTTTCCCTGGGGTATAAAGGACTCAGTCCCCATTCTGTTCAAAGCCAGGCGTCATTCGTTCAGCGGCTTTCCAGTGGGACCTTCACGGTAGGCAGCCCCTTCTCCTGATGGTGTAGTGGAGGGGGAGAGGGAGGCAGGGAGGGAGTGGGGAAGAGGGTTAGGGATGGAAGAAGAGAGGGAAGGATGTAGGAAGGGGGGGAGGGTGAGGATGGAGGAAGAGAGGGAGGAGGGAGATGCTTTCAAGGGATGTCTGAGACCTGAGACCTGGATGCTACTCCAAGATGTAGGTAGCATCTCCAAGGCACCCTGAACCCTTGTACAAAGAGATGCAATGCCAGAGAACAACATCTGGTGAATTCACCTTGGGGAAAAAAATCCAGCACAACATCGGTGAGAGTCCAACAAATCTGTGTGGACCGTTGTCCCTCCCTAGGGCAGCTGATGTGGAAATAAAATAAGCATTAATCCCAGGCCAGCCTTACTGAGCACCCAGTTCGTGGCCAGGTATGTCCCTACTTGACAAGGATGACTTCATTCAATCCTAACAACGCCCTGAGGAAGATGTATGACCATCTTACTGCCCAGAAAGATAAGCACAGGCAGCTTCTGTGTCCAGCTCAAGGCACTGATGAAGGGAGAGGCAGAGCTGGAGCCCCCACCTGCCAGCTCCATCCCAGGTCTGTCTGGCTAGAAAGGCTTGCTCTTAGACACATTCTAGAGGGGGTGGCATCAGTCTGCAGGGGACATTTTGGTGAGTCGGGCCTCCAGTGCATGCAGACCAATAGTCCCACAAGATGGTACGGCCCTGGGGTCACTGACAGCCCAGAGGCTTTCTTGGGCAAACTAAGAAAAGGCAGTTCTCCTCCAGGTGAACTCCGTGGGGTGAACTCAGTCTGCCCCCAAGGGCACCTGCCTCTGCCAGCTGAAGGAAGCTGGATTCCAGTAGGAAGATACTGGATTTCTGCAGTGGCCCTGAGCCGTCCCACCCCCAGATCCTAATGTGCGTGTCCCTCCGCCCCCACATTTCAAGCCCCCTCCCCGTTGCTCAGGGCCATCACCCCAGGCACACCACGGTTTCCCTTTTTTTGGCCCCCACTTGGGGGCCGTCAGCTGCAGTGTTACACCACACTCTGGCTAGTAGCTGCCACTTTGGGGGCCTCCCAAGCTAGTATTGCCAAAAGCTTCGACAGTTATACAGTGAACAAAATGACAAGGCTGCTTATTTGGGATTTAATGACCAGGATCACAGTTTAGGGGAAAACACCTGGACCAAAGACAAGTTGGACTGGCTGGCCTCAGTTTGATTCTTGCCTCTGGTGCTGCCCTGGTGCCCCTGCAGGGTGCCTTTTGGCAAAGGCGGCCTTGGCAAGTTCCTGGGCCTCTCTGAGCCTTGGTTCCCCACCTAGAAAGTTCTAGCATTGGAATTGTTTTAGCTCTCTGGGAATCTGACTTCCAAAGGAATGTGAGATGGATGATTGACTTACGCATATTCTGCATGTCATGTTTTTAGGACTAAGTTTGAATGATAATGCAGAGTGGTCATGCTACCCCAGTGGCACACACAGGGCGGCCAGATACTGCTGTATGCATTGTGCACTGTGCAAAGGTGGTGCATGTGCCGATGGGGCAAGTAGAGGCTGACACGCAGCCAGGGCTCAACGCCAAGCTTGCCCTCTGCAGCTTAGTGTTGATGGAGACCCAGCACAAAGAATGACCCAGCCGATGAAACGTGGCTTTTAAAGGAATGAGGCACTGGGGTCTATAACTTTGTTTTTAATTGTAGTAAAATATACATAACATATAATTTACCCTTTTAACCATTTTTAAGTGCATTCACATTGTTGTGCTAACATTAACTCCATCATCTCCAGAATTTTCATCTTCCCCAACAGAAACTCTGTCCCATTAAACACCAACACCCTGTCGCCCCAACCATAACCTACTTTAAAAAATCTTAGAGCTGAGTCATGGTTATGTCTGTAATAAGGTCATTTCTGCTCATTTGTAGTCTAATAAAATATATGCTTGAAAATCCAATAAATATAGCTGCAGTTCCAATAAAAATCACCCTCGGCCTGTTCTCTGAGTGTCAGGACTACTCAGGAGGCTATCTCCCTGAAATGGGTGTCACAAGAGAAGAAAACAACATCCACGGTGCTAAGTGGACCCCCTCCTGCATTTCACCAAACAGGGGTTTCTACTCCAACGGGGAATTGGAACTTTCATTGCAATAGCTATTTCTTGAGCCTTTCTGGTGCTGGACGCCATCGTTGTGATTTCTAATGATTTGGGGCCATCTCTCTCCATCAGGCACGTATAAGTGTCGTGCATGGTCATGGATTAACTCATTCAGTCCTTACAACACCTCCTGAGTGATATTGTTAATATAATGAGCCCTGGATCTGGGAAGTGGAACGTTTTTTACCATAAACGGCCAGTTTTGAAGTCTCACTGATCTCATCTATAAAAAGAAAGTTCGGACCAGATGATTCCACCTCCTCTTCTGAGCTCAAATCTTTGGCATCCTCTCGCTGGGTGATGGTAACAATCACAAATCAGACTCAGTAAGTGCCTGGTAGTGTGACATCAACACCATCAGCCTCGGTCATGTGGGTATGACTTTATGGGTCCCAGAAATGCTTTTAGCTGCCACCCACAGAGTTCCCAGGGCATACCACTTTCTAGCAGAAGAGCCAGTACGATCAGAGGGTCTGTCCAATCTTGAAAGTTAACCTGCCATAAGAACTTAACTGGTTAAAAAAGATTATAAGCAGAGAATTGTATCTGACAGATAAGATGCAGAATATTAGAGAATGCTTCAGTTGAGTGTGAATCTCAAAGAACTCTCACCCTCTCCTTCTACATTCATTCAGCAAACATTTATCTTACAGCCAGCAGAGGCTGTGCTGGGGGTCCTGGAGCAAGTTCACAGAGTAGAGATCCTCTGGCCTACCAATGTCTTCTCCTCTAGGACACCTTCCCCAATACCAAGGCCTGCCCACAAGTAGGGGGGCCCACCACGGCCCTAGGTACCTATGCCAGGCCACCAGGACACGGGGCAGCCTTTGCCTCTGGGAGAATAAATTGCAGAAAGTGTCCCTTCCTCCAGGCTGACGCAGCTCTGCAGAAGGCAAGCTTGGGAGTTAAGCCCTAGCTACATTTCAACCCCTCCTTATCCTATCGGCACACACAACTCCTTGGCACAGTGCGCAACACGTACAACCGTATTTAGCAGCCCTGTGTGTGCCACTGGGGTAGCGTGATCATTCTGTATTACCGTTCAAACTTTGTCCTAAAAACATGTTCTACAGACTTTTGGACTCTGTGGGAGAGGGCGAGGGTGGGATGATGTGAGAGAATAGCATTGAAACATGTATATCACCATATGTGAAACAGACGACCAGTCCAAGTTCGATGCATGAAACAGGACACTCAAAGCCAGAGCACTGGGACAACCCGGAGGGGTGGGATGGGGAGGGAGGTGGGGAGGGGGTTCAGGATGGGGGACACATGTTCACCCATGGCTGATTCATGTCAATGTATGGCAAAATCCACCACGATATTGTAAAGTGATTAGCCTCCAATTAAAATAAATAAATAAATAACATGTTCTAAAGCAGAATATGTATAAGTCACAATCCTTTGGGAGTTAGATTCCCAGGGAGCTAAAATCATCCTAAATTCCCCTGGCCTTTAAATTGTTCCTTCCCTATTAAACAATAGTTGACCCAGTTGAGTCAATAGGCAGTCAGTGACTACTGAAGTACATTTCCTGCTCAGATCACAGGGCAGCTAGAGCTGAAATATGGCAGCTTCCTGAACCCACCCATACTTTTTTCCAAGAAGTATTCAAATGACTCAGAAGCCAAAGGGAAGAAAGATGGAGCCGCTGCAGGAAAAGCACTGTTTGCTAAAGGGCAGTGCCACCGTGGCCGGATTTATCCTGTGATGTTGGTACGAAGGTTCAGAGTCATCCTGCTGAAAAATATCCCATGATATCACTTATATGTGGAATCTTAAAAGATTATATAAATGACCTTATTTACAAAGCCAAAACAGACCCATAGACATAGAGAACAAACTTGTGGTTACCAAAGGAGATTGGTGGGAGGAGATAAATTAGGAATTTGGGATTAACAGATACACACTACTATATATAACATAGATAAACAAAAACTTACTGTATAGCACAGGGAACCATATGCAATATCTTATAACAGCCTATAAATGGAAAAGAATCTGAAAATATACGTATATTATAAATCACTGAGTCATTTTGCTGTGCAACCAAAACTAAAATAATACCTATAATAATATAATAATAACTACCTATACTTCAACTTAAAAATGGATTAAAAAGTTAAAAAAAAAAAAGAATACTGGTGAGAATGCTGCTGGACACACACATGGGTTCCTCAAAACTCAGTTTACAAAAGTCAAACTATAGCGCTTGTTAAATTGCTGCCTTTCCCCAAAGTCCATGAGCCACTCGCAGGTAAGGTGTGTTTTCTTCACTTTGCTTCCCTGCATCCTTGCTACGTGCCTGGCACACAGCAAATGACCATCGATTTAGTGAATAAATAAATGAGAGCAGAACTATGTCCTCAAGGAGTGCACGGTGACATTCCCATTTTACAGATGGATAAACTGAGTTTCAAAGAGGGAATGTGATCTCTTTACTGTCATACTGTTACGGACTATGGTTCTTCGCCTTCCCCAGTCAATAGAAATTGAATAGAGGCTAAACAAGAAATTCAGGCAAGGCTTTGTTGGGGGCTCTGTGGTAGCAGGCGAGAGCAAAACCAAACAACAGCTTCCCTTGCTTGCTGGCTCTGGAGGCGTGAGTGAGTTTGTTCCTTATGTGGGGTGAGGGTAGAGGTCTGTCCGGGGGTCAGGCCAAAGGGGTGGCGTGTGTGTGTGTGTGTGTGTGTGTGTGTAGTGGGCATGCCCAGTATCCTGTTTTGCTCCCGACACACAGTTTTTATACTCCAGGCTCTTCAAAACTGGCAGCTGGGGTTTGTGGTCTCTTTCTGTTTTTTGGGTCCAGCATTTGCTCCAACTGAGCATGCACACAGTTATTTTTAGTTTCTTACGGTTTCTTTGTATTAATATTTTGTTGTTCGAGGAGAGCTGTGTCCAGGTGCGAGCACTGCAGCATTGCAGCATTGCATGAAAGAGTCCATGGTCCCAACCTGTCTCATTACTATTAGTTAAGCCGCTTGCAAGGCTGGGACAGGATCACTTTTGGGCCTTTATCCTTTTCCTGCACTGCATTTTAGGACAAACAGGTCCTGTGGGGTCTCGTGTCCTGGTTTCTGAAAGCATACTAACCATGCTTCGCTGACTTCTCTCCCAGGACGCTGTGCCAGTTGACGCCAAGGTCCCTCCCTTTGCTCTGCTGCCATGATTGTGCTTCTCCTCCTGGGAATGCTGATGGCCCCACATGGCGGTAAGTAATGGTATTTGACTGTATTTCTGGCTTTGTATATATTTACTATGAACACTGGGGTTTCCCAGGTGGCACTAGTGGTAAAGAATCCACCTGTTGGCGCTCAGGGCTGGTGCACAGGGATGACCCTGGGGGATGCGACGGGGAGGAAGGTTGGAGGGGGTTCTGGATGGGGAACACATGTGCGCCCGTGTCTGATTCATGTCGATGTTTGGCAAAAACCACTACAATATTGTAAAGTAATTAGCCTCCAATTAAAATAAATAAATTAATTAAAAAAAAAAAGAATCCACCTGTCATGCAAGAGACGCAAAAGACTCTTGTTTCATCCTTGGGTTGGAAATATCCCCTGGAGAAGGAAATGGCAGCTCATTCCGGTATTCTGGTCTGGAAAATCCCATGGGCAGAGGAGCCAGTTGGCCTACAGTCCATGGGGGTCACAAAGAGTGGGACACGACTGAACGAGCACACACACAGACACGCATGAACCCTGGGCCGTCTTGCCAAATTCCATTTGATTTACTTATTAGTATTTTTATCCTCTTGCCAAGTGAGTGATGGAAAGCAAACATTAGTGATAAGCTTGAGGGTTAATCCACATTTCGAGCATGGGTGTGGGGAATGGGGGTTGAGGTGGGCACCAAGGAGACCAAAGGGCAAGGGGACCAGTGAGCGAGGTCCTCGCCACCCAACAGTGCATCTCCTCCCCCACGGTTCACAGCCGCTGTCCTTTGCTTTGCTGACTCCCTTGGAGTGTGATGGCCTCTTTGACCCGCAGTTGCTCCCTTGCCCCTTCAAACTAGATTGACTGGTTTTATCTCCTAGCAGCTCAAGGGACTCTCAAGAGTACGTTCAAACCCTAAAGCCATCAAGTAAGCTCCTTGCTATGAAGAACCTAGACAGCGTATTAAAAAGCAGAAATATCACTTTGCCAACAAAGGTCCATGTAGTCAAAACTATGGTTTTCCCAGTAGTCAAGTACAGATGTGAGAGTTGGACCATAAAGAAGGTTGAGCACCGAATAATTGGTGCTTTTGAACTGTGGTGCTAGAGAAGACTCTTAAGAGTCCCTTGGACAGCAAGGAGATCAAACCTGTCAATTCTAAAGGAAATCAACCCTGAATATTCATTGGAAGGACTGATGCTGTTGCTGAAGCTCTAGTACTTTGGCCACCTGATGTGAAGAGTGGACTCATTAGAAAATACCCTGATGCTGGGAAAGACTGAGGGCAGGAGGAGAAGGGAACGACAGAGGATGAGATGGCTGGAGAGCATCATCAACTCAATAGACATAAATCTGAGCAAACTCGGGAGCTAGTGAAGGACAGAGGGGTTTGCAGTCCTGAGGTCACAAGGAATCGGACACAACTTAGTGACTGAACAACAACAGAGGTCTTCCACCCTATTGTCGTCTTCCCAAGCAACATTTATCAAAGTGCAGTTTCTAGACCAGCAACTTTCAAACCAGCTGGGGAGCTTATTAAAAATGTCTATTTCTGATATTTACTCTGGAGTAAACCTGCGGGATCAGACCTGAGCGAGGGCACAAGGACCATAACTTGTACTGAGCTTGCATCCCAGGTGAGATTGACGCTAACAGTCTGGGGAAAACCCCTGTCCTCAACTGTAAACTACTTGGGGTTTGGGGTCTTTTCTGTATCTGTTTTTATTTCCACCAATCCTTCATCTCAAGAAACTCCAAACAAACATGCCATGTAAGTTAAAATTGTATGCTTCGTATGCCACAACAGCTTCAAGATAAGTCTCAAAATCTCCATCCCAAACCAGAAGACTACTCCCTTAAGACCAACCAATATAAAACACTGGGCCACCCTGGTCACTCCAGGCCCTAGAAAAATAGGTGTAGAATCCAGCTGATCTTCATCCTCATCGCTCTCCCGGCTGCCACCTCCCAGCCCTCCCCAGCACGTGGGCAGTGCCTGTCTTTGTACTAACCTTGTTCTTCTCCTCGTTTATAGGGGGCCACCCTCTTGACACCCCACACCTTCCACATGAGCTGCCTCTGGGACTCTCAGAAAATATCAGTAAGGATACTTTGCTCTTTTCTTAGGAGACCTAGCTGGATAGCAAGCTGTCTAGGATATTGGCAGAGAGACTGATCCCTTCAGAATATACCCTAGAGTCGCTTACTGCTATGGCATTTGATGGTACAGTGATCTAAGTAAGACTCCAAAGCGTCTCCCTCACAGTTAATTCTGGTGTCTGACCCACCATTGGGCTCTCCTTTGAGACAAAGCACTAAAAACTCTTATCGAAAGACACGGGTCAGCTGGAAGGGGCAACCAGGTGAAGGAAGGAAATGGGCTAATCAATCAGGGTTACACAGTAATTGTATTGAAAGGACAAAAAGAAAAAGGTGACGCATTGCAGGGCTCAGGTTATCAGAAAAGGGGATCTGTAGTTGTTCCTTGGAGAAGGGAAGGTTTTCCCGGTACTGGATTGTAAAGAGTTCTCAGGTGGGTTTTTATACAGGCATTGTTGGAGAATAGAGTACATAGTGAACTAGCTGGTGAGGTTTACCCTGAACTAAGGGTTCGTTTCTGACCTTTCAGAGAGATAAGTGGAGTCAACCAAATTATTTGTGCATGAACCCATGCATCTAACTGACCAGTCCCATCCAGACACATGTTCATGGCCTCTCTCCAATGGCACAACCCCCATGGGAAGTGCGATGCCCAGGAGACGGTCTTCTTCAGGTAGACGTTTAGACTCACAAGCCACACTTGGCTTTTAGAAGGATTGAGGCCAGGAAGCACAGTGTGCCAACAGGCCATGCCCGCCACTCTTCTTTACCAGGAGAAGCCCTGGCATCGATCTACACGGCAGTCCAGGAGCTCCTAAGTAACAGCTCAGATACAAGGGCTCACCTGGAGCAGCCCCAGACTTGCCTTAACCTCGAAGCTGCATTCTCCATAGAAGTCAGTATACCTAGTAACCAGCTCATAGGTGTAATTTCTAAAATGCCCAGAAGGGACGATGCCCACTTCCAAAAGTCGTCATGTTGATGGAGACCCAAAATGATGACCTCCTGCTGGGTGCTTGTAGTTTAGCCGTAATTTCTATCAGTCCAGACAGACCTCACCATCCAGGGGTCTTTTTCACCACTGAGCATTGTTGTGAAGGGCCGACTTGGAATTGGAAGTCTTTTCCATCATTGGAAAGGACCCTGATGCTGGGAAAGATTGGAGGCAGGAGGAGAAGGGGACAACAGAGGATGAGGTGGTTGGATGGCATCACCGACTCAATAGAGATGAATTTGAGAAAACTCCAGGAAATGGTGAAGGACAGGGAAGCCTGGCATGCTGCAGTCCATGGGGTCACAAAGAGTCAGACACTACTGAGTGACTGAACAACAACAACACAGCTCAATTTTTATCTTATTAGTTTTCCATGGCAACCTGCGTTACTAGAAATTTAGCCCAAGGTCAAATCTATTCTTAGAGAAGGAATTTTACTCACTCTTCCTGAAGGGGGCGGACAGGGAAAGGAAAGGGGAGAACCCAACTCTAATGTATTATCTCTTCCTTCCACTTAGGTATGACTTTCTTCAATGGGATGTTTAAAAATGTGGAAGGTGTGGCCGAAATTTTTGGTGAGTTAAATCTGAACTTGCTTTTATCCCCTGGGTGTTAGGGCATGGGGTGTGTGTGTGGGGGGGGAATCTAAGGAAATTAACAGGACTTGGGGGTCTGCCCTCTGAGCATGGCCTCCCCTGCAAGCTCCGAACATTGTGATCAGATTCTGATGTGAATGGTAATGTCTTTTATAGTAGGGTGAGTCACTGAGGGACTAGGTGGTTTTGTTATCCTTCCTTCATTCTTACTGACCACAGCCTGGTCAGGAGGGGAATGGCATCCCTCTTTTCCAGGCAAAGGAGTTAAGGGAATTGCCCAGCCACACAACCAGAAGGGACAAGGTCTTTTCTGAGTCCAGAGCTTGGTCTTCTTACACCGAAGTAGTTTTATGTTTCCTTCTCAAATAGTAAATATACATAAAGTTTGAGAAACATTCCGTGGATCAGTTCTGTATTTATTACATGACTACAAATTGCACGATGCTGTGGATGCTGTGATGATTCCTAGCCTTGATAACTAAAAGTACCCAAAACAAGATTATAATATGATGGACACAAGCAAGGTGGCTCTGCATTGCCTATTAGATTAGACTACGCTAGGTTTAAAAGTGCACTTAAAATGTATAAATGACTGAGTGCAGGTCTTGAATGAAAGTGCATGTTTCCATAAACACACACACACACACACACACACACTCACACACATAAACCCTAGATGGACTTTTCCCATCAACATAAAACCTTTTATCATGTTTCTGATTAGACTGTGTGGAAACAAAACATGGGTAGGGAAGTTTGAATGAGGTAGGAAGAAACTAGCAGAGCAGTGAACAGTCAAGGTGGATGTGATCCTCACGACTTTGGATCTCCCCCAAAAGAGAGCTGAGCACCGAAGAATTTAGGCTTTTGAACTGTGGTGTTGGAAAAGACTCTTGCGAGTCCCTTGGACTGGAAGGACATCCAGCCAGTCCATCCTAAAGGAAATCAGTCCTGAATATTCAGTGGAAGGACTGATGCTGGAGCTGAAACTCCAATACTTTGGCCACCTGATGGGAAGAACTGACTCATTGGAAAAGACCCTGATGCTGGGAAAGATTGAAGGTGGGAGAAAAAGGGGACGACAGAGGATGAGATGGTTGGATGGCATCACTGACTCAATGGGCATGAGTTTGAATAGGCTCCGGGAGTTAGTGATGGACAGGGAAGCCTGGTGTGCTGCAGTCCATGGGGTCATAAAGAGTCGGACACGACTGAGTGACTGAACTGAACTGAAGCTCTTTTTGATCACCCTGTGCATTTAAATTGGTGCTGTGGGATCATCTCATTAAGTATGTAACGATCCTCCAGGCAGAGAGAGTGAGCATGAGGTGTAGAGTTATAAAGTTGGATGCTGTTTGCTTGCCAGTTACGTTTGCAAGAGCATTTTGTTTAGGACAAGTCATCATCGCTGGTGGATACCTCAGGCATGTCTCTGACCTTTGGTTTTTTTACCTGTGAAAGGGAGGTGACAGAATAGAATCTGTCTTTCAGAATGAACAAGACATTTATGGGATCGTTGACCATGAAAGCCTTTCATAGCATTACTCACTCTATCAATTTTAACTATTGCGCTATTTAAAGCATCTAACTGTTTTTGGCACATAACAGGTAACCCCAGATTATTAGTGTCTATACTCCTTTTTTTCCTCAGGCTGATTTATAGTTCTTTATTGCCAAGACTGTATCATTTGGGATCCATTCAAGAAACTAATAGGAACTTAAATAATAAAGACATTTAATGATCTCACATAAGCCTTCTGAAGGCACAAGGACTGATGCAGTAGCTCAACACTGGCATCTGAGACCCAGCAGGCTCATTTTATCTTGCCCTACTGCTCCCTTGGACATAATAGTTTTTCAGCTTTAGATATGGGGCCTCATGGTTGCAAAGTGGTTGCTGCAGTTCTATCCCAGTATATCCTCACCACCTTCAAGGAAGGAGAAAAGTGTAGGTCAGAAAGGCCCTCTTCTATGTCTTTATGCTTTATTAGGAAAGGAATATTTCTCCAAAGCTTCTAACAGACTACCCCTGAAGTTTTTTGGGTCATACATGGTTTTCATGGCCAGCCCTAGACTAACCTTATCACAGAAGTGTGAGATTACCATGATGAGCTGAGAATAATTATTAAACATCCCTAGGGAGTTCGGAAGGAGGCTTACCTTCCTTGAGTACTTTTCAGTTTTGTTGGTAAGGCAGAAGGATGAAAGGCCGTCGGGGGGCAACCAACGGGGACCACAGCTTGTAAACCCGCCTCCCTTCAATGGTCAAGAAGTCCTGAGTATGCAGTGGGTGCTTAGTAGGTGAGGAGGTTCTATCCCCCTGAAAAGGGGGCTCCCTCCTCAACTCTGGCTCCCGGTGTGCCCTGCTCCCCTCCCCCAGACTGCCTGGGCTCCCACTTCACCTGGCTGCAGGCAGTCTTCACCAACTTCCCCGCGCTGCTCCAGTTCGTGAATGGTATGAGGTGCGTGGCTGGGCTCTGCCCCCGGGACTTCGAGGACTACGGCTGTGCCTGCAGGTTTGAGATGGAAGGGCTTCCTGTGGACCAGTCTGACAGGTGAGCAAGACCAAAGGTGAACTCGTGGAGGCCCGGCTGAGCTTTGGGCAGAGCACAGGTGCAGAAGGTTCCCTGGTCCCTGCTTCTGTGTGCAGGTGTATATGGGCATGTGCAACACAATTTAAAATCTTAGAAGCATTCAGCATCAGCAAGGATACGGCAAGTAGCTACTGGTAGCAGGAGGGTCAGTTAGGACAATGTGTTGGTATGTGTTAGAGTTTGGGGGCTTCCCTGATGGCTCAGAGGTGAAGAATCTGCCTGCAATGCAGGAGACTCAGGAAGCTTGAGTTGGATCTTTGGGTTGGGAGGATGCCCTAGAGCAGGAAATGGCAGCGCATTCCAGTATTCTTGCCTGAAAACCCCAAGGACAGAGGAGGCTGGTGGGCTAGTTAATGTGATGGAATTCTGCCTGACTTATTGTTTTCAAGGGTTATTAGTGATTGATAACAACAGCAACAAGACTAGTAGCGCTGCATTGGTGGCGATGATAGCAGTGGTGATGTAACGACGTTCGTAGGAACAGCTGTCACAGGAGCTACAGTATTAACAGTGACGGCAGTGATCGCAGCGGGAGCAGTGCTAGTGAACCTGCGATGCTGTTGGTGTTAGTAGCAGTAACAACAGTCGTAGAACACTTGCTGTGCAGCTGTATTAATAATAACAGTAGTAGCAAGAGCTGCAGTCCCAATACAACTGCTATTAGGGTTTAGGGGTTGGACTAGTAATAGTAGGAGGAACAGTAGTGGTACTAGAGGTAGCAGTAGCAGTATCTAAAGTAGTAAGAGAAGCAGAAGTAGTGGAAGTACTGCTACCAGTAGAAGTAGTTATAGCAGTAATTGGAGCCATAGTAACGGCAGCAGTGTGGAAGTCTCACCTTTACTCTGGGACCGTGTCCACACCTCACTGGTATCATGCATGCATGCTAAGTCACTTCAGTCGTGTCCGACTCTTTGTGACCCTTTGGACCGTAGCCTGCCAGGCGCCTCTGTCTATGGGATTCTCCAGGCAAAAATACTAGAGTGGGTTGCCACATCCTCCCCTAAGGGATCTTCCCAACCCAGGATTTGAACCTGCGTCTCTTATGTCTCCTGCACTAGCAGGTGGGTTCTTTCCCACTGGTGCCACCTGGGAAGCCCCACTGGTACTATATTTGTGCCCAAATCCAGTGTGATGGAGTGTGCGCCTTCATCTACACAGACTCCCAGAAGGTAGGGAAGGATTCCCATTGGTGTAAGTTGCTTCTGGACCAGAGGGCTGTCTTCCATCCCTGGGACCACAAGCCAGCTCATTGACATTCAGAAAGGGAGAAACTGATTCCATTTGGGGCATGGTGCCAGGACCATTTCTGGGAACGTGTTTCTCTTTCAGGTCCTCTCTTGCCACTTCTTTTAGTTATTAAAATACTGAGCAGACCTAGAAGTCAAAAAAAATAAAGCAGCAATTCATCACTGTGTGAATGATCAAAGCGTTGATGGCCGAAACTGACAGAATGCTGCGTCACACCCAATTTCAGTGACTTTACACAGTGCAATTGATGGAGGTGGGAGTTTCCAGACTTCTGGGAGACAGATTATTTCCACCTTGAACTTGCTCGCCAGATCCCATAAATAATTGCTGTAGTTTTATTGAGTGTTTACCGCATGGTAGGGTCTATATTGACATTCTATTGACCTTAACAGATTTCTATAAGTTAGGTAGTGTCAGAAACGGCAGCCTGCCCAAGGCCATCAGCTGCCTGTGTGTTTTTTCTTCTTTGCGTCGGGCTCCACTGTCCTCCTGCTTGCACTGCAAGAGCCACCTGACTTAGCTGTTTGGTGTCAGCCTCTCTCTGTGATCAACCTTGACCTTGGCAAGTTACAGAGCTCCATGTGTCTCAGTTTTCACACATGTAAATGCTGATAGCCATAATAGCCTGCTGCATAGGCAACACAATTCAAACTCAAACGTGATGTGTGTGTGTGCGCACACTGAGGACTGAAACAGGTCACTGCCAGGAACCATCCGGGGACACTGAATGATGGCGTGCTGCCTGCCCGTGCTCTAACCCACGCTCTCATTCCGACCCTTCCTGCCGCAGCTGCTGCTTCCAGCATCGCAGGTGTTACGAGGAGGCCGCTGAGATGGACTGTCTGCAAGACCCTGCCAAGCTTAGCACAGATGTCAACTGCGTCAGCAGGACTATCTCGTGTGGTGAGCGTCTCCAGGTGTCCCAGGAGACTGGGCTGAGAAATGACAGTTCAGAGACTCCAGGCCTGGGCTCCCAGGGTCCACCCTCCTCATCGTCGCCATTGCCTGCATTGCTGTGGGTACTTACAGCCCCGCCAGATCTGGGGCAACTGCACCTTGCAGGCAGTAGAGGCCCACTGCGTGCTTTCTGAATTGAAACAACGGTTGCTCAGCAGATTATTTGATTTACAATGCTATGCTTGTACCAACCCTGGAAGCTTGGGGAGGGCAAATAGTTTGCTACTTAGGCATTGTGTGATTTCGGGGAGGGAGTACCCTGACCTTCTACTTAACAACTCGGATCCTCAAAAGGGGGAGAACAGAACCTGCTTCAGAGATTTGTTATAAAAATTAAGTAATGCTTAAAATGTTACATTTACAATTTTTAAACAGTGTTAAATGTCAAACAATATGGAGACTGGCATCTGTTGAGAACGCAATGATGGTGGAAGTGGAGGCAGACGCCATGATGGATGAATAAGGCTGGGGTGCTTGTTTATAAGAATCAGACACTTGTATGTTCAAGTTTCAGCTCTCCACCTTACCTGCTGTGTGACTCTAGGAATTTTACTTCATGTCTCTGAACAATCCTGGCAGAAGTAGAGTAGGCCGAAGCAGAGAGGGAAGAGGACCATGGCAAGATGGGGTACTGTATTAGAGCCAGCCTTTTTGAGTGACTGTTACAAGTCGTAGATAGTATACACAGCAACTCTGGTCGTCCTAACAACTCTGTTAGACAGGGGTCGTCATCCTCAGTGTTCAGATAAGGACAGAAATGCTCAGAGAAATTAAATAATCACTCTCCGAAAGTCACATAGCTGCCAAGTGGCAAAACCAGAGTTTGAACCCAGGTTTGACTGGCCCCTCAGTCCAAGTAATGTCAACTGGCAGGAGTCTGGAGCATCGGGAAGAGTGTAAATCACTAGGTGAGGAACACAGTCAACCAGGGAACCATGGCTCATTTGCTCATTCACCCAACACTTACACGCTGAGCACCCCACCAAGTGCTAGGTAATCACCTACATATCCGCGGTGCCCTGACCTGGGGTTTCCTCTTGCTGTCAGACACTGGAAATGTCAGAAAGGAACCGTACGGTACGTTAGGAAGGGCTAAGATCTGGGGAAGAAAATTCATCAGAGGAGAGGCACAGAGAGGCCTGGGGAGGGGGTTTAATAAGAAAGTCGGCTGAACCCTCCCTGTGAAGACGGCAGTTGCGTGAAGACTGAGAGGAGGCGGAAGCCGCCTGTGGCTTCTCAGAACAGCAGATGGAGGAAGTGGCCCGCGGCGGACCCGGGCTCCAGGGGCCTGGTGTGTCAGGAATGAGGGGGACAGCAGGTCAGAAGTGAGGTGACAAGGGAGGAGTGAAAGGAGGTGAGGTCTGAGAAGGAACAGGAGGTAGTGGTTTTTACTTTGCGTGAAGACGTTGATGGAGGATTCTGAACACACACACAGAAAGGCATGGTTTGACCTGAGCCCTAAAGACTGCTCTGGCCCCTCAGTGGTAAGAAGAGGCTGGGCAACAGGGGAGGAGGCAGGGGGCCTAGTGAGGCCTCTGCTGTAAGCCAGGCAGGATGGTGGGGGTGGAGAGCAGGTGGGGGTGCATTGTTGCTGTTGTTTAGTTGCTCAGTTGCATCTGACTCTTTGCAATCATGGACTGTAGCCCACCAGGCTCCTCTGTCCATGGGATTCCCCAGGAAAGAACACTGGAGTGGGTTGCCATTCCCTTCTCCAGGGGATCTTCCCCACTCAGGAATCGAACCTGCATCCCCTGCATTGGCAGGCAGATTCTTTACTACTGAGCCACCAGGAAAGCCCAGGGCTACTTGATCAGATTCATATAGGTTGAAAGCAGAGCCGGTAGGGTGGCCTGGTGGATGGGGTGTGAGTGTGGGAGAAAAGTACCTTTGACTCCCAGGCTGGACCACACAGCGGAAGGGATGGAGCCGTCGTGGATGAGCTGAAGAAAACTGCAAGAGAAGCAGGGCGGTGGAGGGCAAGTCAGGAGTCAGTTTGAGCATTTGCATCACCTCTTGGGATTCCCAGTGAGCTCTTTCCATCTGCTCTGTCCTTGCTCTGCGTACAGAATCCAGGAACACCTGTGAGCACCTGCTGTGTACCTGCGATAAGGCTGCCATAGAGTGCTTGGCTCGGTCCAGTATCAACTCTTCCCTGAACCTTCTGGACACGTCCTTCTGTCTGGTTCAGCCTCCAGGTAGGAAGACCCAGGCCTGGCGTAATTGCTGGGGCTGGTGATCTGGGGTGGGAGCTGGTCAGAGACCATCATCGCTGCGTTTCTTCAGATGCCCAAGTCCAGCGCCTTCTAACATCCCCAAACCCACTTCTCCAACGTGCTTTCTTTTCAGAGACAGCCAGCAAGGAGGAGCTGCTGACCGTCCTGCCCAGAGGTAAGGCCTCTTCGGGAAGCCACTCTTGCTTGACCACAGGGCCTTGGTTGCAGATGGGACTGGATGGATCAGGGTTAGGTTGGGGAACTGGAATGACTGGTGGCACTGAAGGCGTGTCCACCTCCCCCAGCTAGAGACACCATTGAAGTGTGAAGTGAAGTTGTTCAGTTGGGTCTGACTCTTTGCAACTCCATGGACTGTAGCCTACCAGGCTCCTCCATCCATGGAATTTTCCAGGCAAGAGTACTGAAGTGGGTTGCCGTTTCCTTCTCTAAGAGACACCATTACTTCTGATAAATTCAGTCCATAGCCAACATCAAATGGCCCTTGCTAGGTAGACAGGTGTGAATTTAATCTGGTTAGGATGAAGACCCCAGGTTCTTCCTCTCTGTCTATAGCTGTGAGCAGGACACAGTTCAGTGCTCAGACAGGGCAAGGCCCTTCCGGCCGGGTGACCTCCTGGTGGCTGAGGCCTCCTGGGGATAGACTGGCTGCCTCCCTCGTCTGTCCCCCAGAGCATGCAGCCCAAGGAGCCACCTGGGCCCAGGTGGGGACTTCCTGAAGAGGAGGTTGTTTTCTTTATGTCATTTTTCAGGACCAGGTGGGCTCTTCATAACTGTCTACTGATCAAAGCAAGGGATGGTTCTAAGTCTAAAACATGCGTATTATGAAAAAAAGTGAGAGTTAAGTTTATGCACATCATTCCTTGTCTGCCAAATTCCCCACGATCTCTCAGTCCCAACCTCGTGGGTACCAAGGATGGGAAACTCAAGGTGCACCTTGGCCGAGCATCCTTCCTTTCCTGGGGCTGCAGTCTCTTTCTCAGAACTAGTCCTGCCGTGTTTGCTAAAGAGGGAGTTGGTGTGACTGTGTGTGCTGTGGATGTGGGTGTGTCTGTGCCTATATGTGTGTGGATTTGTGTATGAGCATGTGTAGGCGTGCATGTGTGGACTTGTGTGTGGGGTTGTGTATGCATGTGGTATCTCTATGGACCTTCTGAGTCCAGCACCCTCTGTCTCTGCCATCCCGTGTGAAGAGCACTCTTCTCGGGTGGGGACCACAGTCCACAGCCACAAGCCTTCGGGGTTTGCAGCCCTTTGGTTGCAACAGCCTGTGACTGATGGTGTCACTTTCCCCACAAGAACCAGCACTGACTGGAGCCCCTTCTGAGCAGGGTCCCTGCTGGGCACCCCTATGTCCTGAGGTGAGGTGCGAGAGGCAGGATGAGCAGCCCCTCTGGGAACATCTTTGCCAGCCCCCTCCCCCCTCCCTTGCCCAGCCTGTCCTTGGAGACGCTTGGCACTTGCTTTCATCACCCATTGCTCCCGGGGTCTCTCTTTCCCCAGTGGTTCCTGTGGAGCCCACGGACTCCAGCCTGATGGCCATCTCAGGAGAAGGTGAGCACAGGGGACCGGTGGGGACCCCAAATACCTGTGTTTTGATGGTGCCATCTGTCTACTTGCTGAGATTGGCTACCTAAAATTCCCCGTGCCTGGGCTTGCAGTGGAACCACCTCAGGAACATTCCAGAGTCCCCCCTACTTCCTTTTGACCCACAGATCTCTTTTCTACTTGCTCAGCTTTCTCCCACAACTCCTAGTCCCATCTCAGGAGAATTACCAATTAAAACACAGGACCTATACCCTTGACCATCTGACCTTGAACTTCAGATGAACAATGAATGCTGTGTTCATATAAGCGTGTCCCAGAATTTGCATGAGCCCTACTTCTACTAAAAAGATATTTATTGTTCATGGGAAATCCAAATGTAACTGGGCTTCCTGGCTTTTTATTTGCTAAATCTGGCAACTCATCACTGCAGGGAGAGCCCACTGCATACCTGCAGCCTACAGGTTTGCATCTAGTTCTCTTTTGCTGCTGCTGCTGCTGCTTCTGCAAGGTTAGAAGCAGAGGCTCATGGGCTCATCCCGTGGCCATCCTCCATGTCCAAGGCCATGTCATCCCCAACGGCTCCCAGATAGCTTGTGCCTTGGAGTCCTGGTCCTGAGAAAAGAGGAGAGGGCACCAACACCAAACCAAAGCTCCACCATACGCCCTGCCCCTAAGCAGCCGCCACACCCAGTGTGACTGGCAGCGGCCACGTCCCTTCGAAACTGAGGATAATGGGACTTTCTTGGCTGCCCAGTGTTTAAGACTCCAAGGTCCCAACGCACGTGTTCAATCCTCAGTTGAGGAACTAAGGTCTTGCTTTACTGCACAGCCTGGCCAAGAGCAAACAAAAAAAGAATAAATAAAAAAATTGAGCATAACCTACGGGTTTCCTGGCCCCACCAGACAATCACAGAATCACCCCCAATTCATACATTTTCCACTTTCTTCAACCAGAATCCTTACTCCCCTTGTGGCATGACCCTGGGAAAGACTCAAAGTAAATAAGGTTCCTCAAGGAGTCTGGAGTCTAAGTAGAGGAAGAGGGTGGATGCACTCACATCTTTGCCCCCAACACACACTCAATACCTTCACACCCACGGCCTCAGCAGTGTTCACAAATGCCCTCTGAGGAGGAAGGCTTAATGTGGGCTCAAAAATCAATCACATGAGTGCCGATGGGACAGTTTGTAAGGGTTTACAGCTGTTCTCACCATTATGGGGTGAAATTATGTTTTAGAGTTAGGCAGATTTGGGATGGATTCCTGACTCTCCTATTTTTCAGCTATGTGACTTGGGGAGCATGGTTTAACCTCTCTAAATTTCACTTTGCATAGGAATCAGTTTTTGTTTTTTTTTTTCAGGTTAAGAGCTAGATAGTAAATATTTTAGACTTGGGGGCAACAAGATCTTTTTCACAACTACTCAATTCTACCATTGCCGCAGGAAAGCAGCCATAGACAGTCTATAACTGGATGGGTGTGGTTGTGGTGCCAATAAAACTTTATTGACAAAAATGAGCCGAGGGCCAGGTCATAGTTTACCAATCCCTGGAAAAGGCTGACTGTTCCTATTCTTTGGGGAGACAGAAGAATTCAATGAGACAGAGCACAGGAAGATTCTGGGCCAGCATCTTGTTCCAAAAATTCTAATGTGGCTACAAAAAAAGCACACACAATGTCAAACCACAAGCAGGATACTGGGAGACTGAAACTATGTAACCTCATTTAATGCTTGTACAATTCTATGAAATAATTACTATAATCTCCATATTCAGATGGCATATTGAGATGGAGAGAAGTTGTCGAAACCCAGAGTTGGTGGGAGGGTTGAGATTTGAAGATGCCGCTTCCTCCATCCTTGCTTTTAGACCTACGTTTCCTCTTAAGCTGCCTTCCCAGACAAAGCCATTCCAACCAGGGAAAATAATGGCTGTTTCTCCCAGAGTGGTCATTTGCTGGTCTTTCTGTCTAAACACAAGACGGGCCCTTATCTGGCCTTTTGTCCACTGAGTTGAGAAGTAATGGAGCCACAACACCCAGACAGAGTCCCGGATCAGATTGCCATGGGTCTTCTCTCCTCTGCCCGGCTAAGGTGCTGAGCTGGGTTGGTAATCGAGATTTGATGATTTCTTTTCACAGTGGCATCTGAGACCAGAGCTGACCAACTGATCACGCTCTCCAGGACAAGTAAGCAGAAGGGACTTCAGAGGAGGGCACCTAGTAGAAAATGCCATCTCGGTATTTGTGCTGAGTTCTGGTGACTGACTTCCCAGGTGGCTCAGTGGTAAAGAATCCCTGCCAGTGCAGGAGACATGGGTTTGATCCCTGCGTCAGGAAGATCCCCTGGAGTAGGAACTGGCAACCCACTCTAGTATTCTTGCCTGGAAAATCCTATGGACAGAGGAGAGATGGGTGGGCGACAGTCCATGGGGTCACAAAGAGTCAGACACAACCGAGCGCACGCGCACACACACACGCTGGTGACCACTATTTGACAGGGTCTGGAGTAAGTATTATTATGCCTATTCTGCAGATTATATAGGAAACCAAGACTCTGGGATATTAAAAACTCTAAGTCATTCTAGCCTTGACTTCTGGACTGCTTTCTAACCCCAGACTTCAGAATGTAAGATTTGTCTTCTTCCTGTTATACAGTTGTGATTTCACGGAGAACAAAGTCTTATCTAAAAATAGATGGGCAAGACGTCATCAAGAGAATTAACCTATTTACTTTGTTCATGGTGATTAACAACCATGGCTCTATTTTTTAAAATATTTACTTATCTATTTATTTGTCCCTTGGGAAGTGACCGGGGGCAGAGTAAGGAGCACATGGCCTCCTGCGCCCAGGGGATGGGAGCCACCTCTGGATACTAAGATGGGACAGACTGGAGTTAATGCCCACTCCCTGTCTCTCCCTTGGGGACAGAACCAGGTGGAGACCAGGAAGGCATGGAGGACTCTGGGACCACACCTTCTCCAGGTAGGCATGCTCAGCTTCTCCCAGCTTTGCATACGTTGTTGTCCCCTGTACATTTATCGTGTGCTCCCCAAAATGAGAGAACTCACTGAAACAAATTTACTTTCAAATCCCCTCCTCTACAAAAATTACCCCCTTTACCAAAAAATAGACAGAATGAAATCAAAAGATCCATTAATAGGAAGATACAGAAACCTACTTGCTAAAGAGATGCATTTAGGAAAAAATACAGAAAACTATACTTGGTTGTCTATTTAAATTCACAGAATACAAATAGCTACTTTTAATATTTGAAGATGTTTTCTTCCAGTCTCTACCCAACCCAGAGTAAGCACAAGCGTAACATAAACAAAATGAATTTGAGATCACTTGGCAGCTACGGTTTCACAGTCTGAGTTGTATCACTTCATACAATGAGGTGATATTCACCTGACATGAAGTATTTTTCTGTAACATGGTTTTTACAGGCTGTGCAGCAATTCCTTATGTGGAATCCTATAATTTACTTAACCAATTATTTCTAACACGTGTTATTATAAATAATAGATACGCATTTTCTTTATGCCTATGCACTTCTGAGTAATTTGTCAGGATAAATACCTAGAAGTTGAATTGCTGTATAAAAGATGTAATCATTTCAGGCTTTCAACATGTTGCCATATTGCCCTGGAGAAAAACTGAATCAATTTACACTCACAGATGCATTCCAGTGGCTGATAGTGGGTACTATTTAAAAACAAGAGAACGAAAAACCTCTAGTTTTTAATAGAAAAAAATGGTAGCTCATTATTTTCCATTGTTCCTTCTGATTAAAATTAAACGTGATTTTTTTTTTTTATACCTGAGCTGGGCTGGCCTCTCTCACCCTACGACCGCTTGTCCAGGTGTGGACTTCAGGATAAACTGAGCTCCACTTCGATTTGTGCAGAAGCGATGGGGCATTTTAAAGGCCGATGAGGGAGGAGGAAGGGGAAACTATTAGGAGCTTCCGCAGAGCCAGAAAAGTGGAAAATTCCAAAGAGAGGGTAGGGACTGTTTTCTGAGACCTGTTCGGCAAGGTGGGTATGGATGGAAAGCAGTGAATTCTCTTGACTGCCTTGAGCTTTCTTGGACCTTAAGGACCTTAAGGAAGACCAGAGCTGGGTCATCCCAGGGTCAAGGCTTTCCTTGAGTGTTAGAAACCAGGCTAGGGTTTGTTTGGGCTTCCCTGGTGGCTCAGATGGTAAAGAATCTGCCTGCAATGCAGGAGAGTGGGGTTCAATCCCTGGGTCGGGAAGATTCCCCAGAGAAGGGAATGGCTACCCACTCCAGTATTCTTGTCTGGAGAGTCCCCGTGGACAGAGGAGCCTGGTGGGCTACAGTCTATGGGGCCACAAAGAGTCGGATATGACTGAGTGACTAACATTAGAATTTGGTTAAGTCTCTTAGTGTGGGGAGTGCGGAGAGCTTGCAGTGCTCACGGGCTAAGGTCGAGGGAGGGTTCGACCTGACTGAAGTTTGGTCAAGGAGAGTCTTCGTCTGTTTCCAGCTCTCTGGAGTGTGGTAGAAAGTCACCATTTAATGGGTTTCCACTTGTAGGGCTGGAAAACTGAACAGCATGCTAACCTTAGGAGGCTGAGGTTATGACAGGGTTCCTGAAGGGCTGCTTCTAACCCATCAGGACCAGAGTGTTGAGCAAGCAGAGACAGAAGCCTGGATGTATGAAGAAAACCAATATGGTGCGTCTGGAGAAGGACTGCAAGTTAGAGGTCCAGGCCTTAGCCTGAGCTCTGGGGACTGAGCCTGGGTCAGTGGACAAGTGGGGCAGAGCCTCCTGACGCTCCCTTGGTCTGGACCAGACTGGGCTGGAGATCTGGCCTGGGGCTGGAGACCTTCCTGCCTGCAGCCAAGGGGGCAGGTGGGACTGATATATGAGAGCGAAGGGAGGTCCAGGAAGCAGGACCACATCGCTGGCAGTCTTGCCCGCGGTGGAAGGGACTGCGCACTTAATTCTGAGCATGAAGAGAGGCTAACACGGTTTTGAAGAGTTTGAGGAAGAGTTTCGCTTGCCTGCGTGATTTTGTACTGAGAACTGGCTTAATGTCTCCATCATTCTGTTTTCTCTTCACTTGTGAGCATCTTGGTGGCCTTTACTTGGCAGGCGCACAATAGTAAACATAACACGCATATAGGCTTGAGAGCTTGTGACGCTTCTTGCCCCCAAGATGTCATCCACATGTTCTATCTTGGGCCCCAACAGTTTTAACATCATCATGGAAAATTTGGAAATTCTCACGTAGCAGCCGAGGATCCCTGAGGCTCTGCCCTGGCTGTCTGCAGACCCAGTCTGAGAAGACTCTCTCTCCTGATGCTTTGTCTGAATTTGGCCTTGAGCATGTGACCATCTGCAAATCTCTTCTCGAACCACTTTTTTTTTAATTTAATTTTTTATTCTTTTTAACATCAAAAAACATTTTGTACTGGGGTGTAGCCAATTAACAATGTTGTAATAGTTTCAGGTGAACAGGGAAGGGATATACATATACACGTGTTCATTCTCCACCCAACCCTCCTCCTGTCCAGGCTGCCACATAACATTGAGCGGAGTTCCAGGTGCTATGTAATAGGTTTTTGTTGGTTATTCATTTTAAATATGTGCACATGACCTTCCCAAAGTCCTTAACTTCCCTCTAATCACTTGTTGAATATGGACCATAAAGACATGTGTTTTCAGGGTCTGCAGAAATTGTTGTCACAGCAAAAGGTGTAACCGTCGTCCCCGCTGGCATTAAATCTTTGGGGTTGGCTGTATCGTCCATCAAAAGCGGTCCCGAGGAGACATCTAGAAAAGGTAAGCAGAAGCAGAGCGGTGTCTGTCCTCTCCCGGTCTTAAGATCCTCTTATGAGTGGGGTGGTTCTTCAAGGCCCTTGCTGCTGCTAAGTCGCTTCAGTCGTGTCCGACTCTGTGCGACCCCATAGATGGCAGCCCACCAGGCTCCGCCGTCCCTGGGATTCTCCAGGCAAGAATTCAAGGCCCTTAGGTCACCGTAAGGCACTGTGACCATCCCACCTGGTGCCACTAGAGGGCGCCATCTCTCCTGCATGAGCACCTTTAATCATCAGCTGCTGGAGGCTGAACCGGGAAAGGAACCGCTGACGGAGGGCTCTTGTCGCTCTTATTGGCTCAGAAAGAAAGAGCTCGGCATCATCTGCACCGTGGTTTGCTGGAAAGAATGAAACACTTGGGTTTTGATGGTCCTCCTCCTTGGCTCTCCTTTCTCAGGCGCCTTAGCAAAGGCCCCGCACCTGCAAGGAGCCACAGCTGGTGGGACACACACGGGGAACTGGGCTCATTCCTGGGCAAGACACTGGCAAGGCGCTGCTCAGGCCTCTGGGCTTTGTGGTCCTTCCCCCTCTGAACTTGTGACGATGGGGTTTGCAAGGTGGACTTTTGCTTGGCTTAGCCCAAGTTGCAGGGCTAGGAGGAGGGGAGGGGAGAAGGAGGGCAGAGAGAGACAGAAATGAGAGTCCTGTTTCTCAGCCTGTGACAGGCTCACCGTCCTGCATCCGGGAAGCGGGGACCACACACGGGTGAGGTCACAGCTTGGAGAGATGCTATTCTGTCTGACATCCCGGTGCCCTGAGGACTTTGAAGCCTACGGCTGTTACTGTGGGCAGGAAGGACAAGGCGAGCCGAGGGATGCCCTGGACAGGTACGTGGGTCATCGCTTCAGGCTCACAGTGTTGCATTACCGCGCTCAGCTGGGCTTGTTGCCATGACAACCCCTTTTTCCAGATTGAGCAGCAGAGGCTCCAAGACTGACTTGTTTGAGGTCATTCAGCCATGAAGGGACAGAGCCAGACAGATTCAGATCTTTTGATATGGGAGTCTAGAGTTCCAACACAAGTACTACCCAGCTGCTCTAAAAGGGTTGATCTGCAAAGACACCTCAGAAAAACCCCCAATACGCCTATTTAAACAATGAGTAACGTGTAGAATTGGGTTTCCTAGGTGGCTCAGTGGTAAAGAATCCACCTACCAATGCAGGAGATGTGGGTTTGATTCCTGGATCAGGAAGATCCCCTGGAGGAGGAAACGGCAACCCACTCCAGTATTCTTGCCTGGAAAATTCCATGGACAGAGGAGCCTGGTGGGCTACACAGTCCATGGGGTCACAGAACGAGACACCACTTAGGGACTAAACAGCAACAACAGCAACATGTAGAATTGGGGCCTTCAGTTGATTTGCTCTGCAACAGGACACGTTGAAGTGAGCTTCTCGACAACTTTTAAGTTTAATTGTCAAATTTTGTACCTACTGCTCTTGGAAGAACTTCCACTGACCTCATGCATTGATTAATTTATTTGTTCATTAATATAGGCATTCAGCCTGCGTTTGTTGTGCTTCTGCTCTGTCTGGCACTGTGCTAGGTGGTAGAGACACATAAAGGGCTAAACTTAAACAAAGCAGATCACAACAAATTGCCTCTGGAGCTTGCAGGAGAGATACGGACAATTCAACAAAACACCACCCACTATAACATTGCGGTTAGGACACGGGGGAAACAATGGGGGACTCACCCTGGAGATGAGTTAGAGAAAGATTCTGAGAGCGGAACTGGTCGAGTTTAAAGGTTGATTGCACCTGAAGACTCACCCAGTTCACAGCCAGTTAGAGCTCTAGTGAAATGGCATACACTGCCCACACCCTCCAATGGTGAAGTTGCCTAGGGAGGATTGGAAACTATATCACAAGTTTCCTTGGACTTGGGGGGACACTGAGGGAGATTGTGAGGCTTTATGGGGCCAGATGGGTGAGTCTAAAAAGCAAGATCATGATTCATCCCCATCTGTTTCCTGAGATCTTGCTCTTTGCTAGCCACTTCCTTAGAGGCAGTTCTTTACTCTCAGGATAGTTACTCTGTTCTCTTTTAAGGCTGGGGACATGGGGGATACCCTAGGGATGCAGGATTAACTGTTCTGTTGTATAAAAGTTTGGAGGGAGTGTCACTGCTAGCCATGTGGTACTTTTGTATATACTTAAAGTGGGACCCTTTCCTCAAGACTCTTTCTGTTACAAGATTATTGTAACAAATATGCAAGTCACCTATCTTTTCAGTCAACAGAGTCATGATAAAAATACAAAAAACTTTTTTTACAATTACAAGATGCTTCCAGTGTGAGGGACCCTGCCTTCGATGTGGCATCCTGGTACAGTCTGCAACCTGAGCAACCGTACACGGTGGCCTTTGGTGTGTGCATCAGTCAGCCCTGTGTGCACTGGAAAGGAGTTGCTGGCTACTGTCGCCACTACGGGGAGTGTGGGGGAACTAAGCCTGGAGGGAGTTCTGGGGGCGGCGGGGGCCTGGCAGTAAACGATCTCCTTGCTGTTAGGTGCTGTCTGTCCCATCACTGCTGCCTGGAGCAGGTGAGAAGACTGGGCTGTCTGCTCGAGAGGCTTCCTCAGTCGCCGGTGCTGTGCGTGGACGGTACCCCCAAGTGTAAGTGCTGCGGGCCAGCACAGTGGGTTGTTCTTTCATTCAGCTCAGCATGGGGACCACAGCTCATCTGACAGATGCTTCCACAATCACTTGTTCACCTCTAATGTGACTTATTACGTACTCTGAGGCACACATTAGTACCCTTATTCCACTGAGGAGGAGACTCAAGTTCAAGAGGCCAAGTCAGCTGACCAGTCACCGAGCCTGTGAGAGCAGGTGGAGACTAACGTCACAACCCACACTTACTCAGTGCTTTCCACGTGCTTTTCTGAGTTCTGGAGTTCATCCTCACTCCAGTCCTGTGAGGTAGCCCCACGAGCCTGCCCATTTTACAGATGAGGCAACTGAGGTCCAGGGTCACACAGGTAGGAAGAGGTGATAGAACTGGGGTTGGGACTGTGAAACCATAATTCTTCAGACCCAGAACCGAGTCTCCACTGTGCGAGTGGGTCTCTCTTCCTAAAAACAGAACCCTTTCCCCATGCAGTCTCCTGAAGAACCCCACAGAAAAGGGGAAGTGACTCCGGCTGCAGGGAGGGGTGGGCCTGCGTCTCCACTCCTCCCAGTGGTGGAAGCCGGAGGTGCCTTTGTGGCCACTCAGGGTCTGGGGGGTGGCGGTGGAGCCGTCTGGAAAGAGCCCGGCCGCCGGGAGCCTCACTGTGCCGGGCTTGCTGTAGGACTGACTTCGTCTACATCTGACTGCTGCATCACTGGGTGCAGCTCCCTTAGGCTTCACAGCTTAAAAGGAAACAGTCCCCCTTTCTCTCGAGAGCTGCGTCGGGGGGTGTTGCCCTCACTTTTTATCTGGGGAAGCCCCGGGCTGAGTGCCCCTCCCCCTCCCCCCCACCCCGGGCACCCAGCCTTGGAGGGCCACGTGCGCCTCTTGCCTCCCGGGAGCTCTGGGCTTTACACGTCACGCATTCAGTCATCCATTCATTCACTCACTAACCATGTGCTTCTCCATAAAACCGCCACCGGGAATGAGGAACACCATGAACAGACAGGGTCCTTACCTTGAATCACTCACAGGTGGGAAGAGAGATAAGCAAAGGACTCGAGTCTTACTGGTACCACTCATAGGTAGTAAGTACAAGGGCCCAGGAGCACCGGAAAGGGGCTTTGAACCCGCGGAGTGCGGCAGCCAGGATGGGAGAACTTGGCAGAAGTAAGAAGGGGCAGTGAGGTGAGGTTTTCCAGAGGTTAACGGGTTCCCTGATGCCCATGCCCATGTGTGTTTTTAAAAAAGAAGTAGGGAGGGGAGGAGAGAGACAAGTTGTGGCATTCGGGGAACCCCTGAGTCTGGGAATGACACGTGGTTCCGTATTACGGGAACAGAAAGTGGAGGCGGTGAGACTATGGTGGTGCAACGTGAGGTAGAGGAGACAGGTAGCAGATCAGACACCCAAGGCTGAAAGCTGTATGCTTCGTCCTGTAGGCGGTGAGGGGCAGGGCTGAGGTTAGAGCCGTGAGTGACGGGATGAGATGATCACTGTTCTCGGGGATGCCGGCATGCCTCGGGGTCCCACCTGCTCAGCTTAAGGTGCCTGCATCGCTCTGGTCTCAGTGAACCCGGGAACGCTGTGGTGTCACTTGAACTCCTTGGGGGCTTCAGAGCCGGTTCTAACCCTCTGTGAGGGGTGAGCGTGGTGTCCTGGAGCGGACGCAAGGGCCGGGGTGTAAGAGCCGAACACCTTGGAGCGGTTCCCGGCGGTCCTCTGCGAGGGGCAGGGGCCGAAGCGTGGAGCGGCGCTGGGGAATGGCCGCCGCCTCGGTCCCCTTTGCCCGTCTGTTTCTCGTCTTTCTGCTCCCTGCTGTGGAGATGCCATAGCTGTGTCTGGGCTGACCGGAAGGCCCGTGTCGGAGATTTGGAGGGTCGGTGTGATGGAAAAAGTCTGGTTGATCTGGTTGATGAGTACTTCGTGGTAGTATCAGACAAAAAAGAAAATTAAACAGACCCAATACAGACCCAACAGACCCAGGAAGTCTTTGGGAGTCCCTGGTGGCTCGGACGGTAAAGAATCCACCTACAGTACAGGAGATCTGGGTTCCACCCCTGGGTTGGGAAGATCCCCTGAAGTGAATGGCAACCCACTCCAGTATTCTTGCCTGGAGAATCCCATGGACAGAGGAGCCTGGTGGGCTACAGTCCCTGGGATCGCAGAGTCGGACAAGACCAAGCGTCTAACACTAATACGTCTTTGAAAACCACAGACAAAGGTACCATTTGTAGAATGCTTGTCTGTCTGAGCAACGTCAAACACATTCATTCTTTAGGATCACACAGATCTCTGTTCTCCACCCCTACTGCAGGCAACTGAAACAGTCAAGAAATAAAGTAGGGTCATCAGACTGAGCAAATAAAAATACAAATTGTAAAATATATACATATACACACACACACACACATATATATATATATTTCTGCTGTGATAGAAAGAAGCATAGGGTGGGATTTGATGGGAGCCTACAGGAAAGACACCCCCTTTAAGCCCGGTGAGGAGCGGAGGGGTTGCCAAGTGGTTTCGTGATGGGCAAGTATGAGTCAACCAGAAGGAGAAAGTTAAGAGTATTCCCAGTAGAGGAAGCAGTGCATGCAGGGCCAAGAGGTTCAAGACGGAGGGAGGAGGCCAGGCCGGAGGGGGCGAGCGTCCCACGGCGGCTCAGGCTGCTCCTCTGTCCTCGCCCCTCAGGTGTGGGGCGGAACCTGTGTGCGAAGCTGCTCTGCGCCTGTGACCTGTCAGCGGCTGAGTGCATGGCCTCTGCCTTCTACAACCAAAGCCTCCAGTCGGCAGGCAGACGCGAGTGCCGGGGCGACCGGCCGACCTGCGAGGGCGGCGGGCCTGCGGCTTCCGCCCCAGCTTCCAGCTCCGAGGAGGACAGCGAGGAGTCCCCGCCCCTCACGGAGGGCCTGAGAAGAACCAGAAGATTCCTGGGGAAGCCGCTGGGTCTCGTGGGGACCAGGCCACCGTACGGCCCGAGATAGACGCCCAGAGGACGTGAGCAGCACACCTCCGTGGATCAGCCCCTCCTGCTCCCGTAACCCCTCTGGGCCCGTCTCATCCTACCCGTCCTCAGCGGGGGCTCACAGTGCACCCTGTAGATCAGTCCCTCCTGCTCCCGTGACCTCTGGGCCAGTCTCATCCTACCCGTCCTCAGCGGGGGCTCAGTGCAGGGAGACCCTTGCACACATGCACTGGGACCTGTTTGTCAGTTCACGTGCGAGTGTGCCTTTGGAGGAGGCAGACAAGGGGTGGTTCGATGCTTCCTGGAGTGCACTGTGGATGCTCAATAAACATTCCAACCAACGTTTCTTTGTTTTAATCTTTTTGGCTGTGCCATGTGTCATGCAGGGTCTTAGTCTGCCGATCGGGGGTTGAACCTGCAGTCCCTGCAATGGAAGTGCATATTCTTAACCACTGGACTGCCAGGGAAGTTCCCTGTTTTTTGTTTTGAAGCAATGTTGTGGATACTGACAAATGAATAGATTGCAAGAGTGAGATGAGAGAGGAATGGAGGGTGAAAGAGTATCTCCAACTCCCTAATCACTGAAAGGTACTTTCCCTTCTATTAAAAAAAGATATATATATATATATATATATATATATATATATATATATGGAGTGTAATCAATCTTATGACATGGGTCACCAGTAGCCCACCAAAGATGTATGCCAGGCTGGCATGACAGCCTTTCTGGTATGTTGAGTGGCCACGGCTGCCACCATGAACAAACACTGATAACCCTGTCTTGGGTCTAGCAATATTGATTAAAAAAAATAGGGGATAATCCCAATGGCTCTAAGTTTAGGGGATACAAATGCCCTTTTGGACACAGATGAATGTAATAGGAATTACAAAAAATTGAAACTGTATCATCTATTCTCCCATCTGCCCCATAGTTACTGAGATCTTACTATGTTTCAGGCAATAGGCAATGCCTCCAGAATCCCCCTCAGTATTTGATAAGGACACAGACTCTAAGTTCACATTGCACCCTTGGTTCTTGATTCCTATAAATCATGTGGCCTGTGGTGACATGGTGCAGGGTCCCTGCCTGCTCCTCAGGTGGCAAAGCAGAGCCTTTGGAGTTAGTTCATGCTCGTGAGCCTCTCTCTCATGGTGTGGACTATCCTGGAGTCAACAGGGTTGAAAACCTTAGGAAATCAAAAGGTCGCGGTGCCAAGCTGACGGTTGATATCCTTTCCTGCCTTCCAGGGAGATCACCGGATGGGTGCCTGCCATCTCTGTGTTCCAAGTCTGTATGCTGTATACAACCGTAGACAGGTAGTCCAGAATAAAGGTGGTTAGTGTCTTGGCTCACAAGACATGCAGGAACGCAAGGCATATGGCCAGTTGTCTTAACAAGGGCCTCACCTAATACTGTTGAGAAAATTTAAGTTTTCCAGTGGGAATGCCCTGATCTTCCTGCCACCAAAGCTACAGAATTATTGGTCGTCTTTGTCTTCTTTCCTATTACGATGAAAAACAGGGTTCCTTATCCGTATCAAAAGTTAATCCCTCCATGTCTCCTCTGCTCTGGGTTCAGTTACCCTATTGCCTTTTCCAGGACTTGATTCCTACAAATAGTTCCTTTTTATTTCAGATCAGTTTATCCCTGAATAGCAAATAAGACCCTCTGCATAGCAAATGCAAGGATCATTCATGATAAACAGACTGAGTGCCTACTCTGTGCCATGTAGGCATGACAGGATGAACCTCTTCTAAGTGATTCACTTACCCCTCAACAGATAACCTCTGAGGGGCAGAACCTAAGAGCTGCATTTTACAGACTTCAGAGCTCAAAGCTGAGCCACTTCCTGAAGGCCACTTGGCTAGGAAGTGGCAGTGTGGGATCTGAACCCAGAGCCTGGGCTCCCTGCTGCTGCACCGCACCCCTCAGGAAGACCCTGAAGCCCATGGGCTGTGGTGCACAGCTCCACGGGTGGCAGGAGAGCAGGCCAGGTGGCGGATGGTACTAGACCTATGCTTTTTGAGAGGAAGGCTTTGTGGGGTTAGACAGCAGAGGGGTGGGGCTGGAAATACAAACACGAAGACTGATGCAGACACGGCAACAGTGCTCTCCGGGCACACGCTGAGAGCTTCATCTCAGCCACATCTGACCACATCCGCAGCTACGGAGCTGATTTGTCCCACATACGTGAGGATGACTCCATCTGGCAACTTGATTTTTACTAAAGCACTTCATTCTTAATAGAATCCAAACAGTGGATTAGTTTAATAAATATGATAGCTATTATAAGAATGGCTATTATACAGAAGTTATTAGATTTTGTTTTATTGCTTACATATGAATTACAGTGAATTTTTACATTACAAAAAACTCAATTCATTACATTTAGTACATATATTGGCACAAATAAAACAAATTAGTCCCCCCCTTTTCAGACAGGCAGAAGAAAAATATTGTGAGGAAGTCAACTGCTGGTAAAGTACAGAATTAAGATTCTTAAAGAAAATGTATTCAGAAGTATTAAGGAAGAGAGTGTGTGTGTGTGTATTGTGTGTGTGTGTGTATTCAGGTTAATTCCAATGACTCTATATTAAGCAGACAATACAAGTATAGAAGGAACATTTAGATGTTAACTATTCAATGTCAAGGAAAAAAATGAATGATATAAGCAACAGTATACAGCAGAGAGAGAACGATGAACAGTTTTTATTGAGTTTTAAATATCTACAAAAATATAGCAGTACAGTGAACTTCAATACATCCTAAACGTTCAGTACCCAAACCGGCTATACTCAAATAGCACGCATACCTATGACCTGCACCATCTCCTGTCATCTCCTGGAAGGGATAGCAAGCCAAGGACAGGAATCCACATTTCTTACGAATTGTTAATGAGACCAGTTCGGTAATCTAGCATATACAGAAGTCTACTGTGATTTAAAAACAACTACAACAAGAAAATCCCCCCCCAAACCCAAATCAACTGTTTACAAACAGACCACAAGAAAAGTGTGATAAACATCAACTGAGATGGTTTTCCTCCACATGCTATACATGCATTTTTAAATCACAGAGAAACGTGAAATTGTGTCCAGCAAAGTTTGTTTTGCATGAGTGCAAATGAATATATATTTCCTTTTCTTATACTATTAAATTATATATATTTTTCATACAAAAGCACACAGTGTTAATCTATAAAATGACATCCAAGTGGATGATGATTGTTTTTGTATGTCCCCCTGCTTAGATTTTTGCACAATCAAAAGTTAATAGCTTTCTTTAAAAATACAGAAGAAAAAAAGGAAAAATAAAGAAAAACATAAAAACTGGCCTATTAAATGCTGAAGCGTTTTCGCCTGGTCAAGCCCTCAAGTTATAGTGGCAGCTGCAATGGAGCCATTCAAGCCCAGCGGCGGCCGCACTATTATTTGGAAAACAAAGTCTTGTTTCTCTACACTGAAGAAACCACCATGGATGCTTGACAGGTTTCAAAGACTAGAATCTTTTGCAAGATGTTTCAAGATGCTGTACTTTGGTTTAAATATTCAAAAAAATTTAGAGTATACTTGTTCTATCTTGTTTCTACTGAAAGCGCCCAAATAATCCTAAACAAAGTAATAACATGTCATTCTTCACTACGATTTTTTAAACAAATGCTAAAGCTAAAACTCAATTGTTTTTAGGGTCATAATCTGTGATATGTATACTGTTTGATGTAAAAAGGAATCAAAACCCTGAAAAGGTAGAATTATAAACAGACTATTTTATAAAAATGTCCTAAAATAACTTTATAAGAGCTGCAAAGAAAGTTGCTCATTTTTGCCGTGTGATGGAATTCACTAAAATGTACATAATTTTAAGAAAACACTATGTGTTTGTCAGCACATGTAATCCTGGTAGCTTATTAAATCAACACAAGCTTAAACCGACGATCTTTTAGCACACTTAACGGCTAAACCCATAGGCACTGTTTTCAAATGTAATATCATGAATCCTAAACAGAGATGCATACAAGCTACAGTTCAAATCTTACAAACTAAAACTCCATTTGGGGCATTTTTTTGACTATGAGGATTTAAAACAATGCACCATATAAAAATGTAAATTAATGTGCTCTCAAGAGAAATTAAAATGTACACACTCTTCACAGGTGAACTAGTAGCTGTTTTAAATGTCTTTTTTTCCTATACTAAATATATAGCTCATTTAATTAATGGAGCCACAGCAAAAATACTACTATAATTTCAAAGTATAGTCTGTAAACTAAATACATCTTATGATGTAAAAAATATTGCACAGTTTGGTACTCCAAGGGTAAGTTCTAAGACTCTAAGGAGAATGGTCAAACTTTTGGCAGAAAACACAGTATTACAAGAACTAGACACTTAGACATATGGGGATTTTGGGGTCATGTTCTAGGACTATTACTCAGTAGATGTCATGACCACAGACAAGTTGAGGAATGACAGTCACATATTGTTGAGGTGTATGACCAGAAGGATGCCGATCACAACATCCAAAACATGGGGACAAAAAGCCACAGGACAGTTCTGCAGCCCCACGATTAATATATTTGTATGTTTTTGCTTTTGCAGACAAAGAAAAACAAAAGCAGTTCTAATTTTAAGCAGTTGCGTAGATGTCTAAGAAATACACTAGACACTTCATACATCTTCAACTCTGGAAGGCTGAACTTTTTAATTATATGTTTGTGAAAGGTTTTAAATATACTATTTAACAATGAATTAATGTGAGACCAATATATGTTCAATTTTAAAAGCCAATAGGAACCTAAAAATAAAAAATTAACATGGCATAAACCCATCTTCAGAAGTACTCTATAAATCATACAGCTACAAAATTTCTAACCTGGTATGCCAAGCATTTGGTTAAAGATAAATTCCATCATAAAGTAAACCCTGAAAAGTCAGCTTGGCCCTAGTTTTTATGCTTTCTGCTGAGGTCTTCATGAGCCACTCAGTACACACACAGATCTGGAAACTTCATCTCGTAGACTGGGACAGACTGGTATTGGGCGTGCCCAGAAGTAATGGTCAGTGTTCCCGATGGGCTGGGAGGAGGACTGTAAGAGAAGAACCAGGCACTGTCAGCAGGCGTGTGGAAAAGCTGTTCACTTCACGCAGCATCCCCATCACCACCTGCCAACAGCAGGGTCACGTCTGCCGTCACAGGGGTCAGCGTGATGGAGTTGCGGGCCAGATGCAAGGTGGCATGGCGTAGAGATCACAGTGGAACTAAGCTGTTTTTAAGTTCTAAACTAGACATTCTCTGAATACGGTATATATAATTTTAACAATGGGATTACATCATATCCATTCATATAAGCTTGCTTTGTTTTTTGATGACTACAGCATGGTATTTCAATATATAGATATATTATGATTAATTTTGGAGAAGGCAATGGCAACCCACTCCAGTACTCTTGCCTGGAGAACCCCATGGACGGAGGAGCCTGGTAGGCTACAGTCCATGGGGTCGCTAAGAGTCGGACAAGACTGAGTGACTTCATGGGAAGACTGTACATTCATTTCCATTCTTCATTATTATAAATAATGCTGACAGGTCTATTCTTACATATACATAATTTTATCCTGTCTTCTTGGTTTATAGTCTTACACATAGAGTTTCTTGATCAAAGTAGATTCACAATTTTGAGATGGGTACACACTGTCAGAATCCCCACAATTCATTCTTTCAACATCTGGCTGCACCATCCTCTTTCACCACTACAAATACTGGGCATAATTGTTCTCTCTTGTTCTCATCTTTGGCACTCTGGTAGGCAAAAGGGAATTCATTCTTATTTTTATTTTCACATTTTGGGTTACTACTAATGGTACATACTTAGTATTCATTTTGTGTTTCTTTTAAAATGAATTCCCTATTTGAGTCTACTGCCTGTATTTCTACTCACATATTTTTCTCTTATCAATTTGGGAAACTGATCTTTTGTCATATGATACAAATGCTTTTCCTCAATTAGTTACTTAATTCTTATTTCTATCATAAAGATGACACTTTTCATCATTCAAAAAAGTTCCTTGGTGTCGTCAATCAATTTCTCCTTACTCCACGTGCTCACACATCTCTAACACTGACTGTGTTCTGATTCTCTGTCAATGAAGATTGGTGTCCCTTATTCCTGAATTTCATACGAAGGGTCCATATAGCCACAGAAAGGGTCAATACAAGATACACTCTTATGTCTGATTTGTTTTGCTTGATGCAGTTTTTAAGTTTACCCCCTAAATGTGTTCCTTTTCACTGCTGAGTAATATTTCACTGCATCAAGAGCACCACTATTTGTCTACTGTCTCTCCATTCTCCTGCTCATGGATATCTCGTAACTATGAAAAAAGCTGCTAAAACATTCTAACATTTTAATTTCTCTGGGTAAATACTGAGAAATGGGATTATAGGATCAAGCAGGTATATATTTAACTTCATAGGACACTGAAACTTCTTCAAAAGTTTTGCAGAGTACTTGTACCATTTTATACTCCTATGAGCAATATATGCAGGCTCTTCTATAATGTTCAATATACTATTAAGTTCATCCAATGACATTTTTTCTTTTTTTCAGATACTGTATCACCCAGTTCTTGAACTACAATTTGGTTCTTTTTCAGAGTTTCCAGTTCTCTCCTAAAATATACATTATGTTTTTCCTTTAAATTCTTTGATATGTGTGTGTTCTTTTAAGATCATTATCTACTAATTCCAATAACTGATCTGTGGGGCTGCTTATTCTTACTGTATTTTCCTGCTCCTTTGCATTTCTTGTAATTTTTTTTCCTTATTGTACTAAGGTCAAAATGAATGAAGGAACAATGGAAACTGAGGTATAATATTGCTTATTTTGTTTCTTTTCTCAAGAATATAAACTCGTTTCTCTATCTGGTAGTTGACTGCTGTTGTTTAGTTGCTAAGTCGTGTCTGACTCTTTGTGAGCCCATGGCCTGCAGCCCGTCAGGCTCCTCTGGGATTTCCCAGGCAAGAATACTGGAGTGGGTTGTCATTTCCTTCTCCAGGGGATCTTCCCGAACCAGGGATCGATTGCGTGTCTCCTGCATCAGCAGGTGGATTCTTTACCACTGAGCCACCAGGGAAGCCTATCTGGCAGTTACAATGTGGAAAATTAACAAGAGGAAATATATCAGATAGAAACTGAAAACCCTGAAGATACACTAAGAAGTCTGTTTCATTTCTTTGTATCATGTAAACTACCCAGAACTACTACTTCCTAACCAGGTGACCTTGGATAATTACCGAGCATCTATGTGAATCTGTTTCAACATTTGTAAAGTAAAAATAATCACTACATATTTTTAAAATGCGATGTAAATACTAAATAAAAGAATGCACTCAGAAGAGTGCATAGAATACCACAAGTTTTCAATAAATAACTAGTAGCAATAAGGTTTAATAAATGCAAATTATTATTAGTAGTTGCAGTACCAATGAAAAAGAGTTAGTCATAATACTTATTCTAAAATACTACACCCACATAGTTATGATAGTGGGATTAAATGTAACATAGAGGTTGCTAGCAATATTTCTTGTCAAGAACATGCGTTATAAATTTGAATTTCGATTATTTCCACTCACTAGCTGGATAAACTTCTGCAAGTTACTTTACTTCTCTAAGCCTCAGTGTCTTTACCTGGAAAATAAAAAAACACAGCATCTACCTAACTTTTCAGGACTGTGGTGAGGATTAGCAAAAACAATAGATACAAAGCAGGTAGATATTTACTATTAGAACTAACAGGCAACAAAGATGCTGTACACAGGGAATGTTGCCTGCCATTCGCATCCTACAAGGTCAAGCCATCAGCCACTGCCGGTTCCCACAATGGTGCACCGTTAAGGGGGATTCAGGATGGGGAGAAATGGGAAGCATTCTATTCATTAGACACCAGCCCCACAGCCAAGGTGTATATTCAGCAACAATTTCAATGAGCCCAGATCCTTGCACCTTCCTATACACAGAAAAGCACTAAACTTACAGGCTGTGTATAAGTGCCCACACCTAGCAATTTTCACTGAATCTAAGGAATACAGCATACTGCAGTTTAGTCTGATTCTCTGTTCTGAACTTTTATAAATGAGTGATTCGCAGCTTAGTAGGGGGTGGCATGGTGGTTAATGCCTGGAATGAGATGTTACACTGATGAAAAGGTACCTTGCACAGGAAGGCAGTAAAAAGGCTGGGGGAAAAAAGCAAGTCAACTGAGCATCTACCTGTTTATTCTATTTATAGGATACAAGGTTTGATGCAAAACTGATTCCATCGAGCTGAAAATATAAAAGAGGTAGGAAAAAAAAATCTCAGAAGCATAGCTTCTATCCATGGCTCATTTACTGTGCCACCTTGTACACAGAGCAGTCTCCACACTGGAGTCAACCTAAGAATATGCACAAATTCATTCTTCAGATGGTACCTGGAGTTTTTCCCTCCCTCTCTGATTGTGCTTCATTACTTAACAACAGACACAGAATAACCAATGTTGGAGATGGTTTATGTTTGCAGAGCATAAAATACAATTGCTCAATGGTGTACACAGGGGTTTGGTTTCAGGATCACCCACAGATAGCAAAATCCTTGGGTGCTCAAGTCCCTTATATAAAATGGAGCAGTACTGGCATGGGACCTATACAACATATCTTCCTTTATAGTTTACATCATATCTAGATTATTTATAACATCTAATACAATGTAAATGTTACGGAAGCAGTTGTCAGCATGCAGCAAATTCAAGCTTTGGTTTTTTGGAACTTTCTGGGATTTTTTTTCCCCCTAAATATTTCTGACCACTATTGGCTGAATTTGAACATGCAGAACCCGTGGATATGGAGGGCCAACTATAACTAATAACAGGACTCAAATAGACATAACCTAGGAAAATTCAATTTATGTTTGATAATTCAAGTGAGCCATCTGCAGAGGCAGAATTGTTATGGCCCTAGAAGAATGATGAGGTAGAACTATACAAAATAGTAGTTTCTGTAGGTCAAAATGATTAAATCTGAGCAACTACCTTGTTAAACTTATCACTAGAATAAGAGTCTTCCAATTACTCAAATGTCCATAAGGTGGTTAATTGCTAAGTCGTGTTCAACTCTTTGTGACCCATGGACTGTAGCCTGCCAAGCTCCTCTGTCCATGTGATTTTCCAGGCAAGAATACTGGAGTGGGTTGCCATTTCCTTCTCCAGGGGATCTTTCCGACCTAGGGATTGAACTGAGGTCTCCTGCATTGCAGGCAGAGTCTTGACTGACTGAACCATCAGGGAAGCCTGTCTTTATAGAACCATTTTAAAGGAATTAAGTCATCTAAAAAGGAAAGCTAGAAAAACTTTAAGAAACGGTATCAGACTATCCAGTAAACAGAAAAACTACTAAGACAAAGATATCTATATGATCTTGGGTTTACTCTAAATGAAAAGCAGAATTACTTAAAAGCTAGAAATTTATAGGGGTCTAATAGTTTTTATTTGTTGTTTTATTCATCTTGTAGTACCAAAACCCTTACCGTATGGTGAGTTCCAATATTTGAGCAAGTCTATCATGAAGCAAATTTGCCTACAAAGGAGAAAAAACAATGTTAACAATGGATCTATTACTTTCACAATATCCATATGTAAGAACACAAGTGATTTAAAGGGCAAAGCATAACTGTAACTGTTACGCTGACGGTACAGAATGTTTACTGTTTTGATTTTATCTGTCTCATACACTGAAATTTAATGTAAAGTTTCTCTTCATTCCTTTCCTAGTCTCACTAGTAAAAACAAATTGATATACACACAGAACAAAAAACCTACAGCAAAATCACTGAAAACCACTGCAAAAAAAATTTCAAAGCAACAAAAATCATTAACATTTAATTTGGGATCTGCTATTTCAATCAGCTCATACTGCACAAAGACATTATTTAAGGCTTCATAGCTACATCTTCAGTTTTCGGTCTCTATCCCATCTACTCCCTTGTGGATTCTATTGACCTGCCTAAAGCTTAGAATCTACCCATCAGTTACCACGAAAAGCTCCGACAAAAATCAAACTCCACCCCACCGCCTCCACTATGTGCTCACTTACTTTGGATTCACACTGTGCTGCTATTTCTTCAAAAGGTGCTTTCTGGAATTTCTCTATCACTAGACGCCTCTTTTCCTTTTCCTGTTCTTCCATTCCACTGGTATCTATATAAATGTTAAAAAAAAAAAACCCATTAAAAGGAATACAGAATTTCATAGAACGTTGCCAATGACCCTAAGAGCAAATGATCTATGCATAAAAAGTAAGGGTAATTTACAGGACTACTTGTTTAGGGAAAAAAGCAAAACGTGTAACATCCCTGAAATGTCTTAGCTGAGGCCAAAAAGCGCACACAAAAAACTTCAAAATTATACTGCACAAAACCCTTTTCATAGACTATCTTTGTCCCTCTTACCAAAATAAGCAGAAGCACAACTTCCTACAAGTCAAGCAACCTCAAGGCCCTTCCTGAAGAATGATTATTTTATTTATAATCACGCCCTTGCACATATGAGGTACTAAATGAAAAGTTTGCTAAATCTGATAATGAATGGCATGACTGAAATCTAGATATGGTCAAGTGGAACCATATTGGTTTAGTCTTTTCCATTTATCTTCCATAATTTGAAAAGGGATTGTTTTTACCTTAAAATGATGTGTGGTCTGGTCAAAGATTATAAAACAATAATATAAAAATAATTGATACTACTGATATACTGTGTCTATTTGCTTAACAATTTGAAAGAAGGCTAATTAATGGTTTAGTTATTGATGGTCTACTTTAACAACCCAGTGAGTCAACAATTTCATAAGGCAAAACACACTCTGTTCAAGGTTCTTAAAACAAAGCTGCTCTTCAGGTACAAAATTAGCTAGTTTAAAAAAGGGGAAGTAGCATGTAGAAAGGAAATAGGTCTTTTTTTCTTCCCTCTGAAATTGTGTCAGACTAACAAAGTTGTAGACTTTATGTACTTCTTCTGAATGAATGTAATACAGAATTACAATCACATCTCTAGCATTCACTGGCCCAGGGTCACAAGCTTAAATGTGCCAGAGGCCAGGCAGGAGACAAAAATGTTTTAAATTAGGTCAGTAAAAGAGGTAAGAAAAACAGACTTGGGCAAGCTGAACATCTATCTCAGGTCTTTATTCAAATTCAATTTCTGAAAATAACGCTTCCACCCAAATTTGGCCTGCAGGCGGCAAATCTGTCCAGCAGTTCTCAAACTTTCTGGTTTCAAGACTCCTTTATGTGTTATATCACTTCATAATTTCTGTATTGTAATATAAAAATGAGACTTTAAAAATATTCATTAAATTCATCAAAAACTCAAACCACTGTACATTAACATAAACATTTGTTTAATGAAAAAATAACCATATTTTCTAAAGTGAAAATTTAGTGAAGAGAATGGCACTGTTTTATATTTTTGCAAATCCCTTTAATGTCTGACTTAATAGAAGGCAGCTGGATTCTATCTGCAAACATTCAATGCGTTGCAATATGTTATTTTGGTTGAAAATAAAGAAAAACTAAACTCACACAAGCATGTACTGATATGTTGGGAAAGAGTAATTCAATAGCCTTTTCACAGAATTGTAGCTATTTCTTCTACAATAAAATATGACAAGTGGTAAAGTTAGTTGCAATATGGAATCTGAAACTTTATTAATGAACTTTTTACAATTGGTTATATTAACATCTATTGGTCTGTTTTACACTTTGAATAGAGTTCTACTCATGCATGATTCTGTAACATCGTGCAATGGTCATCGGGAATACTGCTCCACTGATTTCTGCAGATCCTCCAAATAACTGGGAGTATGTGGCATCAAAGAGTGTGATGACCACCAGAAGAGTTTGAGGCCACTGCCTTCATTCCTGTTAGTACATGCAGTAGAGAAGCAAACTATGTCCTAGTGTTATGCAGAAAATACTTCTGGACTTGAGGATCTCTTGAAAGAGTTTCCCCTGGGACTCCAGGGGACCAAAGATACTCTGACAACACTGTCAAAGTGTAAATTCCTCAACATGCCTTATCAACGTTTAAATGTCTCAAAGTATCTTATATATAATAGGTGTTTAAAAATTGCTTAGTAAATTCAAAGCCTTTGACTGTGTGGATCACAATAAACTGTGGAAAATTCTGAAAGAGATGGGAATACAAGACCACCTGACCTGCCTCTTGAGAAACCTATATGCAAGTCAGGAAGCAACAGTTAGAACTGGACATGGGACAACAGACTGGTTCCAAATAGGAAAAGGAATACCTCAAGGCTGTATATTGTCATCCTGCTTATTTAACTTCTATGCAGAGTACATCATGAGAAACGCTGGGCTGGAGGAAGCACAAGCTGGAATCAAGATTGCTGGGAGAAATATCAATAACCTCAGATATGCAGATGACACCACCCTTATGGCAGAAAGTGAAGAGGAACTCAAAAGCCTCTTGATGAAAAGTGGAGAGTGAAAAAGTTGGCTTAAAGCTCAACATTCAGAAAATGAAGATCATGGCATCTGGTCCCATCTCTTCATGGCAAATAGATGGGGAAACAGTGGAAATAGTGTCAGACTTTATTTTTTTGGGCTCCAAAATCACTGCAGATGGTGACTGCAGCCATGAAATTAAAAGACGCTTACTCCTTGGAAGGAAAGTTATGACCAACCTAGATAGCATATTCAAAAGCAGAGACATTACTTTGCCAACAAAGGTCCATCTAGTCAAGGTTATGGTTTTTCCAGTGGTCATGTATGGATGTGAGAGTTGGACTGTGAAGAAGGCTGAGTGCCAAAGAATTGATGCCTTTGAACTGTGGTGTTGGAGAAGACTCTTGAGAGTCCCTTGGACTGCAAGGAGATCCAACCAATCCATTCTAAAGGAGATCAGCCCTGGCATTTCTTTGGAAGGAATGATGCTAAAACTGAAACTCCAGTACTTTGGCCACCTCATGCAAAGAGTTGACTCAATGGAAAAGACTCTGATGCTGGGAGGGATTGGGGGCAGGAGGAGAAGGGGATGACAGAGGATGAGATGGCTGGATGGCATCACTGACTTGATGGATGTGAGTCTGAGTGAACTCCGGGAGTTGGTGATGGACAGGGAGGCCGGGAGTGCTGCGATTCATGGGGTTGCAAAGAGTTGGATACGACTGAGTGACTGAACTGAACTGAAATTCAATTTTATTTTGACAAATCTGATGTCATATTACAGTAAGAAAAAAAATCCTCTAAAAGATTAAGCTGAAAAAGGTCAGATTTTATTTCATGTATGATGGGCACCAGAGTGTTTCATGTCCCTTGATAATGATGCTCTTATTCTAATATTTCTTAAAATCAAGAGCCAATTTCCACTCTCTATAGTGAGTCAATTTCCACGCTCCATTGCTTTACCAATTAGAAATAAATTCAGAGCATCATTAGCCACCAGGAATTTATATTAATACTTAATTGAAGGAATCATTCAAAAAAATTTAAAAAGAGGCAAATTATATGAGGTAAAATTTATTTCCAGAAAGGCCAAAGGAGAAAAATCAAGAGTATTATTTTATGCAAAGATAAGTGGAAAGATTAGAGTCAGTCAGACATGGGTATGAGATTTGGCTCTGGTATTTACTAGCTATGTGCTCTCAGGAAATTTGTTAATTTCTCTGCTTCAGTGTTCTCACTGATGAAATAGCAAGAATTAATGTGATAATGCCTACTGACAATTTCTGCCAGCTCCCTTCTCCTACCCCATTAGAAACACACCTCTAATTATGCTGCTGTTTGCCCACTAAAAATGACTCTACATAATTTTCAGAATTTTCATCTGCCCACCTCCAATAAAAGGAAATATACTGACTGCCTCTCACAAATTATTGCAGCCCGCATGCTTCCACCATGTAAGGGCGACACTCAGATACACAGTGATGCTGTCTCAGCTCCAGGAAATGCAGTCTGGACAGAGAAGGACACTCATCCAGGACAAGACAGCACAGCCACAAAGACCCGAAGAGTGCAAGCTAATAAACGGATACTGTATCTATAGAGAAATCAACAGTGTATACATTTGCCATGTTGCCTCTGGTAATTCCGGCATCTAAACAAGTACTGAGATAGAGAGAAGCTAGTAAAATACTAGGGAAGCTAACAAGCAAAAATCTTACCAATTGCTTTCTTCAGTGCTTCAAAGGTGATTTCTTCCGTGTTACTAACCTAGAGAAAAATGATTGTAAGTAAAATAGAGGGTTAAGAAAGGTCAATATAAATGACACCCTCACCTAGTTACAAGTCATCTAGGACCTTTTACAAATATTTTCTCTTCTTTGTGTTGGCTGGATTCATGATTATACTCCACAGTATCAAATAATCATCACGTTTTCACTGGTTTTAACAATAACCTAGCAGTGGTTCCCCAAACAAGGTTACAGAGTGATGCTGGGCTGGCGGAAATAGCACCCTTTAAGGCAACCCAACTAATAGTCAAGGTAGAGATTATGTATAAATGCAGCTTCAGCTGTGTAATAAATGAGAACTAAGTATTCTATACTCTAATTTTGGTACCACATATGTTTACAAATCAAAAATGAAATAATCAGAAACTCTGAATAGTTTAAAAGCAAGAATCACTACTTTGGGAAGTGTTCAATGAGTACAGTTAACCAACACCTTAAAATAATCATATTCTGGATCTTTTAAGGTCAACCAAGTCTGATTATCCAGAAAACACCCTTTAACTTGAAGTTTTCCAATCTCTCCTGTTTTGAGACATGTTTGTGCTATATAAACAAAGTCAGGAATACTACATAAAGTCAGTCAGTGCCACTTTTTGTGGCACTAACACATTTTCAGGAGGAATAATATATCCACTTACTATAGTATCTCAATAAAAGTTAAGAAATGATATATGAATACTTGCCTTGGACTCTGGTCATCCCTAATTTTAGCTCATGAGCTTCCTTTTGCTAAGTCTAAGGCAGAAAGACTAATGAAAGCAAAGGACTTCATGCTTTGCACCTTAGCCTCTCTGTAATACAAAGGCTTTAGTTGGATATCAAGCAGCAAGAGTTTCACTACCTCAGTTTTTCTACTGAAGGTTCATATTTCTAGTTGAAGTCAGATTAAACTCGGAAATCTTCAGTTGCTTTGTTCTAGATATTTGGAGCAGATATACAAGATTAGGCTCTGGCTGGTCAATTATTTGTACCTAGAAACAATCTAGCACTTCAAAGTTGTTCTTACAACTGGTTAAGACTTTTAGACTTTTGATAAATGATTAGAGCACAGAAGAAAGAACACAGGAGAAGCCAGAAGGCCAGGATCCTTGTTACACAGAACTTTTACCTATTCCCTGTTCAATTCTGGGTGGGTGAAAAGCTAAAGGACTTTATCTAATAACTCTTCTGTTTGTTTTCCTCAGAGAATGATGATGCGTTCCTCAGCATGGAAACCTCTCAAGTCACTCAGTCTCCCTCCTGTTTTTGCCTCCTTCCTCCGAGTTCCTTTGTGGGCCTTGCTGGTCCTCTCCCCCGTCTCCAGCCTGGCTACGCCAGACCCGCTTCACCCTCAGTGCAAACTACCACAGGGGTCTCTATTTGGCCTCTCTACAGCCAGTCTCTTCTTTCCAATGTAGCTTAGTCACACTTTTGAGATTCTTTTTACGAAAGCCCAGCTCTGACAATGACACTGCCCAACTTTCAAAGTGTTGCCATTTCCTACCGGAGCACACATGAAGCCCTCGGCCTGGGGATGAAATGTTCTATAACTTGGCTTCAATCCTGTCTCCCACTCCTGCCTTTTGTGAATTTTCTTTTTTTTAAAAAAAGAGGAATTTCTTTCTACTAATGATTAATGATTCATATTTTTCATACAAAGTATGGAGAAGGCAATGGCACCCCACTCCAGTACTCCTGCCTGGAAAATCCCATGGACGGAGGAGCCTGGTAGGCTGCAGTCCATGGGGTCGCCAGGAGTCGGACACGACTGAGCGACTTCACTTTCACTTTTCACTTTCATGCACTGGAGAAGGAAATGGCAACCCACTCCAGTGTTCTTGCCTGGAGAATCCCAGGGACGGGGGAGCCTGGTGGGCTGCCGTCTATGGGGACAGAGTCGGACATGACTGAAGCGACTTAGCAGTAGCAGCTGCTAAATACAAGCCACCTACTTCATTTGGTGTTTAAGCAAACCACAGTCTGTTCCAAGTCTATAGAAAACAATGGTTGTGTTGCAGTTATTGGGAAATGGTGCAAAGGTAGGCTTCTGGAGGGGTTTCAACATTCCTTTACTCTTTATGACTTTGGCCTTACGTATGACCCGTAACTCTCGCTTACACTGTACAATGCCCTTGAGCCTGTGTAAAATCTGCTATTCACCTTTTTCCAACCAGACTGTCATGTCACTTTCACTGATGAGTGCCTTCTTGTTTTGTTAGCACACATATAGGTTCCTTCAGTTGTACTTGGGGAAAAGGCAGGAGTATATATGTATGTATAAAAAGATCTCTGCGATTTGTCCTAGAAAAAGTGACAATCCTTCTCAGCCGACCAGTGACTTAATTTTGTATAAAAAATTTAATTTGTACTCCAAATTTAACACGTATAACTTCCCATCCATTCCCCCAAATAATTAAGCACTGACTATTATCTTTTTGAGAGAAGAACTAAGTCACGATTTCAGGTTTTAGTTATATTCATTATGCATATCAGTCATGCTGATGGGGCTCAGTAAGCACCAGAGATCAGAGAGTCATGCCTGTGGTGCTTTATGCTATTAGTCAAGCTGATTGTTTAATTTCAGGAAGCAGATATATCTCTATTCTATTTTAGTCATTTATCTTCCTGAATAATTTAATTTGGTATCTTTATACATATACAGGGCAATTTTTAGGAGAAGTTCACTAAGGATTCACAGTGGGCTAAAACTTGAATTGCAAATGTTAGAACTGACATACTACAAATGGACCAGGTATTTTAATAGATTAGTAAAAAGCTGAGCTGTATCTAGGGGAAAACGAAAGTTTTGCTATGATCTCCATCTAACCAACATTAAAAAAAAAAGTTACAAGCTCTAAAGTGAAAGTGAAGTCGCTCAGTTGTGTCCGACCCTCAGCGACTCCATGGACTGCAGCCTACCAGGCTCCTCCGTCCATGGGATTTTCCAGGCAGGAGTACTGGAGTGGGGTGCCATATATCTGAGGACTATATGGGATTATGTATATATAATTTCACATAATTTTGATGAAATAATGATTTTTCAAATGAGCAGTTTTTAATTTGATTAACTGTTAACAAATATACACATTCTCAGTTTGATATTTTGTTATACCATTAACTGGTGAATACCTAACTGATGAAAATCTCTCCTGTCCACACAATGAAACTACCTGGTTTTAGCCTAGAAGGTACCGTCATTCTGTCTTCTGGTATCTGAACAACCATTCCTAATACACAAAATTAGGTACCACAATGGTAAATGAGTTTGAAACTCCAATGCACTCAACTAAAAACTGTACTTAATTTTTCAAATACTCAGGGTGAGGTGTATTTGACTTAGGATTTACAGTTATAGCAAAGATAAAACAAAAGGATCTTTAATAATTTAACAAATGTATTAGTGAACTTTTAATGTAAAATTCATGCTCAAGAATCTTCCTCCTATACTAAGTCTTCATGCAAATGTCATTTCAGTTCATTTTATTAAAATAAACTGACTCTCTGCAACAGTTTGAAGTGCTATATATGTATTTTTAGGAGAAATAAAAATGGTCAACAAAAGGCAAAGGGAAAAATTCCAGTCAATAAAACAGACTGCACTCTTGACACATATAAACTAAGGCTTTGGATGAATTTCTTCCCTCCAAAGGTATTATCAGCAAGTTCATAATCATTAAAGATAGAGTTAGCAAGGCATCCTCCTTGCTAATAATGAGTGTAAAAATTAAAATAGCTCTGAAGAGGTGAAATTTAGGGAAGATGATTTTTCTTGAGTCTTAAATTGGTAAGAAAACTTTAAATCAACCTTAAGGCCCCAAGTTCCAAAATGAACACTAACAGCTTATTCAAACTACTCCAATGCTCTGAAGGCAATTTCTTTATGAAACTGATTATTCTACGTAAGAGGGAGTTAAAAACCTTGAAAGATATAAACTAATTGGCTGTACCCTGGCCACCAAATACTTTTAATTCCTGCACACAAATTAACTGACAGGGTTTGGAAGCAGGAGGGATAGAGGAGGCTGAGAAAGCATAAATTCAGACAATTTCCTTCCCCTTTTCTTATATGGATATTCTTTTAATCATTTATACTGTACCAAGAGAAATAATGAAGTACCTAGGAAGCAAACAATGGATAAACCCCAAGGAGGAGGCTGACTTGACATGCTGGCACACCGGCACTTTTACTTGACTATCAAAAAATTCTCTGCTGATTTGTGTGGATAAGTCCTAGAGAATACTGGCTGCTTTCTCTTCCTATAACTCAGGAGGGTACACTCTTGTGCTCTATTGAAACAGGAGGAGAACATTAATCTATGATATTTCAAATAACTCCTTCAAGAGTACACAGGTCACTGATACAGCTTAACCTATATTAAATGTTATATTTACTTTCCAAAATGATTTAAAAAATTCTCTCATAGGTGAAATTTTGAAACTTTCTAAAAGTAGTAGGTATTTGGCTTCACTTGAGAGTGTATAATCCCATTTATTCTCACAACTTATGTTTCATAAATCTTTTAAAATAAATAGGATTAGAGGGCCTATTTATTTAATAACAGGCCTTATATAAGCTCTTACTTATTAAAAAAGCTTAGTTCTATGGTTTCTTTTACTACAATGTGAAAAGCAGTGATACCATAACACTTAATATTAAATTTATGTATCTTTGTAAGTATCTGAAATGAATTCAGTAAAATAAATTGTAAATTACAAGTTCAAGGCTAAATCAATTTAACATCTACTAACAATTTTATTTATTTAGGAATAATTTAGAGTTGTATTTGCTTCTAAAAGTGCAGAGGGGCAAAAAGCTCTTTCAAATTGACTGATGTCTATCTCAAGATAGTACTTGGTCATAAACTTTCAGCAACTTACCACATCATCAGAAGGAATGCTGTTGGGTAAAATATCCACCTGAATGGATACGGTGTCCACAATACTCTTCCTTCTAGAAAGTCGATCTTCATCTATAGTTAAAAAAAAAATTCCCTCATTATTTGCTAGTTAGAAATGGTGTATCACGTATAAATTCAAGTTATTTCAGATTTCAAAAAATTTCAGGAAATTAAAAGAGTTTGTCTTTTTTTGCTTTTACTAAATATACAAAGCAGTGTGCTCTCAGACTTTAACAGATTTAAAAAATAAAATTGATAGGTGGACTCGGTTTCATACAGTTGACCCCTGAATGACATGGAGGTAGGGGCGCTGACACCTGAGGAGCCAAAAATCAGTACAGAACTTCAAAGTTGGCCCTCCATACCCCCAGTTCCATTTCCAATGCAAATTTCCAACTTTGTATTAATCAATTCTATTCAGCATGTTCTATCATGTTGAGGTTTGACAGAAAACAACAAAATTCTGTAAAGCAATTATCCTTCAATAAAAAAATAAATTAATAAAAAAAATGTTCTAAACTCAATTTTAACGTCTTTACGAAAACCTTCTTTATCTCCACACTGTCATATTTATTTTTCAAGAGAGCTATCCTTCAGAATTTTTTATCTTCTCTTATGTAGATTTGAGGATGGCTTCCGAAGTGGTCCAATACAGCACTCTCTCTTATACTGCCGGTAGAGCTGCTTCTAAAATGAATCTTTTTTCAGACTAACTTGTAATTTTAAAACAAATCCAGCCTACTGATTAATGCTGAGCTTCCCAAGATTTTGCACATCGAAGCATACACAAAATTATAGTACATATAAGGCACAGGGAGCTTAATGGAAAAGGCTGCCTGCACTGTAAGCTGACTGCCCAAGACCAGACCCAGCTACCTAAAGAGCTAAGGAGACCAGTATTCAGACACACCTGTAAGGTTCCCCAATAACAGGGAGCTCAGGCCTAAAATTAGCCTAACAGCACAGTCAGTCACACCATAATCTGGCAACACTCTATCTTTCTAATTTCGTTTTGTATTTGCAGTGGACCAAAGGAAATGGCAACCCACTCCAGTATTCCTACCTAGAAAATGCTATGGACGGAGGAGTCTGGTAGGCTACAGTCCATGGGGTCGCCAAGAGTCAGACACGACTGAGCAACTTCACCTCATGAACAACCTAGGAGTTTGGGGCAGACTCTTCTGCAGTCAAAGGTCTGCATTACAACTTTAATTGGCCCTCCAGATCCATGGTTCTGCATCTGCAGATTCAACCAACTGGAGACTACATTAATACCATGGTACATATTTATTGAAAAATATCTGGATTTAAGTGGAACTATGCCATTCAAACCAGTGTTGTTCAAGTGTCAACTCTACTGTCATTTTATTCTTCTCAAGGGGTCAAGAATGAACTAAAAGAGGGCAAACATAAAGAAATTGGTTTCTTGGGACTTTCCTGGTGGTCCAGTGGTTAAGACTCTGTGCTCTGGGTGTGGGCTTGCTCCCTGGTTGGGGAACTAAGATCCCAAAAGCTGTGTGGCATGGCCTAAGAAAACCATTGGTTTCTTTCTTACTGACTACTCCTCTACTCCAAGGCAGCCTTCCATGGCAGTAAATTAGTGCTGTTAATCAAATATGGCAATTTACTCTCTTTCTGGGACATAGAAGGATTGCAGTTCCTGGCCTCTCTGTGGTTAGGAGGGACTCTGTAACTAGTTCTGGCCAATGAAGAGTGAGCAACGTTTTAGACTGTGGCTATTCCATCAGCTTGGACTCCAGAACAAGGACAATATGAGGTTATGCACGGTTAATTGGAGCAATGAGTAAGTCTTTACAGTTTTAAATCACTAAGAACGTGTGTCTGTTTATTCTCACAGCACAGCTTAGCCAGGGTTCTTCACCTTGGCACTACTGGCGTTTTGCGCCAGGTAATTCTTGCCATGGGAGCTATTCTGTGTACTGCAGAACATTCAGCAGCATCTCTAATTTCTACCTGCTAGATACCAGTAGGCCTGCCCCACTGGCGATAACTGAGAATGTTTCTAGGGTTGACAAATGGTTCCTAGAGTGGGAAAAATCACTCACAGTTGAGAACCACTGACCCATCCCATCCTGATAACAGACCTTTCGAGAATGTTCCCTGTATGCCACCATCTTATTTTAAGTTTCTTAAACACTAACCACATCACTCCTCTAAGCAATTCTACCCATTGCCTGAGGAAGTAAAAAGGCAATCTGCATTCTCCAGTCAGAGCCTACAAACAGGAACATCGGCTGTTCCCTGATATATTAAGGCAAATGCGCCTATTCTCCAGTCTCTGAGCGCCTGCCTCACATGCTTTTCTACAAACAGGAACTCCTACTGGAAACACCTGTTACCTGCCCTTTCTTATGTCCCGCCCACCATAAAGACTCTTATCTTTCAAGCTCTACTTACACACTACATCGCATCCTTTAAATCTTAAATATTACTTAATTGTTTTTACTTGTCTTTCTTCTAGCTACAGAAATTTCCTATCGGTTACGATTGATCTTTCCTTATCACTATTCAATCATTATCACCCATAAGTCACTGACTGGGCCTTGAACTACCAACACGTAAATCAATGTCTTGTCTCCCCAACTGTACAAGAATTCAGTGGCAGACTGTGTTTTGCATCTATCATCTAGCAGTTACTATGGTTCTGCTATATAAAGGCTGGAGGTACAGAATGAATACACACCCATCTGTGACAAATTACTACATATTGCTTCACTACAGTTTTCAGGTTGAAAGTATCTTATCTCCTGCATATGACTATTACTGAGGTAACCGAGACACTGTACTTTTTCTAAATTTTCCTCATGATCATATGTGCTAATATAAATCACCAAACATAAAATCAACATCAATGGAACTGCTACAAAACAGTATGGTCATCACTGCTGACTTGCTTTTCAACTTACAAGGCTTTACTAGAACTCAAAATGAGGAATAAATAATAGTCTGCTTCTCCAAAAAAACCCATTCAAGAATTTCTAGGTTAATATATGAAACCTAATGGGTTGCAGAGAAGAGAGAAATTGAAGCTTAAGATAAAAAAAAAAAAGGAAAGGAGAAGTACAGAGGCAGGAGAGGGATCACTGAGAGGCAAAAATGAGTTAGAATGGGAGGGACGTATGGGCAGAGATTTGAGAAAGACAAGGAATTTTTCAAAGAAAGAAAACGAAACTCAATGGGAAACTCTAAGACTCTATTCTCAGAAAGTTCTTTCTTTTCATCAATAGAGCAATCTGCTTGAAGGTGATAGAAAAAGCCCAGTCACAACTAAGTATCGTGCACATCTACACATGAGTAAGCTCTCCACAACACAGCTTACAGAAGATAACGCCCGTGTCCATGGGCCGTCCACGTCTGCTCCTGACCTGTCCTTCAAGCGCGGCTGAGACGCAACACCACTGCAGCCGCTGTGGACGGCCCTGTCCCGCCGGCTCGAGAACTGCCTCTCGGCGTCTCAGTGCCTCGTGTGTGCACTCCCGGGGTAGACCCTTGCTTCTCTTCCTCAGGCTGGCCTGGGGCAATCTCAGACGCTACTTTCTATGCCCCTTCCGTTTTCCCATCCCACCTCCCTCTCCACTTCCTATACTCTGCTGTTTGGTATGGTAATCACTGTTACTTCTTTCTGTTTTTAACTGCAACCTGGGTTTTAGAGCAATACTTGGAGACAGTGAGGCCTAACTTCCTTCAGCGATATTCTGCTGCCACCTGGAGTGTCTGAGTATAATGTATGGAACTGCATTCAGACGGCTAAAGAACAGAGAAACACAAGTAGACACAACAGTCTGAACACAAGTATAATACAGAACTACATTAAATTACTCAATATAATTGTCTATGGTTGTATAAAAAAAGGTAGAAGAATTTACTTAACTGTATATTAATAAATCATAGAATGTAATTAGGGCTACAATGCTGCTCCGATTCAATTAAAAAGCTAACCGGCAAAATGTAATTTCAGAAGTAACTTATCTATACAAAATTTCATTTTAACACTGATACTACTTATACAGATAAGACTTTTTTGGTTCTATAGAAAAACACAAAATTCCATCTAGAGCTAATGCGTATTTATTTATAGTGAAACTGGTTTTTTAGGTTCTATGCAATTCTTATCAAGCCATTCCGTGTTTAAAATCATTTAATGACTCCCCATTGCTTTCAGAACAAACTATTTAACCCGGTTTTACAATTCCCAATCCTACTCTTCCAAGTCACTCCAAAGTAGACTAACTTTACAGTAATTCCTTGAAAACTCATCTTCTTGCTTGCCTCCATTCTTCCACACATGCTGCTACGTTGGCATCAAACAGTTCACTTGCCTAACACTTGCTTCAGGCTCAGCTTAGGGGTTTTTTCCTTCTGGAAAACACCCCTGTTTCACAAAACCTGGACAGAAGACTCTCCCAGGTGCTGCCTGAGGACCCCAAACCTTTCTGATGATAGCCGTTAAGGCATACTGCAATCATCTAGTTAATTGTCTTGTTAGACAAACTGTATAATGTATTAACTTCTTTCCTATGCATCTAGAATAAAAGTGCTGATGTGCCATCTTGGGAGAACTGAGAAAAATGTCATTCAAAATCATCTTCTGTGTTTCTTGGTCCAGATGAGGAATCCTGTTAGGAAAGACTGTATGCTTTGTTAAACCGAGAACCTCTACCTGTCCTGCTCATGCTTGCTTCTGCTTGCACAGCAGCTGCCGCACCGTAAATACTCATCAAATACTGCGCCCCTTCACAGATCAAATACTGTGCCCCTTCACAGATTAAATACTGCGCCCCTTCACAGATTAAATACTGCGCCCCTTCACAGATTAAATACTGTGCCCCTTCACAGATTCAACACTGTACCCCTTCACAGATTAAATACTGTGCCCCTTCACAGATTAAATACTGTGCCCCTTCACAGATTCAACACTGTACCCCTTCACAGATTAAATACTGTGCCCCTTCACAGATTAAACACCGTACCCCTTCACAGATTCAACACTGTACCCCTTCACAGATTAAATACCATACCCCTTCACAGATTCAACACTGTACCCCTTCACAGATTAAATACTGTACCCCTTCACAGATTAAACACTGTACCCCTTCACAGATTAAATACTGTACCCCTTCACAGATCAAACACTGTACCCCTTCACAGATTAAATACTGTACCCCTTCACAGATTCAACACTGTACCCCTTCACAGATTAAATACTGTACCCCTTCACAGATTAAACACTGTACCCCTTCACAGATTAAATACTGTACCCCTTCACAGATTAAACACTGTACCCCTTCACAGATTAAATACTGTACCCCTTCACAGATTAAACACTGTACCCCTTCACAGATTAAATACTGTACCCCTTCACAGATTAAACACTGTACCCCTTCACAGATTAAATACTGTACCCCTTCACAAATCAAATACTGTACCTTCACAGATCAAATACTGTACCCCTTCACAGATCAAATACTGTACCCCTTCACAGATTAAACACTGTACCCCTTCACAGATTAAATACCGTACCCCTTCACAGATCAAACACTGTACCCCTTCACAGATCAAACACTGTACCCCTTCACAGATTAAATACCATACCCCTTCACAGATCAAACACTGTACCCCTTCACAGATCAAATACCGTACCCCTTCACAGATCAAATACCGTACCCCTTCACAGATCAAATACCGTACCCCTTCACAGATTAAACACCGTACCCCTTCACAGATTAAATACCGTACCCCTTCACAGATTAAATACCGTACCCCTTCACAGATCAAATACCGTACCCCTTCACAGATTAAATACTGTACCCCTTCACAGAGGAGCATGTAACACACACCTAGACATACACTATTAACTCAAATTCTAGGCTGATTTGCAATAATTAGCGAACATTTATTGATCACTTACTTTATGCCAGTCACTAACTGTTCAGTAAGCTTTAGGCAGACCATTCTTCTTTCTTTAGAACCAGTTACCATTATATTTCAACTGTTTGTCTGTCTTTTTCAACTGTTTGTCTGTCTTCTCCACCAAACTTTAATCCTTGAGGACAGGGAGTGAATCTTAACATCTTTCTACCCCAAAAGTCAGAAGAGTGCTTGATATAGTAGACACTCAGTAAAAGTTTGTAATATAATAAAAAATAAATCTGGATCAATAAGGAACAATCTTTGAGCACACAGCCGGCAAAATCAATTTATTAAGCACCTAACTGAACAGGCAAGGCAGTTAATTCTAGTGGTCTTACCTAATCAAATTATTTAATTTCAGCCTCACTATCCTCATTTGTAAACAAAACTAATGCTACTTTCCTCACCAAACTACATTCCGAGATTACCTGAGAACATGAATAGAGTATCACTGTGACTGGCAAACACACAGTACATAATAAATGGCAGCTACTCTTTTGATGATGAAGGGTACACATGCATGATACACAACAACCTAAATATTTAAACTTTTTTCTTTTAACAAGAAAGATACCTTAAATCTTAAATCCCTTATTTTTTTTTTAAATGAGTATCTGATGGTTATATAGCAAAAGGAAAATTTAATAATTGATTAGGCCACAAAGTGTTACTATGTCTTCTGACTCTCTCTGCAGCAAGGCAGGACACACATGCCACAGACTGGTTCTAAACTGCCAAAATTTTTATAAATCAGAAGACCCTTATTCACACTGAGGGATTTCAATGCAGTTATGTAGCTAAGAATATGCTGAAATGCTCAGAATTCTTCTAGTCAGTGATAGACAGGCATTAAAAAAGAGAATACATCCTTTTCAGGGGTGGGAAGAAACGGGAAATACAAACCATTTGTTAAAATAAAAAAAATGTACCGTAATTTTCGTTCAGAATTGTTCGGAGTTAAAGGAACAGGGTAGAAGGAAATAACAAGGGATGGAAAGTAAACTACAGCTATGGGGAAGGTAGAGCAAAACAATAACTGAATTTACAACGACATAAAACACACAGGCCACTGTCTTCATTTTCTAGAAGGCAGTTGTACTAAGCTATTTTCCTAAAGGATGGGGGAGGGAAAGGGCAGGCCAACTGCCACTGGATTTACCTTTGCACTTGTGCCTGGGTTTATGAGGTTTTTTGCCTGAAGGAAAGAGAGCTAAATCCAAATTATAAGAATGCAATATTTTTAAAAACCTATTTAAAAAATTCTTTAAAATTATAAAGCTCTACTAGTGTTTTATTCTTAGCACTTTTTACTTTCCCAAGGAATTCCTGAGGCACAGAATTTTCTATACTATGGAATTTAAAAGAAAATGCAAAAGCTTTCATTAACATCTCAGACTATTATGAACAACTATCTGTAATAAATATACATATTTTGGATCCAAATTATAAAAAAGTTATTTCCAAATATCATGCTATTTCTAGCAATTAATTCGGAAAACTACCTAAATGAAATCAAACAGCTCTCTTGTAGAACTGATATAGCCCCATCAAAAGAAAATGAAGGTGTCCTAAGATAAAAATCTTTGATTTTAGCTTTCAAAGTAAAAAGTGAATGCAAGATATGATGCAGTTTTGCTTTGAAACAAAACAATTATCTCAAGCAATGAAAAGAACAGAAGGAGATACATTATACACAGAGGAAAACATATTCTTAACTTAAAAAGTTTGCAGGTTTCTTTACAAAGAAAATAGTCTGTACTCTTTCAAATGACAAAAATTACCTAATTTATTAAGCTCAATAGTCACAAATTACTAACTAAATGATTTTTACCAATTTCCTGAAGTTAAACACAATACTGTTTAAAGAGCAAAGATCTTACTTTGCTTCTCTGTTTAAAGAAAAATATTATTCAGTATAATAATACATGAACTATAATAACACTTGAGGATTCAATTTGCTCATGATAAAATCATGTATATGTCTTTTACTAAAGGTTTTCAAGAACAAAATTTTAAAATAGAAGTAAACTTTCTTAAGCATCTGAAACAGTTGATATAGTAAGTACACAAACAGAATTAGTTTTCATTGCTAACTGAACTCGCAGAAAAATTGCTGATACGTATTCGATCGCGTTTAATCACCCCCTTACCTGTCACTTGTGGTACGTACGGGACTGACAACCTCTCAACACTATGCCCACTGCCACCTAGTGACTCTGCAATCTTGTTGGTCAAAAAGTACAAATTTTTGTCATGCTTCTCTAAAGATTTTGGAAGCCTGTCAAGTTGATCAAAACAAAAGCCATTTAGTATTATTTAAAATAAGTTAACATATAAACATTCTAGATCAAGGTCTAAATATAAATGCAACTTGAACTGTAATTAGTCATAGGAAAATCAGTATATTTTAGGTGACTAATTTGAGCTCTTTAAAAACATATGGAGTGTGGACCCAGCTAGGAAGCGTTCTGCTGTTCTTCCCCAGTAACATCCCAAGGGTGAGGTCAGCCTTATTTTATCCTGCTGGTATTCACACATTAAATGATGAAGACTAAATTCAGCTTTAACTATCACGGTAATTAAAAATCTACTACAAGAAGAAAATAAAAATGAAGCTCACTGACTACTAATCAAGAATACACTAGCTAACTAAGTGACAGGAAACTCTCGTCCAAGACATACAGCTTCATTTTCCTTTCAAACTGCTTGGTATTATATTATGCTGATGCTTTCAATATTAAACTGCTTTTAGAGTCCAAAAGTTGAATAAAGTATTTTTCATATATGTATTTTTTTGTTTGGATAGCAAGAAAAAAAGTTCAGAGTATAACCATCACTTTTCGGAAAACATTCTTTCTCCCATAGTTTTATTAATATTGTTATCGATTATTCAAAGTTTTGAACAAGATATTATAGTCTCTTAAAGGAATGTTCACCTATATATCAGAACAAGCTTTATTTAAGAGTTGCATCCTCATGTTTAAAAAAAGGTAAGCTAAAATTTTTTTCCTCAAAGACTGAGTCCATGTGTGTATGAGTCTATATTTATAATGTACGAGAACTTTTATAACAAGAGAAACAAGTTAGATGAGTTAAGTGACAGAAACATAAAACAATGAGGATTATAAAAATCAGAAAATTATTCTAACAATAGTTCGCTCCTTTCAATCATCATTTACTGGTTTCTCAAGTCAATGCCCCTTCCCTGAAATGTAAAGCATTAACATACATGCACTTATCTCTGAAAATATGCTCTGGGAGAAAATAAGGGGCTTCCATAGTTCGAATTTCAATAACCTGAAAAATATCCAAAAACAAAATAAAGTAAAAATCAAAAGCCTCACTCTTCAGGACGGTGTCACAAAAATTTGGAAAACTAAAAACACAGAAACAAAAACTAAACATTTATAAGAAATACCATCACTTTATTTTGGAATTTAAGCTACAGTTGAGAACCCAAATAAAGAGTTCGTTTTGTTCTCAGTTTATGAACTCAGCAGGTAACAAAATCAAAGTGATAAAATAATACAAGCTGTGAAAAAAGATGATACATCACATCTGATCAAACCTCCCACAGAGGCAATTAGAACCTGTGCCTTCTCAAGCACCCTGTGTGGGAGACGCCTCCACAAGACACAGGCCCTCGCTGTACCCCTCCTCCACGGGACCTGCTGCCGTGCATGTCCCTGGTCTCAGCGCTCTTCTGAGGTCTAGCTCCCCAACTCACTTGGGAGCCACCTAAAGGGGAACCCTGCTTTCATAGAATTTGGATCTTTAACGGCAGATGTCAAATAGTCACTCAAACATTTGTTTAATGAATGAATGAGTTTTATTTCTTAGAATGCACTAAAACCCCCTACATTTTAGGAAAGACTGAGAGAGATGCTTCCAATTTCATAAAAACGAGGTTCTCCCTGAAAGATGTCTTTAAAGAATAAAAATTACAGTGGACTTTTTCTGCAGGTAAGTCAGCGGCTCTGAAATGTATGCTAAACCATGTAGTAACTATTTAATGAGTTACTGCTGAAAAAGATAAATACAGTTAAATGACACAGGACAAATCTCTGAGAGGTGTATTATTTACTTAACTTTTGAGATCTAACTCAAGGAGACTGGTTTAAAACATAATGACAATAAAAACAGTATAATTAAAGAAATATGAGATACTAAGATCCATAATGTTTTAAAAGGAAAATAACTGTATAAGAAATTGTATGAAGTACTATAGAAGAAAGCCGTATTTCCTGCTCAACCATTATACAAAAAAATTCTAATACAACAACAGCCATCAAAGAAAATATAAACATAGCATTATCTTAATAATTTATACATAATCATCAACATTAAAAATAATTATCACTGGTAGAAAATCTGCCATTCTCGTGCAGTTCAAATGCAAGGACTTATCTAAATATATTACCTTGCTAACATGCTGGCAAAACGCAGGAACAGCTATCATCTGACTTACAAAGTTGAGGTATGCAGCAACCAGCGCCATGATTCCACAACGATGGAACATTGGCAAATTATCTTCATTGATAATTGCACTATCCTTTAATTAAACAAACACACACACACGGACTGATCAAGGTCTCAGGCTCCATTAGCATTTTCTTTATGATTATACTAAAAAAACTGCAGGTAGGTTGGAATGCTAACAAAATTGTCACCTTAGACGCAGCTTTCTTTAAAAAAAAAGTTCCAAAAGGAGAATAAATACCCCTTTATAAAAGACTTAAAACTCTCAATTCAAACAGGTCTTCTTCAGGAAAGCCTTTCCTAAAGATGGGGGGATTCGGGGGCTGGTGAAATGTATATCAGATATATAAAAATAAATGCATGTATTCTCATTGCACACAGTTCTATTATTATGTAATATTTAAACTCTAATTAAACAACTCCATCTATGTAATTCTTATTATTTAATGACTATCTTCTCCACTGAAAGGATGGGCACAGGGACCATGCTGTCTTTTTCATCATGGTAATCCTATGGCTTTGAACAATATTTAGCACATGGTCAATACTTACTCAACATTTGTAAAAAGAATAAATGAATGTGATCAGAGTTTGAGTATTTTAGATTTAAAACTAGACAACTCACTTAAAAAATTCATGTCCCTGAGTAAAGATGATAATACTTTAAAGATGGTGTCTAATTTGTAAAAAATGCTTTTGTCAATGAAAGGCTATGAAAGCATACCTGTAAAGCAATGGCTAATCGAATGAGATCAATAACTACTTCTTCATTGGCCAATTCAATAGTTATAAGAGCAAGAGAAGTATAAAGTAGCTCATAGTTCTTGTGAACATTGTCTTCTTCTTTACAGCCCAAATATATGTGCCGATATAGCTGCTGCCCATTCTGAAAAGGGAAACGATACAGAAAAAAAGACAGTCTTGCTTAAAATGTAGTAGGGCAGATTTCAGAGGTGTATATAACCTCTTAGAAAGTAGCTATCTTATCACATAACATGGGAGAGATTTAAACTGATAATTGGAGGGTCAAATTGTATTCCAATTATTAACATCAATAAATGTATCGATATATAACTACACACTAACATTGGAGTTGAAGACAAAATTCAACAAAAACAGCAAGTCAGAAATAGTTCCAGTGCAAACAATGAAAATGTCTTTAGTAGTAATTTGAAAAGACAAGCAAATGATAGATAGATTTGAGAAAAACTGAAACGAATGGCAGAATTATGGGAGCTTTGGCAATAGTAAGAAACAACTGGCTGAGCAGAAATGAACTCAGGTTTTCTTGCCTGAGGGAACACCCTCCTGGGAGGTGGGTTAGGAGCTGTGCAGGGAAGAGCACCTCCAGGCTCTGCCACACTTTGGTCTGAAGTGACACGGGCAGGTCTAAAGTCCACCCACGAGGAGAGGTCACAGACACACCCCCAGGACTGTAAGAGGTTTCCCTCTAAACCAGACTGATCTAACATGTTAGTCAAAAACAGAAAAGCCTGTCGTCTAAAGCATTCCAGAGTACAGGTCCAATTGTCAAGTGACAACAAACAGAAATAAAAGCGTTTTTCCCATTTCAAAGTACCATGTGGTAATTAACTCAACATGTTACACTGGTTTGCAACACAAACTGTAAGTTACAATAGGGAAACTGAACGACTGCCACGCTTCCTCTCCACTAGGCCCCCACTGCCCACCCCGGATATGATTTAACATATCAGTGAGGAAACGCGAGCATCAATGTTTGTAAAAGCACAAAGCTCCCCCGGTGATTGTAAAGTGTGGCCAGGGTCACAGGCCACAACAGTAGTCTTCTAAAGCCAGTCCATCTGTAGGGTTATGCATTTTGCTCTGTAATCTATTTAATATGCACATGGACCCATATAGGTAAGAGGGGCCTCTCTAGCTGTGCCAATGCCTGACTGGTTAACCCTGTTTAGGTCTGTGGTTCAGTATTAGTAAGTGGGAGTTTTCTGGCTATAGATACAAACTATGTATGCTCTTCTAATAGATTCCCCTTCATTTCATTTTAAGGTTACAGATCAATGCAAACCTACCTGAGAATTCAAATGGCTACAACTTAAGTCATGCATTATTTTTCAGAAGATAATCTTACCTTTTTCATGAAACTTGTGTCTTGTCTACAAATTTTTTCTCTTTTTATTTTTAGGTCAGCCACATCTGGTATTATTCTAGAGAGAACCAATGCATCATTTTTAAAGGAATGACTGTTATATCATCTTATATGACAAATCATAGCTATGCTTAGAAGTCTGAACTATTTACCACTCATTTCAATGAGCATTTTAAATAAGCTGATATATAATGATTCTATTGAATAACTGAGTTTAAGTAAAATTGCACAAAGTAATCCTTGAGGCCAAACCAAAATAAAATTTATGGAACTAATGATTACTAGTAGATGAGATCTCTGAAAGTACATTAAAAGACCTTTAACATTTACTATCTTAAAATATATTAGTAATTGTTATACAAATTAAATTCTGGATTAATAAAACCTAAAAACCCTAGATGAAAAAAAGTACAATACTGCATAATGGTATTGGTGATGGTTCTAACTGTGAATGTACTGAAAACCACTGAATTAATAAACACTTTAAAAGGGTAAAAAAACCCCAAAACAATCAATACTGTACTTAAATGCATTAATGTAGAAATCTGAAACTTTCATCATTAAGCCTATTTTCAAACAGCACATACCTGATCCCTCGAAGCTTTGCCCTGTTGTCATGGCGATCCATGAGATTATGCATTACTTCCAAGACTAACTGTCTCAGTTCATAGTCTTCCATGAGGGACGGTGATAACAAAGGGTCCAGAAAAGACCCTGGCAGTGCAGTAACTATTGTCTTCGCTTTGTACCCAGAAGTTACCTGATTATAGGAGGAAAAACAAGCAAAAGACCTTTGTCATGAATCCTCCTTTGGTAAAACTCTCAAGTTGTTTTCTAAGAATCATAAGCTTAGGGAAAACAGGAAGTATAAACATAAGTCTGAAGGAAAAACTAAAAGAAAATTTGTGAGATGATGAGGATTTTACAAAAACATCATTCATAAAGTTAATAAAATCAGTATCAGCACACATTTACCTTATGTCAGGCATGACTCTAAGCACTGTATGTGTACTAACTTCATCATTACCATGTTCCTGTGAGGCTAGGAATTATTACTGCTTCCCCATTTTGTAAAAGAAAACCGAGGCTCAGACAGGTTAAGAATATATGGGGCAGGAAGTCAGTACTAAATGGATATAAGGAAATTAGATAACAAATAACACAGGTAAGATTTGAAAATTTTAAACTGGCAAATAATTATTTTAAATTAAGCAGTTCAGTTCAATAGGAATGCATTTTCATTTTGGAAAGCTGTTTTCATTATTTGATGTAACATTTCTGAGTGTATTCCTATCTCTAAAGTTGGAGCTTTTAATCAGCCTATACTTAAATGCCATTAAACAGTTTAACCATAACACACAGACATTCATTCAGTTGACTGTATAGTACAATTAGGATTAGAGGCAAGGCTATTTGCTCAGGGAATTTATTTCATTAAAAAAAGCTTAGGGCCAAATGAAATTTCAGGTGGGTAATCTCTTTATATTAAGGATTACAAGCATATATGGAACATCTACCATTTATATTTGGGCATTCATTATAGGATAAAGGTGATTTTATAAGTGAGTAGAAATTGGTGGGACATTTACTACTTACCTAAAAAAACTAAAAACATATCTATATTTTATATCACATACAAAAATAGATAAACTTCAGATCAAAGTTCTAGATGTGGAAAGCCAAACTGTAAACCTTTTGTAAAATGATATAAACAAATGTGTTTATATCATCAGAGCAGGCAAAGAGCTCTTAAACAAGATACAAATAAAAAAGAAAAAAACATATAGGAAGGAACTGAGAAATCTGGCTATAGCTGGGCCCAGGCATCATCTCCTATAAAATAGTAATGCTTTCTGCCTTCTGTATCTTTCATCATTATGAAAACCAAATATGATGATGGGAAAGTGAGGAATAAACAGTAAAAGCAAAATTCAAGTACATTCAAGTATAGTATACAAACCACAGAAAGAAAACTTACCATAAATGGTATCTTAAAAGAAAAAGAAGCTGATAATGTGAAGCTATTCTTTTAACCTCTTTAATAATTTAAGGTTAAGGGTGTTCTTTACCAGTCTTAAATTCCTTACCATAAGCAAAGATCGCAGCAACATTATTTGAATCCGCCTGGTTCCCAAATCCCTAAAATACACAAAACAGTGGCATTATCTTATTAAAAGTAATTAACCTTATTTACTTAAATTATTATTTTTGATTTTAAAACTCTATTCATATTAGCGAAACAGACTTTGCTTTTATACTAAGTCATGGCTCATTTTATATTTTAAAAGTAAACTTCATATGAATTACAGGGTTATATGCACAAAAATCAAATTCAAACAAAAAACATTAAAAAGCTATTGGTTCGCAAAGGAAACAGACCTATGCATGTAATGACATGAAAAGTCAACTGTATGAAATCACAACAAAAGATCCAGAATAATTAAAAGATACTATAAACTGGAGAATATATCTAATGCAAATATAATTGACAGACACAATATCTATGTAATATATATTAATAAGAAGGTAAGGATGTGCCTAAATAATTGTTATACAAATAATTCTTTCAAAAAAGAATTAACAAATGAAAAAAGGGTTATTAATGGTCAAACAAATAAATATCTTAAATAAGACTATCATTTCCTTATTAAATTATTTACAAACTAAAGCATTAGCATGTTGTAAAATCAAATTAGGGCTTCCCTGGTGGCACAGCTGGTAAAAAATCTGCCTGCAATGTGGGAGACCTGGGTTTGATCCTTGAGTTGGGAAGATCCCCTGGAGAAGGGAACAGCTACCTACTTCAGTATTCTGGCCTGGAGTATTCAACTTTACAGTTTGAGAAATTTCAGTTTGAGTACACAGGACAACCAGAAAAACATACCCTAATTGACTGATATCCAAAGTATGTGTAGATGTTCCAAAAACAGGTACTTTCCCCATAATGAACATCATGATTTCTGACCTCTGATAATCTGGCAGGTTACTTCCAAAAAATCCTATAAAAATATCAAGATAAATTTAAGATGTATTTTTCAAATTGAAAACTTAATTTTTCCATAAAATAAAAAAATCGTAGTATTAGGTTGGTCAAAGGTTCATTTGGTTTTTTTTCAATAAGATGGCTCTATTAGCGCTTAGCTGTCTTTACCTTCATTTGAAACAATTTTGATAGACTGTATTGTGACAGCTGTCATGTCAGCAGTGCATTAAGAAAAAACACTTACCAAAGTTGAATTTTTGTATAGCCATTTTAGTACTGAAGATGGAAAAAAAGAAACATTTACAGCATGTCATGCTTTATTATTTCAAGAAAGGTAAAAATGCAACTGAAATGCAAAAAAAGGATTTGTACGGTGTATCGAGAAGGTGCTGTGACTGAATGAATGCATCAAAAGTGTTTTGTGAAGTTTTATGCTGCAGATTTCTCACTGGATGATACTCCAGGGTCAGACTGACCACTTGAAGTTGACAGTGACCAAATCGAGACATTAATTGAAAACAATCAACATTACACCATGCTCTGTATCCTTGTACCACCCTTTGTGCACGTGTGTGTGTGTGTGTGTGGAGTGGAGTAGCGGGGAAGCATGTGATTTTAAACCCTAAGTATCAGTATCCAGATCCTGGTCTATAATGTCTTGCTAGATGTAGGGAGAGCAGAGGATCTGCAAGGTCCTAAAGTATCTTCTCAGACACTGCTTATTGTTTACGAGGGGGAATGGAAACTGTGCAGCAGAGAAGTAGAGCAACACGTTGAGTGACCACAACTACCACCACCAGCAAAAAGCGGACACACACTGTGTGCCTCTGTATGTGAGAATCTGAGAAGAACAGTATCCCTTAAATAGCATCCTCCCAGACATGCACGAGCTGAATCTAATCATGAAGAAACATTAGACAAGCCCATGTAAAGGACAGTTTTTTTAAAGTGAGGGGTAAGGGGGACCTATTCTGGAGGGGGGAATGGCAACCCAATCCAGTATTCTTACCTGGAGAATCCCATGGACAAAGGCGCCTGGCAGGCTATAATCACAAAGAGTTGGACATGACTGAAGTGACTTGCCAGCAGCAGCAAGGGGGACCTATACTCTTACAAAATGTCCGGATCATAAGAGAATGTTTCAAACTGAAGGAACCAAAGAAACATCACAACTAAACACAATATATGATCCTAGACTGGATCCTGGACCTAAGGGAAAACGTGCTATAAAGGACATTATCAGGTCAAATGACAAAACTGAAACATGCAAGTTTGATTAAAGTACTGCTGCTGCTGCTAAGTCGCGTCCGACTCTGTGCGACCCCATAGACGGCAGCCCACCAGGCTCCCCCATCCCTGGGATTCTCTAGGCAAGAACACTGGAGTGGGTTGCCATTTCCCTCTCCAATGCATGAAAGTGAAAAGTGAAAGTGAAGTCGCTTCAGTCGTGTCCGACTCTGTGCGACCCCATAGACGGCAGTCCACCAGGCTCCTCCGTCCACGGGATTTTCCAACAAGAGTACTGGAGTGGGGTGCCATTGCCTTCTCCAGATTAAAGTACTATATGAAGTTAAATTTACTGATGTTGATAACTGTATTCTGGGTATGTAAGAAAATATCTTTATTCTTTGGAAAAAATACTCTGTAGTAAAGAGCCATGATATATATGTACTTAATATGCAGTGGTTAGGAAAGAAAGGTAGATGGACACATGCATGCATCTCTCTATATGTATAGATTTATATATGCACATATATGTAGATATACACATATATATATACAGGCATGCGTATGCACACAGAGAAACGCAGAAAGGGAGGGAGAGGGGGAGACAGGCAGAGAGAGAAAGGAAACGATATAATAAAGGCCTAAAATATTAAGAGATGAATCTAGGTGAAGGGTACATACGGTGTTCTTGGTTGTAATTTGCTGTATTCTCATATTTGTTTAGTTTCTAAACACAAAGTTTTTTTTTAAAGTCTAACCTGTCATTCACCTTTAACTAATGCAGCATAACAGTCAAGTACTTTCAATGAGGGCTTTCCGAATCACTGTTTTCCATAATAAGCTGAAAAGGGAAATGCACTCACCTATTGTTTGGATGATAGCGTTCTGCACAATCTTCTCATCACTGTCTTTGGAACTTGTGTTTAAGTTGGCATTGCCTGTAGAGCCTCCCTGTAAATCATTTGCTTCCAATTCAACACTGAAACGCAGATGCTTCAACAGGGTGTTGAAGACTTCCAGCACTGTGGGTCCTGCAGATGAACCCTGGTGTGAGCGAGTACATTCTTCCAGCATCACAGACTCAAAGCCAATACTCATGTTTCTCAACAGAGACTTCCAGATATTTTCTAAGTAGCTGGCAATACTTCATAATTTATGAACTAACCATTCATTAAAAAAGTAAATGAGAAATCCCTAAGTAAGAAAGTCTCTTAGCTATTGCAGCAAACATCTACTGGGCATCTCGGAACAACTGGCTGTTGGAATCTTTGGTACAAACACACAAAACATGCATATTCTTATAAAAGTTACCAAAAACTTTCCATCTATCTAATCTTGTCTACTCAAAAGAATGCATATTGTGATAACCTGCTGGGTCAGAATCCATAGAATTATGATAATACAGCCCGCTGTAGCATAAGAAATTTATTTTGCATCTTTTAAGGCTGAAGAAGAAAGAATTTTGTCTCAATTATTAGAATGAAGCTAGCCAATTTACCCAATTTGGATAAACTACATTTATTCTCTGCTTTTAATTCTGTGAACACTCTGTGTGTTTCCGTCAATGCACCCATCACAAGACAGTCTAATCAGTGCTTTTTACTTCTGCCTTCTAGATTATAACCTTCTCCAGGACAGGCAGCCTCATGTAATTCCTTCTCTGAATGTATTGAACCTAACACACAGTTCCTCACACATAAGAAACATCAGTAGTGACATGACTCAATCAATGCATCATCTGTGATTCAATTCGTATTAATATGTCAAATGAAGTAGCTCTCCAAAAAATAACCTGTTTCCATCTTGTTGAGGTAAGTTATGAGTAATGATGAGTCCATATACAAAATGTGTACTCTCATTTGACACTGAGTGAGCATTACAATATTTCAGTAGGTAATACATAGTTCCACTTTGATTCTGAAGCAAAGAAAACATAACTAGATTTTCCTAACTTCAGAAATTTTATGAGGGACCCTTTCATCCTTCTAATCACACAAGTGAAAAATCATGATGTCTGACCTGTCCCTTCTCCGTGTTACCCCCACAGTCACTCAGTTAATCAAATCCTGCTGACTTCACATTCCCACTTTTACTGCTGCCATCGAGGTCAGCATCATATAACATTATCTCTGATGAAGATTATAGTAAATCTTTACAGCAGGTTAGTCAACTGAAGAGTTATACCCATGATCTGGCCACAACTTGAATCTGAAGCCATGTCCCTGGCTTCCTCCACACACCACCACATGTTCCAGTCAAATGGGCTACATAATGCTTTGCTCCTACTAATCCATTTTCCCCCTTCTCTGGACCTTGGCTTTCTTATGATACTTGATCAAAATGTGCCTTATATTATGTCATCAGGGAGAGGTGTCTAACTCAGTAAACTTGTAAGTTTCTTGTTATATCTGTACCCCTCCCAAATGTTTAGCATATAACTGCTTTCAGAATCTTTACTGGAGAAGAGGAAGGGAAGGAGAGACTGATGTGGAGAAAATGTTTAACTGTACATTAAAGAGGCCTGACAATAGTCATGGAAACCCAAAATTTCAAGAGAAATTATAGCACATTCAAAAACGTTAGAAATATTTTCAGCGTCCCACACAGTGCTATACCTGCTAGAAAAAACATTCTGTAAAAGATTAATGTTTTTTTGGGGGGCTGGCACTTACCTATGGAACCTTTAGCAGCAATGGCAACAGCCTCTAATAGAACCTGAATAATACCTGCTCGAACTCGTGGAGAATCTTTTTTACAAGCATCAAGGTGTCCGAGAATCTCCTGGATTACGTGGTGAGAATACTGAGCCTAAGAGAAACAAAGTAGTGTAAAAATATATGAACAATTATATACATCCTGGAATTCATAAAAATGATAAATCATGTGACATTAAAACATCCAATTTAGGAGACTGGTACTTAAGTCATGGAACAATATATACAGCCATTAAAAACCATTCTTTTTAAGAATAATAAGGATAATGGGAAATACTCATGATATCCTGAGTGAAAAAAAGCAAGTTGTAAAATGTGTGCTGTGCTAAGTTGCTCAGTCATGTCTGACTCTTTGCAATCCCATGGACTGTCTGTGGGGATTCTCCAGGCAAGAATACTGGAATGGGTTGTCATGCCCTACTCCAGGGGATCTTCCCAACCCAGAGATCGAACCCAGGTCTCCCGCATTGGAGGCAGATTCTTTACCATCTGAGCCACCAGGGAAGCCCAGTTGTAAAATACTGTGTTAAATAAAATTCAATGTTTTTTTTTTAAAAAGTATATAAGACTAGAATTATATATGTCTAAATGTTAACAGCAGTCATCTCTGAGAAGGAGATTTATAAGAAAATTTTTATTCTCATAATAAATATTATCCTGAATGTATCAGGATAGCCTTAAAAAATAGAAATTCCCATCCTGGTGGGTACTAACATGCAATTTTCGAAGAATGGACTTCTTATAGTGAACGTAAAGCTTCTTCTAAAGCAATGCTATGGACCAGAATAACTTCTTAAACACTTAATCAACAAATATTTATTGATTCCTTCAGTTTCTTCAACTTTAGCATTTACTCCTTGCAAAAAATAGTTTCATCTAGTAACTAAATCTGAATGAGGAGGGCAAATGAAGAAATACAAGGCTATGAAGACTAGGGGAAGAGCCTTAATTATGTCTACAGATTGCCAGATCAACTGCTCACCTACTAAACTAAAATTAAAAGATCTTAAAAGTTCTTATCAGAAGAAAAAAAACGTGTAGCTATGTGAAGTGATGGATCTTGAGAAAACTTACTATGAGAATCATTTTGCAACATATACATATACCAATCATGTTGTACACCTTCAACTTATATAACATATGTCAATTATTTTCAATAAACTGTGAAAATTAAAAAAAAAATTATCCTTCCACATATAAACCAGCTTTGTACTAGCTACCAAGTATTGAAAACTTATATTATGCTAGTCTATAATTAGTATTTTATTCAGACACAAAGTTTTAGAATAGGATGAACAGAATTCGGATCCTGACTTTCTTACCTGTGTGCCCCTGAGTGAGGTACCTGATCTCTCTAAAGGTCAGTTTTCTGATCTATAACATGGGGATAACAACATCTACTTCATGGAAAAGGAAATGGCAACCCAATCCAGTATTCTTGCCTGGAAAATTCCACGGACAGAAGAGGCTGGTGGGATACAGTCCATGTGGTCGCAAAGAACCGGACACAACTGAATGACTAACACTTTCACACTTCACGTTCACTTCATAAAATGAGGAGGATTAAATGAAATAAAGCACGTAAGGTTATTAGCACAGTCAGAGGCACAGCCAGCACTTGATAAATGTCAGCTTCTATTTTAGTATAAAAATGAAGCATTCAGTGCATGCGCTAAAATTTTCTTTTCAGAAATGAGGAAACTAAAGCTCAGAGAGGCTAAATAATCTGCCTAAGTTCTATGCAACCAGGAAACAGCCCATCTAGGCTGCAAATCCTGTTATGACCGGTACTAAAAGCTGTGCTGCTTCTTACAACCTTATCTCCTTTAAATTAATGATGACTTTTTAGGGTATTAAAAATGCAGATGTTTAAAAAAAGACCTAAAATTCCAACTGAATTAAGAGCTAGCTGGGTCTGTCCAAGTTCTTCTGTAGTAGATGACAGTGCCTCATCAAGGCTCTATGAAACCAGAGGAGTTAACACATTAATACACGCACCACCACACAGCAAACACCCTATAAACGTATCAGTCACATGCTGCTGTAATAATCAATTCTAATACTAGTTTATCAGTAAAACACAAGTACACAATAATGTATTTAATAAATGCACAATAATGGTTATCATCATAAAATCACTGTTATTTTTATTAGATATCTTTTCATCTTGGCAAGTAAGAATATAAGTATAAATAAAAATAAATGAGACAAAGAACTAAATTAAGAATATGTCTTATCTCCTATAGTGTTTTCTATCTCTGAAGACATCCTTACTGACAGAGAACCAAAATTACTTATATAATATATAATCCTTATATATATACTTACATAATCCTTATATATACTTATATAATATATTCAACCCTTACCTGAATGGAATACATTATAATTTTAAAGCAGTGAACTGCAAACTCATTGGGATCCCATAGTTTGTGATGATCCAAATGCCTGTAATTAATAGTAAGAAAACTACTTTAAGATTTCCTTATTTTTATTATACTTTCTCCTCTAGAATCCTCAATAATATGCAAAGCTTAACAATCAAAAGAATATTATCTAAAAGAGAAGCTAAGTTTCCCTTTCAAGAACTATATTTATTTCCCTTTACTGGCAGATCCTTTCATAAAACAACAATAAAAGCTACTATATATGTGTGATTTTTAATACCTACATGAGCTGGTAAGAAAGAAAAGTCCCTCAGTCTAGACTGCACAAGAAGGTGGAATCTGAAGAAGTCAGTATACCCTGAAGCCAGCAGCTATCTTAGGTACATCTTCAGATCTCCAGTAGTTGACAGCTAGTGGTTTAATGGGATACACAGAAAACTGGAGACAAAGCTTAGGGTCCACCTGGGAAAGATGGCTATCGGATCAGAAATACATGCATCAATCCAAGACCATTAAATCAATCCAAGACACCTTCAGTGAATGTGTGGAAATGTTTCATGTAGAAGCTGTCTGTGTTGGCCTTGACTCGGAGAGGAACCACAAAAAGTCAAAGTCTCTCTGGAAAGTCCTTCCCAGCACACAGAGAGTAGTTTGACAGAATTCATAAGTATCTGTGTGGTTGAAAAAAACTGAACCTAAGGTTGTAGTTCAAAGTGGTTCCTGGATAACACTGCACCCATGTCTTTAGCAGAAGCAAAATAAAGCCTTTTATGGACTATACATCATTAATCCAAGCCTCATATCCACAAGGAAAGTGACAATGAATATGGGCTCAAAATTCAAATTCCCAGAACACACAAGGTAAAAAGCCACTATAAATGTCAATGATCTCTCAAGTTTTTAAGGGACTAGAACAAGTTTTTTAGGACTTTTATTCATGACTATATTCTCCCTAAATGCCTAGTATCTTATTTGCAGAGGGCATTTAACATTTAAATAACTAATTAACTAGCCAATATGTAATTAACTATTTAACATTTAATTAGATTAATTAACTAACACATGATCAGGATGTAAGTCCATTAAGTTATACATAGAGAAAAATATAGCCCATTTTCAAGTTACTCAAGCAATCCATTATAGTTAACATGGTAACGTCTTCTACAACAGCTCTTTAGATTTTTAAGGCGATATAAACTACCTCTTAGTTAATAACAGGATTAAGATAAAAACTTGGAGAAGGGCATGGCAACCCACTTCAGGATTCTTGCCTGGAGAATCCCCATAGACAGAGGAGCCTGGTGAGCTACAGTCCATGGGGTAGGAAAGAGTCAGACACAACTGAACAACTAAGCACAAGCACAAGATAAAAACTAGAATTCTGATATTAAATCAGCAGGTCTAGACATTAATAAATCTGCCCTCAGTTATATCTGACATAATTTGATTAGTGTTTAGCAGCATTTTCATAAGCCCAGAGAATCTTTAAACAGTAAACATCATTTTTTGGTGGTGGTAGCAGTAAGGGCGAATCTCTTTGAAAATATAAAAACTCTCTGATTCTTAATTTGTGGTTTATAGATTCTTGTAACTTAAGATCAACTTTGCACCAAAATATTTTCCCTAAAACAAACAAACAAAAAAAGACTTCTGGATATTACATTTAGACTACTTTATACATGTTATAAAGATGGAATCGGGAAGGGGAAAGAACAAGGCAAATGATTAAAAAAAAGACTAGCAAAAATATTCAGAAATAACACAGAATATTATATAGGTCTATATGTGACAATTGAGTTAGAGGCTTGACAAGAGCCTCCATGTCTATGTGGAGAAACTCAAAGCTTATAAACGTATTTTGCTTGGAGGGCAGCATATAAGTACCAACAAGATATTTAATATTCCTGTGATTGGTCACTTGGTATACAATAAAATTTACTCAGAGAAGAGAATGTAATCTAAGGCAGCCCAGTCACACAAAAAAGAAAGCAAAGAAAGAGAAGCCAAATATGAGGAAGTAACCAGAAATTAAACTTGGATTACTGTGATACTGAATGGTTTGCCTTGGAAACGAACAGAGATCATTCTGTTGTTTTTGAGATTGCATCCAAGTACTGCATTTCGGACTCTTTTTTAGCCCCAACCAGTAACGCTGAAGAAGCTGAAGTTGAACGGTTCTATGAAGACCTACAAGACCTTTTAGAACTAACATCCAAAAAAGATGTCCTTTTCATTATAGGGGACTGGAATGCAAAAGTAGGAAGTCAAGAAACACCTGGAGTAACAGGCAAATTTGGCCTTGGAATACGGAATGAAGCAGGGCAAAGACTAATAGAGTTTTCCCAAGAGAATGCACTCTAGCAAACACCCTCTTCCAACAACACAAGAGAAGACTCTACACATGGACATCACCAGATGGTCAACACCGAAATCAGACTGATTATATTCTTTGCAGCCAAATGGAGAAGCTCTGTACAGTCAGCAAAAACCAGACCAGGAGCTGACTGTGGCTCAGATCATGAACTCCTTATTGCCAAATTTAGACTTAAATTGAAGAAAGTAGGGAAAACCACTAGACCATTCAGGTATGACCTAAATCAAATCCCTTATGATTATACAGTGGAAGTGAGAAATAGATTTAAGGGCCTAGATCTGATGGATAGAGTGTCTGATGAACTATGGAATGAGGTTCGTGACATTTGGAAAAGAAATGCAAAAAAGCAAAATGGCTGTCTGGGGAGGCCTTACAAATAGCTGTGAAAAGAAGAGAAGCAAAAAGCAAAGGAGAAAAGGAAAGACATAAGCATCTGAATGCAGAGTTCCAAAGAATAGCGAGAAGAGATAAGAAAGCCTTCCTCAGCGATCAATGCAAAGAAATAGAGGAAAACAACAGAATGGGAAAGACTAGAGATCTCTTCAAGAAAATCAGAGAAACCAAGGGAACATTTCATGCAAAGATGGGCTTGATGAAGGACAGAAAAGGTATGGACCTAACAGAAGCAGAAGATATCAAGAAGAGGTGGCAAGAATACACAGAAGAACTGTACAAAAAAGATCTTCACAACCCAGATAATCACAATGATGTGATCACTGACCTAGAGCCAGACATCCTGGAATGTGAAGTCAAGTGAGCCTTAGAAAGCATCACTACGAACAAAGCTAGTGGAGGTGATGGAATTCCAGTTGAGCTATTTCAAATCCTGAAAGATGATGCTGTGAAAGTGCTGCACTCAATATGCCAGCAAATTTGGAAAACTCAGCAGTGGCCACGGGACTGGAAAAGGTCAATTTTCATTCCAATCCCAAAGAAAGGCAATGCCAAAGAATGCTCAGACTACTGCACAATTGCACTCATCTCACATTCTAGTAAAGTAATGCTCAAAATTCTCCAAGCCAGGCTTCAGCAATATGCGAACCGTGAACTTCCTGATGTTCAAGCTGGTTTTAGAAAAGGCAGAGGAACCAGAGATCAAATTGCCAACATCCGCTGGATCATGGAAAAAGCAAGAGAGTTCCAGAAGAACATCTATTTCTGCTTTATTGACTATGCCAAAGCCTTTGACTGTGTGGATCACAATAAACTGTGGGAAATTCTGAAAGAGATGGGAATACCAGACCACCTGACCTGCCTCTTGAGAAATCTGTATGCAGGTCAGGAAGCAACAGTTAGAACTGGACATGGAACAACAGACTGGTCCAAATAGGAAAAGGAGTATGTCAAGGCTATGTATTGTCACCCTGCTTATTTAACTTCTATGCAGTGTACATCATGAGAAACGCTGGACTGGAAGAAACACAAGCTGGAATCAAGATTGCCGGGAGAAATACCAATAACCTCAGATATGCAGATGACACCACCCTTATGGCAGATAGTGAAGAGGAACTCAAAAGCCTCTTGATGAAAGTGAAAGTGGAGAGTGAAAAAGTTGGCTTAAAGCTCAACATTCAGAAAACGAAGATCATGGCATATGGTCCCATCACTTCATGGGAAATAGATGGGGAAACAGTGGAAACAGTGTCAGACTTTATTTTGGGGGGCTCCAAAATCACTGCAGATGGTGACTGCAGCCATGAAATTAAAAGATGCTTACTCCTTGGAAGGAAAGTTATGTCCAACCTAGATAGCATATTCAAAAGCAGAGACATTACTTTGCCAACAAAGGTCCATCTAGTCAAGGCTATGGTTTTTCTAATGGTCATGTATGGATGTGAGAGTTGGACTGTGAAGAAGGCTGAGCGCCGAAGAATTGATGCTTTTGAACTGTGGTGTTGGAGCTGACTCATTGGAACAGACTCTGATGCTGGGAGGGATTGGGGGCAGGAGGAGAAGGGGACGACGGAGGATGAGATGGCTGGATGGCATCACCGACTCGATGGACGTGAGTCTTAGTGAACTCCGGGAGTCTGTGATGGACAGGGAGGCCTGGCGTGCTGCGATTCATGGGGTTGCAAAGAGTCGGACACGACTGAGCGACTAAACTGAACTGAATCAGAAATTAATAAAACAAGATACATCATACTTGGACGCTCTACTTTAATATTTTAGTGGGCATATGCATTCCAAGTTGTGAGCAGAAATCCCAGTGAAACAATGCACATGATACCAAGAGCATGACTGCATTTCCTACTTAAGAGGGAAAAGTAGGGAAGTGGCTGAACCAGTGCTCAAAGGGACATTGTCTGACTCAATCCCGTACTTTTCCCATACCACTGTACTGGCTCCATGAATAACTCTCTCATACAGGTAAGAGGATTTCAAAAAAACTCAAACAGAATGCATACAGCACAGTTAGATGCAACCAGGAAAACACCAAGGACTTACGCAAAAACTGGTCTCACAGCGTTATTCATATTCCCAAAGCTCGCCCGGCCCAGCAGTTCTCTGAAGCAGTTTTCAGCCAGCACAGCGGGATTCTCTTCTTTGTCTGCTGCTGAAGGAGAAGGAGGAGGGCCTATGCGACTGGGAAAAAAAGAGAAATGAAGACAAACAAACCAATGCAGGACTTTTGACACCAGTTCTAACAGTTAAACAGGAGAGATTTGACTTCTCAGAATTTCCAGCATGACATTTTCTTTTTACCTCAAAATAACTTTAGAGCTTAATTTTACTTCATGAAGTCAATACCTTGAGGCTGATCATATAATCTTTCAAAACGGGAGAACTAAATTCAGTTGTACTAACTTGTTTCTAACTAATAGAATATATTTTCCAAAGGCAAAATACTCAACAGTTGCTATTTTGTAAAGTTCCTACAACCTCTCTACATTTAGAGCACAGTCTCAGCAAGAAAAAGGTACCCAAAGATCACCCAGTTTAACTGTAAGAGAGCAAAAATAAAATCAAGTAGAAAATTATGACACAGTGTAAATGAAAGCTAACTAGAACACCTGTAAATCTCCTCAGTAGACACTATTTGTTCATATTTTAACACGTTATTTCATGTACAATAACAACAAAGAAAAGCGTATCTGTGGCACTGGGACAAAACCATGAGAAAATACAATTTCTTACAATTTGTCAACCAATTTAATTTAATCCTGTACCTCAAGAGCCATAATCATGGGGAATCAGTTCTCAACCAGCTAGGTACCTGCAGAAAAACTAACCTCAGCCACAATATCAAAACTAGGAAAGATACAGAAGGTACTAAAATATATCAAGTTTCACACTTTATGTTTCCAAAGCTGCAGACAATCATATTTAAGAAATCTAGTGTAAATATTTTCTGTAATTGCTATAAATTTCAATCAACATATTAAGTGCCTACAGAGCTACCAATTTCATCTTTTCACTTCTAGACCATGTTTACTTTGGCATTGTACACATAATCATCAAAACTACAAATAAAGTTAAACTTTTAGGACTACAGAATTAAATATCTTTTAAATTTGATTCAGATTTTCCCTCTTTAAACTACAAGAAAAGGGAGATCAGGAAATAAGCCAAACTGGAAAACACTGCTTCTAAAACTTGGTTGTATAGTACCTCTGTGTAAGGCAACAGAAATCTGCCAGGAAAGCATGCTTATGGCATCTGAAAAAGGAGAATAAGTACAGAATCCTAAGTGCAACAGGCTACTGGTGTGTGGGGAGCGGAGGGGTCAGCATATGCCCCAAAACAATATTCCATGCCAAAATATCTTAGAATAAATATTTAAGAAATAGTCTAGTATTTATGTTGAAAAAGCATAGAGAGTGAATAGTAGCTGCTATTATTAGTAGTAGTAGTATTAACTCCCTATGAAAAAGCACCTTGGATCTCTAAATAATAGAAGTTCAGTTTATAATCTCTATTTCTTACACCTGCAGCTTAAATGGTACTAATTCCAATAGCAATCTAGACTGCCCATTAATAAGCAGCAAGTGATAAATTTATTCTAAAAGAAATAAAGCCTTAAGTGTCTGAGTAAGAATCTGTGGTCTACTCAGCCTAATGTGGTGACTAAAGATGGTAATTTTTTCAGAAAGGATATATATTTAAACTCACTCAAGTTTAGGAGACTACTATATACATAATACTAAAGATAAAACATTCTTATCCAAACAAGCAAGCACACATACACCATACAGAATAACACAGCCCCACCCTTCCGTCTTTATTCAATACCTGTCAGCCTCTTCTGTCTTTTGCATATTGAACAGCAGGGATGGAACAATTTTATCCATATGCTGAGGCTCCCAAATGGTAGCCCGAAGTTCATCATTTACTGTTTTACGAACCACACCTTGAATACCTCTGATTCCAGCGATTCGGATTCTATAAAAAAAGAAGAAAAAAAAATTCAGTCATGAAAAAAGTTATTTAAATAAGTTTGTTAGCTTAGTTAAGGGAATGGATGTTAAACAAATACTATTATCTCAAGTCAATAAAACAAAAATAACACTTAGTAAGTCTAAGAAATTAAAATCTCAAAAATCTAAGATGGACAGAGATACGGTAGTTCCAAAAGAAACTGACTTTTAATCTTTTTGTAATCAGCATTTAAAGTTAAAAAGGACTGTAAAATATAGGGTTAGTCTATGTGTCAGTTTTCAATAAAATAATCTAATCAAAAGAAATAGATTCTCCTATATTCTCTCACATAAAGCATACCAAAGTTTTCTCAGGTCAGTCTTCCAAGGCAATAGAAATAAAAACAAAGATAAACAAATGGGACCTAATCAAACTTGTAAGCTTTTGCACAGCAAAGAAAACCATAAATAAAACAAAAAGACAACCTACAGACTGGGAGGAAATATTTCCAAATGATTTAACTGACAAGGGCTTAATTCCCAAAATATACTAACAGCTTATACAACTCAATAATGAAAAAACAAACAACTCAATCAAAAGATGAGCAGACCTAAACTTTTTCTCCAAAGAACACATACAGATGGTCGACAAGCACATGTCAAAGTGCTCATCATCGCTAATTACTAGAGAAACGCAAATCAAAACTACGAAATCTCACCTCACACCAGCCAGAATGGCCATCGTTAAAAAGTACACAAATAACAAATGCTGGAGAGGGTGTGAAGGAAAGAGAAGCCTCCTAAAACTGTTGGTGAGAATGTAAATTGGTGTGGCAGCTATGAAAAACTCTATGGAGGCTCCTCAAAAAACTAAAAACAGGGTTGCCATATGATCCAGCAATCCTACTTCTAGAGAAAAATATAATTTGAAAAGATATGTGCACCCTGATGTTCACTGCAGCAGTATGTGCAATAGCCAAGCCATGGAAACAACCTGAATGCTGTTTAGGTGCTCACTGACAGATGAACAGACAAAAGAAGATGCGAGATAGATATATATATAAACATATAAAACACACACACATACACACAATGAAATGTTACTCAGCCATAAAGAAGAATGAAATAACAGTATTTGCAGCAACGTGGCTGGACCTAGAGATTATCATACTAAGTCAGTCAGAAAGAGAAAGACAAATACCATACATCACTTACAAGAGGAATCTAAAGTATGACATAAATCAGCTCATCTATGACACAGAAACAAACCCACAGATATGAAGAGCAGAACTGGTGACTGCCGAGAGGGGTTGGGCAGAATGGACTGTGAATCTGGGACTAGCAGATGCAAACTATTATCCACAGAGTGAATAAACAAGGTCCTACTATATAGCACAGGGAACTATACTCAATATCCTGTAATAAAACCATCACAGAAAAGAATATGAAACATTATATATGCGTAACTGGATCACTGTGCTATATTGCAGAAATTAACACAACACTGTAAATCAACTATACTTCAATAACATTTAAAAAAGAATTAGATTTTTCTGAGAGGATGATAATAATTCAAACTAACAAGGATCAGATTCTCTCCCAGTTCTTGCCCAGAAGTCTCAGCAGCTGAGTGAGAACAGGATTTTACCATCCTTAACACCCTTAATGTGTCCTCAGCCTGTCCCTCCATGGCTTCTCCCTGAGAACCTCCCCACTCCGAGTCCACCTAGATGGAAGACTAGGCTGGTTCCTACAGAGGGATGACAAATGTGAACTAACAAAATGGAATGCGGATGACCCATGCCATGTACACACTACACACCTGTGTGTCCTGACACACACACATTACAGTATGTAGACAGGTAACATTTTGAGAGGAAGCTGCCCTCTCTTCCCTTCTCAATTCAAAGGCCTCAAGTTCCTTCAGCTCTTCCTCATTCTTCTTTAAAAATAAAATCTAATCTATCGGTTCAAGGATGGGAAGAAAAGTAACCAGAAAACAGCATATAAAATCTGGGGAAAGAACAAGCTTGCAAGCAGAGCTAAGCTGGTAGCCCATCTTCCCTGAAACACCTCACTCTGACCAAATGTGAGTGTTATTTACCCTCCTTTTTAGCTACTAGACTTTTCTGGTGGCTCAGATGGTAAAAGCGTCTGCCTACAATGCAGGAGACCCGGGTTTGATCCCTGGGTTGGGAAGATCCCCTGGAGAAGGAAATGGGAACCCACTCCAATATCCTTGCCTGGAAAACCCCATGGACAGATGAGCCTGGTAGGCTACAGTCCATGGGGTCGCAAAGAGTCGGATATGACTGAGCGACTTCACTTTCACTTAGCTACTACCTGAAATATTCACCATTAGAAGTTTACTCAGCTTATCCAGGACTGTTTCCAAAAGCTATAAAATAGGTTTAGAGACTGGATGATGAGGGCAAGTGGGTGACATTGCTTCACAAGCCCACGGGGAAATAACGCACGCCTACAGGAGTAGCGGGTGGAGAATGGGATGTGGCAGTAACATGACACTGAACAGGTGAGGAAATGAAAATGGAGACAAGATAAATTCTGTCTCGTACGAAGCTGGATCTGTTCATGCTGTTCTCTTAAAACAAAGTCTTGAGAGATTCTTCTGCAATCACAAAGGGATAAGCCTAACTTTACTACAAAGTCAAATATTTTATGAAAATCTTAAAGTCGCAGTCCCATTTCTTACTGGCCATGACCTCTAATTTTATTTGATAGTGTATTGCTAAAAATAAAGGGATTTCTAATAATAAAGCCATGAACATATTCCATGAAAAGTGAAAGAGAAAGTGTTAGTTGCTCAATTGTGTCCAATTCTTTGCGACCCCATGGACTATAGCCTGCCAGGCTCCTCTGACCATGGAATTCTCCAGGAAAGAATACTGGAGTGGGTACCCATTTCCTTTTCCAGAGGATTTTCTTGGCCCAGGGATTGAACCCAGGTCTCCTGCATTGCAGGAGTCTTCTTTACCATCTGAGCCACCAGGGAATGAGATACGAGAAGAAAATAAAGTTTGACTGGGGGTGGAACGGAGGTGTTGATATTTAATAAATAAAAGGTGGCCAGGGGAGGATTCTCATGATAAGATGACACCTGAGCAGAAATCTGAACAAAGTGAGGTAAGAAGCCATAAGGTAAGTATCTGGGCAGTTGTTCTAGGCCAGGGGCCACTCAGTCCAAAGGCCCTGGGGAGAAGTGTCCCTGATGTTCTCAGGCAAGCAAGGAGACCTACACAACGGATCAGTGTGGAAGGGGGAAGAAATGACAGGACGCCAGGATCTAACCTCAACGCGGGGAGCGTTACAGGGGCATCCTGGGCTACAGTGGAGACTGCATTTTATTCTGATCCCATTAGGAAACCACTCTCAATTTTGCTGCTTCAGTCAGTTCTAACAGCAATGAAAAGCTGCACTTTAGGAATAAAGCATACATTTCCCGTCTTCTTTGGCAATCATTACGTAAGATATAAACACAATATTCATCAATAAATTACTCCATGACTATAAATTATAAAACAATACATACTCTGTTCGTATTTCTGGATCACTATGATAGGAGTGACACATGGCACTGAAGCGAGATACAAAAAAGTCGTAACGTCTGTGATATGACGGTGTGTCTTCTTCAATATTTGCAAATTTGACAAACTAAAAAGAATAACAATAAAGTGTATTATCACCTTTTTCAAAGTGTAGAAAAAATACATTTATTTTCATTCATTATTTGTTACATCGACAAGAAATATCCAAATAAAAAGCAAATGAAATATGAAATATCATAAATGTCACATATATACGAAAGGAATTTTTTAATAACAAACTTCACAAAACCAAGAATACAGCATTGTGAGTGTTAACTATAACTTTCTGACGCAGTTTCTTTGGAGCGAGTGAGTGCTTGCTTTGAAGCTCTTCTGCATTTCCCGGATGCTGGCAACATTTTCATGATAACCGCAGTCAGGCCCAAAGCTTCAGGAGTTCTATTTCTTAAATCATAGGCAGGACATCTTGACAGCTGTTGTATAACACATGAATGAATATTTATACAAACAAGATGGGACAAGAAAAAGGGCCCTAAAGCTGAAGAAAACATCACCAACACAGTAGAGAAAAAAAAGACTCAGACGGTAAAATTTATTCTACCTCTTTTTAAAAGATTAAAAAAAAAGAGAGAGAGAGATGCATATGTTTAGGAAATTTTAAATATCCTACATGAGTCACAAACCCAACCATATGATCCTTTAATATGCATCCTTTTTTTTTTATTTGCTTTCTCATTTATTTGGTGACTTATTGCTTCTAAAATAGCCTAAAGATGTCCTGGGAACAAAATGAAAGTAAGCATAAACTTGAAAAAATAAAATTATGACACTAAAAGTATTTTAAATTAATTCAGCCAGAGACAAGTCATCTGTTTTAAATAATTTCATATGACTCATATGATCTACAAAAAGGCCACAAATACCACACCTGGGGGTTCCATCCCTGGTCTGGGAAGATTCCACATGTGGCAGGGCAACTGAGTCTATGCACCCAACTACTGAGCCTGCGCACTCCAGAGCCTGTGCCCCGCAATGAGAAGCCCGCACAGCAAGTCCCCACTTAAGGCAAGCAGAAAAAGCCCACATGCAACAACAAAAACCCAGCACAGCCAAAAAAAAAAAAAAAAAAAAAGAGTACAAAGACTACTAATAAACACAAAAGTACTGAATCGGTCATGTTTGACTATTTTTTTAACATTCAATTTTCAATCTTTGACAACTTAGCACCCCAAAGAAATTAAAATCACACTTTCAGGAAATACTGTATAAATAATGTTGGTCAAGATAATATAGCATTTCACTTAATACAATTCACTCAAATCAAAAGTAGGTAACTGGAGATGTTTGTCTTTTTCTCAAATGACTCATTAAAGGAATTCTAATGGCATTGCTGACTTCAAGTAAAGAAACTTCTGGAGATTTACACTAAAAGTCCTTTGCCCCACAGCCATTAAAACATTTCCCCTAAATATACAGGATGGATGAATGACAAGGTCCTCCCGTACAGCAGTATAGGGAACTATATTCCGTATCCTGTGATAAACTGTAATGGAGAAGAAAGTGAGAAAAGCATACATTATGTACATATAACTGAGTCACTTTGCTATACAGTAGAAATTAACACAATGTTGTAAATCAATTATACTCCAATAAATTAAAAAACTATTTCTCCTAGACTTTCTTCAGCCAACTGTAAAGGAAGCAGGAGAAGCATAAGTGGCCACACTGACTGAAATGGAGCCTGTCACACCACCTAACTGTATTTGGAAATATCCAATATTTCCCTCTGAAACTAACGGACAAAATCATATTAAGCGTTTTCACATGGGGATTTTATTTACATAATCTTGGCTAAAAAAAGGAAAATATTATATTACTACCAACAATAATAACCAACAGTGCCATACACCGTTGTAAGAACTTTATATTAACTCACATCACACGACAATCCTGTAAGACTGGTACTGTAATTATCCTCGCTTCACAGATGAAAAACTAAGGCAAGGAGTGGTTAAATAACTTGCCCAAGATACACAGCTAGAAAGTGCTGTAGGCATGATTCAGAGTAAGGCCGTCGAACCCTAGAAGCCACGTTGCCAGTCAGCACCCACAGTCCCTAACCATGAAACAGCTGTCTGCAAGCAACAGCAGGTAACAGATGACTCTGCTGTTGATAAGCATCTGGATGGGAACGTGTAGACTGGTTGAACGCCTGAAAGCTCCCTCAGAGATGAAGCTGGAACTGAGAGACTGAGGCTGAAGGTGATTACAATGAAACTAAAGACGAGGAGAAAGGCTATCACTGTATTGTATCTTCTTTATTAGATATGCCTTCCCCACCCCACACATGTTTAATAAACTACAGTTCTGGATTAAAGAAAATGAATGTTGTTAGCAGAAACAGTTCAGAAGCAGTGTTAGAAGGCTGGGGGTGGGCGGGGGGAGGTTGAGAGGGGACATGGACCCCTTCCACTTAATGGCCAACTGAGTTTCTACCACTTCTTGTGATTCGCTAATGTCCCAGATTTCACACAGAGCAACAATAAAACCTTGAGACAAACTGTTCTAATCATCTACAACTGTACTGGTTGCCCAAATACCCTGACAGAGCGTGTGCCTTTACCAGATAAGGACACTCGAAGAAGACTTAATCCAAGTTACGGTAATTACTCTTAAAATTAGAACCATTTACTTACAGAATTTGTTCCAAGAACTTGAAGCTTTGGTTCCCCTGATTCCAGCAGTTTTGCTACCATATGCAGAAAGCTTTCTACAAACGGCTTGATGCTTTGAGAATGGCAGGCCATAAGAAGCTGGTCCAGTGCCTCCATAGCAATTAAAACATACCTAAACACAAGAGAAAAATAACATCAAAGCACCTCTAGCTCTCCAGATTCTCCTCAGTGCCCTCACAGGAATACTTAGAATAAATTTATTTAAATGCACAGAACAGAGAAAGGCAAATTTAGCAGCATCTGAGTGACTGCCTAATCCTCTCACGACACTAAGGATGTTGGGGTCATAAAATGACCCTCAGGTGGGAGGACGCAGAGACTAGACTGCACTCCTCCACTCTCTTCCCCTCAGCAAAACCTCTCCCAGAGCTGCTTCCATGTTAACTTCTGTGAATGTTTTTGTAAACACAAATATTCTCCATTTTCCAGATTTTTAACCCTATTTCTCTGCATCTGACCCAAGATAGTTATTATAAGAAATGAGCTTACATTTCTAACACAATCTATTTGTATTTGTAAATATGAGTATATAAAACAGTATCAGCAATATTGTAAGGAAAGGTATAAATTTTACCTTCCAATTCATCAGATTTTAAAGCTTGTACTAAAAGTTAAAATTCAGAATTTAGATAACTTTGCTTAACAAGTGACCATAAGAACTATTTGTATCAAGACTCCCATTTGTAGCAAATGCTCTAAATGGTAACAGTGTGAAAGCAGAGAAAGCCAGCGTATCATCTGGGAAATGGAATACACTAAGAAACTAGGATCACAAAATGATAATATGGAAAAGTATTTATATACCAAATTGCAAAGTAATTACTGTTCAAGCACACAGAATGGATTAAGATGGTAGTCCTTTATTTACAGGTCGATGTATAGCTAGCACAGTTCACATCAGCACGCCTGCTCAGAATTTACACATTCTGAACCTATTATAATATCTAAGCCTAAACATAGCCCTCTTTTATTGCTCCTCTGACAGGCAAAACTGGAGCTGTGCTAAAAATTAATTTGCTAACAGAATTTCTGATAGGTTTCAATTTTGAGGCTGATTTTTAAAGTAGAGTACTGCACTGATAGACCTTTAAGGGAATCAATTTCTACTATTCCCATTAGGGAAGTTTAAAAATCAGAGGATGCTTAAACAAACAACTCTTTTAACTAACATGAGTTTATTCTGAAACCTGACTACGAGGAAAGTAATAAAAGCTACAGCATCTATTCGGTATAATACATATCCTCGTATGATATTGCAATGCTTTATTCTCCATCTATTATCTTTGACTGCCTAGATGGCAAAATAGCTTCTAGGATGATTTAGCCTAAGAAGAATTTTCCAAAGATACTACAGTAGTTTCCTTACCCAGTACGATGTCTGACAACATCCCTGCTCAACCTTTCTGCCAGGTAAGAACCAATTCGATCCAGTTTCTCAGGAGCAGATACAGCATAAAATGTCAATTTCTCCATATCAGCTTTAACAAGGCCATCCTAAAAATAAAAACAACAACGAGTGAAATAGGTTCTACTTATGCCTGTATTTCCATGCTTAGTGTTTGTATTTCTAAGTGCTGCTTGCTTCTCACCCCCCCTTTATGGATTGGAAATTAATCCCTATTTACCCTCAGCCTGCCTGGATACAGTCTCTTTAGTGCTAATCACCATTCTGGATATGTAGAGCTTTCAAAAAGTTAAAGCACTGCCCTATTTCGGAAAGCATACACTTTCACGAGCACTGGATTATTCTAACACCTTCCTTTATATATTAAAAACAAAAAACAATTATACAACATATTGTAGTAAGTATCAGCAAAAGTTCAGTTATCTGCTCTCCTCATTAGAGCACTCTTTGAAGGCAGGGACTATGACAGGTAGACATGTGCACTCTGGGCACCTGATACTGGGTCCATTTTGGACACAGGAGTTTTTTTGTTTAATAAGTTAAAGATAAGAAATGTTGTCAGCTGGGTTTATGGTTGCCATACGTATATAAGGTTCATGTAAATCTTTTCTTTTTCTTACATCTTATTTTACAGATTGCTCAAATAGATTTTTTCTAAATATTTGGCACAAATAAAAATTCTTTGCGTAACCATTCTCCAACTGACCTGTCACCACTCTCATATCAAAAGTGTTCAAAGCTCCCTCACTGCCAGTAAGATAAGTAGATTTCTTATCTGTTATTCACATTCCTCCATAATCTTGCCCCTACCTTATCTTCATTAGCCTCATGTTTCAGATTCCTTAAAGAAATGATCTGAATATGCAATCTATTAAATGATACTTTTGAAATTTCCAATCAGGAATTCAGGAATTGTGCACTAGTACCACTCATTATACTACAACTAGGTTACAAGAACTTCCACTTGAAGGTCCTGGTCCCAAATGTCATCTCTTACTTTATCACACCTTTTCTCTTACTTTATCACACCTTTTCTCTTAGGTACAAAGAAACTAATCTCTGTTTCTCCAGATGGTGTATATCCTTCCAAGTTCATTTCTTCTGTGAATCTTCACAGAGATTGCCAACTCAGAGTGAGTGGTACCTTCCTGATTTAAAGGCAGAAACTTTACCCCTGTTTTACTTAACATTTTACTTTCTAATTTATGCACTGTGATTTAATATTTAGTATGCTTTCACTTTGTATCAATGGATGGAAAGCTTAAGGCAGGTACCGTATCTTAGAGTTACTTATATGCTATGAATTATCCAGGATATCTGGCAGCCAATATATTTAACTGATTAGCCTCAGTGAAACAGATTAGCCTTTATACAGTTCCTTAAATCAGATTTGATTAAAAACAAGATATAGCTCATAAATTGTTAAGATAACCAAAAAGTTTCTACAGTTGGCTACCTTTTAAAATAAAGCAACCTCCGAAATTCAAACCCATGTAACATTTTTTTATTCCTATCTATTTAACACTAGACTAAAGGAGTCTTAGAAAAGTTAGTGAAGTCCCTCAGTCGTGTCCGACTCTTTGTGACCCTATGGACTGTAGCCTACGAGGCTCCTCTGTCTACGTGATTTTCCAGGCAAGAATACTGGAGTGGGTTGCCATTTCCTTCTCCAGATCTTCCCAACCCAGGGATTGAACCCGGGTCTCCCACATTGTAGGCAGATGCTTTACTGTCTGAGCCACCAAGGAAGTTCTCTAGAAAAGTTAAGACAGTGTCAAATAAAATCAATCGAACACAGCTGCTTTGAAGCCTGTAGTCTTCCATAAAAAAGTGATTTTTATAAAAAATTAAAAAGCACTTAAGTAAAAAGAGAACAAACTCTGCCTGGAATATTCTCCCTTTACTTCTCAATTCTCTTCTGAAAACTGTGTGGCCAACCCTATTTCTTCTTTGGATTTTAGCCTGGATTTCACTCCTTCAGGCATTCCTTCTTCCAAGTCCAGATCAGGTATCATTCCCACCTACTCCAGCAGTACCCCTGTACCTCACTTCTCTATCACAGCATTCTTTCACATACTGCAGTTGCCAATTTACTTGGTGAGAGCAGAAGGCCATGTCTGTATTCACAGCTGTGTTCTTGGCATTTTGTAGATAACCTGGGACTAGGTCATAAATTTAGGAACTATACACACTAAGAACATCACCTGTCCATCATTCTGAATATATGCCTAATCTAAGAAAAGAATCTGAAAACCAGTCAAGCAAGCACGGATCGTTTAAAGGTTAAAAAAAGGAGAAGTATAAACATAGCAGTGTACATGATGAGATTTGGGAGTAAAAGTAGAGAAATGAAATTAGGGAAACCTTAGGGAGATCAGCAGGGGGAAGGATGGGTCAGCAAAGAGAAGGATCAGGAGATGTAGATCAAATTACTTTTGGATCTTCCGGGAATATGTTGTCCACCAGGCGTTTGTAGCGAGGACGCAGAGCAGAACAGCAGCAACACACTCCTGTTCAAAACAGAATAAAATCACAAAGTACAGCAATTAATCATATTGTAAAGTGATCTAAAATTTCAAGTTCTGAGTATTTATGGGTTATTGCAAATACAGGGGAAAAGTTCAAACAGCCAGAAACAGAAATGGGTATGCAAATTCAATTATTAAGTAAGAAATGAAAAAGTCAAATTTCTCCCCCCCTTTCCAAAGACACCAGGTCAAAATGAACATTGCAATGAATTATTCCAGAGTTTTGAACTGAACTGTTCTGGAGTGTGTGTGTGTACATGCATACATGACTACCAAATTCACCCTATAAAGTATATACGTAATTGGTACCCCCACCTCACTTCCTTTCTGATCTCATCTTCTGCTACTCTCTGCATCATCCCCTACCTACCTCCTCCCAAACCCCACTTTTCTTGCCAGGCCCAATCCACTCAGTTCCAGCCACAATGGTCTCAAAATGGGAGTTCGCTACTAGTAGCTGCTGGTGAAAACAGTTAACACCTCTATCTACATGATGAATTATACAAAGAAGCCACAACAGAGAGAGAATCAACCTCAAGGGAAAGTCCAGGAATTTCAAAAACTGCTCAAAGACTGCTCTGTACATTTTCCGTTGCTGGCATCTAGGAAAAAGTCATGCATTTGGATGAGAAGACCTGAGTTCACGCCAATTCTTTCATTTAAGGGGCCGCGTGACCTTGAGGGAAAGCACATCATCTCACTGGAAAGAACTCTGTGAGGAGGAGGAGGGGTCCGTTTTCTTGTCCTACAAACTAATAATGTAACGGGAATGTTGGTCTGGAGCCACTAGACAACCATCCCCATGATTTATGAAACTGGGCTATGTGTGTCTGTGGCCAAGTGTGCATGTGTATGCATTTAGAAACCAAATCACGGCATGAGAGAACCCAAGCTAGAAGTTAAGGGAACTCAGACCTAAGCAGACTTCTACCATCTCATTGAGCAATGTTATTCAACAGACAACTTCTCCGGATCTCACTTCGTTCATGAAGCATGCATAACTCACGCAAGCAGCAGTATCATGTCAAGTGAGTGCCCAACACGACAAAACATGTAAGACTGAGTCCAGATTTGCAGTAGAGTGGAGTCATTATGCTGATAAAACAAGACAGAATTAAGACATGTACAGCAATTTTGGTGATTATAAAGTAATGCACATACATTACTTAACATTTCCAGCAAATTAGTGAGGTATTGTTATCACTACCCCTTTACAAGAAACTGTAGAAGAAGTGACCAAGTAATCTACTCAGCAGCAATGGCTAGGCGAGAATCCAACGCCTAACTCTGAAACGTCATGCTCTTTCCACGAAACCACTGATACCAGTGGTCAAATGAATCAGCACGCAGATGTTTCATTTGCACATACTACTTCCCGAACACCACATCAGATGCCACACACACAGGAGAGTATAAGAGTCAAGATCTCTGCCCTTGAGTTTATAAACTGTCATAAAAAATAGTGAATAATTCAACAGCATATATTTAGGCACCACATGCAGATAATATTTTATGCTGTCTACTGTTCAAGATGTTTTCTACTTTAAAAGGAGAAAAAAAATTCCAGAGTCCATTAGGGGATTTTTTTTTTTTCACACTAACTCCAAAATATCTGAACTATTTTTAAAGTCTAAAAGCAAAACACAGGCCTGATTATTATAAAGAAAAGCAAGGGTAAAAGCAAAGTAAGCGAAAGTCATATTCCTGTGTCAATTATACCTAATATAAAAATACTTCAGATGAATATTAATACACAGAAATAAATTAAAATCAAACATATATCAAGTGATTAACTTACACAAGGCACTGAGCTGGGTATTGCAATGATGAAAGAAGCTTATAACTTGATAAGAAGATTAGTAGGAATACTTTGCTACACTAATGCAAGGCCAAATATAGAAAATTCAAATGCTATCACAGCAGAGAGACTGGCAATGGAACTGAAAAACAACTCCCCAAGCCTCAAGTTTCCTGTTAGAATGATAAATTATGCAATTTTCAATAGGCTAAGAATTCTTAATAAGGTATTACGTCTCATTTACATTGACACTTTCTGATATTATACACTGTTTTTAGTTTTAAAAAAGCTTACAAAAAATGGGGACTTCCGAATACACGTTAATATCCAATTCTCACTTTGAAGAAGCATAGGGTCTATTAGAGGAGACAGATGAGAAAAATGACAAAATGCTCAATAGGGGGTTAAAGGGCAGAGGCTCTGGAGTCAGACAGGTCTGAAGTGAACCAACATCTTTTACTGTCCAGTTAGGCAGGCACATTATTTTCTCTTATTTTACCTATGTTTCCTCTTCAGTGTAGTAACACCTTCTTCATATTTATTGGGAAAATGAAATAAAATTATATGTAAAGTTCTTATTAAGGGTGTAACATTTGGTAAGCATCCAACAGATCGGTAGTTATTATTACTAATGCTATATATAAGTGGAGGACAGAGGAACTTGCCAAGTTATAGCCCACGGGGTTGCAAAAGAGTCGGACAAGACTGAGTGACTAAACAAAAACAAATAAAAGAACTATGATCAGGGTAACCGAGGTGTGTGAGGGCCCTTGAGACAGTATCCCCAACAGTGTGAAAACCTTTGCTGAGAATTAGTCATCTAAACATCCAACAAATTCTCTATGTGGTTCACAACAAGCGTTCAATAACAAGACCCAAGTCCAAGGGGATAACTGCTTTTTTCTGAACATGATGCGTGCCGCACTACACTAAGTACTTGACAGCATTACTCATGCACTCCTACAGCAACTCCGAGAGGGTGAGCAGCAACTTTGTTTGACAAAGGAGCAAAGGAGCTAAGGGAGTCTCATTTGTCCCATATCCCATATCGTACAGCTGGTACATACAGACGAGCAGAGATTCCAATCAGACATGATGACTTTAAAGGCTAACTGCCATACTAAACTGCAGTCCATAGGGTCACAAAGAGTCAGACACGACTGAGAGACTAAACAACAACAAAACTCAAGGACTGGACACTTTCTAAACTCCTTTAAACATTTTAGCTCTCCACAAACCATGCCCAACAGACACGACTGCAGGAACGAGTCTGAGAGACGAGGAGTGCCCTGCCATGGAGGGAAATACAAGGTCACAGTGCATTTCTCAAGGAAGTCCAAACAAAAACAACTTCCTGACCTCTTACCATACATGAAAACCAACCAATCAAGAGAGATAGCTGAAACGAGGTTTAAAAGCTTCAATTTACTCCGGTTTCTATAAAATGATAACACTGAAGGTAATATGAGGTGAAAGTGAGTGGTAATTGTAATCACAAAAGAGAGAACTCTATCGGCTATTTTAAATAAGAGAATACTGTGTTTATCAACATCACAAGAACAAGTAAAATGAAAGCACTGAACCTACTCAGGCACAGAAGTGTGGGGGACGCCCCTGTCGAAGTCAGTTCATAAGGCTTTTCGAGTTCAGCTGCAGGTACCTGAACATAGTCCTTCATGTTGTAAGAGACGAGTTTCTAGTCGCTCTTTCAGCTCTTTTACCTCCTGTTCAGGAAGTGCCTAGTTCACTTTACTTGTAATTAAATTAGCAGAGGGTACTAGTATACTGTAACACATCTACTTGTTGACATCAAACATAAAGCTATCAAGAACTTGATAATATCTGTATCGAATTCTGCTAGCAAGGCCAAATAGCTTAAACAGATTTTTGATAAAACTACTGCATCGCTAGTTTACTAAAGATAGATTTTTATACAGTTTGAATAAGAAAATAAACCTATTTTCTATTTTTTTCCTTAAAGCTTTTAATTCTTCCTCATCCTAGCTTCCCATCCCTTCCAACAAACTCCTCACTTCTCGACCTCTTCCCAACTTTCTCTTTTCCAAAGGAAAAAGGGGGCTAAGTGTAGCATAGAGAGGTTCCCGCAACTGGCAAGTCTAAGCAATAACTTCCTTTAAATTTACTTCTAACACATAAAGGAGGTAATTCACTATTCTCCTCCTGTAGCATATGGAATTCAGAACTCGACTTACGATATAGTAGAAGAAATAGGAAATCTCAAGTGGGTAACTGAACTATGGAAAAATTGAACTGGGGCATAGCTGGAAGGAAAAATTATGACCAAGAAGGGCGCCAAGCTGTGTATTACAGTAGTGTGCAGACAGGCTCTTGGGGCGATCTGTTCAACAATGCTCTCTGAGCCTGAGTCAGGAAAGAGAAAAATCCTTCTGCCAATCTCTCAGGGTTAGGAGTACTTAAAAAAAAAAAAAACTGCCTGGAGTATAGAAGCCATTTTAAAAACATTACACACACACATTTATTTTAGTAAATTTTGCATACTCCTAAGTTAACCATTTCTTCTTCTTTTTTTTTTTTTAATTTTATTTTATTTTTAAACTTTACATAATTGTATTAGTTTTGCCAAATATCAAAATGAATCCGCCACAGGTATACATGTGTTCCCCATCCTGAACCCTCCTCCCTCCTCCCTCCCCATTCCATCCCTCTGGGTCGTCCCAGTGCACCAGCCCCAAGCATCCAGTATCGTGCATCGAACCTGGACTGGCAACTCGTTTCATACATGATATTTTACATGTTTCAATGCCATTCTCCCAAATCTTCCCACCCTCTCCCTCTCCAACAGAGTCCATAAGACTGTTCTATACATCAGTGTCTCTTTTGCTGTCTCGTACACAGGGTTATTGTTACCATCTTTCTAAATTCCATATATATGCGTTAGTATACTGTATTGGTGTTTTTCTTTCTGGCTTACTTCACTCTGTATAATAGGCTCCAGTTTCATCCACCTCATTAGAACTGATTCAAATGTATTCTTTTTAATGGCTGACTAATACTCCATTGTGTATATGTACCACAGCTTTCTTATCCATTCACCTGCTGATGGACATCTAGGTTGCTTCCATGTCCTGGCTATTATAAACAGTGCTGCGATTAACATTGGGGTACTCGTGTCTCTTTCCCTTCTGGTTTCCTCAGTGTGTATGCCCAGCAGTGGGATTGCTGGATCATAAGGCAGGTCTATTTCCAGTTTTTTTAAGGAATCTCCACACTGTTCTCCATAGTGGCTGTACTAGTTTGCATTCCCACCAACAGTGTAAGAAGGTTCCCTTTTCTCCACACCCTCTCCAGCATTTATTACTTATAGACTTTTGAATCGCAGCCATTCTGACTGGTGTGAAATGGTACCTCATAGTGGTTTTGATTTGCATTTCTCTGATAATGAGTGATGTGGAGCATCTTTTCATGTGTTTGTTAGCCATCTGTATGTCTTCTTTGGAGAAATGTCTATTTAGTTCTTTGGCCCATTTTTTGATTGGGTCATTTATTTTTCTGGAGTTGAGCTGTAGGAGTTGCTTGTATCATTTCTTCTTTAGAGACACCCAAGACATGCGACTTCACCAGTGTTGTCTAGTTCTCCCCGCAGACGGGTGTGAGATATACAGGCCTCTAGAATCCTCTTTCTCAGATGGTGAGGTGTTATGAATAACTTCTAACCCGAGCCAACAGGCAGGCAGCAACTGCACAGAAAGCCTCACAGCTGAGCTGGCAGAAGCGTGGGCCAGGTGCATGAGCACTCTGAGGTACTGGGAGAATTCGGCTTCGTGGGTTGTCCACCACTGAATACTGCTGTTTGTAATGACATTCGCTTTCCTAATGCAGCTCTGTAAGTCTGGGGGTTTGGATAATTAAGACCCCTTTTAAAATAAGCTATACTTTCAACTAACTATATTACCCAATGATAATTTAGATCTAACTGGAAATATTAATGTCTCTATTACTAAATTACTAATAACTGAACAATTAGTGTTTATTGTTAAACATGACCATAGCACTGGCTATCTGGGATAAAGCTATCCTCTAAAACAAAATAGTAAGTTACTATCACTGTCACTGAAGTTGAAGACTGCTTAGATCCTCTGATGGAAACCAACTGTATTAGGTTTGTCTCTAGATCTGTTAAAGGAAAAAAATCATACTATCTATACCTTCTACACAGCAATTATATTATCTTGGTTTATAATTCTTATGCATAATACATTAGGAATTTGCTGGTATATTTAGGGCTTACTAAATCTCATATTTTTAAATGGGAATAGCTATGATTACTGGATTCTGGTCCTTATGGTATTTCTATCATTGCACCTAAAACAAATTATTTTACTTATTTATACACACATTTGTCTTTCCTACCTGAATGAGTCATATCAATAAAGTCCATGTATTTTGTTCTTTGTTCCATGTCTGGAATATAACAGACATTCACAAAAAAATGCTCCTTCACTTAACGAATGTGGATCCAAGGTTCACTGATAAAATATTTAATATCTGCTGATATGTACTACATAAATCAAAATGATAAGAAAACTGTCCACCACAAAATATTAAATAAATGCCAGAACCATATAATTTCTCCAATGAATAGCTGACAATGTCAAGTGAATCACTTTAAACAATTCATGTTTTATTTTTAGACCTGGCAGAAGCTATCAGTAATCAAGCTGAAAAGAGAGAGCATGTTTTTCTATTAGAAGATTTAAAAAATTCATTACTTCAAGACGTCTAGTTCTGTGGTATCCAAAACCCTTGAAAAGACTCGGCATCACATATATTCTCTTCAAGGTTGAAATTAAAAGCTACTCATTCAGTTAGTGTCAGAACAAGACACTTACTTTACACCATTAAAAGACAGTAATATTACAGTCATACTCACACATCCCTCCCAAGTAACTAACACTTAACATGTAAATTTGCATGTACCACTCACATACACATACACTACTTATAAAGCCTGTAATACGGGTGTTACTCCTGCACTTCAACTTGGGTACAAGGCACTGTGGTAAGAATTACAGAGTCAAAAAGGTAACTAACTACTTGAAAAGACAAAGGTTTAAAAATTGAAATTTAGAGAGAGGCTCAAGATGGAGGGGTCCCGTATATAATTATGACTGATTCATGTTGCTGTACGGCAGAAACCAGCACAATATTGTAAAGCGATTTTCCTCCAGTTAGAAAATAAATAAAAATTGAAAACAAGATTTGGACAGCACTGGAGGACAAGAGCTATCTAATGGCAAATTGACCACATGGCTACAGGGCCACAGCAGTTGAGAGAAGAGAAAGCACTCCTAGCGCACATGAAAGAAGGTTTTATGAAGGGCATGGGAGTTGAGCTGAGGGCTCCCCCTGAAGAACGAGTAGGACTATGAGGAAAACTGGAGACAGCGGAGGACAATTACAGGCAGATGGAACTGTGCAAGCTTCACTGTGGGGGATGGCACACGGAAAACCCCAAATGTGTTCTAATGACCCAGAGCTTAGAAAGGAAGGAACCTAGGAGATGGCCCAAAGGGAGCATCGAAAAGGGCTGCTGAATAATTAGACAGCAGTCAAAGAAAAATGGGAACAAAATAGTCTTATCTTCAGGACAGTGTTCTTTTTAAAAGGATTCTAATCCATTAGAGGAGTATTTTATTACATGACTCTTTCCATAAGTAATTCTATACCATCTTTCTTCTCATTCTCAATTTCGCTACTTGTTTTTTATTCCCAGGCACATAAACTTCATGGAAAAGAGGACAACAAAGGCATTAAATGAAATTAAAGCTCCAATTCTTTTTTAAAAGATGGTTTTTCCACTGAATTGCAATATTTGCCTCTGGAAAAGGCATATAACGTAGACAAAAGTCTGTATACATTACAAAACTATTCTGAAATAGTGTCTGTAGGAAAAAAAACAGCTTTTCTTCTTCTGAGTCAACTTGTGATCGATCAGTCTATACTTAACACATTTTTCCCCACTATCACAATTTTAAAGAAAAACAAAAGGTATTGTTTACTTAAAAATAGTCAATTTATAGATTTATACCTAGATTTTACTGTATTCTACCATACTTAACTAAAAAAAAATTACTCAGCAGAGTTAACCTCAGCAATAAAATATACAATAGGCATGGTTTTTAGAAAATGTAATTCTGTTAAGACCACATTTGAAAACCTTTTGGAATCATCATACGGGGGAAAAAAACCTCCACAAAAATTAAAATACGGAAATACAATGCTCTATTCATTTCACCTGACATTGGCTTAGGTGGCAAAGCAAATAAGAAAGGATCCACTGGATGACACAGAAACCAGAGCTGCAAACAGGAAAGCAAAGTACTGACACCTCTGTCTCCACCACCATTGGGACACAACACACAAGTTCACGTCCACTTCTAAGACCAGACTGCATGGCTGGACTCTGCACCACAGACCCTCCTTCAATGCGCCTGGGGTGGTCCTGGACGGGAGCACACAGCACTCCAGTGTCCTGGTCTCTGGAGGTAAGAAATTAGAAGAGGCAGAACTGAAACTGAAATAGCAGGTGATTTTCCTTTTAACAGACAAAATACTGACTAAATGTCCTCTGCGATAATGTCAGTAGTACTGTTAAGAATTACAAAAGGAATCACATTTTCTCCATGTGTAATTAAAAAAAAAAAGAAAAGGCATGTGAGAACTTTCCTCTTGAATCCACACCATGTTCTTGACCAATTATGTTGGCAATTACTCTGCACAATTAATATGTTTTCGGGGAAGAATTATGTAATGGTCAAAGATAAATTCTCTCTCCCTGGCTTTCAGTAGCTCACAGTCTGACAGGACAAGATAATCATATACAAAGAGAATTGTAACTCGATGGGGTAACAGCCATGACAGAATAGACTGCTATCGGAGAACAGCAGAGTGACCCTAACCTTCCTGCAAAAAGTAATGACTAAACTAAGTCTTAAAAAGCAGCAGCAGGAATTCAGCAAAAAAGGGAGGATCATTCCAGATGTGGAGAGCCAGATGTCAAGAATAAGAGTTTTAATTTCCAAACAAATCATAAAGTTCTGCAGCATGACAGAAATGGCTAGACAAACTTGTAGGAAGCTGACGTGGAAATCAACTTAAAGTAGAAGGTACAAAGAGAGAGGAGTCAAAGGTAACCAACAGGATAGTCTGAACAAGTGACTGGATGGTGGTGTCTAATAAGGGACAGAGGAAGATAAGTTTGGGGGTGGGAGGAGGCTATCAGAAAGAGAATAAATTTTATTCTGCTCATGTTAAATTTGAGGTTACAAACCTAAAAGTGGGACATCTTGTAGCAGGCAAAAGATTTAGATTAGAAATAAAAATTTAAGAACCAAAAGCATATAAACGATAGCAAAAGCAACTAGTTTAACTAGCTGAAATCAACAAAGAAACACAGGATGGAATTAAGAGAATTCTGGGGAAAGCAAGCATTTAAGGAATGACTAGCAGCGAAGGAAGTGAAAGGGAAGACATTTAAAGAGATAGGAAGAAAACTATAAAAAGAATAGTGACAGAGAAAACAAAGGAGAGTTTTCCAAATTGCATGCCTTCTATAAAAGTACCAATTTACATAGAAAAAAGAAATAAGAACTCCAAAAAACAGGAAAAAAAAAGAAATACTCTCAGAACAAGGAAAGAGCAGAAAAAGAAATTAAGAGCATTTTTAAAAAACACATGAAAGTGAAAAATTTCATATTTTACAGTAATATAAATTAAAATTTCAAGATGCATTAACTATTTTAACCAAAAATAAAACAGTGGCAGTTTCAGAATATCCAGAAAGAAAAATACTATTCTACAGACTCTACATTTGATGTGGGAAAAAATAAAGAGACTAATCACATAGTTTACAATGATTATAGGTTCTTATTAAAAATATAATGATGGTTAATATGAAATATCCCTTAAAAGGACCTAGTAATACATTTCATTACCATCTTAATTAGTTTTTAGTAAGATACGAGTCTTCTATCTGAAATACATAATTAGACAATATTCTACAATATTTAGTAAATAATGAAGGATAAAAATAATTGATTAGAGTAAAATAATTGCAAAATCAAAGTTCTACTAAAGATTGGAAGGAAAAAAACTACTCCTGAAGAAAACCCCACGCTTTGTTTGGCATGTGGTGTTGAAAATAGGATAAAAACAAGATTTCTTCTAAAAAATCAGTAATTGAGCACTGGTTTTATTCTACTAATAGATACAATTTAACACAAGTTTCACATCTAAGGAAGTCTTTCAAGACATTCAAAAAACACTGTAACTGTTTCATGTCTAGTCAACCAATCAAAAGACGTTTATAAAGCCTCTACTCCATGTTAAGTGCCAGAAATATAAGATGTGTTTTCCAAAGAAAGATACAATTCAAAAATTCTAGTTGTCACACTGTATTTGTATAAATTTGTATCATTTTTATTTGCTGCTTTCATATTTAATATCCTCTGAAAGCAAATCCTTTCTATATAATTCTCTGGATGCTCTTCATCACATATCAGTGGTCAGAAGTGGAGTGTAGTATATCATCGGTCTGTAAGAGCTAAGTAAGTATCTTACTGTTAACCAAAAGGAATTTTGCCCTATTTCATGGATTCTGCGAAAAAAGAATTGCTGTTGGATTTGACTTAACTGTAGACAGATTGTAGTATAGTATGTTTGAAGGCTACTAAATGCAACTCATAATGCTTAACAAAATCTTCATTCTTTTAGTTTAAAAAAATGTTTAGCACAGAATGTATCCGGTAATAAATGTCAAAATATCAGGAATTACCCAAATACTTAAAGGACATCATGTAAAAAAGGACTGGTCTGTGATCCCCTCAGAGGACAGAAGCTGGACAGAAGTAGTCAAAATATTATAGAACTCCCTGAGCGCTTTCAGATAGGATTATCTGTCAGCTGCTGTCCAGATTCAAACTAGAGGTTAGATTAAGTAACCAAAGATTCCTTCTAATTCTAAAAGCACGTGACATTCCAACTCTACTGCAAAACAAATATTTATGAATACCAATTATGTGGAAAGTACTACACAAGGTATTGTGGAAGGTACAGAAAAGACCAGCAATGTAAACTATTATTTAACAAGGACACATAGGCTTTGACACTTCCCTTCTAAATTAACGTGCCATGCAGGTAACAAGAAAGTTGGTTCTTGGTAAACAAAATACCATGAACCAAAACCAGATGAATGTTTAAAGTTCGAACCTTGACTCACAGTAAAAGCCTTTTATTTCTCCTCAGAAGCTGTCTGAATGTGACATTTCCAATTTGTGAAAGTTTAAAAAAAAAAACAAAAAACTGACATTTCCAGATGCCTTTGAAAGGCTGTGCAGCTCATATAAAGCAAAGTTAACACAGAAAGAATATGAGTACAAGACATTTCATTGTATGTCAGAAACATTGAGAATATAATGGAAATAAACTTTTCCACATTAGGCAAATTTTGATAGTTCATTCAGAGCATACCTACAAAAACCCAAATCACTTATTTAACAAAATATATATGATAAATTTAATAGTTTATTTTAGCTACACACACACATTTATTTAAAGATTTAAAAAGTGAAGTCAGTCATTTTACCAAAATCAAGTGAAGTTGCTCAGTCGTGTCTGACTCTTTGCGACCCCATGGACACCAGGCTCCTCCGTCCGTGGGATTCTCTAGGCAAGAGTACTGGAGTGGGTTGCCATTTCCTTCTCCAGGGATTCTTCCCGACCCAGGGATCGGACCCAGGTCTCCCGCATTGTAGACAGATGCTTTACCGTCTGAGCCACCAGGAAGTCCAAAATAAAGATCTCCCCAATTTACTTATACTTCATTGACAGGCTGGTCTTGGAGGTGAACCTGGATACAATCTCTACCTTTTCAGCCTTGTTTCCCAAAAAAAAAACTGTGACTATTCACAGTTCTTAAAATCAATCCCCAAACTTCTTCATTTCCACGCATTTGCTCATACCATTCTATCTATATAGAATATCCTATCTTCACAAAAAGTAGTACAGATCAGATGCATTCAGTAGTAAGATAATAGACATTCCAATTACAAAAGGCTCCTGGACTTGAAATCCATTGTAAATTCTAAAATAGTAGGTCCAACAATTTCAAACATAACTCCTAACACTGAGATGGTCAAGAGAGTATGAGACCAAAGGCACCTTAAAAAGAAAGGAAGAAAGGCATCTTTGCAACAAACTGCTGAAGCAGGACAGAGTTGAAAGGGAAGCAGAATTCTATACCTGCAAAACCAAGGTAGCGGCCTGACAAGACAGTGGGAGGGCTCAGAATAATGAGGCTCAAGAACATTAATTTATGATAACAAAGTTGTCCCTTTTCTAGTCAGGAATACTTGGAAGATTAGAGAAATAAAACGAAGCTAATTTTTTAAAGCAACGGACAAATGCTGCAGGTTGAACTGTGTCCCCAAAAAAGATGTGCTGAAGTCCTAGCCTCAGTACCTGTGACAGTGGCCTTACTTGGAAACAGAGCTTTTGCACAGGGCATCAAATGAAAAGGAGCTCATCCTCGATCAGCGTGGCTCCTTGATCCAAAGACTGGTCCCTCACAAAGAGAAAGATATGGGAGACACAAGGAAAAAGGCCGCGTGAAGATAGGAAAGAAACGTTCTGCTGCTACAAACCAAGGCACTCTAAGGCTTGCAGCAGCCGCGAGTGCCGGAAGAGGCAAGCAAGGATCCTTCCCTACAACTCTGTGGGCAGCGTGGCCCTGGCCACACCTTGACTTCAGACTTCTAGCTGCCTGAACTGTGACAATACTTTGCTGTCTTAAGCCATTCAGCTTATGGTATCTTGTTATTGCAGCTTAGAGAAACTAAAACAAGTAAGATTTCATAGAATGTGTAGATCAGTACATTTTGTATTTGCTTAAATATTAGGTATGTACCACTCCTGAAATCAGTTCAAATGCTAAAATGACTTTACGTCAGGCTCCAGAGAATTTAGTGGCAGTGGTGGTTTAGGCACTAAATTGTGTCCAACCCTTGCGACCCCACGGACTGCAGCCTGCCAGGTTCTTCTGTCCGTGGGATTTCCCACACAAGAGTACAGGAGTGGGTTGCCATTTTCCTTCTCCAAGAGAATTCAGTAGCATACCAAATAACTGAAGCATGAAAAGAATTTTTGTTCATTTCTACCAATTTTCTTCTTGTGCTAGATATACTTCTCTTTAAGTAAATGAATATTTGGTTTCAGTACAAGAAAAAGTGACTATGCCATCAGTTTACATCAAAGTTTAAAAAATAAGCATGCTTTAAAACTCAGAAATACTGTAAGTAAAAGAAATCATTTCACTTTCATGTCTCATATAGCTATTACGGATTGCACTGTATCCCCTGCAAAACTCATATGCTGAAGTCCTCTCAGGGCCTCAGAATGAGGCCTTATTTAGAATAAGAGGTAATTCAGTTAGGATGAAGTCATTAGTGGGGGCCCTAATCCAACGTACCTGGTATCCTTATAAAAGGGGAAATTTTAGACAGATGTGCATGCAGGCAGAGCTCCACATGCACACGCAATTGGCCATCTATGAACACAAGCCAGGTGGAGAGGCCCAGAACACACCTTCCCTCACAGCCCTCAGAAGGAACCAACCCTGATTTCAGACTTCTGACCTCCAGAACCGTGCACCCATACATTCTCTGTTCAAAGTCACTCAGTTTGTGGTATTTTATTACAGCAGTCCTGGTCAACAATAGAACATCAAACACTAAATGCAAGGTCCCTAGGGCACAGATTCCGTTTGCAGGGATACAGAGCAAAGCACAGCAGAAAACCAGAAGACCTAACCCAATCTATCGCAGGAACATCCTGTTCTCGTTACTCCCTGTCAGTGTGATTCTCTCAGAACACATTCAACAAATATTTATCTACTACATTCTAAATTTTATCTTCCTTAATGCTTATAACTGTATGAGGTAGATATCAACATCTATAGGTTATAAATAGGAAAATCAAAAAGATGAAAGTAATTTGTCCAAGGTCACACAACTTGAAGTGGTGGACCCCCTTAAGAGTCTGTGCTCTTAACAGTTTCTATACTATACTGTCTTCCTGAGATGGTTTTTTCTTTAATCTTTAAAATAAAATGCACTGTTTAATACTGACTAGAGAAGCGCCGGCAAACTATCACGCAGCCCAAAGACGACTCGAGTGTCACCACAGCTCTCCACGGGGACCAAGTCAGAGAGCAGAGGACGGAGAAGGGACACCCTGCCTGAGAGCCTGTCACACTATAAAAGGTCATATTCCAACACATGGGCGTTCCTTGCGGCTCAGCTGGGACAGAATGTGCCTGCAATGCGGGAGACCTGGGTTCGAAAGATCACCTGGAGAAAGGAACAGCTACCCACTCCAGTATTCTGGCCTGGAGAATTCCATGAACTGTTCAGTCCACGGGGTTACAAAGAGTCGGACATGACTGAGCGACTTTCACTTTCACTTTTCCCACTTCCAAAAATTATCTTCTTTTCCTATTATAGGTTACTCTGAGCTCTAAAATGTCCCTAAGGGTACAAGAACATCATGAAAGGAAGAATGAGAAACTTTTATTAGGCTAGATTGCCCCCATGAGAAGTTACTGGTGAATTCCAGTATACCAGAGAGTGAACAAGAGCTATATGGAGCTCAGCCACTGGAAAAAGGGAGACAGAATCTCATCACTTTACAAAATCACAGCCAAGAGACGACTGCTGTCTTAAAAGTTTTCTTACCTACCGTGATAACAAAATACTCCCAAAATTACCAAAGAAAATAACAAAAACATTTAAATATAAACTTTCACAAAATTCCAGCAGCAAATCTATATGTAAAGCAAGTCCCAGTTTTGAAGCTACGGCCCATTTTTATTTTATAAAAATAAGGTGGGAATCCTTTGCCTTATTACAGTGTGGGCATAAGAGGGAAAAGTCCAGTTAGTTCTCCCCTCGACAGATTAAAGCACTCGTTTTGGGATTATGGCAATCTGATACTGGATGATTTCAGACTTTTAAACTTAAAATATGGAAAAGGCAATGGCACCCCACTCCAGTACTCTTGCCTGGAAAATCCCATGGATGGAGGAGCCTGGTTGGCTGCAGTCCATGGAGTCACAAAGAGTCAGACACGACTGAACGACTTCACTTTCACTTTTCACTTTCATGCATTGGAGAAGGAAATGGCAACCCACTCCAGTGTTCTTGCCTGGAGAATCCCAAGGACGGGGGAGCCTGGTGGGCTGCCATCTATGGGGTCACACAGAGTCGGACACGACTGAAGTGACTTCAGTTCAGTTCAGTCGCTCAGTCGTGTCCGACTGTTTGCAACTCCATGAATCGCAGCACGCCAGGCCTCCCTGTCCATCACCAACTCCCGGAATTCACTCAGACTCACGTCCATCGAGTCAGTGATGCCATCCAGCCATCTCATCCTCTGTCGTCCCCTTCTCCTCCTGCCCCCAATCCCTCCCAGCATCACAGTCTTTTCCAATGAGTCAACTCTTCGCATGAGGTGGCCAAAGTACTGGAGTTTCAGCTTCAGCATCATTCCCTCCAAAGAAATCCCAGGGCTGATCTCCTTCAGAATGGACTGGTTGGATCTCCCTGCAGTCCAAGGGACTCTCAAGAGTCTTCTCCAACACCCAACACAACACCACAGTTCAAAAGCATCAATTCTTCGGCACTCAGCCTTCTTCACAGTCCAACTCTCACATCCATACATGACCACTGGATTCCTTAGCAGCAGCAAACTTAAAATATACATGTAAGCTTTAATTTCTGACCTATAATAAAGGGGTTAAAAAGAACTAGAATATCAGAATCTTCCCACTCAGTATTTTTAATTTTAGCATGTCTCCTAACACAGTGCAATTTATCAAATTATGAATCCTACTGAATCAAAACCTGGGAGAAAGGCAAGTTTGGGCATCCAGGAGTTGACATTTATAATCACTGCTTGGGTAATCTGTACCATTTTTGTTTCACATAAAAATCAAGTCTTACCATATACTAAATATAGGCAAATTTAATGGTATGACTTTTAAAAAGTCAAATATTTCCATCAGTATATTTACTGTGACCTTAATAAGTATTTGTTATACTATTGTCCACAACGAAAACCTGGATATTAAAAAAAAAAAGATAAAGGTAGGGCTTTCTGCAGATTTTTAGCTAAGTTCTTAATACACAAACAAACACACACCACCAAATCCAATTTCCACCTAAATGAGTTAAGGCACTGTAGTCCTGGAAAATAAACCTAAATCCTAAATCAAAAAGGTATGCACTTGTCACCATTACAAATACAAAGAATCCACCAAAGGCAATGACTAGGATCTTTCTCAGTGAACCACATTCATTTGAGTTATTTTTAATTAAAAATCCTCTGAATATTTCAAAAGTAGGATATGAGTTATTTCAGGCAAAATCCCAAACAGCATTAAAATTCCTCAACTGCTTAAATATTAACATATTTTTATTTCCTCATTAGTCAGAGAGTAACAGAAGTGTTAAATCTGGCTGTGTGCAGCGGGAGGGCGGGGTGCTGTTTGTAACTTCCAAAATTATTTTTAGAACAAATACATTCAATATACCAACAGCCTTGATTCTTCTTACAGAGTTCACAACACCCACAGTGTCTATGCCATATGCTGAAGATTTTCAGTCCAATTGAGATGATTAATTTTTTTGATTAAACAGTAAAGGAAAAAACTGGGAGCACTCTAGTTATATACCTAAACAGAATATGTCTGAAGTTTGAAGACAGCAAAATGTAACAGGACTTGCTGACAGGGCCAAGCCAAGCACAAAGTTTATTTTCACAAAACTAAGCTACTAAGTTAAACCTTCAAAGTTCAGCGCTTGACCCAGTCTCCCAAAACTGCCAAAGAAACCACAGAGACTCTAAACATTTTGTATTTACTCCAGATGAGACTTTGGTAACACAACAGCAAAAGCTTAGACTTCTTTAACTTAGGTATTCTTTTACTTTATTATACATGCAAGGGTTACATGTTTTATGTTAATCAAAACTCTAAGAAGACCATCTAATCTTTTTCTAATAATTTTTTTAATGACTCATAAACCAAAATTTGATGCTACCCAAGATTTTACTCTATTACCATATTTTCCTCAACTTCAAAGGTAAGACTTATAACGAGTGCATGGAAGAAATAAAGAACACAGCAACTTTTTGTGGGCATTAGACACAAAGGGGGAATCTGGACATCTGTACACACTTGGAGTATTCATTTTATTACTGCAACTACAAACAGAAACTATTCACTCTTGAAAATTAAAAGTGAAAGCCACTACAGTCCATGGAATTCTCCAGGCCAGAATACTGGAGTGGGTAGACTTTCCCTTCTCCAGGGGATCTTCCCAACCCAGGGATCGAACCCAGGTCTCCCACACTGCAGGCGGATTCTTTACCAGCTGAGCCACCCAGGAAGCCCTTGAAAATTAAATGGGGAACAACAGAAAATCATCCCACTTTTATGGAAATACTCAAATTCTTTATCAAGGTTGAATCCAGTGCAATTTTAGATGGAAAAACATGAAGAATTAGTGGAATCAACTACGGTTCCAGCAAAAGTGCAGCAGCCAAACCACATTTAATTACAGTCGGCCTTCCCTTATGCTCTTGAAACCACTGGATACAAAGCTTTTACAACTGTTCAGCCCTTAACCAGTGTGTTGCTGTATTCCCTATCAGGGTAGGCAACAAAAAGATCAGCGGTATTTCTGTTGCTGAAAAGAGGACAGAGCCTGTTTACTCCAGGACACTGAATAAACATGCAGAGAGCAGTGGGTAGGGAAGGGAACAAAGAGCAGCGCCATTTGTGAGGAGGAGAAGGTGGTGATCCACACTCAAGGAGCTCTCTGAGACTCCCTGCTCCAGTCTCCAAACGCCCCCTCACTTCTTTTTTTTCTTTGAAATAAAGCAGTTCCTCAGCAAGTTTACACGAGCATTGTATCTGCCGCAAGCAAATTCAGTTCTTCCACAAATTCACATGACGGCAAGACTCGAAAAAGACAGAATGGGATGAGAAGCTACTAATATTAGAGATCTAGATGAAATTTTTATGTTACGCATGTGGGGCTTCCCTAATTTCTACTCTTAAGTTGCACAATTTAGCTTGTCTGCCCAGGAATTACAGAACAGTTTACAAACTCTCAGCCTAGTATAATTTGACAATTTCTTCCCCTAGCTAGGAAGCAGTGACAAGACAAGTGATTGGCGTACATACAGGATAGATAGTACATACCACAGTTAAGATGTATGATCATCTTTAAGGCCCAAAGCTTTAAAGTAAGATCTTTTTCCTAACATTCCATAAATTATCACTGTCAAAGCATCAGATCAAACAATAAGAGACTGTCCTAGCTTCTTTTTCTTGCTACACTGAAATGTTTCCAATGCTTCTACAACCAGATGGACTCTCCTGAGTTTTACCCAGTTCTTGCATGCAAGCATTTGTTCAATGGCATTTTGTTTTTACTCTTTACAACCTGTCCTTTAGTAATTTCATCCAGTTATTGCTACAAATGTACCCTGAAAGTCCTGTACGGCACCACACACCTATCATACCCTAAAACGGACTCACCTTCCATCTCGATCCTCCCAAGCCGCTCGTCCTCCAGGAAGTCCCTGTATCACACTGGAGCACTTCACCCAAATGACCAAGCCTGAAATCTGGGCATCAATCCTGACTCCTCCCTCCGCTCCTCACCCAACTAATCCTATGAATTGTACTTTCTCAACAATATTCAAATTTTACACTGCAATTCATCCTGCTGCGTGTGTGCTCAGTTGCGTCCTCCTCTCTGCGATGCCACGGACTACAGCCTGCTAGGCTCCTCTGTCCCTGGGATTCTCCAGGCAAGAACACTGGAGTGGGTGGCCATTTCCTCCTCCAGGGGATCTTCCTGACCCAGGGATAGAAACCTTGTCTCCTGCGTCTCCTGCATTGGTAGGCAGGCTCTTTACCACTGCACTGCTGGGCAAGCCTATGACCCAAGTTCAAAACCCGCCACTCAGTCCGCTGTACTTTAATAACCTCTAACTGCTCTCCCTCTTACCTCACTCATGTGTTCCCATAGCAACCTCTGTTTCTCTTTTAGTAATTTGAGTCACTCTACAAATATACACTGAAGGTGTACCAATGAGCCACTGACTATACCAAAAACCATATGTACAGTAGCAAAGAAAACCAGGATTCAGTGCCTGTAAAGCTCTCTGCTCAGCATTGTCTTCCTCACCAGACTGAGCTTCATGAGGGCAGAGATGGTGTCCAGGAAGATGCCCTTGTGTCCAGTGTGAGGCACTGCCATGCCCTTGTTGCCTACAGTAACCGACACACATCAGGTGTTGATAAGCAGGTGTTACTTAAAAGAAAATTACCAGTTATATAGATGGCCTCAAAGCTGTCACGTCCCCAGCCCCAATGACTTACTCCAACTGGCTGCTGGTTATTTCCAACTGTGTGACTCAACCCAAATGTCTTCCCCAACCCGCACTCCTCTGAAACGACTCAGGCCAAGGACACCATCTGCCACTCACCTTCTTGCGGGCTCTCAACGCCACAGCACTGTTCTCAGGGGGCTTGCCATTTCCTTCTTTGTGTCAGAGCCATTTACACAAGGTTCTATAAACTGGATCAACTTTTTACAGCTAGGGACTGCTTTATTCACCTCTATATTCCCCAGGCCTTGCACATGTAGGCACTACAATAATCTGCTGAATGAATCAATCCCTAAGAGAAATCCAACAGGAAAATAAGAAAGGCTGAAAGAGAGTATTTGTGACTCTAAGAGTATCCTGACAGTGCCTATGACTGAAGTGACTACAAGGCGAGATGAGACAGCTCCACTCCTGGAGTGCAAGAGAGCAAAACCAGGTCAGACATCATCACCAAATGCCTCTGGTTTTGCTTCTAGGTTCCTAAGCTTTTGATTCTAAAATATCTCATGCTCTTGTCAGAGGGCATATTCTAATATCTAAGACCATAAATTCCAAACTTTTAAAAAAGTAAGCAATATTATTTACCTCCTGAAACAGAATGCAGAATTTCACCAACAAGACAAAAACAGAGCTGGTCCAGCTGAGGCAGGGTCAGGTAGAGAGGCCACCTGCTGAGTCCCCTCCATACCCTCTCCACCCAACAGGCCCTCTTATGCTTCCATGGAAGACACTGTGGAAGCTTGAGCTCTTAAGGTAGCTCAAACTTTCCCTGCGCCAGCCTCCAACACGGATCAAGAGCAACACGTTAATGCTCAGGAGCTAACACGGGAACCCTGTGCCGGGGATGGCGCTGTAGTAAAGGTAATACAGACAGAACCCACCTGGCGCATACGTCCATGTTTCTTCCCCCAGACTCCTGGACCTGAGCTCTTCCATTTCAAAAAGACGGTGCTCTAAGACAAACCTGTGGCAGCTTGCCAAAGGCACTCCCATCCTTGAAAGACCACGCAAAGAAGCAGGATGGAACCAAGGGAAAAGGCAGCAGGGAACAGATTATTTAAGTCTGTTTCTGTTCCAGGCTGTGAACTGAAAAGGAAACTGGGCCCCTGAAGTTCAGAAAAACCCACAGGGACTCAGACCCCAAATTTCAGTTATTACACATGTGCCCGGAGCACCCTCCACTGCAGATACCCTTTTGGAATCAGGTGCAATAAAGGCAACAATCCAAGTAGCGATTCTGATTCCGATCACATGGTCGTAAGTCATTTCTACCTCTAAAGCACAATGACATAAAGTCACCTGCATCTAAGTCTCCCTGAGAGCTATTATCCTGTCCCATTTAATGGATCAAATAGTTAATAAAAATACTTTTAACTAAGTTCATAAATCAACGTATGTCAGATGTCATAAACAGACCACTCCTTTTGACTTCCATGCCGGCAACTGCTGCAAAGTTTATAAGGCCCCACGGAGGAGCCTGGTGGGCTGCAGTCCATGGGGTCGCGAAGAGTCGGACACAACTGAGCGACTTCACTTTCACTTTTCACTTTCACGCCTTGGAGAAGGAAATGGCAACCCACTCCAGTGTTCTGGCCTGGAGAATCCCAGGGAAGGGGGAGCCTGGTGGGCTGCCGTCTATGGGGTTGCATAGAGTCAGACACGACTGAAGTGACTTAGCAGCAGCAGCAGCAGTAGCAGGAAATGACTATGGCAAACTTGAACATCTTACATTTCATTTTCTCTGCCTGGCAGGAGTGAGATCCATTTAAAGTTCACTGCAACCATAGCACAGAGAATTTTGTAGCGAATAGCCAAGACAGCTGTTCAAAAAGCCAATTAAACAGCAGGGGTGTGAAGAACACTTAGAATTAGCCAGCAAACTACTGCAGCAAAAATACCCTGGATCTCAGGTAATGAAAACAAAAAGATACAGGGGAATAACTCACCAAGAATAAAACCCAAAATAATAGCATTGGGGAGAAAGAAAGTCCTCCTGAAGACTACAGAGCAAAAGGCTTAATACCTATTTTTAGAACAGAGCAAACTCTTCATGCAGAGGTACAATGAAAAAAACCTGAGTAGTGATTCCTTCTTAATAAAAATTAGAATCATGCTGTCTAATAATATGCAGAAGGGAGAATATGACAGTCTACATGGGAAGAGGAGTATCAGTATTGATAGCAGCTCCTGCTGAATTTCAAGAATATGTGAAAACAGGCTCATTTCAAGAGTGGAGCGAACCCGGCAGGCAGAAATGACGAAAGAATTTTGACAGGTCTGACATATTAATCATAGCAGTGATTGCCAACATTCATTCTGTGATGATACTTGCGTAGAACTGTGTTCATTCTACAACACACAATCATTCAGGGCGGGGGGCGGGGGAACCCTACAAATTTCTGATAAACTGAAGTCACACAAAGTGGTTCATCTCAACCTTTCAGGTTTTCACAACTGAAAACACCACCTAATAGATCAGAAATTAGTTTTTCTTCAAAATAAAACAGCATGATAAACATGGCCACAGGACTGGAAAAGGTCAGTTTTCATTCCAATCCCAAAGAAAGGCAATGCCAAAGAACGCTCAAACTAGTGCACAATTGCACTCATCTCACATGCTAGTAAAGTAATGCTCAAAATTCTCCAAGCCAGGTTTCAGCAATATGTGAACCGTGAACTTCCTGATGTTCAAGCTGGTTTTAGAAAAGGCAGAGGAACCAGAGATCAAATTGCCAACATCCACTGGATCATGGAAAAAGCAAGGGAGTTCCAGAAAAACATCTATTTCTGCTTTATTGACTATGCCAAAGCCTTTGACTGTGTGGATCAGCCTTTGAGTGTGTGGATCACAATCAACTGTGGAAAATTCTGAAAGAGATGGGAATACCAGATCACCTGACCTGCCTCTTGAGAAATCTCTATGCAGGTCAGGAAGCAACAGTTAGAACTGGACATGGAACACCAGACTGGTTCCAAATAGGAAAAGGAGTACGTCAAGGCTGTATATTGTCACCCTGTTTATTTAACTTATATGCAGAGTACATCATGAGAAACACTGGGCTGGAGGAAGCACAAGCTGGAATCAAGATTGCCAGGAGAAATATCAGTAACCTCAGATATGCAGATGATACCACCCTTATGGCACAAAGTGAAGAGGAACTAAAAAGCCTCTTGATGAAAGTGAAAGAGGAGAGTGAAAAAGCTGGCTTTACATTCAGAAAACAAAGATCATGGCATCTGGTCCCTTCACTTCATGGGAAATAGATGGGGAAACAGTGTCAGACTTAATTTTTGGGGGCTCCAAAATCACTGCAGATGGTGACTGCAGCCATGAAATGAAAAGACGCTTACTCCTTGGAAGGAAAGTTATGACCAACCTGGATAGCATATTCAAAAGCAGACATATTACTTTGCCAACAAAGGTCCATCTAGTCAAGGCTATGGTTTTTCCTGTGGTCATGTATGGATGTGAGAGTTGGACTGTGAAGAAGGCTGAGCGCTGAAAAATTGATGCTTTTGAACTGTGGTGTTGGAAAAGACTCTTGAGAGTCCCTTGGACTGCAAGGAGATCCAACCAGTCCATTCTGAAGGAGATCAGCCCTGGGATTTCTTTGGAAGGAATGATGCTAAAGCTGAAACTCCAGTACTTCGGCCACCTTATGTGAAGAGTTGACTCATTGGAAAAGACTCTGATGATGGGAGGGATTGGAGGCAGGAGGAGAAGGGGACGACAGAGGATGAGATGGCTGGATGGCATCACTGACTTGATGGACCTGAGTCTGAGTGAACTCCGGGAATTGGTGATGGAGAGGGAGGCCTGGCGTGCTGCGATTCACGGGGTCGCAAAGAGTCGGACACGACTGAGCGACTCGACTGAACTGAACTGAACAGCAAGAGCCTGCCTGGTAGGCTATAGTCCATGGGGTCGCTAAGAGTCGGACACGACTGAGCGACTTCACTTTCACTTTTCACTTTTACGCACTGGAGAAGAAATGGCAACCCACTCCAATGTTCTTGCCTGGAGAATCCCAGGGACAGGGGAGCCTGTTGGGCTGCCGTCTATGGGGTTGCACAGAGTCGGACATGACTGCCGCGACTCAGCAGCAACAGCAGGAGCAGAGAAGGCGAAGGCACCCCACTCCAGTACTCTTGCCTGGAAAATCCCATGGGCGGAGGAGCCTGGTGGGCTGCAGTCCATGGGGTCGCGAAGAGTTGGACACGACTGAGCGACTTAGCAGCAACAGGAAGAGCAATCAGACAGTAAATACGCTATTTTCCTAAGCCATAAATGTACACACACATACAATGGACACTATCTCATCAGTTACCCAAATTCTTTTCTATGTGATAAAGGAAGAACCAGTTCATGGCAATATTTTGTTTCATTTAGGTTTTGTAAAAAATTATGAAAAATTTGAAAAAATTATGCTCAAGTTATAAAAATTGTAAGCATTTTTTTTTCTGGTTGTGGACTATATGCCAACTGTGGTTAACCTGGTAAACATAAATTACACAAAATAAACATTTATAAACCCAGTGCTTCTACAAGTATCATTTTTAATGGCTGTATGGCATTTTTTTTGCAAGGATGTTCTATATTCAATGTGCACCACTTCCCCATGATTGAATATTAAAGTTTCTGGCTTTTTACTATTTTACCAATATTACTGTGATAGACATCTCAGTGCAGAAATCCTGGCACAGTTTATGTTTTTCATCATTTCTTATAGATTCCCAACAGTGAAATTACTGGGTCAATGAATAAATGCATTATCAGAGAACTTGATAAAATACTGACAAATTACTTTTCAAGAGTCATACCAATTTAAAGTTTTGCCTTTTCTATTGTACCTCACCACCACCTTTGCCTATTATCGCTAAAGAAGTGATTAAAATTGTATCTTTGGTAATGCGACAAACTCCGAATGATTTCAGTTTTTAATTAGCATTTATTCATTAGTGAAAATGAATCATCTTTCCCCAAGCCTTGATCAATCATTTCTACTCAGATGCTGACAAACATAGATGTGTGGTTTAACCATGGAAGGCTGATGGCATTTTGCTCTCTGATTTTGTAAATACTGCAAATACGGATCTTTTATGATTGATATTAACTTTGAATCCTTCTTCAAATCTTTAGCCAGATTTTTGTAATACTTCTATCCTATACCTCTCCATCCCCCGTAAAGACAGTATGAACTTATGCAGTTGTCAACACCCACCCAGGATTCAGATCATTCCATACCAAAGTTGGGCTATACAATAGGTAAAAGGTGCTTTCTCCTAAGAATTAGTGCCTTCATTTGACTCAGGGACAAAGGACCTCTGCTTCCCAAAAGACAGAGTATTCTTTTCTTTCAGAGAAGCATGTGTGGGCAGCAGAGGGGACAGAGACTATACTGAAAATCACATCCTAAAACACCAGAGAGATGGCGGCAGCTGTTTTTCTGTAAATTTGTCCCCTCCAAATCACCCCAAGTGGGAGTCTAGGCAGATCGAGTCTCCCCAAGAAGCTGGGCTTCTTCCTCCTACCTGCCCCCTACTCTGGTGGGAAAGCTTTGGGAGGGGATCAGAAGTGCACCAAACTCCTGAGATGGAACCGTGAGGGATGGGGCAGAGGGAATCTGCTCACTCTGGCTCCCCAGAGAAGTGTGACACGCCAATCTCACTTCAGGGTCAGGAAAGAGCCTGCCCTGACCCAAGAGGTCACAGCTGCCTGGATCGGGCCTGTAGGCCGCCTGGGCCTGCAGCCTGAGGTCATCTCTAGGGAGCAAACTGCAGGGCCCTGAATGGGAAAGCAGGCCGGGCTGTGGACACAGCGTGGTCAGTAACGTTCAGTATTTAGACCGGTCCGGGGACAGTACCCCCCTAGGCGACACGTGGCAGTGTGTGAGGACATTTCTGGCTGTCACACTTTAGGACAGCGAGGACTACAACTAGCTTCTAGTGGGGAGAGGCCAGAGACGCTGCTACACAAACCACAATGCACCGGACAGACCGAGACCACCCAACAAAATACGATCCAGCCCAAGGCATCAACAGAGCAAAAACTGAGAAACCCCGACTTAGAGTCTGTCTGCAGGCCTCCACTGGTATTCTTTGTCACAGGCCTGGCAAGTATTTCAGACAGGTCTGCTAAGAATCTAATCATAAACTATAAAACCTTTCAGAACAGTTTTTATGGGGGAAAAGTTATTTCAAGTTATCGTATCTAAGAAGCACTGCTCTAACTCCAGTTCGAATTCCCTCTTTTAGTCAATACTGACCAAGCACCTGTGACGTGATCAGTCAGAATGCTAAGCAGAAGAGACCGTGCTGAAAGAAACCGATAGGCTCTGGCGGCAGGTTCCAGTCCCGCTGCGCCCGGAGCAGAGCGCCACAGCCACAGGCATCCGGCTCCAAGCCCGGCTCCACGCTTAGCTGTCATCAGGCTGTGCTTCACTTCCCTCAACCCATCTCTTCGTTTCTGTAACTGGTCAAATAGGACCTTCCTCAATGTGGGAGACAATTAAATAAGATCATTCCTGTAAAGCACAAAGTATATTACCTGGTATACAATCAACACTCCATAAATAATTTCTATTACTAAGAGCAAATTTTAAGTTTTTGTAAAGTAACCAGTAAGTTGGAAACTGCTAACATGCCTACAAAACAGCCACTTCCTGTGAATATGACAGCTGGAAGACAATTTTAGTCACGTTAGTTGCACAGCGTATTAAATCTTGCAAATTCTGGCTCGTTCCTCCTTCTCCAGTCTCATCTCCCACCACATATATTATCTTCAATGCAGCCCCACGTCCCCATGAGTGGGGACAGATGACTTCTGTAGTAACCCAAACAGTGTTGGGACAAAGGTCGCTGTGAGAAAGAGAACTCTTCAGTTGTAACTCTGACAATATATATAGGTGCTGGGTGGGAGAGAGAGAGAAGGGGGTGGGGGCAGGCAAGGGAGAGAGAAGGAACAAACAGAATGCTCACACGCCAGGTGCAGGTCAAGTCTGCTTATGTTTCTAAACAAAAACACTTCAAACAGCATTCATCCCTCACATCACAGTTCATCTATATTCTGCAGTTATTTCATAAGAATGGATTGAAAAATAAGTCAAATATAATTAACCTCATCAATGGGAAAAAACCAAACATGGATGGACCACATTACCACAGCCTAACGTATGCGGCCAAATATCAATGCCAATCTAAACGAGAAAAGAACACATCAACCACAAATAATCACTGAAAGTACAGCAAAGAATGATTAAGACTGCAGTTTCCCTTAGGCAATATACAACAGGTTTTCATATATAAAACAAGAGCACATTCAATCGGACATTTTACTCAACTGTTTCAAGACAAGTTATCTGTCAGCTAAGGGGTCCCTTTCATATAAGTAGTTTACTAAAAACCTTATGTCTACACTTTTACAACCAAGAGCTACCTAGCATACCCCTGGGATCCCCAGTATTCTTCCCTCAGATTCCGGTGACAAGACAGAAGCAAAGACAAAACTGTCAAGTATTTTTATAAGTTCACATATCTGATGTAAATTTTGGCCAAGACCATTTTTGCCTTAGTGTAACTCCAGGGACTGTTTTTTGAAAAGATAAACTATTATCAGCTTAGCTATGGAAAAATAAACATTATCTATGCTCACTGTGATTATGGATAGGAACCCTAACCCCAACCCAACCCCCAGATCTGTGTTCAAGTTCTGGTTCTACTCCACCTGACTCTAAGCAAGTTACTGAAACTCACTGAGTCTCAGTCTCCTGATACACAAAATAAAATAAATAAAATGACTGGAATTAAGAAGCTTTAACATGCAGTCCATGGGGTTGCTAGGAGTCGGACACGACTGAGCGACTTCACTTTCACTTTTCACTTTCATGCATTGGAGAAGGAAATGGCAACCCACCCGTGTTCTTGCCTGGAGAGTCCCAGGGATGGGGGAGCCTGGTGGGCTACCGTGTATGGGGTCGCACAGAGTCGGACACGACTGAAGCGACTTAGCAGCAGCAGCAGCAGCAGCAGCATGTCTTCCACTCAAACTCTGATTCAGAATTTGGAAAATCTTCACAATCAAAATGTTTCTTAATGGTCCTTGGAGTGGAGGAGGATGAAATAAAGGCCTTTAGAAAAACGACGTGACAAATTACAGGGTTGTAGGTTTGAAGAGATCGCTTAGGGAGACGGTCTTGAAATCTGTGCTTAGTGACCGCTGCAAACGACCGCCTGAATAGAGTGACATGACCACAGAATTATTCCTGTGCTGTAGTCACTTCCTGTCAGACACCCTTCCAGGTAGCTGCTTTCTGAAAAAGACCTTTTTGGATCTTCTAAATAACTCCAGTGACATGACTGCTAACATTCATGAGACACGCTGTCACTCTGCCTTCATGGGTGTGCCATGCTCCACTAGATTCTACTCACCGATTCCAGTTTCAACGACTGAGAGAATCAACATTCCAAGTAAGCAACAAAATAGCAGGAATAGAAAAATTCTATGACTTAGAATTATAGAGTCTGAAAAAACCCTGGTGATCATCTCCAACACTTTCATTTTACAGAAAACCATTACATTTATTTCACTAAACCCTAAGGATTAACTAGCTAAGCATATACACGAGCCTCTTAACTTGCCTGACACCAAAAAGAAAAACACTTTCGTTTACTGGGGTGGGTGTGTGTTCCTAAAAAAAAAATCCCTAAACAAAATAATGATTTTGCAGAAATTAGTTATTCTACATGCAGAATTTCTGAAAGGTACTAATGTTCACTGCACTATCCCAGCGATTTTGGTGGTTCTGGTCACAAAGAGAGAAAAAGGCAATTACAAACACAACTGACTTCACATGGGTACCACCAACCAGTATCCTTTGAAGCAATCACAGAAACCGTATCATAATAAACATTAACAATGACAGACAACTCAAGTAGTTCACTTTCCTCCCATCAGGTCATGAATACTGCATTCTTAACTATGGAAGCACACCATGGCGCACACTTGTGTCATCTGCATTGTGACTCACACAGCTAAGAAAACAGTCAGGGCTGGAAAAGGGCAGTCTTCATTCCAATCCCAAAGAAAGGCAGTGTCAAAGAATGCTCAAACTACCGCACAATTGCACTCATCTCACACGCTAGTAAAGTAATGCTCAAAATTCTCCAAGCCAGGCTTCAGCAATATGTGAACCGTGAACTTCCTGATGTTCAAGCTGGTTTTAGAAAAGGCAGAGGAACCAGAGATCAAATTGCCAACATCCGCTGGATCATGGAAAAAGCAAGAGAGTTCCAGAAAAACATCTATTTCTGCTTTATTGACTATGCCAAAGCCTTTGACTGGGTGGATCACAATCAACTGTGGAAAATTCTGAAAGAGATGGGAATACCAGACCACCTGACCTGCCTCTTGAGAAATCTGTATGCAGGTCAGGAAGCAACAGTTAGAATTGGACATGGAACACCAGACTGGTTCCAAATAGGAAAAGGAGTCCGTCAAGGCTGTATATTGTCACCCTGTTTATTTACCTTATATGCAGAGTACATCATGAGAAATGCTGGGCTGGAAGAAACACAAGCTGGAATCAAGATTGCCAGGAGAAATATCAGTAACCTCAGATATGCAGATGACACCACTCTTATGGCAGAAAGTGAAGAGGAACTAAAAAAAGCCTCTTGATGAAAGTGAAAGAGGAGAGTGAAAAAGCTGGCTTAAAGCTCAAACATTCAGAAAACGAGTATCATGGCATCCGGTCCCATCACTTCATGGGAAATAGATGGGGAAACAGTGGAAACAGTGACAGACTTTATTTTTTTGGGGTCCAAAATCACTGCAGATGGTGCCTGCAGCCATGAAATTAAAAGACGCTTACTCCTTGGAAATCAAGTTATGACCAACCTAGACAGCATACTGAAAAGCAGAGACATTACTTTGACAACAAAGGTCCATCTAGTCAAGGCTATGGTTTTTCCAATGGTCATGTATGGATGTGAGAGTTTGACTGTGAAGAAGGCTGAGCGCCGAAGAGATGCTTTGGAACTGTGGTGTTGGAGAAGACTCTTGAGAGTCCCTTGGACTGCAAGGAGATCCAACCAGGCCATTCTGAAGGAGATCAGCCCTGGGATTTCTTTGGAGGGAATGATGCTGAAGCTGAAACTCCAGTACTTTGGCCACCTCATGCAAAGAGTTGACTCACTGGAAAAGACTCTGATGTTGGGAGGGATTGGGGGCAGGAGGAGAAGGGGATGACAGAAGATGAGATGGCTGGATGGCATCACTGACTCCATGGACGTGAGTCTGAGTGAACTCCGGGAGATGGTGATGGACAGGGAGGCCTGGCGTGCTGCGATTCATGAGGTCGCAAAGAGACGGACACGACTGAACTGAACTGAAGAAAACAAACAAACGTTTCCTATGTCCATTCTATGAAGCTGCTGCTCCTGCTAAGCTGCTTCAGTCCAGTCTGACTCTGTGGGACCCCAGAGACGGCAACCCACCAGGCTCCCCCATCCCTGGGATTCTCCAGGCAAGAACACTGGAGTGGGTTGCCATTTCCTTCTCCAATGCATGAAAGGGAAAAGTGAAAGTGAAGTCGCTCAGTCATGTCCGACTCTTTGCGACTGCATGGACTGCAGCCCACCAGGCTCCTCCGTCCATGGGATTTTCCAGGCAAGAGTACTGGAGTGGGGTGCCATTGCCTTCTCCATCTATGAAGCTAGATAACTCTAAAACATAATTAAAAAAAAATAATAATTGCCACTTTACTGATAAATTCCACTTGAAGTCCTAACTTTCAAGAAAGGTGTCCCCTCCCCCACACTTTGCTTTCTAAGAAAGTAGATTCATGGTGGTGGTTTACTTGTTAAGTCATGACCCACTCTTTCCACCCCATGGACTTATAGCCCACCAGGCTCCTCTGTCCATGGGATTTTCCAGGCAAGAATACTGGAGTGTAGATTAGCACAGTGCTAATTCACTGAATAACACGACATGAATTTAGGAACAATAAATTGACAGTAACAGTGATGAGGATATTCCTCCAGTCCAGATGAATAAAATTAAAATATAAACTGCTGACATATGAACGTGTGTGTGCTTAGCCGCGTCCAACTCTTTTCGAGCCTCCATAGAGTGCAGCCTGCCAGGCTCCTCTGTCCACAGGATTATCCTAACAAGAATACTGGAGTGGGTTGCCATTTCCTTCCACAATGCATGCATGCATCCTAAGTCGCTTCAGTTGTGTCCGACTCTGTGTGACCCTATGGACAGCAGCCCACCAGGCTCCTCTGTCGACAGGATTATCCTAGCAAGAATATCGGAGTGGGTTGCCATTTCCTCCTCCAGGGGATCTTCCCCATCCAGGGATGGCATCCACCTCTCCTGCACTGGCAGGCAAATTCTTTATCACTGAGCCACCAGGGAAGCCTGCTGACATGCATACTGGATACAAAACCCAAGAAGATCAAGGTTAGGAAATCTGTGTTAAGAGAACAAAACCCACCTTACCCAAACATACAGGAGAAGTTGTTAGTCATCTTTACAATCAAGACTGTTTAAACATATGCAACAGCATTATATAAACCTTTCTAGTATCAGGAGATAATGCCTCTTTACCCACCACTGGACAAAAGAAGCATTTGAGGCTGACCTGGAAATCCAGTGTCCCCTATGTCTACAAAAATAAGGACAATTAGGAAACGTTATGAATTCTAAGAAATAGGAGCTAACTGGAAACGTGCTGCCAAGTGTTTCAGGATTCCACCAACACCGTGCTCACAAGAGCCCTACCTGAAAAAGATTCTCAAATCAATCATCATCAATGCTTTTCCTCTGCGTCCAAAACCTGGAACTACCCTAGTCGGCACATACCTAAGCCAGGCCCCCGGGTTTAAAGAATCACTACTTGGTGATGCTCTGGGCTCGTTGAAAAATTGGTCGTTGGCAATGTTGTAGTATATACACCCTGTGTGCCCAAAATGCCTCCAACTGTCCAGCGATTTTCAAACTTCAGGGTCCTTCCGTTTAACACGGAGGACACAGATTCCGGGGCCCAAGCTCCGGGAGTCTTATTCAACGTGTCTAGGGAGGGAGACCTTAAACCCCCCTTTTCCAACCGGCTGCCCGGTGGATCGGAAGCCCGGTGGTCCAACACCACGGGGCACCCGAGCCTGACAAAGTTCTCCAAGGAGCGCGCCTACTTCAACCAGCAGGACGTGTCTCAGAGGAAAAATCCAGGCTTGCCGGGGCTCGGGCGTCGTAGGGAAGCGCTCCGGGAGAGGCCGGGGCGTCCCCACCGGCGACGCCCGTCCTCGAGGAAGTGAAGAGGCCATGGCGATGGGGGGTGAGTTCTCCGCCTTTGCAGGAAGTCCCTGCGCTTTGCTGGAGGAACAGCTGGACTCTGAAGTCCTGCGGGGCTGGCTTCTGGCAGTTCTGCCGCTTCCGAAGCCGGGCGCCCTCCGCGCTCGGGCCTCGGTCTCCTGCTCCGTGCAACGGGCTCCCGCGCCGCAACCACCTCCGCCCGCCCACTCCTGGGGAAGCCTAAGCCCAAACGAAACGAACTCGGCCGGTCGCGGCGACACCCGGAATGCGCGCCCAACGCTCCCCGCCCGGCCCGGCCCTAGGGCGGCCACTCACGGGTAGGCATGATGACCCCGAGCCGCGCTCGTCGCTGCGCCGAGCCTCAGCGGGGCCGCGCCGGGCGCGCCGACCGCATCACGACGGGCCAGCCGCCCGGGCCGCGGAGGCCGGGACGAGGCTAAGGGCGAAAGGCCGAAGGAGACGACGCGGAGCTCCGAGACCACGCAGGCGGAGCGGGCAGCAGCGGGCCCCCGCCGGCGCAGCACCGCGCCGGACGACGCCGGGGCGTCCCCACGCCCTGACGTCAGCACGTCGTCGACGTCCAGGCCCCACCCCCACGCAGGGCGGTGGCACTCGAAGGTGGGAGGGGCGGCATGGGGGAACTTGGGGACGTGCGGGAGGACTGCGCAGCGCTTTGGGCATCCTCGGACTTCGCTTTATTGCCAAAAAGGAGTGGTTTGAGTCACATTCGTTTTCACGAACCCTTATTCGAGGTGCATTAGCAACAGTTTTTTTCTTAGCAGTTGCACCTGTTTATGAGGTTGTGAGCTAAGCAGGATGGGTTTGCATGAATGCGTCTAGTACCCGTAGGGTTTTTCTCTTCTAAGCCATTGAACTTGCAGTGCGTCTTTTATTCTCTGGAAGCGTGATTTATTTGAGACGTCCGGAGGTCCTCCGGGGCGATGGCTACGTCTGTTTTGAGAGGACAGAAAATGTAATTTCCTCTTGCTCCTCGGATGACTTTCAGAGAGATTTCATGCCTCCGGAGTTACTTTCCTCCAGAGACAGAGGTTCTGTCCACTTGACTGAGTCATTTTTCCTGACTCTCTGAATGTCACTGGTAATTGATGTGTCTAATAGTCAACGGCCTAAGCTGGTACTTGGAGCCCAGAGCCTTCAGCAACCCACATATGCTTTGCTAGTCCTTATAGGATGCGGACAGCCTATGTGGAGAAAGAAATAGGAAGCCCACAGGGGTCTCAAACGGTGTTTCTCAAAGTGACTCAGGATTGTTTCTTGTGCCTGAATCACCTGGGAATCTACTAAAAATCGAATTCCTGCCTTCCTACCCAAACCCGATGAATCACACATGAGAGTGATTCAAGTACATATTTAACTTTGAAATTCTTTGTCTTTGAGGGTAGTGCCAACATTCTAGTTAAGAAATGATGTGCAGTACGGAGAGGAGAAAGAAGGTGAAGATAAGAGAGGGCAGGGCTTGAGGAAGTTTGTCTTGAGGTGGACTTGTGAAAAAGCAGAATTAGCAAAAAAAAAAATGAACTAGCAAAGACCTGGACAGCTCTTAAAGAGACTAGGGGAGGGTAGAGGGCAATTTAAAGTGAGTCAGGGAAGTGGATGAGAGGAGAGTGTACAATCCATATGTAGGAGACTGTTTCTTGCTAATGGTAAAGGCCAGATTACCAAGTACTTGGTTTTCTTTCAATGCCTTGCTGCGTATTTTTATCATCTGTAATATCTTTCCTGCTCCCAGATACCTTGTCCAGACTTTCAGGACACCTTTACTGTAGCAGTTTATTCAATGAATCCTAATTAAACTTTTATACATGCTTATATTCCACCACTAGACTGTACACATTTCAGAAAATGGCAAAACCCATATTTGGTTCCTATGTCTGTATTCCAGCCTGGCACACAGTAGGGGGGCTTGTTGTTCAGTCCTGTCCAACTCTTTGCAACACCATGGACTGCAGCACCCAGGCTTCTCCATCCTTCACCATCTCCTGGAGCTTGCTCAAACTCATGTCCACTGAGTCAGTGATGCCATCCAACCATCTCATCCTCTGTTATCCCCTTCTCCTCCTGTCTTCAATCTTTCCCAGCATCAGGGTCTTTTCCTGACACTTGTCGCGTCAGGTGGCTAAAGTATTGGAGCTTCAGCTTCAGTATCAATCTTCCAATGAATATTCAGGATTGATTTCCTTTAGGATTGACTGGTTTTATCTCCTTGCAGTCCAAGGGACTTTCAAGAGTCTTCTTCAACACCACAGTTCGAAAGCATCTAAAGCATATTAATTTAACAACTATGTAAATAAAATACATATTTATTCAATGGATATAAAAATAAAGCAAGTACAATAGAACTAGTTAATGAACAACTGTACATGCAAATGTGGAACTTGTCCTTTAAGAATCTAGGTTCTTTATAAGGACAATATCATTACAAGATCAGGAACAGCTTTCTATGGACCAGACAGCATGGCAGAGGAACCATGGAGGGGAGACCTCGATTTTTATACAGAAGGAAGTATTGGTGGTTGTGGAAAAGGAAAGGGCTGAATCTTACTGCATAAGCAGACTCCCTGGCATTTGCTGTCTGCTGACTTGGGAGCAAAAGTGAGGCATATGTTAGTTATGTAACTCAAAGTTTGGAGTAAGGAAACGGATGGGGCTGGAAGAGCAGGAGGCAACTTGGGAAGGAAAGCTGCTTTAGGGAGGGGGTGTGAAGAGAGGATGTGAGTTTCTCTTTTACGTATTAAGCCTGAGATGACGTCCAAGAGAAACATCTGAGCAAATAGATCTGAAGGCAGCTGGCATACCAGGTGGAAGGCAGGCAGAAGGATCTCAGAGAAATTTGGAAATCTTTGGCCCAGGGACAGAAGCTGAAGGCAGGAGTCAGAGAAAGCCTGCTGAGGGAGGGTGTGGAGCCAGAATGACAGAGATGGAGGAGAGCCAGAGGGCACAGTGCCCCAGAAGGCAAAGGAGGACACGCTGCTGAATGACAGACATCTCTGCTTACATTGTTCAGAAAAGATACAAGTGCCAGAGGCCCTGGATCGTTTGACCCATAATGGGTTTGGGTTTTTTGGTTTTTTTAAAAACTCCCTCTTGGTCTTTCGGTTTTGTATCATTGCCAGAAATAAAGTCAGCAGCCAAAGATCCTAAGGAAGGGACAGCTGAAAGTCAGGAATAATGATACACAGATAACAGATCACATAACCTAAGTGTTATGCTGAAGTGTTTGCCGAAGTGTTTTCCAAGTTAGTACAGGTGGGCTTTCAGTAACAGTGTTACTGAACAGACCTCCTTTCCCTATCAAATCTTCTGGGTCAGGTTCTGCCTGTGTTATCACCCCTTTCCTCACCTCAATTTCTAGAGGACTGATTCTTCCACCACCTTCTTTAGTACTTGAGCTAAGGGTGTTTGCCTGTCCTGAATCTCTCGTGAATACCTTTCCTATTCCCTCTGTGCCAGTGCTCCTCTCTTAAAGCTGAATTTGGACTGGTAGGAACTGGAATTTATCGATCTCTGTGTCCCCACACCTCCCAGCTCTGATTCTTACACACTGCGTGGGGCCAACACAAAGATGAGCCTCTGCATAGATCGCTCTTCCAGAAAGAATAGTATCCGTCCAAATGGTATTAAAAATACCATTGTCGACATCCTATCAGAATATTTGCTTATAGCCTGAATTGCTCAAAATAGCTCCGCTTTAGGTCTAGTCCAGTATTTGTTCCAATTTCTAAATCAGGCACTGAGATGATTCACTTTTAATTAGCATGCGTTTGCGTATTCAAAGGTATTTGCCAGCAAATTTACAGTTTATAGGAAATAGCTGTTATTTACTTCTCCCAAAAGCTTATTCCCAAAAGGTCATAATGATGCAATTTGATGCTCTCATTGCTTAGTTTTCTTTCTCACTAAATATTTATATCAGGAATATACCCTTCTTGTTTTGTTTCACTCCATTCTGTTTCTACCATCGCCTAATAGTGACTCAGGGTTTTCCGGAGTCACTTATGTTTTATGAGGCATCAAAACACAGACTTTGGACTTAGAAAACCTGGGTTTGAATCTTGCCTTCCCTCTTACCTACCTAGCCTTTTGAGAATTTTTGACATCTCTGGATGTAATTTTCCTCAATTTCAATATCAAGAGAGATTGTTTTGTAACATTTTATGAGTCCCCTCAAGGCAGTAGTTTTCAACCTTGACTCAACTTTGGAATCACCAGGGGAGCTTTTAAAAAATAGCCACACCCAGATCCCACTTCCCAGATTCTGATGTAGTTTGGTCTGCAGCATAGCCTGGGTGTGGACCTAATTTAAAAGCTCCCCAGATGTTTTTATGCGCAACCAAGGTGGAGATCCATTCTCTTAGGAAAGAGGTGAGGGACTTCCCTGATGGTCCAGCAGTTAAGACCTTACCTTCCAGTGCAGGGAGTGCAGGCTCGGTCCCTAGTCAGGGAGCTTAGACCCCACATGCCTCGAGGTCAAAGACCAAAACATAAAATAGAAGCAGTATTATAACAAATTCAATAAAGACTTTAAAATGGTCCACATCAAAAAAAAAAAAAAGAGAGAGAGAGAGAGAAAGCAAAGACTTGAAGTACAGTGAAGCTCTACCCATGCATGCCACACGTGTCATCAGGCTGTTTCTGTTGCCATTTAAGCTCATGCATTTGAGAACACAGCACACTGAATGCCAGAGTAATTTTCTCACTTCCATCGTTGTCAAAGAGGTTGGAAACACACAAGAACAAATGAAAAGGATGAGCCTCTAATCCAGAAGGTCATTCCCAACCCCTCTCTGTGCCAACTAGGACGGCGTGCGAGGCACACACTCCACGAGCCAAATGTCACCGTCATCTGTGCTTTATAAAGAGAATTGCAAATGGAAAGGGAGCAAAATCCTGAGATAATAAGGTTGAGTTCTTGATTAGAGCAGACAAAACAGCTGGTAACCCTTCCTTAGAAACACTATCATTTTAAACAATTAGAGAAGAGCATTATCTCGCATTGTTATTTACTAAAATACTAGCTAGCTTTAGTGTTTAACACAGGGTAAGTTAGAGTGGAACTGCTGTAAGGAGACAGAGAAAAAAACTTCTTTTAAACATAGAGGCACTGTAGGCAATGAGATCCTTTACAAGACAACTCGAATTAGATAGTATATATTGGTGTATTCTCTCTACATGAAACACACTAGATGCTTAATAAATATTTGAAGAAGAGAGGGGGAAAGAGGAAGACAGAGAGAGAGGAAGAAATGGGGAGGATAATAAACATGAAGGACATAAAGACAAGAAGCAAACATAGATAAATAAAAGTGTTAGAAGAGGCTCTTTGTGGTGTCTTGGAGAAAAGTCCTCAGTTTCTTCCTTCCCCTGACTGTGCACACTCTTGCAGTTGGCTTTGATACTGTTTCCCCAGTCCTGACCCTGGAGACACTAGACTGACTTTGCAGCTTGCTTTGGCCAATGGGACAGAGACAAACACCATGCAAGCAGAGACTTAGAAAATGTGATGAAGCCTGGGCTCCTTTGGAGGAGAGAGGGCCCAGTGATCCCACCCATTCCAGATGAGCCCACTGTAAATCAGCCAGCCCCAACTGACCCTCCAACTCCACAGAGTCAAGAGTGAGTCTTGCCAAGACTAGCATGAGAACTGCCTAGCTGAGACCATCCCAAATTGTCAGCACACAGAGGCATGAGCTAAGTAACTCCTTATTTTAAGCCACCAAATTTGACGGTGGTTAGTTATGTGCCCCATAACCCCTATTACTTGTTAGCATTTAGCTAGCATTAGTTAGCATATAAAAGAAAGAAAACTGAGCACCAAAGAATTGATGCTTTTGAACTGTGGTGTTGGAGAAGACTCTTAAGAGTCCCTTGGACTGCAAGGAGATCCAACCAGTCCATCCTAAAGAAAATCAGCCCTGAATATTCATTGGAAGGACTGATGCTGAAGTTGAAACTCCAATCCTTTGGCCACCTGATGCGAAGAACTGACTCATTTGAAAAGACCCTGATACTGGGAAAGATTGAAGATGGGAGGAGAAGGGGACGACAGAGGATGAGATGGACAGATGGCATCATCGACACAGTGGACATGACTTTGAGTAAACTCCAGTGTTGAGGTCCTTTAATGGACCGGAACCTGGTGGATCGGAATCAACCGATAAGAAAGTAAAGGAGAGAGAAGGAGGCTGATATTCCTTGGTTTACGCAGAAAGCCAATAAAGCCCCTGCACGGGGCTTGCTCTGTTCACGGAGGCCCTCTCAATGGGGTGAAGGCTCAGAGAGCCTTCTCGAGAGGGTCTTAGAAGCCTGGGCTGGAAAGTGAACTCAGAGAGCCTCTGTACTCCAGGAAATCAGCCTGAAAAAGAGAGAGAGAGAGAGAAAGCAAGACACGGGGACCAAAGCTCTGATGGAGCAAAGGTGTTTTATTCAACATTGTGTAGGTATTTATACTGTCTTATAAGATAGCTATTTTCAGCAGAGATATTACCATATGGTTCATAAAAAGGAAGAGGGTACTTATTACCATATAGAAAAACTAACGAAGGAAATGCCTGGATCCCTCAGCCCCGGGAGAGGCTTGCCTCTCCTCTTAATTCCTGAATATTCAGGAATTAATAAGAAACAGAGGATTCCTGACAGATCCAAAACAGCACACAAGAAGCCTCCTGTTTTATATGCTTCCTGACAATTCCCCCTATTTTATTATATTTGTAAAATGAAATTTGATTTGTATCCAGTTGTAGGCACTATTGTTAAAATGAATCAAGAGTAACACAAAATTGAGGTAATCCGGAAGCAAGTCCAATCATGGGACCTTCTTCCTAGGGTCATTGCTGCTGCTGCTGCTAAGTTGCTTCAGTCGTGTCCGACTCTGTGCGACCCCATAGACGGCAGCCCACCAGGCTCCACCGTCCCTGGGATTCTCCAGGCAAGAACACTGGAGTGGGTTGCCATTTCCTTCTCCAATGCATGAAAGTGAAAAGTGAAAGTGAAGTCGCTCGGTCATGTCCGACTCTTCACGACCCCATGGACTGCAGCCTACCAGGCTCCTCTGTCCATGGGATTTTCCAGGCAAGAGTACTGGAGTGGGGTGCCATTGCCTTCTCCACCCAGGGTCATTGGTGACTACAAATTACGTCGAGATCGAAGAATCAAAAGGGAATCATTTCTTAAAGAAATAGAGGAATTAAGACAAGTATATAGTTTACAATTAATACAAGTTACAGAACGTAAAGTCTTATTGTAAATTTCCTATGGCTATAACAAAAGGAAGTGGGACATAGGCCTGTATAAAATATGCCTGATTATAGAAATAGTTACTATGACCACTACTGGTCCCTGTAAAATGTCCGGTCCAAGTTCCAAGCTTTTCAGTGCTAGCAGCCCAAATGTCCCATTGTTAAGGCCCACTCTGTTTATCGAGGATGATTCAAGGAGGAGAAGGGGGTGCCATTCCACCGTCAAGCCAGCCGAGAAGTCCTTTGTTATAGTAATGTTTCATTAGTAACCTTTTACATAATGTTTTTTGTTCTTTCCCTAAAATTTCAGTAGTATAAAAATGGTTTACAGACAAAGAAAGGGCAGTAAATAATCCAAGCAATGTCTGAAAGTCTTCTTTTGGAGGCAGAATGAAAGCCAAGTTTGTTGGCTGATGTTTATGCATAATTTCTCTGGGCCCAGGCACAATGGAAGGACTTCATAGCCTAAAGAAATGTAAATTAGTTTTCCTTCCTACCCAGGGTGTGATGGCTCCTTCAGGTTCTAGGGAGGGGGCATATGTATATCATCATTAGTTGAAAAGATTGGTTCTCTCTCTGTCCATTCGACCACCTGTAATAGAGGGGGGTTGGGTATTAGTCCAGCTTGAGCAGGGGGAGGTACAGGCCAAAAGACTGAGCATTGCCAGGAGAATGTATTCAGGACTCGGAAGGAAATCCCTGTTGAGAGACTAAATTTTCAGCTCAATTAGTAAGGGTTTTTATTTGTCCCCAAGTGGGGAGCTCATAGGGGTGATGCTGCTGAGGGCAGTGCTTTCTGGAGATCTTTAGAGTGGACACAGCCCATACTGGAATTTCTTCTTCCTGGGGTTCTTGTTGTTTCATCTCCATTTTGAATGCCGGGGGTCCCCTTGGGTCGAATCTTCCGAAGAGGTTAAAAAAAGAATTTAAAACAAATAAAACTGTATTAACAATAGTTATAGGTTTAGAAAATATCTTATGTTGGAATCTAGTAAAGTCTGCTTTAGATAAGGAGGACAGTAGTATACTTTGTGTATTCTCCCTTTTTAAATTTTTCTATTTGTAACTTTAGTGTGTGATGTGTTTGTTTGACTATGTCTTGTGTCTATGGGTTATAAGGAATACCTGTAATATTTTTAATAGAAAAATATTGTAAAAATTGTTTAAAGTTTCTAGAAATATAGGCAGGGTATAACATGTTGTGTAGCCTCACCATGAAGAGGTGTGGCCCAGAGAAAAGAAGAATTTGTGTCTATACAGACGTGTAGGAAAGAAAATGGAGGAAGTCTAGAGCAATGAGTTACATCCATTTGCCATAGTTCATTAGGTTGCAAACCACGAGGATTAATACCTTGTGCGATGGGTTGAAGATGTAGGGGTCTACAAGTAGAGCAATTACTAATAATTTCCTTAGCCTGGCGGTATGGGATTTTCCATAGCTGGTGTAGGGAGCCAGCATTGTTATGCGACAGAGCATGCTGTTCCTCTGGAGTAGCAAAGGAAACCAGTTTATCAGCTTGTTCATTATCATAAGTCATGGGGCCTGGAAGACAAGAATGTGTTCGAATATGTGTAATATAAATGGGAGAATAGCAGTTTCTTACAACAGATTGTAGTTCGAAAAAGAGTTCTTGAATAATAGGTTGATTGGCGTTTATGGTGGAGGTTTACATATTTTTTAATACAAAAACAGAATATATAGAGTCAGAGACTATATTAATGGGATAAGGATGTAGGCAAATAACTTGAATAAGTGCATATAATTCATTTTGTTGAGCAGAATGAAATTTAGTATAAAAGACTTATATATTCCTTAAGAGACCAGAATGAAGCTTTGGCGTTGTTAGTCCTATCTATATAAAAAAACCTCGGCCTGTGGTATAGGCTGTGAGCTGATAATGCGAGAAATAATAAATTCAGTATTTTTGAAGAAGTTCCACAGCTTACCAGAAGTATAATGAAACGAAATTTCTCCAAAATATTCCAGATAAGCCAATTTTGAGGAATAGTGGTAGGTGATGGGATTCCTGGTTGTAATGCACCCATAGGTTTCATAGATGAATTAACTTTTCTAAGGTCTGTTAGGAGACACCATTTGTTAGATTTCTTTTTTTATAACAAAAATAGGAGAGTTCCAAGGAGAATAAGATTCAATATGCTTTAATTCTAGTTGTGTATCTGTAAGTTTCTTCAGTTCAGTTCAGTTTAGTCGCTCAGTCGTGTCCGACTCTTTGTGACCCCATGAATCCCAGCACTCCAGGCCTCCCTGCCCATCACCATCTCCTGGAGTTCACCCAAACTCACATCCATCAAGTCAGTGATGCCATCCAGCCATCTCATCCTCTGTCATCCCCTTCTCCTCCTGCCCCCAAACCCTCTCAGCATCAGAGTCTTTTCCAATGAGTCAACTCTTCGCATGAGGTGGCCAAAGTACTGGAGTTTCAGCTTCAGCCTCATTCCTTCCTAAGAACACCCAGGGCTGATCTCCTTTAAAATGGACTGGTTGGATCTCCTTGCAGTCCAAGGGACTCTCAAGAGTCTTCTCCAACACTACAGTTCAAACACATCAATTCTTCGGTGCTCAGCTTTCTTCACAGTCCAACTCTTGCATCCATACATGACCACTGGAAAAACCATAGCCTTGACTAGACGGACCTTTGCTGCCAAAGTAATGTCTCTGCTTTTCAATATGCTATCTAGGTTGGTCATAGTTTTTCTTCCAAGGAGCAAGCGTCTTTTAATTTCATGGCTGCAGTCACCATCTGCAGTGATTTTGGAGCCCAAAAAAATAAAGTCTGTCACCGTTTCCACTGTTTCCTCATGTATTTCCCATGAAGTGATGGGACCATATGCCATGATCTTCGTTTTCTGAATGTTGAGCTTCAAGCCAACTTTTTCAGTCTCCACTTTCACTTTCATCAAGAGGCTTTTTAGTTCCTCTTCACTTTCTGCCATAAGGGTGGTTTCATCTGCATATATGAGGTTATTGATATTTTTCCTGGTAATCTTGATTCCAGCTTTTGCTTCTTCCAGCCCAGCGTTTCTCATGATGTACTCCGTGTAAGTTTCTTAGCCACCTGTAATTTCTCCTTCTCACGTGAGGGGCCATGGCTCTGTCCAAATAGGCTCATCATTCTTCCAAGTTATTTTAATAAGTGTATTGTTTGTTAAATGAGCAGTGGCCCCTAGGAAAAATGTGGAATGTATGTCTGAGTTTGTCATATCTTATATCTTTTTATTAAAAGCATGCTGCTGCTGCTGCTGCTAAGTTGATTCAGTCGTGTCTGACTCTGTGCGACCCCATAGACAGAAGCCCACCAGATTCCCCTGGTGGGGAATTATATTTATTATATATAAATATATATATTATACATTATATAATATATTTATTAATAGTTAAAATCTCTTTAGTTTTTCTGTAAGAAAAACTTTTTGTAAGAGGAAGTTAATGTTTAGTAATTAATGTTTTAAAATCTTATTTTATTTGGAAATGACCTAGCTATTTAATAAACTTTTATTATTTAGTTTAGTATAACTCTAGAAATTTAAGTTATCTCAATCTTAAGAGATTATTTTAGATTATAATAATAGATTATTCTATTAAAATATAATTATTTATAGTAGAGTTTATCTAAAAGTTTTCATCTCATTTATATATATATATATATATATATATATATATATATATATATATAAAGAGTTACCTGTTTGTTGACAAATTTAGTTTACTTTGCTGCTGCTGCTGCTAAGTCACTTCAGTTGTGTCTGACTCTGTGCGACCCCATAGATGGCAGCCCACCAGGCTCTGCCATCCCTGGGATTCTCCAGGCAAGAACACTGGAGTGGGTTGCCATTTCCTTCTCCTATGCATGAAAGTGAAAAGTGAAAGTGAAGTCGCTCAGTAAGTGTCCGACTCTTCGCGACCCCATGTACTGCAGCCTACCAGGCTCCTCCGTTCATGGTATTTTCCAGGCAAGAGTACTGGGTTGCTATTGCCTTCTCCGAAATATTTCTTTGAGCCCGTGTTTTGAGGGTGGGAGGGGGAAGCAAGAATACTGGAGTGGGTTGCTATTCTCTTCTCCAGGAGATCTTCCCGACCCAGGGATTGAACCCAGGTCTCCCGCGTTGTAGGCAGACACTTTACTGTCTGAGCCACCATGGAAGTCTAGTTTACCTTAAACCTAGGCATAATAAAAGTATTATATAATGTTGATGACTTAAGACATGTCTTAATTAGATTAGCAAACAATTATATTTAAATTATATTTATATTTAAATAAACATTATATTTAATATTAAATATTTTTTAGTTATGTGAATTTAAATTTAAATAGAGCTCATTAACTTCATATTATCTAAAAACAAAGCTGGTATATCGACAGCAGCACTGCTGGATGTTGAGGTTTTGAGGGAAAAGATGGAATTTGCCCCTGGTTTTTGGTGAAAGGGACCTGCGGGGGATCCCCTGTTGGAGTTTCCTGGAATAGGTTTTCTTTCAATGTCAAATTTAGACTTACAATCTTTGGCCCAATGCATTCCTCTATAGTAACGGGGGCAGATTTTTGGAGGTTTTTTATTTTTTCCTTTTTTTTTTTTTTTTAGCTTTCTTAGGGCAGTCCCTTTTTAAATGGTTCTATTTCCACACGTAAAGCATCCTTCATTTCCCTTTCTTAAGGCAGCAACCATTGTTTCAGCTAGCATTTGCATCTTTTGAGTTTCTAATCCTAGATTGTGACAAGCCTTCAAATAATCAATAATAGTCCCTGTCCCACGAATTGGAGCTATAGCTTTTTGACATTCCTGATTTGCATTTTCATAAGCAAGTAATTTCTCTAGTTGCCTTTTGGCTTTTTCTCCAATTACAGTACGGGAAACAGCAGTTTGTAATCTAGCTAAAAAATCAGCATACGTTTCATTAGGTCCCTGAACTTTAAATAAGTGATGAAGTAAAGTAGAAAAGTGATGGGGCTTTCCAGCTGTTTTACCCTTGTCTTAATACTTACCGGCCTCAGTAGACCCAGGGGTCACTCCGTCCGAATCTGCGTACGTGTACCAAGTCCCTGTTCAGGCGCCACTTGTTGAGGTCCTTTAATGGACTGGAACCTGGTGGTCTGGAGTCCACCGATAAGAAAGTAAAGGAGAGAGAAAGAGGCTGATATTCCTTGGTTTACGCAGAAAGCCAATAAAGCCCCTGCACGGGGCTTGCTCTGTTCACGGAGGCCTCAGGAGCCCTCTTGATGGGGTGAAGGCACAGAGAGGTTTCTCGTGAAGGTCTTAGAAGCCCGGGCAGGAAAGTGAACTCAGAGAGCCTCTGTGCTCCAGGAAATCAGCCTGAAAAAGAGAGAGAGAGAGAGAGAGAGAGAGAGAGAGAGAAAGCTCTCTCGGACACAGGGACACAGGGACCGAAGCTCTGATGGAGCAAAGGTGTTTTATTCAACATTGTGTAGGTATTTATACTGTCTTACAAGATAGCTATTTTCAGCAGAGATATTACCATATGGTTCATAAACAGGAAAAGGGTACTTATCACCATATAGAAAAACTAAAGAAGGAAATTGCCTGGATCCCTCAGCCTGGGGAGAGGCTTGGCTCTCCTCTTAATTCCTGAATATTCAGGAATTGATAAGGAATGGAGGATTCCTGACAGATCCAAAATCGCACAAAGGAAGCCTCCTGTTAAATGCTTCCTGACACTCCAGGAGTTGGTGATGGACAGGGAGGCCTGGTGTGCTGTGGTCCATGGTGTTGCAAAGGGTCGGACACGACTGAGCGACTGAACTGAACTGAACTAAACTGAGTTAGCACATAGCTAACATCCTTTGCTGTTGTGAAGTCACTAAGTCATGTCCAACTCTTTGAGACCCTGTGGACGGCAGCACACCAGGCTTCCCTGTCCTTCATTACCTCCTGGAGTTTACTCAGACTCATGTCTACTGAGTCAGTGATGCCATCCAACCATCTCATCCTCTCTCACCCCCTTCTCCTGCCTTCAGTCTTTCCCAGCATCAGGGTCTTTCCCCATGGGTCGGCTCTTATCAGGTGGCCAAAGTATTGGAGCTTCAGCTTTAGCATCAGTCCTTCCAGTGAATATTCAGGGTTGATTTCATTTAGGATTGACTGGTTTGATCTCTTTGCAGTCCAAGGGACTCTCAAGAGTCTTCTCCAGCACTACAGTTCAAAAGCATCAATTCTTTGGCACTCAGCCTTCTTTATTGTCCAACTCTCACATCTATACATGACTACTGAAAAAACCATAAAATTAATCACAGGAGGTATAACTTTTCATGATCTTAGTATGTACCCAGTATTGTACCATGTGCCTTACATGTATTTTCTGACAAAATGCTCACAAAACCCCTGAGTAGAAAAGCATGAGTATCCCACATTGATTTTAATAGAAGACTAAAGCTTGGGGAGATTAAATAGGTCTCAAAAGTCATACAGGCATGTAAATGGCACTGGAATTTGAACTCAGGTCTGTCTATACCAAACCCAAGCTCTTAACTACAGGCAGTACAGAGTCAGCTGAAGAACAGATCAGAGACCCAATAGGAGATGTAAGGGGAGATTCTGTGGAGTTAGAGTTTGTTTTGTGGAAAAAATTGTCAAGCCCTCCAGGGGAGGAGTCATGTTTTCCAACTATTTCAACAACTTTAAGGGAAGCCAAGAGATCTTGTATTGATTCTTTTTTCATGGGGTGGAAGATGAATTACAGTCATGGTTTAGTTTACTCTTACTTAGATTGTTTACCATCTGAGCCACCAGGGAAGTCCTCCTCTTACTTAAGAAAGAAATGAACAATTCTGATATAATTGATTGTTGTTTTCAAATAAGTTCTACCTATATCAGTGTTCAAGCTGGATTTAGAAAAGGCAGAGGAACCAGAGATCAAATTGCCAACATCTGCTGGATATTGAAAAAGCAAGAGTGTTCCAGAAAAACATCTACTTTTGTTTTATTGACTATACCAAAGCCTGTGACTGTGTGGATCACAACAAACTGTGGAAAATTCTTCAAGAGATGGGAATACCAGACCACTTGAGCTGCCTCCTGAGAAATCTGTATGCAGGTCAGGAAGCAACAGTTAGAACTGGACATGGAACAACAGACTGGTTCCAAATCGGGAAAGGAGTACATCAAGGCTGTATATTGTCACGCTGCTTATTTAACTTATATGCAGAGTACATCATGAGAAATGCCAGGCTGGATGAAGCACAAGCTTGAATCAAGATTGCCAGGAGAAATATCAATAACCTCAGATAAGTAGATGACACCACCTTTATGGCAGAAAGCGAGGAAAGACTAAAGAGCCTCTTGATGAAAGGGAAAGAAGAGAGTGAAAAATTTGGCTTAAAAGTCAACATTCAGAAAATTAAGATCATGGCATCTGGTCCCATCACTTCATGGAAAATAGATGGAGAAACAATGGAAACAGTGATAAACTTTATTTTGGGGGGCTCCAAAATGACTGCAGATGGTGACTTCAGCCATGATATTAAAAGATGCTTGCTCCCTGAAAGAAAAGCTATGAACAACCTAGACAGCATATAAAAAGCAGAGGCTTTACTTTGCCCACAAAAGTTTGTCTAGTCAAAGCTATGGTTTTTCCAAGAGTCATGAATGGATGTGAGAGTTGGACCATAAAGAAAGCCGAGCGCTGAAGAATTGATGCTTTTGAACTGTAGTGTTGGAGAAGACTCCTGAGAGTCCCTTGGACTGCAAGGAGATCCAACCAGTCCATCCTAAAGGAAATCCGCCCTGAATATTCACTGGAAGGACTGATGTTGAAGCTGAAACTCCAATACTTTGGCCACCTGATGTGAAGAACTGACTCATTTGAAAAGACCCTGATGCTTGGAAAGATTGAATGCAAGAGGAGAAGGGGATGACAAAGGATGAGATGGTTGGATGGCACCACCAACTCGATGGACATGAGTTTGAGTAAGCTCCAGAAGTTGGTGATGGACAGGGAAGCCTGGCGTGCTGCAGTCCATGGGGTCTTAAAGAGTTGGACACAACTGAGTGACTGAACTGAACTGATATCAATGTTCATCTTTCTCAGAAAAATGTTTTAAAATGTTGCATTCGATGGGATATGCAATGCATATAAAGTTCCTATGAGAAATCTTCATCCATAGACTGTGCCATTATGGTCTTTTAAGGGAGTGACTAAGTGGGGCTGTGGGGAGATTGTGCAGGCAAGAGAGAGAGCTGCCTATTAAATTTGCCTCAAGGATGTCCCTGGTGGTCCAGTGGCTAAGACTCCATGCTCCCAGTGCAGGGAGCCAGGGTTCAGCTCAGATCAGGGAACTAGATAGATCCTACATTCTGCACCTAAGAGTTCATGTGCCATAACTAAGACCCAGCACTGTCAAATAAATACATAAAATATTTAAATTTGCTTCAAATAAGCTAATAGAATTGGTTAAATAATATTGTTGTTATTCACTTGCTCAGTCACGTCTGACCTCTGAGACCCCATAGACTGCAGCATGCCAGGCTTCACTGTCCTTCAGCATCTCCGGGAGCTTGCTCAAACTTATGTTCATTGAGTTGGTGATGCATTCCAACCACCTCGTCCTCTGTTGTCCCCTTCTCCTCCTGCCTTCAGTCTTTCCCTGCATCACGGTCTTTTCTAATGAGTTGACTCTTCGCATCAGGTGACAAAAGTATTGGAGTTTCAGTTTCAGCATCAGTCCTACCAATGATTATACAGCGCTGATTTCCTTTAGGATGGACTGGTTGGATCTCCTTGCAGTCCAAGGAACCCTCTAGAGTCTTCTGCAATACTACAGTTCGAAAGCATCAATTCTTTGGCGTTCAGCCTTCTTTATGGTCCAACTCTCACATCCACACATGACTACTGGGAAAACTATAAAGTAAATAATATTACTGCTAATATTACCTTAAATCATGAATGTGGGAGGGGGTGTGGTGTGGTGTGGTGGGTTAGTTAGTCATTAGAAATGAAGGCAGAACATTTTATGCCTTTAAAGAAGAAACCCCATTACAAACAAATGTACTATATCCACCAAAATGAGGGAAGAGAGTGGCAGATCTGCTTGGACAAAAAAAAAACAAAAAAATCTCACAAGCAGGGGGCTGAAACCAGTGTCAGTGAGATTGTTGCAGAAACCAGTACTGGAGAAACCAAGCACCACACTCGGAGAGTTGAAGAACTCAGGTTTAGTATCCTGGCGGGCCCGGAGAAGTTAACACTCCAAGCTGTGAGCCCTGAACAAAGGGGTTACAGAGTTTTTATACACCAACAGACATGATTAAGCAGGTTTTCAGGGGTTGGGCAATTGTAAAGAGCAGGACAAGGGTGAGTGAGATAAGCTCCAGTTCCTAGTATTGTGAGTCCCCACTTTCTGAGAGCTATGTGATCCAGAATTTGCAAGGAGCAAGCTGAGTTACAGAGGCAGAAAGAGAAGGTTATGTAAAATTTTAACTTATCCTCTTCAATATCAGAAATTCTGAATGTCATGTGTGTGACGTTGTTTTTACTAGAGTATAAAGGAAGAGAAGCGAAAAGCAAAGGAGAAAAGGAAAGACATAAGCATCTGAATACAGAGTTCCAAAGAATAGCAAGAAGAGATAAGAAAGCCTTCTTCAGCGATCAATGCAAAGAAATAGAGGAAAACAACAGAATGGGAAAGACTAGAGATCTCTTCAAGAAAATTAGAGATACCAAGGGGACATTTCATGCAAAGATGGGCTCGATAAAGGACAGAAATGGTATGGACCTAACAGAAGCAGAAGATATTAAGAAGAGATGACAAGAATACACAGAAGAACTGTACAAAAAAGATCTTCATGACCCAGATAATCACGATGGTGTGATCACTGACCTAGAGCCAGACATCCTGGAATGTGAAGTCAAGTGGGCCTTAGAAAGCATCACTATGAACAAAGCTAGAGGAGGTGATGGAATTCCAGTTGAGCTATTTCAAATCCTGAAAGATGATACTGTGAAAGTGCTGCACTCAATATGCCAGCAAATTTGGAAAACTCAGCAGTGGCCACAGGACTGGAAAAGGTCAATTTTCATTCCAATCCCAAAGAAAGACAATGCCAAAGAATGCTCAAACTACCGCACAATTGCACTCATCTCACATGCTAGTATAAGTAATGCTCAAAATTCTCCAAGCCAGGCTTCAGCAATATGTGAACCGTGAACTTCCTGATGTTCAAGCTGGTTTTAGAAAAGGCAGAGGCACCAGAGATCAAATTGCCAACATCCGCTGGATCATGGAAAAAGCAAGAGAGTCCCAGAAAAACATCTATTTCTGCTTTATTGACTATGCCAAAGCCTTTGACTGGGTGGATCACAATCAACTGTGGAAAATTCTGAAAGAGATGGGAATACCAGACCACCTGACCTGCCTCTTGAGAAATTTGTATGCAGGTCAGGAAGCAACAGTTAGAATTGGACATGGAACAACAGACTGGTTCCAAATAGGAAAAGGAGTACATCAAGGCTGTATATTGTCACCCTGCTTATTTAACTTATATGCAGAGTACATCATGAGAAACGCTGGACTGGAAGAAGCACAAGCTGGAATCAAGATTGCTGGGAGAAATATCAATAACCTCAGATATGCAGATGACACCACCCTTATGGCAGAAAGTGAAGAGGAACTCAAAAGCCTCTTGATGAAAGTGAAAGTGGAGAGTGAAAAAGTTAGCTTAAAGCTCAACATTCAGAAAATGAAGATCATGGCATCTGGTCCCATCACTTCATGGGAAATAGATGGGGAAACAGTGGAAACAGTGTCAGACTTTATTTTTTGGGGCTCCAAAATCACTGCAGATGGTGACTGCAGCCATGAAATTAAAAGACGCTTACTCCTTGGAAGGAAAGTCATGACCAACCTAGATAGCATATTGAAAAGCAGAGACATTACTTTGCCAACAAAGGTTCGTCTAGTCAAAGTTATGGTTTTTCTTGTGGTGAGGTATGGATGTGAGAGCTGGACTGTGAAGAAGGCTGAGCACCAAAGAATTGATGCTTCTGAACTGTGGTGTTGGAGAAGACTCTTGAGAGTTCCTTGGACTGCAAGGAGATCCAACCAGGCCATTCTGAAGGAAATCAGCCTGGGATTTCTTTGGAAGGAATGATGCTAAAGCTGAAACTCCAGTACTTTGGCCACCTCATGTGAAGAGTTGACTCATTGGAAAAGACTCTGATGCTGGGAGGGATTGGGGGCAGGAGGAGAAGGGGACGACAGAGGATGAGATGGCTGGATGGCATCACTGACTCGATGGACGTGAGTCTGGGTGATCTCCAGGAGTTGGTGATGGACAGGGAGGCCTGGCGTACTGCGATTCATGGGGTTGCAAAGAGTTGGACACGACTGAGCGACTGAACTGAACTGAACTGAAAGGAGCAGTATAGTGGATATCACTTTGAATGGTCTGTTAGATTTCTTTGTGTCTTGAATTTTCTCCTTCAACATTTAGTCTAAAAGAAGAAGAATTAGACCTAACCCAGCATTTTAGAGGGTTTCCCAGATGGCTAACTACTAAAGAATCTGCCTGCCAATAGAGGAGCTTCAGGAGACGTGGGTTCAATCAAGGGGTTGGGAAGATCCCCTGGAGGAGGAAATGCCAACCCACTACAGTATTCTTGCCGGGATAATCCCATGGACAGAGGAGCTTGGTGGGCTACGGTCCATGGGGTCTCAAAAGGTAGGATGTGACTGAAGGGACTGAGCATGCACAGCATTTTAGGCTTTGAACCCCTGTCTTGTTCCCTCCTTTTCCCCAACCCTTCAGTTCAGTTCAGTCGCTCAGTCATGTCCGACTCTTTGCTGCCCCATGAATCGCAGCACGCCAGGCCTCCCTGTCCATCACCAACTCCCAGAGTTCACTCAGACTCACGTCCATTGAGTCAGTGATGCCATCCAGCCATCTCATCCTCTGTCGTCCCCTTCTCCTCCTGCCCCCAATCCCTCCCAGCATCAGAGTCTTTTCCAATGAGTCAACTCTTCACATGAGGTGGCCAAAGTACTGGAGTTTCAGCTTTAGCATCATTCCTTCCAAAGAAATCCCAGGCTGATTTCCTTCAGAATGGCCTGGTTGGATCTCCTTGCAGTCCAAGGGACTCTCAAGAGTCTTCTCCAACACCACAGTTCAGAAGCATCAATTCTTCGGCGCTCAACTTTCTTCACAGTCCAATTCTCACATCCATACATGACCACTGGAAAAACCACAGCCTTGGCTAGATGGACCTTGCTGCTGTTGCTGCTGCTAAGTCGCTTTAGTCGTGTCCGACTCTGTGCGACCCCACAGACGGCAGCCCACCAGGCTCCCCTGTCCCTGGGTTTCTCCAGGCAAGAATACTGGAGTGGGTTGCCATTTCCTTCTCCAATGCAGGAAAGTGAAAAGTGAAAGCGAAGTTGCTCAGTCATGTCTGACTCTTAGTGACCCCATGGACTGCAGCCTACCAGGCTCCTCCATCCATGGGATTTTCCAGGCAAAAGTACTGGAGTGGGGTGCCATCGCCTTCTCCAGATGGACCTTAGGGGGCAATAAATTACTATTCTGTTAAACATCAGAATAGTGACTTATTATATCTCTGCTTACTATATTTATGAATGCTTACTACATGTCAGATATCCAGAAAGTGCTGGGACACATGATCACCAACTAGTGATGACTGCAATGTGGTCGGGTAGACAGAAAATAAGTACATAAACAAATACATCATTTGTTAAAATACACACACATTTTAAGTGCTGTGAAGGCAATGAACAGAGTTCTGATGATAAGAGTAGAGGTTAGATTTACTTAATAGAAGAATTGCAGAAGTTCTCTCCATTGGTTTACCAAACCTCTAGGCAGTAGGGTGTGCTTCATTGCAGATGCAGACTCCAACGGATGCATTCTTTACACAGAACTTAACAACAATAATAAAACCAATCAAACATGTGCCTGCTTTCCATTAGTTCAGTTCAGTTCAGTCGCTCAGTCGTGTCCGACTCTTTGCGACCCCTTGGGCTGCAACATGCAGGCCTCCTGGTCCATCACCAACTCCTGGAGCCTACTCAAACTCATGTCCTTCAAGTCGGTGATGCCATCCAACCATCTCATCCTCTGTTGTCCCCTTCTCCTCTCACCCTCAATCTTTCCCAGCATCAGGGTCTTTTCCAATGAGTCAGTTCTTCGCATCAGGTGGCCAAAGTATTGGAGTTTCAGCTTCAGCATCAGTCCTTCCAATGAATATTCAGGACTGATTTCCTTTAGGATGGACTGGTTGGATCTCCTTGCCATCCAAGGGACTCTCAAAATTCTTCTCCAACACCACAGTTCAAAAGCATCAATTCTTTGGTGCTCAGCTTTCTTTATAGTCCAACTCTCACATCCATACATGACTACTGGAAAAACCATAGCTTTGACTAGATGGACCTTTGTTGGTAAAGTAATGTCTCTGCTTTTTAATATGCTGTCTAGGTTGGTCATAGCTTTTCTCCAAGGAGCAAGTGTCTTTTAATTCCATGGCTGCAGTCACCATCTGCAGTGATTTTGGAGCCCAACAAAATAAAATTTGTTACTGTTTCCACTGTTTCTCCATCTAATTGCCATGAAGAGATGGGACAAGTTGCCATGATCTTAGTTTTCTGAATGTTGAGCTTTAAGCCAACTTATTCACTCTCCACTTTCACTTTCATCAAGAGGCTTTTGAGTTCCTCTTCACCCTCTGCCATAAGGGTGGTGTCATCTGCATATCTGAGGTTATTGATATTTCTCCTGGCAATCTTGATTCCAGCTTGTGCTTCATCCAGCCTGGCATTTCTCATGATGTACTCTGCATATAAGTTAAATAAGCAGGGTGACAATATACAGCCTTGACGTACTCCTTTCCCGATTTGGAAGCTGTCTCTTTTTCCATGTCCATTTCTAACTGTTGCTTCTTGACCTGCATACAAATTTCTCAGGAGGCAGGTCAAGTGGTCTGGTATTCTCATCTCTTTTGGAATTTTCCACAGTTTGTTGAGATCCACACAGTCAAAGGCCTTGGCATAGTCAATAAAGCAGAAATAGATGTTTTTCTGGAACTCTCTTGCTTTTTTGTTAATCCAGTGGATATTGGCAATTTGATCTCTGGTTCCTCTGCCTTTTCTAAGTCCAGTTTGAACATCTGGAAGTTCATGGTTCATGTACTGTTGAAGACTGGCTTAGAGAATTTTGAGCATTACTTTGTTAGCGTGTGACATGAGTGCAATTGTGTGGTAGTTTGAGCATTCTTTGGCATTGCCTTTCTTAGGGATTGGAATGAAAACTGACCTTTTCCAGTCCTGTGGCCACGGCTGAGTTTTCCAAATTTGCTGGCATATTGAGTGCAGCATGATCTTTTAGGATTTGAAATAGCTCAACTGGAATTCCATCACCTCCGCTAGCTTTTTTCATAGCGATGCTTTCTAAGGCCCACTTGACCTCACATTCTAGGATGTCTGGCTGTAGGTGAGTGATCACACCATCGTGATTATCTGGGTCATGAAGAGTTTTTTGTACAGTTCTTCTGTGTATTCTTGCCACCTCTTCTTAATATCTTCTGCTTCTGTTAGATCCCTACCATTTCTGTCCTTTATCTAGCCCATCTTTGCATGAAATATTCCCTTGGTATCTCTAATTTTCTTGAAGAGATCTCTAGTCTTTCCCATTCTGTTGTTTTCCTCTATTTCTTTGCATTGATTGCTGAGGAAGGCTTTCTTATCTTTCCTTGCTATTCATTGAAACTCTGCATTCAACTGGGTGTATCTTTCCTTTTCTCCTTTGCCTTTCATTTTTCTTCTTTTCATAGCTATTTGTAGGGCCTCCTCTGACAACCATTTTTCCTTTTTGCATTTCTTTTTCTTGAGGTTGGTCTTGATCACTGCCTCCTGTACAATGTCATGCACCTCCATCCATAGCTCTTCAGGCACTCTATCAGATCTAATCCCTTGAATCTATTTGTCACTTCCACTGTAAGGGATTTGACTTAGGTTATACCTGAATGGTCTAGTGGTTTTCCCTACTTTCTTCAATTTAAGTCTGAATTTGCCAATAAGGTGTTCATGATCTGAGCCACAGTCAGCTCCTGGTCTTGTTTTTCTGACCGTATAGAGCTTCTCTCTCTTTGGCTGCAAAGAATATAATCAATCTGATTTCAGTATTGAGCATCTGGTGATGTCCACGTGTGGAGGCTTCTTTTGTGTTGTTGGTAGAGGGTGTTTGCTATGACCAGTGCGTTCTCTTGGCAAAACTGTATTAGCCTTTGCCCTGCTTCATTCTGTACTCCAAGGCCAAATGCTTTTCATTATCACCATGTAAATATAGATGAGAATCAAATCAAGGTTTCTATTATCACTATTGTAAACAATGTCAGTGATAAAATGGTATGAAAAAGTCTTCCGTTGGTCTAAGTTCTATTCAATTCCTGTGGTTACTGTGAGCTCTAATCATTTACAGGTGATGTAATTTGTATTAGTTATCATCTAACAAGTGTAATATTCTCTGTGAAAGTCACTTTGAAGAACTCCCAATCATAAAACTGAGCCTTGACGCATATGGATATAGCTGTTTTAATTTTTTTAAAAATGCAGACTCATTCTGAACTCACTGTCAGGTGAGAGTAGTTCTGACTTGTCCCAGCTCTCTTCTGCTTCAGTTCTTGTCTCCAGATTCTATGGCACAAGATAACCCTGCAATTAAATAGTTGAGTTGAAATTAACAATGTTAGTCCCATGATTGTGAAAAAAAAAGTGGGAAACAAACTTGAACTACTTTAGTTTTATGGGGTGACTTGGAGTTTTTATTTGTTTAAATTTCAAGACAGTGAGCTGCAATACATATTATTGCCAAGAAGTATAAATTTTAGTTCATAAATAAACTGGTTTATGGGTTTCAAACAATAATTTGAAAAATATTTTCTTTAAATTATTTGCTGTAAAAGTAAATACTCAATATTGCATTTAATTTTTGTTGATTATGACAGGGTTACTAAAAATGTTTTTGATGTATAGAGGAAAAGATTGTTTTTAAAGGATTTGTTTCAGATGACAAACATATGAGGTACCACTGGGTTTCTTAAAGATGGGCATCTGCCCAATAACAGTCAATCTGTGGGCAGTCCAACAGCTCCATCCAGACAAGGACCCTGGGAACACTGTGTCCTAGATCAGTCCATCTTTTCATCCAGAATTTTAACTGTTGATAATGGGAAAAAGCCAAAAGTTAGCTCCTTAAGCATAAGTGAGCAGCCTATGTGAGGTGTCATGGCAAGATGAGGAAAGGACCGAGTATTAAAGCTTAGAGCTGAGTAGCATCCCCCCTCAATCCTGCCAGCTTTGTGGTGGTTTTGACGAGAAGTCATGAGCAAGAATCTTACAAAGAGGAAGGGGAGCTTCAGGGGACAATGGTGAGGGCTTCCAAGTCCAACTTCCCTTTTCATGTGAAAGTTTTCCCTCCCATTGTTGACCTCAAAGGATTTGGGTTTTGCCTTTTTAAGGAAGAAGGCAATCTTACCAATGTATAAAAATCTCCATTGAGGAAAGGAGTAGGTCCTTGAGTTTGATGATGAGCGACTGATCACTAGTAACAGTGAAAGTGAAAGTCTCTCAGTTGTGTTGGTTTCTTTGCAATCCCATGGACTATACAGTCTCTGGAATTCTCCAGGCCAGAACACTGGCAGCCGTTTCCTTCTCCAGGGGATCTTCCCAACCCAGGGATTGAACCCAGATCTCCCACATTGCAAGCAGATTCTTTACCAGCTGAGCCACCAGAGAAGGCCAAGAATACTGGAGTGGGTAGCCTATTCCTCCTCCAGTGGATTGAGCAGTTTATATACAGATGAAGGAGAAATTCAGTGGGGAGGAAAGAAGGCTACAGGAATAGAGGAAGCAAAATGAAGAAGGATCTACTTTCCCAAAGAAGGGATTTGTTGGCCAAAGAAAACCCCAGTGATTCATGAAATGTGGCAAGTGGAATTCCCCTTTTGCTATTAAACTTTCTTTCAAGCTAATTGTCCAAAACCATGCTAAATTTTATACTCTTTTAAGTGGCATCAGAGAGGGAAAGCTTGGTGGGATGCAGAAGTCTGAACATAAGGGACCATCAGATGACTCAGATAAACAAACACAGCGTGAAGAATGAGCTGGCGGGGGAGGGAGAAGAGAGAGAAAAATGACATCAATTTCTGTTGACATAACTGTTTATTCACCATGGTGGCAAAGTAATACCATTTTACATAACTGAACAGGTTCCACAGTTTAGACATTTAATAAATCAATTTTTAAATTACTGAACTTATTTGCAAATTTTTAAATAAATAACCCTCTGTGGTTATTTACTCTAATGTGCAATAACATTGTTCTTACCATAACCTGACCTGCTTTTCTTGGTTTATAACTGTGCTCACAATAAAATAAAGCATATTTTTCCAATCACATTAAGATATATTTACTTATTCATTTGGTGTAATTTTCCATAAACAGAATACAGTTTCTAAATGCTGTTTTAATGATCCAGAGAAGTGGAAAATAGTTTTGATTGCATTAACCAAAAATCTTTGCAGATTTTAATGACTCCAGTTGGAGAATGAAGTATAGTCTGTCTAATGGAAAAGATAGATTTTTAAAAGACATATTTACCAATTCTAAAGAATCTAAAAAATGCCCAAAAGTGTAAAGAAGAAAATGCCAGTTGTTCTCATTCTCCTCCCTCTTACTCAGAAATAACAGTTTGCTTTAGTGTGAGAAGAGGATAGTGTCATGGACTTTGAGGAACTATAAATGTGGAAAAGACGTATTCTGATTGAGAATCAGACTCAAATGTATCTTCAGTATTATTGATGAATATTTACCTCTCTACTGGTGGGTAGCAGCATAGCACTTCAGTGTCTGGTGTGTGGTAAGAGTTCAGTTAATAGTCACTGAAAGAATGCTATTTATCAAGTTAGGGCCTAGAGTTTCAATCAACAGCAACTACATCTGACTGATTTAAGCATAAAGCAAATTCATTAAAAGATAATTGAGGGATTTCTCTGGTGATCCAGTGGCTAAGACGCCATGCTCCCGAGGCAGGGGGCCCAGGTTCGATCCCTGGTCAGGGAACTAGATCTCACATGCTTCGACTTAAGATTCCACATGCCACAACTAAAACCCAGAGTAGCCAAATGCATAATTTTTTTTTTTTAAAGATAATAGAGTAACTCTCAGAATGGTTAGGAAAGCCTGAGGTTTCAGCTCCGAATTTACAGTCTGGCAATACCCAAAGCACAGGAACTAGCCTCAAGCATCCCTGGGCTGCTGCTGGCAATACTGGTCACTATACTCACTGGCACTACTTTGACCGTTGCTGTTTTTGCCTTTGGTGTCACTGCCCATCCAAGCACAGATTCAGTGAAAGTTTTAGTCACTCAGTCGTGTCCAACTGTTTGTGACCCCCATGGACTATACAGTCCATAGAATTCTCCAGGCCAGAACACTGAAGTGGGTAGCCTTTCTCTTTTCCAGGAGATCTTCCCAACCCAAGGATTGAACGCAGGTCTCCCTCATTGCAGGCAGATTCTTTACCAGCTGAGTTACCAGGGAAGCCTCTTTTCCATCACTACCTTCCGGCTCAAAGTTTTGTGCAGGTATACTCGGTAGGAAAGGTGGAGGTCACATGCCCAATTGCAAGAAGAAAAATGGGTAAAGAAACAGAAGGCATTTTCAGATTCTAGTGGGAGAAGGCTTTCCCTTACCAGGGGTGGACCCGCCACATCTAGGAAGCGGGGTTTAGATGCTGGGCAGCCAAAAATCAGGGCAAATGTCTGGCATTTAAATGTTCTTTACCATGTTTTGTTTTCTCCAAATTTACAGTACCAACACACACACATAACCAAACAAAATCTCATATAATGCAGATAGCCTTCATAAAATAAAAAATACTTTGCATCTCCTCCTTCAAAGAAACAAACATGAAGTCATTTCTAGCTTCAGCTCCAGGTCTGGGGCATCTATTTTCCATTTTTATTTTAGTAAAGTCACCATCCCATCTCAATCTTTCTGTATTGTAGGAAAATAAACTGTGAAGTTGACATAGCGGGAGACAGAAGAAAGAAGAAAATTAGTCAATACATCTGTGTACGTGCAAGTCAAGGAGGAAGAAAGTGCCAGGACATACTGAGAACTAACTATAGTAATTGTTCATAAGGTTACAGTCAGCATTTGTCAGTTTAAGACCTCTCTTCTATCCATTTCCTGTTGCCTTTAACTTCTTTGACTTATCAGATGCTTGAAGTCTTCTACCTGGCAGGTTGACCCACATGTTCATCCCCACAGAGTAGGGGTCCTTTGTGTTCTACCTACCTGGGGTTGCTATTATCTTCCACTCATTTTTGTCACTAGACAGGGAAGGACTACTAAAAGCCATCACAGGAGACCACCCGAGATCAGAACACAGCCTTCCACCTTCCCTGCTTCTGCTGCTGCTGCATGGCTTCAGTTGTGTCCGACTCTGTGCAACCCCATAGATGGCAGCCCACCAGGCTCCCTGATCCCTGGGATTCTCCAGGCAAGAATACTGGAGTGGGTTGCCATTTCCTTCTCCAATGCATGAAAGTGAAAAGTGAAAGTGAAGTCGCTCAGTTGTGTCCGACTCTTAGCGACCCCATGGACTGCAGCCTACCAGGCTCCTCCATCCATGGGATTTTCCAGGCAAGAGTACTGGAGTGGGGTGCCATTGCCTTCTCCGTCCACCTTCCCTAGCTGATCAGAATTCATGTTCCTAACCAACACCTTACCTCTCACTTCCCCCCATTCCTCTAACAGAGGTGCCAGAATGTGTAGGCAGTGGGTCAGTGCCCTATCTGAAGAAATCTTTCTGTGTCTCCTAAAGGAAACATTCTCTTGGACACTGAGTTTTCTAAAACCATTAAAGTTGAGTTGTGGGTGTGGAGTGCAATGTATTTGGGCTATGAAAAAAACACCAGTGAATTACTGTCTGGCTCAGAGCATATCCTACATTTTATATGTGTAACTGCAACTCAGCCATGCAAGGAAGTCCAACTGGCATGAAGATTGAGTTTTCAAGAAGTCTTCCCACTCTTCTAGAAGGTCAGGAATCTTTAGGTGATGGGGTATATGATAAGCACAGTGGATCCCATGGGCTTAAACTCTTCTTCTCTCGCTGTAAAAAAAGAAAAAGTTTTTGTTGAAAAAAAAAGAAGAAGAAATTATGTTGAATGTATTATATCATCAATGTTGATGATAAATAAATCATTGAGAAGTCCTGCTGGCAGAAGCTTTGTGGTCAGGGTGATCTTTTATTTTCAGATTCTACATTGAATCTCCAGAAACAGCATTTCTGGAGTGGAGAGGGTCCTCTTGCTGCGAGTGCGGCAAAGGCCATGTCCAGGATTTCAGATTCCAGACTAGAAGGCACATTTTGTCTCCTATGTGGAGAGGTCAAATGCTAGGTGAGCAAAGACTGAAGATTGTCCTTGCAGAACTGGGACTTTAAAATTTCAAAGTGGCAGAGAAATAAAGGAGTTTAGAATTGAAAGGTGATGTCCAGATAGCTTGTGGATTTCCCCCATCCCCCAAACCCGCCACCTCCCAGGTTTCTTCTCCCCTTTCCCTGAAAGCTGTCTTTATCCTGCAAGTTGTATGAACTACTTAACAGGGCTGGGTACAGGACAAGGAATACTTTCAGCCATTTTCTGCAAATAACCTACCATTCAGGCTTACCCATCTAGACTCTGCTGAAGTTAGAACTCATCCTTGCTGGGAAAGGTTCTTTTCCCACAGGACAGAGGCAGAGCAAGACACACGCCTTCTGTAGGCACACCAGCAAGTAGAAGAAAAGGACTGAAAAAAAGGGCCGGGTGGTGCCTTTCTGGTTCTTTCTTCCAAACTCACCCAAATTCATTCGTTCCTTGGGAAGAGTAAGTGAAAGCTGGGAGAGTCCAGGTGTCACACCGTGAAGGAGCCCCCTTCACTTGGAAGGAAACAACAGGTGTTGGGCAGAAATGTTCCCCCTTTGGTAATAAGGTCAGCCCAATTTTTCTCTTTTGAGCGAATAGCATAAAACTACCCCAAGGATGATGTGCCATTTGTCCCATGACTTTGTCTAAGCAAGTTTTTTCATGCCTGAAAACAGAATTCAAATCCACTTCAGTAAGAGTTAACTGATGCTTCTTCTTCTGGGCAGGAAGAGCAGCAGGAGAAAGGGCACTTTTGCACGGAGATCATGGGGGAGATGTAGGTTATTCAGGATTGCTGAAATGACGAGGGCAAAGGCAGGAAGAGGGGCAAAGCTGGGGTGAGGGATCTGCATTGTATTTAGTAATCTGGGTGATCATTTCAGAAGAGTGCAGGGTGGGCAGGGAACACACGTGAGAGAAGGGAGCCTGGGGCATGGCCAACCTGAGGCCAGACCCGCGCCCAGAAGGTCAGCTGTTCCTCGATTCCAGCCAATTTCTGCCACATGGAATTTGAGAACAGAGTTGCTGGGTTTCCGTATTTTTCATGAGAAGCTAGAGATACAGATTCCTGTGAAATTTCCCAATTTTAAAAAATGGCCACCTCATTTCCTTTTGAATCACTGACTGAAGATGGAGTGAGGTTAAATTTGCCCCGCGGCCACCAGGTTGAATCCCTTGCTTGACCGAGGGACACCCTGCTGAAGTACTTTACCCAGATGGTCCTATTTCTTCTTTATAGCGCTCCTGTGATGTAAGCAGTGTCATGGCGCCTATTTGACAGATGAGCAACTGAGACCCGGCAACACTGAGTAGTTTCTCCTGTATCTTATTCCTGGTACCTGGTAAGTGGAAGCCTTTCCAGACAGCCCTCACCTCCCTCGAACCCACCGAAAACTATTTCCCTGCCCCTGCTCTATTCCATCATAGCCATTTTTTCTTCTTCTGTCACTGTATCCTAACTCACGGTACAGCAGGGACCTTTTAAATTAGCTGTCACCTCTGCTATACTGTAAATGCTAAGAGGGCAAGGACCACGCTGGTCACAAGATAAGCATTAAGTGTGAGGCTGAATGAACAAAGTCTGTTTCCTTAATCAGGATGCACTCCAGTTGTCTTGACTTTTGTGCTTTGTATCGGAGGATGCTGTTTCAAGGCCCTTCCTCGTCCCGGCCCGCTTCCTCCCCCTTTGCTTTCTCTCCCTCCTGGACCTTCTCCTTTCCTTTCCCTTCTGCTTCTTTTCCCTGCTCCTTTGTCTCTTGTAGCTCTACACTTCGCCGTGCCGCCATTAAAGCATAGTGACGCACACAGAATGCCTCACTCCCAGCATTGCTCTGGACATGACAGTACCCAAGGGGACGCTGATTGTGCAAGGAGCCTGGCACCATACTTGGGGAGTTGCTCAAGTTCTTAGGTTGACTTACGTTTTTAGGCTTCCCAGTAACCCTGGCAGATGCATGCTAAGATTTTCTCTTTTTACAGGTGAAACTGAGTCTGTAGATGAATCCTCCTGGACCTCCCTCTTTTACTATACTTTTCCAAATTGTTCAAGTACTTTTGACACCCCAACCCCAGTCATCAGGGATTATCACAGGTTCTAAGAAAAACAGGGAAATTGGTGATTTCAGCACAAAAAACGTGCAGCAGTTGCTAGAAACCGAGTTTGTTGTTTGGTTTCCCTCACTTTCCCTCCTTTCTGACAATGCTTTCTCTGCAGGTAGAGGGCATGCTGACTCCAGCCATTTGAGGTTCTTACACATGGATGGCAGAAGGGACAGGGAGGGATTGTTGTGAGCCTGCATAGCCTGAACCTCTCTGTCGAGGGCTAATCATGTCAGGAAGGATCCAGAACAACTAGGGAAAGAATCTTTAAGTTTCCAAAGCTCAGTTTACGTCGCAACTAACAGGCACTTACCAGTCCCAGAAAGAGCATTAAGACAGTGTCTGGGATTGCCTTTATTTTGAAGCCTGAGAGTCAGTAATCTGTCAAGAGAGTGGGGAAGTCAAATCACAAGAGACAGCACGTATCAGCAGACACATAATCCAATAATTGTAGCACAAACAGGCTGATGCTTCAGAGAAATGGAACAATGGGTTTCCCTGCATGTGGCATTTTTTTTTATCCCTAATCATTTGCTTTCAGTCTTGACAATATTCTATGGATGTTTGTGAAAGGCCCCTATGGCCAACAAATAGCTTTTAATCACACCATTAAAACAGGAAAAAAGCAGGTGCAGAACCCAGAGTGGTGTCGCCTGAAGCTGAACAGAAGAGCAAAACACCCAGTGAACCAAGGGCAGAGCTCAGAAGTGGTTTTGGAAGGAAAAAAACAGTCTTGATATTCCCTAAACATAATTTCATGTGTATTGGCTTTAAACTGTAGGGAAATTATCAACATCACATATTTAGTGGAGTGTGTAAACAAACAGAAGCAAATGCTTTTTAGAAGCAGTTGTTAGATCAAAATATTCAGTTCAATTTGACTGACACGTATTGCATCCAATTTGTTGTTTTTATTTTATTTAAACCTCAATCTGTCCAAAAAGCAATTTAAGCAGGAAAGTGTATTGGTATCTCCTCTGTGCAAAAAATAGCACCAGTTTCAAGGAAGGAGGGCTCAGAGATGGATGGATCCCTCTCTCCCAAGATACTCACCACACAGAAGAAGAGAAGAGGTTACATGTATCAGCCAGGGTCCTTAGTTACAACAGCAAGAGTTAAGTGTTTTGGCTATCTCTTGCTGTCTAAGGAAGTATTCCAAAACGTAGTGGCTTAATTTATTGTTATTGCTCATGGTTCAATTGACTGAGCTCAGCCAGGAGGCTCTGGCTTGAAGTCTGTTGTGTACTCATGGTCGGATATTGGCTGGACTGCGATTATTCGTGGGTTTATGAGGCTGGACGTTGAGGATGGCTCACTCCCATGGTTGACCCTTGGTGCTGGCTGTCATCTGGGACCTCAGAGACTGACAGAGGGCCTACTCCTGGGAAATATAATTCAAACCAGAATCTTCTCCCCACCCAGAAAACTGTTCCACAAAGGTAGCAGAGAAAGAAAAGTTTCATTACCAAATAAACATTAAAAGACCAGAATGTGATGGACACATCAGAGGCAGTCTGCTAGAGACTGTGGAGACACAAAGAAATCTCACCCTTGTAGATAGCCAAGCAGATATAGCTGAGTATATACATGTTCTCATTGTAAACTATAACAAATCCTCAGGTCAGAGGACTTCAAGGCACCATTTGTCACACATAGTTCATCCTAACTTTACTTGGTGGTTGGGGTGACCATCTGGCTTAGCCAATTGGCTTTATCCATAGAAATACAAATTTCTGATATCTTTATGGTAGGAGATTGCTTTGCAGCTTGGAGCAAGGTGTCTAGTCAAGGTGGGATCCTACCCTCTCACAGAAACTGAGGGCGTGGGAGAGGTGCTGTTTATCTTGATGTATATGTTGAGAAAAACAGCTCCCAGGTCCTTAAGAAAGGCATTCTTGGGTTGTAAAGCTGACGAAAAGACTTATCTAGTTTTCCAAAAAGTAAATGCTGTAAGGAAAAGAAGGGATGAACAGAAATCTCTACTCTTCTTTTCAACAGGGACAATGAAGTCTCTTCTTTTTAATTTGATTATGGGCTTTCCTGGTGGCTCAGCAGTAAAGAATCCACCTGCCAATGAAGGAGAAGTGGGTTTGATCCCTGGGTCTGGAAGATCCCTGGAGAAGGGAACGGCAACCCACTCCAGTATTCTTGCCTGGAGAATCCCATGGACAGAGAAGCCTGGCGGGCTACAGTTCCATGGGGTCACAAAGAGTTGGACATGACTGAACAACTAAACAACAATCCTCACTCTACAGAGCTTCTCCATGTGGCTTAAGCTTCTCATAGCATGGCAGCTGTTTTCCAAACCAGACCTTTTAGTGTGCAAGCATTCCCAGCAAGGTAGGCAAGAGCTACAAAGATTCTTATAACTTAGATTTAGAAGCATACTCTCTTTATGTCATACTGTTCTGGGAGAGACACAAGGATAACCAGAATCAGGGGACAGACAACACCAGCTCCTAGGGGAGTTATCTTTGGAGGCCAGGTACCAGGCAACTGCTGCAGATGTGAGCAGAAAAGTGTGTGAAAGTAACAGGTGACCCTGGGATACCCCAGGAAAGCACAAGAATCAGGTTTGAAAGCTATACATTCAGGAACAGCACTCAAAGCACAAGGCAAAGCTTTTACAGTAGAACCCCTTACTGTCATGCCTGGGCGCGGATGCAAGGTGCTAGCCTCTACATGCTTGAAACTCCACTACCTGACTCCCAGAGCTCGCTAGAAAAATAAATTCCATGGTGGCCTCTTCTTTCTTTTTCTTTCTTTTTTTTGGTGTTGTCATTGTTTTATTGATGCTAATGTCTGTAATGTAGGGCTTCCCTGGTGGCTCAGATAGCTAAGAATCTGCCTGTTACATAGGAGACCCAAGTTCAGTCCCTGAGTCAGGAAGATCCCATGGAGAAGGGAATGGCTTCCCACTCCAATATTTTTGCCTGAAGAATTTACAAACTTCAGGAAGCCACTATACTGAGTCACATCTCTCTCTCTCTCTCAGGCACTAAAATTGATTCATATCACCACTGCTTTCTAAAGGCAATAAATGCCCACTGCTCAGCTTTAGATTACCATGACATGCTGGTGAGTCTGGTTGGTGGAGCAGAGTCTTGGGCTGGGTCTTACAGAAACGGAGGCTGGGAAACTCAGACTGCACCCTTTCCTGGGCTGATGGAGCTCATCAGGTGGTTACCTGTGTCAGGTTGCCCTCCCAGAGGCCCGGAAATCGCAACCTCTGACTTCTTCTGTCTCCACATCTAATCTCATGATCAAGTCATAGCAATTCTCTTGAAAATAATCAACTAATGAGAACCTACTGTAGAGCCCAGGGAAGTCCTCTTCATGCTCTGTGGTGACCTAAACGGGAAGGAAATTCACAAAAGAGAGCATATATATAAACACATAGCTGATTCCCTTTGCTGTAGAGCAGAAACCAACACAGCATTGTAAAGCAACTATACTCCAATAAAAATGAATAAAAAAAGAAAATAACCATCCCTCTCATGCCGATTACACAAATCTTTATGCATGTATAAATGAAACTAGTATACTGAGTAGGAAGGAGAATATGAGTTATTTTGTTATAATTTATTTTATCATTTTAACAACTAGAAGTGAAAAAGATTCCTTGCCATCTTGTGAGTCCATCCTGCTTCTTGAACTTAAGAAGATCCTTTTTTGCCCCCACATTCTCATTGGTTAGAAGAAGGATATCAACTGCATGTCCTCTGAGATTCTTCCCCATTGTATTAATAAGCAGATTTTTTGCAAATACCAAAGAAGATGAGGAAAGAAAAAAAACCCGAAAAACCAGAAACTCTGCCTGTGTCCCTATAGACTGGACAGTCATAGGCCAAGGATTTCTTGTGCCTTGGCAGTAAATCAGTATTGCTAATTACCAGGCTTCCAATTTCAGGCTCAACAAAACTGAGTGTGATTAAAATGTCATAGGAAGTAAAGGGAGCCTTTAGTCTAATTTTTATCACCACTGCCATTTAACTATGTTTTTCTTCTTAAAAATTGTAGCTGGGTTTAGAGCTATCTTTTCCTGTATTCCTTAAAAGGCAGTTTGCAAGTGTTAGGAGAGATGGTTAGAATATTAAAAAGATGCCGAAAATCCTTTATTGCCCTTGTGCGCTGCTGGAAGTTCAACAACCAAATATCTTACAGTGATTCCCTAAGTGCTGTTGCACTCAATAGGAGCATCTCTGTACAAGCACAAAAGCCTAAGATCATCTTGATCTTCAATATGTTCTCACCTTCGTGTAAGTAAGAATAAGGAATCAAACCACAATAATGAGAGTACAGCCCTGCAGCAACTTTACTCCGAAAGATATCTCAAAGGGTACTTTTGAACATACCTTTCCAAACCAGGCACAAGCATAGTTTTAGGTTGCCTATACATATATTTGTAGGGCTTCCCTGGTGGCTCAGCTGGTAAAGAAACCACCTGCCAATGCAAGAAACGCGAGACATGGGTTCCATCCTGGGTCAGGAAGGTCCCCTGGAGACGGGCATGGCAACCCACTTCAGGATTCTTGCCAGGAAAATCCCATGGACAGAGGATAATGGGCTGCAGTCCATAGGATCACAAAGAGTTGGATACAACTGAGCACACACGCACACATACATATATTTGTAGATCTTACTGTGATATTATTGCACCATAAACAACAAATATGAAATTGGACTATGGTTCAACAATGAAAATCTCCAAGAATTTACTAAAAGAATAAAGAGAATTTTCTGAGTATGTTGGGATTCAGGGATGGTTTTTAAATATTTGTTTCTGTTCTCTAGTTGGAGATTTGGTAGTAGGGATAAAATGTGTAGGAAGAAGGAGTCTATATCACCTGGAAGTGGTATCAACTGATTACAGTAAAAGTTAGGATGTTAATATTTTCCTAGGAGTCAAGTAATTTTCTAGGAAAGCACATGCTCAAGATTTTAATACATGTCCAATAACCTAGTGATTTTTTTCTTTTTTTTATCACCTGGGACTCCTGGGTTGCTCCCTATGGTTCAGGCTTTTCAGAAAGGTGTATTCTCCTTGTACATTTCTTTTTGATAGGAATTTACTGAACACTAGTTATGTCCTAGACACTGTTCTAGGTGCTAGAGATGCAAAAGATCATAGTCTACTAGGCGAGAAAAATAGTAAATAATTAAGCATATAAACCAATAAGGCAATTTTAGATACTAATAAACTATAGCAAAAGAAAGAAAGAAGCATTTCCTTAACACTGTAACATTTTATCCTCATTTGTAGAATGAGGATTTACTACCCACTTCAATGAGGTAATGTAGGTAAAGAACCTGGACATAGTAAAAGAATACACACACACACACACACACACACACACACATACCCCACACACCGTCTCTCTTAGCAAGAGACTGAAGCAAAAGGTGAACAGATTGTCAAATTTGTGCAATCCAGGTTTTCTGTCAAGACATGAATGGCTATAATTCATCAAGATTCTGCTAAAAAGACAAAAGGATGAACTAGAAACAGAATTTGACAACTTGCATGAGAATGCCGTCTCATCATATTCTTGATTTACCAGGGGATGGAGACATTAGCCCCTTGACCACAGGCTCAAGAAACCCCCTGCTCTCCTGTCTGTCTCCGCCTCTGTAAACACAGGGATCTTTTGTCGCACCTTTACCCCTGAGAGCCAGGCGCTATGCAAAGCCCTTTATGTGCTTGCTTTCAGTTAAGCCTTGTAAGAACCTCCTTTGAAAGATAAAAATCTTGAGGCTTATCTATTTGAAAATACAAGATATTTCTAGCATGTCTGAGCCCAAATGAACCTGTGTCTAATAGCTGGGAAAAGAGGTGAGATCAGAGTTTCTGGAAATAAAACCCGAGGATAGGGCACAGACATGCTGATGACATGCTGATGTGTGGCACCAAAGAGCTTGAGTGCAGGGGCCACAGAGTCGTCGTCTGAATGCGTGCGTCTGGGGCCACCTCTGTGGGATGCCCCAGCTCCCTTCTCGAGTTGAATCTGTAATCTCTCTGATCCATGTTGCTTCTGCCTGCTGAAGGTGGGTCACCTTGAAGGTCAACAGAGGCGGTTCAATAACTGGATTCTTTGAAGGGGAGATAAATGGGAGCCACTCCTCTTATCTTTATATTTTGCTGATTGATGAGGGCACAGACGCTGGGGTCTGCAATTTTGCTGTCATTGGAGATAAGCTACTACTATTACACAAAAACAATACTGATTGCTATCGGCACACCTGAGCTGCTTTTAAGGACCTCCATTCTAGTTGGCTAGTTCTTATATTGTCATCTAAATGTTTGGGTGGGGCAGGGAGGGTGAAATAAGGGAGATAAAAATGGTTCTCATTGGACTTACTATTAAGGGTGTCCAGTGGCCACTGCACAATTTGGCTTTTCCAGCCAAACGTGAGACTCTCCGGTGGGTGTCTTGTGTGCACGCAAATGCAGTCATATCTCAGTCCACGTATGGTCAGCCATGTTTCTTCCACTCCAGATTTTGGGCAGTGTCTATATGGGTGGGGGAGGGTGGGAGAGGAATTGCATTTCAATCCTGGAGACCATGGGAATAGATAGGATCCACTGCGATCTGTATGATGGGACTCACTTGACGGGGATGAAGCCACAACTGTGTGCTACAGCCATCAACTCCTAGGAGTCCTGTGTGACAAAACTTAGGCACTAGAAAGATGGCATGGCCCAGAGAAAAGTGTGGGAACAAGGTCACATTTGACGTTGCTAATTTGGTTTCTCCTGAGTATGAAGGAAGAGAAGGTGAAACAAGCCTCAGATAAAAATGGAAGAAAAGAAAACACACCAAAAAAGCCAACCAACCAACCAACCAAATAGGCCTCCACAAACCCAGTATGCACATGATCACATTTATATAAAATTATATTTGTGTACATTATACAAACATTAAAAGATTAGGAAACAGATATCAATATTAGCTTGACATCAACTGATTTTTTGCAATATGCATTTTTTTTGGTGGCAAAAGCATCTTGCAGAATAACGTGCCTCGTATGACTCAGTAAAAATGATCAGTGAACTCATGATTATGTGTGCATATGTTGTAGGTGTACACAAGAAAGAAATGAGAAAGGTATGGAAAGGTACAAATGTGTGTGATTCTGCTAGGGCTACCATAATGCAGTGTCACAGACTTGACAGCTTAACGACAGGAATCGATTATCTTGCCCTTCTGGAGGCTAGAAGTTCAAGATCAAGGTGTCAGCCGTGTCGGTTTCTTCTGAGGCCTCTGTCCTTTACTTATAGATGCTTGTCTTTTCCCTGTGTCTTCACATGGTCTCCTCTCTGTGTCCTAATCTCTTTTTAAAAAAAATTAATTTATTTTAATTGGAGGCTAATTACTTGACAATATTGCAGTGTTTTTTTGCCACCCATTGACATGAATCAACCATGGGTGTACATGTGTTCCCCATCCTGAACTCCCCTCCCACCTCTCTCCCCATCCCATACCTCAGGGTTATCCCAGTGCACCAGCCCTGAACACCCTGTCTCATGCATCAGGACATCAGTCACACTGGATTAGGGTCCACCCATGTGACCTCATTTTAAATTATTACGTCTTTGTAGAGTCTGTTTCCAAAGACAGTCACATTAGAGGTACTGGCGGTTAGGAATTCACCGCAGTTACCCTCTTCCCCTTTGGAAACTATAAGTTTGTTTTCTCCATCTGTGGATTTATTTCTACTTTGTATATAAGTTCGTTTGTATCACATTTTTTGTACCAGACATAACAGAGCTACCATACGATACTGATATTTCATTAATGGGCGTATGTCTGGAGAAAACAATAATTTGAAAAGATACACATGCCCCAGTGTTCACAGCAGCACAATTTACAGCAGCCAAGACATGGCAGCAAACTAAATGTCCAAGGACAGATGACTGGATAAAGATGTGGTATGTTTATACAGTGGGATACTACTCAGCCATTAAAATGAAATAATATTATCTGTAGCAACATGGATGGACCTAGAGATTGTCATACCAAGTGAAGAGCACGGATTCCACAAGATTCCTAAAGGGAAAATACCTCCTATTTAGGAAAGCACTTGCTTCAGGACGCTAGGTGGAGCTGTAAGCGAGGCATAGAGATAAACCGAAGCTTTTCCTTCCTCTAAACAGAGTGGAGGGAAAGAAATCTTTTCATTTTCACAGCAGATACCTATTTCCTCTCACCTGAAGTGCTGCTGTGATCGTTGATCAGGACTTAGAAGAATCTGCAAATTCCAGTGTGAGAGCTGAGAGATCCGTTCTGTGTTGCCCACCAGCCAGGAAAATACTGGTGCTTTTGAGAAGCCATGTCTCTGGAATGGGATAAGCCTCCCCTTCTCCAGTAACAGTGCTTTCTGAGTCTATATTAGAGGCTGAAAAACAGCAGACTGCCCTCACAAAGCATGGTTTTTATTGCGGTCTGTGATACATACCACCCTGACCTGCAGTTTTTGGCCACAGCCTGTGAGACAGCCTCTGGGACACAACCTCAGACTGGAGGCTTCAATGTGCGGACCTTCAGGGAAGGGTGTTTGCTCTCTCTATCTAGGGGTAACCTGCTGATTCTTTGGGATGTCTGGGTGACCTGCCTGTGACAGCTGTCAGCCACTGACCTCTTGCAAAAGCCATGTATCTGGCTGGCCGGAAGAACGGCTACTTCTGTTCTCACTGTTCTTGAACTATTCCCTTAATTAACGATAAGAGTTCTTCACCCTAGAAAATGGAACATCTGCTTCTTTGGGATGTATCCCAAAGGTCACTTTTGAAAAAATTTTATTTTACTGATGTATAGTTAATTTACAATGTTGACTACTATGTAGCCCGGTAGATTCAGTTACACATGCATTCTCTCTGTCTCTCTTTTTTTTTTCTCTTTAAGCCATGACACATGGTATGTGGGATTCTATTCCCTGACCAGGGATTGAATCCATGCCCCTGCATTGGAAGCACAGAGTCTTAACCACTGGAGCACCAGAAAAGTCCTCATACATTCTTTTTCATAATTTTTTTTATCATAGGATATTGAATATTTTCCCCTGTGCTGTACAGTAAGACCTTGTTGTTTATCCAGCTTATGCATAATAGTTTGCCACTGTTGATCCTTATCCAATCCATTCCTCCCCCACCCTCACCCCCCTTGGCAACTACGAGTCTCTTCTCTGTGTCTGTGAATTTGTTTCTGTTTCATAGATAGTCCATGTGTGTCATACTTTAGATTTCACATATAAGTGATATCAGATGGTATTTGTCTTTCTCTTTTTGCGGAGGTTGCTTTTCCAATGAAACCCTGTCTGCAGTTTCTTCTGTAATAGGAAATCACACGTAGGAAATGTTTATAGACATTAGGCACCACAATAGGCTCTCGGATACATCAAGTTGTTTAATCCTTGCAGTGTGCTATGGTCATTATCACCGTCCCTGTTTTCACAGAGGAAACTGAGACTCAGATTTAAGGTAACTTGTCTTGGACCCGCAGCAAAGAAATAGTCAAGCTGGGATGAGGACTCTGGCTATCTGGCATCTGTGTCTGGTGTCTAGTTAATTGCTCCCTTCTCTGTTCCCATGACCTTCACATTTGCTTCTATTGTGGGGATTGTTGAGCTTGCCAGGTGGCTAAGTGTTAAAGAGTCTGCCTGCTAATGCAGGAGATATGGGTTCCATCCCTGGGTTGGGAAGATCCCCTGGACAAGGGAATGGCAATCTACTCCTGTATTCTTGGCTGGAAAGTCCCATGGACAGAGAAGCCTGGTGGGCTACAGTCCTTGGGGTCACAGAGTCCAACACCACTGAGGACTGAGCTGGTGAGGATTGCTACATAGTTTCCTCCATGTTCCCTACACCTGAGCACAATGGATAGGTTAATACATGCTTCCTGTTTATCCTCCCCCAGCTGAATGGAAGACCTCTGCAAAACTAGAAGCCTCTGAGCCCTGCTGTCTGTGTTGACTGCCCTCTCTGCCATCTCTGCAGGGCTGTATTAACTGGAACCCTCAAGCCCCTCTCCCTGGAGAAGGCAATGGCACCCCACTCCAGTATTCTTGCCTGGAAAATCCCATGGACGGAGGAGCCTGGTAGGCTACAGTCCATGGGGTCACAGTTGGACATGACTGAGTGACTTCACTTTTCACTTTCAAGCCCCTCTTATCTTCTTTTTTTATTTCCCAATTCATCCTCCCTCTCTCAAAGCATAAAATGAATTAAATGATTGTTGGCATCATTTGCACTTGGCAATGAATCAACTGTTTATACTTCATCCCCAAATATGTTTTAGCTGAGACATTCTCTAATTCTTCGTGAGAAGTGTTGAAAAGCTGAGTGGGTTCGGGCTTCAGAACACTGGGTGGTGCTGTTCCTCTTCAACTGGGATACGAGTGACCCACTCGAGATCTGTCTGCTTCACCATGCTGAGTCCTGAGACTCTCCTCTGGCATCCTGCACAGTTTGTTCACCTTAGAAGTACGGACGTCTGGCTGTATTTACCACTTTAGTTTTTATCTCTTTGTTTTCCTTTCTTCCTGTGAATTTTCTTGATTTTGTCAGGAAGTGCCCCTAAGGCCTCCTTGATGTGTTTCTCATGTTCTCTTCTGGCCCTTATTGGTCTACCAGGTGGTTGCCTCTCAATCTTTAAATTCTCTTCTTCTTGGCAGCACACTCTTGGACCACAGTGATCATTCGTGATAATGATACACAGGAAACAGAGATGGAAACTGGAGGCCCATCGGATGCTGTCTAGAGGAACAACTCAAGTCTCCAGAGAGATGATGGTGTAGAACTGGGCATGGAGGTATGAAGAGATTTAATTCTTTCTTTTGTAAATTTTTTTCTTTTAAGATGCTTTTGTGAGGTTTTCACAGATAATAATACTGAAATCCAGAGAGGCTGAAGTCCTGACTTAAGACTGTGAGGTTAGGAAGTAGCAAAACTTCTACTGATTTTGCTTAGTGAGGTCTTCCACCATCCATCCATCCATTCATCACTCATTCATTAAAAGATTTAAGTCCTGACTTCAGTTCAGTTCAGTTCAGTTCAGTCGCTCAGTCATGTCCGACTCTTTGCGACCCCATGGCATGTAGCATGCCAGGCCTCCCTGTCCATCACCAACTCCCAGAGTTCACTCAGACTCATGTCCATCGAGTCAGTGATGCCATCCAGCCATCTCATCCTCTGTCGTCCCCTTCTCCTCCTGCCCCCAATCCCTCCCAGCATCAGAGTCTTTTCCAATGAGTCAGCTCTTCACATGAGGTGGCCAAAGTACTGGAGTTTCAGCTTTAGCATCAGTCCTTCCAAAGAACACCCAGGGCTGATCTAAGCCAGTGCAATTAAGGAGTAGGAAAGTTCTGTTAGATGTTAATGAGCTGGTTTCACCATTCAGTCATCCATCCATCTATTGACTATTTGTCCAGAATCTACCATGGTTACTACTATACTGTGCATGGGTGTACAATGTGCGTGAGTGCTAAGTCGCTTCAGTCACATTGGACTCTTTGCAACTCCGTGAACTGTAGCCTGCCAGGCTCCTCTGTCTGCAGGATTCTCCAGGCAAGAATACTGGAATGGGTATCCATGCCCCACTCCAGGGGATCTTCCTGACCCAGGGATCAACATATAATAGAGAACAAAAGACCAAGTCCCAGGAAATTTCCATTTTAGTGAGAGAGAGATTAGGGGCAGACAGGAGACAGCAGCAACCAGTACACAGTGGGTCACGGAAGGACAGCGCCCACTTGTGTGTGTGTGCTCTGTGTGTGCTCTCCTGTGATGCACGCATTATCTGGGCAGGTGTCAAAGAGGTGAGAGTAGGAAAGACACATACGTGCACCTGCAATCATAACATCGGCATTCTCCTTATTGTCCTGACTCATTTTGTTCAACTGCTTTCCTGACTCCTGCCTAGCCCCTCCCCTCAGAATCAGAGGCAGCTGTGCAGTTGCTAAGCCGTGGAGGGACATCTTCTCCGGAGCTGCAGGCTGGCAGGTAAAGGTGAGACGGGGAGGTAAGACAGAGGTTGGTCAGGGCTGCCCTGCAGTAGGTAGGAAACAGCTCTTAGAACCTGGAAATCACAAGTTAAAAGCAATTTACTGAATGTGCATTTGCTTCCAGCCTTTTCTCCTCTTTTACTTCAGAATGAAGCAGAAAACCATTCTGAGGCTTTTGCCTCAGAGGCTTTTGCCAGTGAGTTCTCAGTAAGATTTCAGCATGCCTTCCCGAGAACATGGCTTCCTGGGAACACGCCTTCATAGATGACTGCCTTACTGAGTGAGGGAAGTGGGGCAGAGGGCATGGCTGGCCCAGAAAACAAATACCTGGAAAAAAGTGAGTATCTTTAGAAGACAGACTGTGGTAGGAGAGAAAACTGGTAGTGCTGGGGCCATGAAATTGTGAAAGCTTTGTGGCCTTTTCAGACAGCATGGAATCCTTGGTTGTTTTTAATTTGGCTGGGGACGTGTTCTACAGATAAATGATACAGAGTTGTGATGAAGGGTGAATTGCAACAGAATGAGAAGGGAAATAAGATGGTCTGGATGGAGTGAAGGGGACACATTCTGTAAAACAATTAAATTACCTTTTTTATGTGTATGGGCTTCCCTGGTAGCTCAGCTGGTAAAAAATCCACCTGCAATGCAGGAGACCCTGCTTCAGTCTCTGGGTCGGGAAGATCCCCTGGAGATGGGATAGGCTACCCACTCTAATTATCATGGGCTTCCCTGGTGGCTCAGATGATAAAGAATCTGCCTGCAATGTGAGACACCTGTGTTCGATCCCTGGGTTGGGAAGATCCCCTGGAGATCTTTTTTTATGTGTATTGTGAGAATACTTAAAGATCTACTCTTTTATCAAATTGCAAGTATACAACACAGTATTATTAGCTATGATACTAGGATATATTAACATGTTGTGCATTGGAGTCCCAGAACTCACTCATCCTAAAACTATGTGAGGTGATATACATGTTAGTTCACTTGATTGTGATCATTTTATAAAGTATAAGCATGTGAATGTGCTAACACATACAATTTTTATTTGTCAAGTACACCTTGATAAAGCTGGAAAAGAAGGTTATTGAGAAGCATGTTTAGAGACTTCCATGGTGGTCCAGTGGCTAAAACTCCAAGTTCCCAGTCCAGAGGGCCTTAGCTTGATCCCTGGTCAGGGAACTTGATCCCCCATGCCACAACTAAGACCAGGCACAACCAAATAAATGAATGAATAAATATCTGAAAAAGGCATGGCTAGCAGGATTTTATCACTGATGAGATGACTAGCTCTTATTTATTAAGGAATTACCTGTGCCCTGGCTTAGAGTGCCTTCCATATGCTAACTTGTCATCCTTAGAACAATCCTATAAAATAGCCACTATTATAATCCCCACTTACAGATGTGGAAAAAGAGTTTCAGGAAAGTGAAATAAATTGCCCATGGATTTACAGCGGCAAAGTGGAGTAGCTGTGACTCAAACCCATAGTGCTGTGCATGCATGCTCAGTCCCTTCAGTTGTGTCTGACTCTTTGTGACCCCATGGACTGCAGCCCACCAGACTCCTCTGTCCATGGAATTCTCCAGACAAGGATACTGGAGTGGGTTGCCGTACCCTCCTCCAGGGGATCTTCCCAACCCAGGCATAGAACCCGAATCTCCCACATCTTCTGTGTTCGCAGGCAGATTCTTTACCCACTGAGCTACCTGGGAAGCTCTATAAACTGGGTCCAAAGCTTATTATTTGGCTGCTTCTGCTCTTTTGTCCCCTACAGTAGTAGATGTGGGGGGAAGGAGAGAGAGGGGTGGGAAGGATTCCCAGATTTCCATTGTGGGACAGAAGGTCCACGGGTAGACCCAGTTCTAGATTACTGGGGCGATCACGTGCCATTCTATACTTTTCTAAACATTCTATGCATTCTATCCCAGTTGAGAACTACAATATAACCAGTATTAACATACAAAGGCCCTGGACATTCCTGCCCACACCCAGGGTGAGGTCCCCTGCCATCAGTTATCTCCAGCCCCTACCTCACACCCTGTGGGCAGTTCCTCTGCTTCCCTCCATGCCCACCAATTTCAGCTGATTTCTAGAGATCAGTAATCTGCCCAATCACTCCTGCCTCTGAGGTGTTGTTCCTGGAAGACTCTTGGCCTCTGAACTAGAGTTTTCCTTTCTGTGTTTGTCCTTTACTCTCTGCCTGTGCTGACATGGATCTCCCAGGTGTGTATCTGACCACACTGTTTCACTGGTGGACTTTGAAAGCTGAAGGCTGTTCCAGTCGCTATTTGCTGCTGTTGTTCAGTTGCTAAGTTGTGTCTGACTCTTTGCGACCCCATGGACTGTAGCACGCCAGTCTCCTCTGTCCTCCACTATCTCCTGGTGTTTGCTCAAATTCACGTCCACTGAGTCGGTGATCCTATCTAACCATCTCATCCTCTATCACCCCCTTCTCCTTTTGCCTTCAATCTTTCCCAGCATCAGGGTCTTTTCCAAGGAGTCGGCTCTTTGTATCACGTGGCTAAATTATTGGAGTTCCAGCTTCAGCATCAGTCCTTCCAATGAATATTCAGGGTTGATTTCCTTTAGGATTGACTGGTTTGATCTCTTTGCAGTCCAAGGGACTCTCAAGACAATCATTTTTTTTTTTAGCCATCAAAGAGAGGGCTGTAGTTCAGTGATGCCGTCAATAGGACATTTAATTTTATGTGACCCCCCCCACCCCCGGTTTTTAAAAAAATCTTTTGACTTCTCTACTCCCAGGCATTTCTCACTGGTCACTTCTCTCCCCAGGCTGCTTCCTGCCTCACTGATATTCCCATTATCCACAAATTCGTATTTACTTTCATTCATGCATCCGTGAGTTCATTCTCACATTTGACCAGTGTGCCGGGTGCAGTTTCAAGTGCTTAGGATACATCAGTGAATAAATGACTCTAGAATTATTTTACTTTAGGAGCTTGTATTCTAGGAAGATGGAAACAAAGTTGTTCACTTGTGTCCAACCCTTTGTGAGCCATGGCATGTGGAATCTTAGCTCCCCAGCCAGGGATTCAGCGTGCATTTCCTACATTGGAAGGCAAAGTCTTAACCACTGGACCACAGGGGAAATCCCAGGTATATAATATTTAAAAAAGAACAAGGATGTCATGGTAGCTGGAAAAGAGAGAGCAAACAAAACCAGGGAAATAACAGAGGCCCAGACCATGGAGGGCCTTGTAGAGGCTGCTGCAAGAAATTAGGAGGAACTCTAGGGACTTCCCTGGTGGTTCAGCAGTGAAGACTCTGCACTTCCAGTGCAGGGATGTGGTTTCAATCCCTGGCTAGGAAACTAACATTCCACATGTCATGAAAGTGAAATGAAAGTCACTCAGTCGTATCTGACTCTTTGCGACCCCATGGACAATACAGTCCATGGGATTCTCCAGGCCAGAATACTGGAGTGGGTAGCCTTTGCTTTCTCCAGGGTGTCTTCCCAACCCAAGGATCAAACCCAGGTCTCCCACATTGCAGGCGGATTCCTTACCAGCTGAGCCACAAGGGAAACCCAAGATTACTGGATTGAGTAGCCTATCCCTTCTCCAGCAGACCTTCCCAACTAGGAATCAAACTGGGATCTCCTGCTTTGCAGGCGGATTCTTTACCAATGAGCATGTCATTCAGTTCAGTTCAATTCAGTAGCTCGTCAGGTCTGACTCTTTGCGACCTCATGGACTGCAGCACGCCAGGCCTCCCTGTCCATCACCAACTCCTGGAGTTTACTCACACTCATGTCCATTGAGTCGGTGATGCCTTCCAACTATCTTATCCTCTGTCACCCCCTTCTTCTCCCACCTTCAATCTTTCCCAGCATCAGGGTCTTTTCAAATGAGTCAGTTCTTCTCATCAGGTGGGCAAAGTATTGGAGTTTCAGCCTCAATATCAATCCTTCCAATGAATATTCAGGGCTGATTTCCTTTAGGATGGACTGGTTGGATCTCCTTGCAGTCCAAGGGACTCTCAAGAGTCTTCTCCAACACCACAGTTCAAAAGCATCAATTCTTTGGCACTCAGCTTTCTTTATGGTCCAGCTCTCACATCCATACATGACCACTGGAAAAACCATAGCTTTGACTAGACAGACCTTTGTTGGCAAAGTAATATCTCTGCTTTTTAATATGCTATCTAGGTTGGTCATAGCTTTTCTTCCAAGGAGCAAGTGTCTTTTAATTTCATGGCTGAAGTCACCATCTGCAGTGATTTTGGAGCCCAGAAAAATAAAATCTGACACTGTTTCCACTCTTTCCCCATCTATTTCCCATGAAGTGATGGGACCAGATGCCATGATCTTCGTTTTCTGAATGTTGAGCTTTAAGCCAACTTTTTCACTCTTCTCTTTCACTTTCATCAAGAGGCTCTTTAGTTCTTCTTCACTTTCTGCCATAAGGGTGGTGTCATCTGCATATCTGAGGTTATTGATATTTCTCCTGGCAATCTTGATTCCAGCTTGTACTTCATCCAGCCCAGCATTTCTCATGATGTACTCTGAATATAAGTTAAATAAGCAGGGTGACAGTATACAGCCTTGATGTACTCCTTTCCCGATTTGGAAGCAGACTGTTTTTCCATGTCCAGTTCTAACTGTTGCTTCCTGACCTGCATACAGATTTCTCAAGACGCAGGTCAGATGGTCTGGTATTCCCATCTCTTTCAGAATTTTCCACAGTTTGTGGTGATCCACACAAAGGCTTTGGCATAATCAATAAATCAGAAATAGATGTTTTTCCAGAACTCTTTTGCTTTTTCGATCATCCAAAGGATGTGGGCAATTTGATCTCTGGTTCCTCTGCCTTTTCTAAAACCAGCTTGTACATCTGGAAGTTCATGGTTCATGTATTGTTGAAGCCTGGTTTGGAAAATTTTGAGCATTATGCTAGAATTTACTAGCATGTGAGGTGAGTGCACGGAGAAGGCAATGGCACCCCACTCCAGTACTCTTGCCTGGAAAATCCCATGGATGGAGGAGCCTGGTAGGCTGTAGTCCATGGGATCGCTAAGAGTCGGGCATGACTGAGCGACTTTACATTCACTTTTCACTTTCATGCATTGGAGAAGGAAATGGCAACCCACTCCAGTGTTCTTGCCTGGAGAATCCCAGAGACAGAGGAGCCTAGCGGGACAGAGGAGCCTAGTGGGCTGCCGTCTATGGGGTCGCACAGAGTCGGACACGACTGAAGTGACTTAGCAGTAGCAGAGGTGAGTTCAATTGTGTGGTAGTTTGAGCATTCTTTGGCTTTGCCTTTCTTTGGTATTGGAATGAAAATAGACCTTTTCCAGTCCTGTGGCCACTGCTGGGTTTTCCAGATTTGCTTGTATATTGAATGCCGCACTTTCAGAGCATGATCTTTTAGGATTTGAAATAGCTCAACTGGAATTCCATCACCTCCACTAGGCTTTGTTTGTAATGATGCTTCGTAAGGCCCACTTGACTTCGCATTCCAGGATATCTGGCTCTAGGTGAGTGATCACACCATCATGATTATCTGGGTCATGAAGATCTTTTTCATGAAGATCATCTCTACCATTTCTATCCTTTATCGAGCCCATCTTTGCATGAAATGTTCCCTTGGTATCTCTAATTTTCTTGAAGAGATCTCTAGTCTTTCCTAATCTATTGTTTTCCTCTATTTCTTTGCACTGATCACTGATTTTGAACAGAGTTGAGATTTAATACCTTAATATTTAAAAACATCTTTCTGGATCTTGAGAACAGACTGTAGGGAGACAAGTATAGCAGATGATGAGTTAGGAGGCTACTATTGCCATCTGGGTCTAAAACATATGATGCTCTTTCTAATCTCATGGCCTCCTGTGGGTAACAAGTAAAGAGAGAGGCCAGATCAGATGTATTCTCTCCAATGCTTCTGGAGCTGGGGTAGAAGTGAAATTCTCAGTGTCAACCAATGGACCTAGATGGGAAAGTTGGCTGGTAGGTGTTCAGTGTCTTCCTGTCTAAGAATGGAAGATGCTGAGCACTTCTCTTTTATTTCCAGGTTGCCTATGTGTTGGTTTTGATGCCATATTGGCGCCTAGCCCAGGCTTCCCAGGTGGTGCTAATGGTAAAGAACATGCCTGCCAATGTAAGAGACATAAGAGACTCAGGTGGGATTCCTGGGTTGGGAGATCCCCTGGAGAAGGGAATGGCAACCCACTCCAGTATTCTTGCCTGGAGAATCTCTTGAACAGAAGGGCCTGTGGGCTACGGTCCATAGGGTCACAAAGAGTCAGACTTGACTGAAGCAGCTTAGCATGCATGTATGGCGCCTAGCCCACCTCCCATTAGGTCCTCCTTGTTATTACTGTTGTCCCTGCTAACCAACCACAAGCACATGTCAGTCACCAAGTCCTGACTGTATGATAGATAATCATAGTCCCTGAAGATAAGATTGCCCCAGAGAAATGCCCACAGGACACTGGGTAGATGGCCACTCCTTCCTGTCCTAGACCAAGCAGCATAAACCTGCAACATTTTCCCTCTTCAAAAATGATCATGTGTATGTGTCTTATTTGACTCCAATAAGAAAGTGACTTGTATTACCTGTTTGCCAAAACAATAGTATCAATGATTATATTATCAAAGGGTGGAAGGTGAAGGGCAGAAAAAAAATAAGAATATTGGGACTCAAAATTCCTACACAAAATGACCACCATAAGGTGAGTTTTGAAGCACTCTTAAGCCAGCATTGTAGGGGTATTTCTTGAAATATAATGCCTTTCTACAAGTTATTCGATTGCTTTATATTTCTGTATAAAATGTAATGCTTCATAAGAAGATGTTTTGCAATTTTTAAATGTGTCTTAAAGTAAAGACATATGGCTATACAGAATGCAGCTAGGCAGTGAAATGGTAAATGTAGAAAAATGTAGAATTAGCTCAAAAGTCTCTGAAGCTTTGCAAGAATCTGATGTAATGAACCAAAATGACCTTCTTCATTTTCTATCATTTCCCCCAAGATGCTAGTGCTTCAGATCTATGTGTAAATGTTACATGGGCTCTGTCATTAGGTAGATATTTGCTCATAGATGATAAAAAAAGGTATATTTTCCTCCCAAATTTAATTTGATTCAGTTGCAACCATGGTCAATGAGGAACAGTCCTTGGAGATGGGTGTTGTCAAGCGCTCTTAGGAATCTGACATCTTATTATATGGAAAAAATTGCTAACAGTCTTGTAAGTACAGATTCAAAAGGGAAAATATGAAAGGCCATTTCTTAGCCTAAAGCATTTGTTAGTAAAACTCACAAACTCTTAGGGCTTAGAAAGTTTCATACTCCATTTTCTAGTTTTCTCCAGTATTAGTTTTCAAGACGTCTTTCAGACGTTTAGCTCATACACACAAATACTGAAGTGCAAAGTATGCAAGTTTGTCATCCACTATTCCCCATGCCTATGATGGTGTGTCCACTCTGATTTTATCACATGGAAGTGGCCTTGTATTCCACATAAAGATACAATGCAGCAATAACTCCATGTTTTCTCTTTGCTCCCTTGTGTCAGTAATCAATTTTATGAAAGGCAGTGGTCAGACCTAGTTTTTTCCTTCTTCCTTAATGTGTCCAAAATAGTGCTTATGTTGATGCTTTTGAATTGTGGTACTGGAGAAGAATCTTGAGAGTCTCTTGGATTGCAAGGAGATCAAACTAGTCAATCCTAAAGGAAATCAACCTTGAATATTCATTGGAAGGACTGATGCTGAAGCTAAAGCTCCAAAACTTCGGCTACCTGACCAAAGAGCTGACTCATTGGAAAAGACCCTGAGGCTGGGAAAGATTGAGGGCAGGAGGAGAAGAGGATGAGAGAGGATGATCACTGACTCAATGGACATGCATTTGAGCAATCACTGGGAGATAGTGAAGGACAGGGAAGCCTGGCGTGCTTCAGTCCATGGGGTCACGAAGAGTCAGACACAACTTATCAACTGGACAACAGCAAATTTAATCTGAACTGTTTCACCTATATCTTGGGCATCAAGGAAGACCACAGTCTGCCTTTGGTATCCACAGTTTCATCATCTGTGTATTAAAACGGGTGACAATGGTCCCAGAAACAGAACACTTTTAAATGTCATCTGTAATCTGTGAACAGGTACAGAAATAGGAGAATAGGAAGACAGCATAGAAGTGGAGCTGCTAGTTCTCTGCTTTTTTTAATGTGAAAAGGACATCAGCTGGATCTCAAACTATACTAACTCTATGATGCAGATTTATATGGGCATGTCTGAAGGCCATTTGAATGGACCCATGAGCCTTGTATTGTCAAAACAGACCAGAGGTCTCTTAGGGCTGACATCATTCTAAGCCAAGACAGAGTTTGAACAAAGGATTTTGCCTGGAATAAATGGTTCATAAAGAAGTTCAAGGTCATTCTGAATAGTGCCCATGTCTGCCACTCACCCTGCCCATGGCCTCACTACCACACTCTCACCTGACCCTAGGGGGAAGGGAATGGAGGATAAAATGTGAAAGAGTTGTTTCAGCCCAAACATCATGAAATGTGGACTTGGTGGCTGCCGTGACAGACCTGCACAGGAGCTGGGCACTTTCACATCACATGTTACTCTCAAGCATGGTGCGGACTCAGCCACCTGGGACCTGCTGAATTAGCTTTCGTCTTAGATGGAAGAGTGGTCCCCCATGCCACTCTTTAGTGGGTGTTAGCAGAACCACAGAGGACCTGGGGCAGCTTCATGATGGTTTCATGACCAGCAGCAACAGGACACATCAGAGCAGGAGAGGAGGAAGGTAATGGGTCCTCATAGCAACACAGAGGATGCATCTGCAAACATCTGAGACTTCTTAAGTGATGCGCAGGAGTACTGGGTGGGGAGGAATTTGAATCACATGGGAGTCTCAGAAGAGTTTGTGGAGCAGAAATATTCTACTAGTGTTAGGATTACCATGACTTAATCACTGTGTTAGTGTGGGCTGGGAAAATCTCGGTACATTTTAATTGGGAAGCATTTTAATTGGCATGGTTCAGTTTCCCTAAGGTCCAGCTGGGACAACTACTAGCAATGACTGTAAATGATTCACAAAGATTGGGAGAAGTGCAAAGTGATCGAAAGAAGCAATTGAAAGTCCATTCTCACAAAAGGAGAGCCAGGACAGTGTGGCCTAATATGGATCCATCAGCATGTCATGCTGGGAAACAAACAAACTGACTATCTCACCAGAAATCAATGTCTAAGCAGCCATAAAAGCACAAGGTTTTGGGTGAAAAACAGCAGGCCTTTGTAGAGAATCGATATCATCAAAGTACTCTATTTTCTTTCCGTGACAGAGTGATAGAGAAATTGAAACTCAGTGTATTTTGATTTAGCTAAGGCTTTGATTTTTCTTGATGAGAATTTCTCTTCAACAAGGAGGACCACTCTAACAGATATTTTTAGAAGCCCTAGTGCATATGCTAGGTAACAGGTATATATTCTGGTAACCAGTCGCCACTCTTGTGGCGGCAGAGAGCTACATGGGCAGGTAACTAAAAATCAAGGTAAACAGGCTTTAATTCAATTATGTGCGAAGTACTGTAGTAGCACAAATCTATTTTTTAACCTTTTATTTTATATTGGGATATAGCTGATTAACAATGTTGTGATAGTTTCAGGTGGACAGCAAAGAGATTCAGCCTCACATTCTCCCCCAAACTTGCCTCCCAAACAGGCTGCTATGTAACACTGAGCAGAGTTCTCCGTACAGTAGCACAAATCTAGGTTTCTAGAACTTTTTGAGATGGTCTAGGAAAGTGCCTTCAAATAAAGAAAAGTTTGAATAATTGTTAGCAGTTTGATCAGAGAGCAAGAGATAAGGACTTGAAAGTTAGGAGAGAAAGTAAGCAAGTTAAATTTGGTAAACCAGGCAGTCTATTGACTAGTAAAAAGAATTGCCCACAAATAGCTTCTCAACCCAAACTTGTTAAAACTGACCCAAGAAGTAGACAATGAAAAAGAATCCAAGTGTCTCTGTGAACTTGGGACCAAATACGTTAGCCCTGAATGTATTATTTATCTGGACAAAAAGAACATTGCTTTGTAATGTTAACCTTATAAGAAATAGGAATATCAAATGTAAGAATCTTTAGTAAAAAGCAGGAATGTCAGAACATCTAAGGAACTGCTTTGATCAGTTTCCCTTCATGTTTATCCCTCTTCCATTTCCAAAGCAGAATATCAATATCGCCACAATGTTTAAGACTTGAGCTTGGGTCCAGTCTACATAGGTGACATCTCTTGACAGCATTAAGAATGAGTCAGTTATCAAAGGATGCTGAGAAGACTGGTGGCTAAGATCCAAATCTGATAACAAAGAAAAACACGAAGAGAGAAAAGCACTAAGTTGCCAGCAGAATTGGGGGCCTGGACATCTCTTTCAGGCTTAGTAAGAAGTAGCTCATACAACATGGTAAATTAACTATAAAAAAGAAGAAAAGTAAGAGGTTGCTCAATCAGACCTGCCACACCTGCCATTGTCTTTGCCACGCCCACCATTTTCCCACTTTATAAATAAAAATGGGGGGCAAGAGGAAGGAGCCCTCAGCATCTTTAAGAAGGCAATGTTAAAGGTGAATCAAGCTTTGCTTTGAAAGGACTGGAATGTTTTCACCCCACCCCTTCTCCCTGCTCCTAGTGGTACAGGGCTCTGGAGGATCTTCATAGAAGCAGAGATGTTGGCAAGAGAGGAAGAGCCTGGCATCTTTTGCCCTGGTTGGCTGCTTAAACAGTGGGCCTGTTGATCTGGCCTGAGTCTATGAGACCAGATGAAAGACAGCAGGAAAGAACTTCTAGGCTTGGTGATGCAGGGTTGGTGATACAGCTGACTTATCCTCCTACTGTTTGGCTTTGAAAAATGTGTAAGTTTCCTTTGCACAGAGCCAGACTACCACTGCCCCATCTGATGCTTCATCAGGTAGGCAGGAGGATGCCAACAGTAAGAGGCTTCAAGCTGTCCACTGGGGTTGAGAACTGAGGAGGAGGGGTATGGGCAGTGTTGGGAGAAAAGAAAACACCTCTCTATCCAACCAAGTGGGGACTGTCACTTCAACAATTGCATGGGATTTCAATGGGGGCTTTGGGTGGAGCCAGCTATTCCTAAAATGTATTCCGAAGTCACCGTTAATGAAATGCTTTCAACAGCAGCTGTGTCAACTGGAAAAAAGAGCACAACCAAAAGTTGAGAGTTGTTTCACTCGACGGACAAAACTGCAAACTTCGGCCCGGGACACAATGTCTCAGAGAGCGCTGAAGGACTGCTTCTAAGAGGAGCCTGCATATGTAGGAACTTTTGCAACAAAGATGGGGGAGTCAGAGCATCAAAAGATTACTGTTAGTTAAAAGAAAACCAGATATCTCAGGTTAATGAATTTAGTACTTTTCTAGGTAAGAGAAGAAGAAAGAGTCTGGGCTCACTGGAATCATTCCTTTGATTGTACCTTCGCTCTCTAGAGCCAGTATCCTGCTTTTCTCCATCCTGAGTCCCCTCAGGGTACACAGTTTGGGGCAGCCACAATGCCTTGATGGCTGAAACATCCTTTGTTTGGGGCTTCCCTCATAGCTCACTTGATAAAGAATCCACCTGCAAGGCAGGAGACCCCGGTTCAATTCCCGGGTTGGGAAGATCCACTGGAGAAGGGATAGGCTACCCACTCCAGTATTCTTGGGCTTCCCTGGTGGCTCAGCTGATAGAGAATCTGCTGAAACATCCTTTGTTTACTGATCTGGCAGCAACATTCTCATTAACGACTGTAACTCATGTATTAGATGTGTATGCTCCATATTTGTAAAGTACCTCTGATTTTCACAACAGCCCTTCATGGGACTTCAGTCATGCATTTTCCAGATGGGGAACCAGGCTGAGGGAACCAGGCTGATGGGGAACTAGTCAGAAATGTGACCGCTTCACACCGATAACAAAAGAATCAAGCTAGGATCTAAATCCTGGTCAAGGCTGTCTGACTTCAAAGCCCATGTTTTTCTTGTAAGCTTCTGATTGACCGTGTGAAGTAAGCAATGTTTTATCTGCATTTAACGGATGAAGGAATGGAAGCTAATAAAACGATGAGAGTTGGGAACGGTGAGGACTAAGGCTTGAGAAACTTTACTAAGCCAAATTCCCAGAATGTCTGATCTCTCCTGCCTACCCAAGTCATGCCAAGAACAATTTTATTCTTTCCAATTAATATCGAACTGGGTGCTAAATAAATGCTCAATATTGACTCAGTGACTCACTGACTGGCTGTACTACCAAGGGAGAATGAGAATTCTTTTCTGGAGGCTTATGGAAAAGAACAGATGAGGATCTTTCTGGTTTACTGTTTGATTTGGGAGATGACAAAATGATCTCTTGTGTCCCTTCTTCAGCCCCCAGACTTGATGATTCAGAACCGTTTCAGGGAAGCATGATTCCTTTTTAGCCGATTTCTTTAATTAGCATTTCTGCAAGCCTTCTGTGTATCCCCCCCAAATTATGACTTTTTACCAGGGAGCTTCAGACTACAAAGTTCCTTCAGAAACTTTATAGATTTTTTTAAATTAAATCTTTACAGAATTTTTTTGGGGGTTCACACACATAAAAACAAGCAGTGAAATACCATTTGTCTTCTCTTTTTCATCTTTACCAAGCACTAAAATGGAAAGAAAAATATTTTATGAACGTAATAAGCTTTCCTGGGGCTCTTGCTAAGGGATTTATTTATCTATTGCTTCAGGGAAAAAGCACATTCCTTCTAATATATTTGACTGCTCATTCCAAAGCCAGATCTGGGGCTTTTATTTTACCTTCACCAAGAACTTGAGAGAAATGTACATTTCATGAATCTCTGTGTCTCCTGGCTGCTAGGAATCTCTTCTCCCCAGGCAGAGAGGTAGCAGACATTTTCCTCTGCCTGGTGTCCAGATGGATAGGAACGACAGTCTGGCGCTTTGACTCAGAGTGACTATGTTCATTCTCAGGACCATGGAATTAGATGCTCCTTGCTGAATCCTGGATGCCAGATTCAGAGGTAAAAGCCTTTGAGACATACTTTAGGAGCTTTTGGAGAGAGGCTACCCAATTCTATTTTTCTAATTCAAGTACAAGACTTTACCACTCAACCTGTTTTCTGCCAGATCTAGAGTCCCACGTGGTGTTAAGTTTCCTGTGGCTGCCATCACAAGTTACCACGGGCTGCGTGGTTTAAAACAACAGAAATATATTCCATAACAGTTCTGGAGGCCAGAACTCCAGAATCAAGGGGTCAGCAGGCCAGCCTCCCTCCAGAGTCTCTACGGAAAAGTCCCTCCTTGCTTCTTCCAGCTTCTTTGGTCCCTGGTGTTCCTTTCCTCGGGACAGCATCCCTCTAATGTCTTCTGTCTTCACATGGCCTCCCTCTTCCCCTCGGTGTCTTCTCCCCTGCTGTCTCTTCTAAGGACGCTTGTTGTTGGATTTAGGACCTGCCTGGGTAGCCTAGGAAGAGCTCATCTCAAGGTTCTTTTGAATTGTTTATCTATTTTTGGCTGTTCTGGGTCTTCATTGCTGCATGAGCTTTCTCTAGTTGCAGCGAGTGAGGGACTGTTCTCTAGTTGGGGCGCTCAGGCTTCTCATTGCGGTGGCTTCTCTTGTTGCAGAGCACGGGCTTTAGGGCCACAGGCTTCAGTAGTTGTGGCTCCCGGGCTATAGAACGCGGGCTTAATAGTTGTGACCCACAGGTTTAGTTGCTCCGAGGCGTGTGGGGTCTTCCGGGACCAGGGATTGGACTGAACCTATGGGATCAACCAGGGATCTCCTGCGTTGGCAGGCAGATTCTTCACCACTGAGCCAGTAGGGAAGCCCTAAAGATTCCTAATGTAATTATATTTATAAAGACCCTTTTCCCAAATAAAGTCACATTTGCAGTCACCAGGGCAAGGACATATCAGTTTTGGGGCCACCATTCAGCCCACAGTTTTAAATGAAAAAGATAAATATAAGAGTCAGATTAGATAAAGTCTCCAGGGAAACAAGATTAGAATTGTGTACTGATCAGGGAAGAAACTTGGATTCTTCTCAGGCAGTCACCTGTTATCTGGTCCTGAATCTTCATCTTAGAGATGATCCTGTCTTTTGAGATCAGGCTTCAGGTGAGGATTTGGGCTGAAAATCTTGATCCAGTAGTAACCTCTCCAGGTATTTTCTTCTCTTCAGTGATTTGAGGTTATCATGTTTCCTGGAGGATCAAAGCAACACATCTGTAAGTTAGAAACTTAGTTTTAAATCTTCTTAACTGTGGGGTTTGTGGTTCTGGACATAAGAACATTCACTGGCTGGTAAAATAATATTCTTTAGGTAAATTATGCATGGTGTTGTAATACTGCTCAAAAGAGACTGCTACTGCATTCCTGTAGCTAATATGTTGCCAAAATGTCACTTAAACTGCATTCTTAAAGAAATGCATGGGATTATTTCATCATTAATAAGACAAATTGTATGAAGCATGCATATGAAAATTAAATTATAGAAAGAGTATATGGAACAATGTTTGGGACTAGAATTCAGAAAATAAAACTTATACAACCCTTGGACTTCTCTGGTGGCACAGTGAACAGGAATCTCCCTGCCAATGCAGAGGACAGGGCATGGTTTCAATCCCTGGTCCAGGAAGATTCCACATGTGGAGCGCAACTCAACCCCTGTAACACAACTACCAAAGCCCTTGCTCTGCAACGAGAGAGGCCATTGCAACGAGAAGCCCAGGCACCGCAACGAAGACCCGGTGCAGCCAAAAATAAATGATTTTTTAAAAAAGCCTAGAATGAAGAAAATGACCCTAAATATCCGACAAGATGATGTTCTATCCCTTCCCCAGTGAATTGGAACATAGCTAAGCTCCCGCTGTGCCTGACGAGGACAGGGTACTTTACATGGAATAGAAGGTGGGTGGGGCTTTCTGAGAAATGGAAGGGTAACCAGAGTTTCTGGGAAGCTTGTGCAGGGCCACCACACACTCAGACAGAGAGCTCTGTATTTACTAAATAACTCTTGTGGTGACAGGAAGCAAGAGGTGATGAGAATTTAAGTCCGAAACAATGAGGAAGCATTTCAGTTTGGCAGCATCTCATTACTTTGAGTCGAATTCTTTGACCTCTTTGGCTTACCAGCATACTCAGGTCACAAAGCTGTTAATTCTGTTATTTCAGGTACCAATACCACCCTGACCAGCTGGTCTTAAATTAATTTTAAAAAAGAAAATAGGCATATTTCTGATAATAGTAACCCACTCTGTTTGTTTCTCCCTTTCTCATTCCTCTCCCGACTTTTTTCCTTTCCTCTTTCTTTCCTTTCTTTCTTTCTGTCTGTCTCTCTTTCAATTTCTGTCTGTCTCTCTTTCAACGTTTAGAAGTACTTTCTGATCCATTATTTCAATTCACCTTCAATAAACTCAGGTCAGTAGGGCAGATATTATTATTCCCAGACTGGCCAAGAGAGACTGGACTTCTGTCCAAAGTCTCAGAGATGGCTATGGCAGTCTGCACAATGACCAGGTGCTCTAACTTTTGGCTGCTATTGAAAGTAGTAAAACGTAATGGGAAAACACAAACAAACCAAAGCAAATCGAAAACTGGGAGCCAAGAAACAGAGATTCTAGTTCTGGTTGAGGTACTAACTTGCTGTGTGACCCTGGGCAGGTCACAGCACCTCTCTGAGACTGCTATTTTGCATCTGCATTTTGAAGAAGCTGCAGCAGATAGACTGTGAGTCTCTTCTCTCTTGGGTAGAACCTCAACTGGGGGTTGAGGATAGACTCAGCCTTTCTCTATATTCTTTTCCCTTGTCTCACAGTATACCTGAGATCCTGACCTTTCTGTAGGGTCCAGAGATACCTTCCTGGGTGGGTTTGATGGCAGCTGAACCCTGGGTCCCTGGTCACTCGTCCAGCAGCTGGCCTGTGCTTGTACCATTTTTTTGCAACCTGGTGATTTTTCCTCTTAAATTTAGGGTTGGCATTTCTCACATGTGAAGTCTGAACTCCACAGGGTATTATTTTTAGACCGATCATTTCAGGAGAAGGCAAAAACCCTGCTCTCTTTGCGTGGATTTCATGAGTCCACATGTGTATAGAAACAAAAAGCCCTAAAAGATAATTCCACTCTTGAATGATTTAATAGTTTCTTGGCTCAGCAGGTACCTTATTTTGGTAAATTGGGAGGAAAAATTCCTTTTTTTGATAACAAAAGTAATAATTCTTTCTTACAAAAAAATAGGAAATACAGAAAAGCACAAAGAAGAAAATGAAAAATATGTAACACCACCTTCTGGAGATAACCAGACTTGAGTCATTGGTATGTATCCTTTCTGCCTTTTTGATGTATGTGCACATACGTATTACTCTTCAAGAAAACTGAAGACATGCTACATATATTATTTTATAATACTTTTGTATTAAAATTATATTGACCTTTTTTAATTACTGCATAACATTTAGTACATGGATAAACTGAAATTTGAATAAATTAAGTACATACTTTAATGCTCAAAGACATTATTTTTGAAGAATGGCAAACATTAATCAGATCAGATCAGATCAGTCGCTCAGTCGTGTCCGACTCTTTGCGACCCCATGAATCGCCGCACGCCAGGCCTCCCTGTCCATCACCAACTCCCGGAGTTCACTGAGACTCACGTCAAACATTAATATCTAAAAATATTTTCTACTCTCTCCCAATGAGCATATGCAGAGATTATACTTTTGAATTCAACAAATCCTGTGTCTTATTCTTCCCTTTTAGGTCTATGGAAACTTATATTTCCCAGTTCCCCTTGGGATTAGATGAGGCCATGGAGCTGGTTCTGGACAGAAATGTGAGTGGAAGTGAAGTTTGTTACCTCTAAATGATATAGACAGAAAAAAACAACAACATACCTTTGAGATTTTCCCATCTTTGTTTTGCCATGAAGACCATGGAGACCTTGTTTTGGGATGGTGAAGACGCAAGAGGAAGCATCCTCGATCCCTGAGTCACAGCACAGAGGGATTACCTGGAGAGATACCCAACCTACAGATGATCCTGGGTGAAAGAGAAATAAACCAATAGGGGTTAATCTTCCAGATCTTGGATTGTTTGTTTCTCAGCAAAGGGCTAGTCTATCCTCACTGACATCAATCCTATGTAGAAATGATCTAAGATGATTCTTCTCTGACGTTCTTTCTTCTCTGATGTTCTCAAGGTAGAGCAATTTACTGATTACCATTCAGCGCTTTAACTGATTGAGGATCTTATGTGTACACAGAGTATCAGCACTTAAAGTGACATAAAATGGAAAGAGACATAATCCTACTCCCCCATACATAGTCAAATGAGGATGGCATAGATTGCAAAAATTAAAACTATGAAAGTACTCTAGTTGAGGGTGTACAATTTCTTAACAGAATCACAGAAAATAGGATAACTTTGGGGAAGGGTCCCAAGAATTTCAAACCTTGGTTTGGAGGTGACCAGGTATACGTGCTCGGGGAAGATCTTTTCAGGCAGAGGGACAGGTGTAAGTCCCAGGGATGCCTGTGAAATGGCATGACATGTTTAGAAACCCAATATGCCCATCAACAGGGGGCGGAGGACAATGAAATATTATGTTATATTATTTATATGTTATATAATATATCATAATTACATAGGCTACCCACTCTAGTATTCTTGGGCTTCCCTTGTGGCTCAGCTGGTAAAGAATCTGCCTGCAATTTGGGAGACCTGGGTTTGATCCCTGGGTTGGGAAGATCCCCTGGAGAAGGGAAAGGCTACCCAGTCCAGTATTCTGGCCTGGGGAATTCCATGGACTGTGTAGTGTAGTCCATAGAGTTACAAAGAGTTGAACACGACTGAGTGACTTTCACTTTCATTATTTGTATTAAATATAAATTATTATTTATACTATGAGCAGTATATTATTTCCAATAATAGGAAGCTCTCTATTTTTTAAGATTTGATAATCCTATTGTCAGATGGGTCTAATCGGTAGAAAAATCTTTCTTCTACGAATGAAAATGTTCTATGTTCTAATTTTTCATGACTTGGTCCTCATTTTCTCTCTGGAAATGTGGAAATGAAAACTAAACTCTTTTTGTTTGACAGTTCTTCAAGAATGTAAGACACTTCTTGTGTCTTCCTGAATTCTTTATTGTTTCTTTTCTTTTTCAAATGTGAGTGCCAATCTTTTTTTTGAAGGCAATGTGCAAAATCTTGCACAAAATCTAGTGTGTAGCAGTTACTCAATGCATGTTTGATGGATGAGCGTGCAGATCAATTCAGAGGTTGCCAGCAGCCTTTCTGCTCAGGAAAAAATTATGATGGTAAATAATTTACAATACTTATTTGTTAGAATTTATCGAACACCTAAATTTTGGCCAGGCAACTTACCAAGTTCTCTATCAGTGCACTTGATCTTCACAACAACTCTATGATGTGGCTACTAATATGGTAATTTAGAGATGAGGGTTAAGAGGTTTAAGGGATGAAGTGCCTTTCTCAGCCACATAGTGAAGAAGTGGTGAGTCAGGATTCAAACTCATGCCTGTTCATCTTCAGAGCCTGATTTTTACTGCTTTCAAAGTGTTTTAGACTCTCATCTGACTCCTTTGCCAACGCTGTCAAGTGGACGTTTCCCCTCATCTTAGGGCATCTCACCTCATTTTACACGGGCGTGTAGAGAGTCGGAGGACCTAAGACACCAGCTCAAGGTCACACAGCCTGCTTGGTGTGGCATAAGGGTTTGTCTGCTTTCAAAATTCAGGACCGCTTGACCCTTCCACGTTAGCCTGCGGAGAGAATGATTTCAGTTCGGTGCAGTCGCTTAGTTGTGTACAACTGTTTGGGAATCTGTGGACTGCAGCGCGCCAGGCTTCCCTGTCCATCACCAACTCCCGGAGCTTGCTCAAACTCATGTCCATTGAGTCGGTGATGCCATCCAACCATCTCATCCTCTGTCGTCCCCTTCTCCTCTTGCCCTCAATCTTCCTCAGCATCAGGGTCTTTTCCAATGAGTCAGCTCTTCGCATCAGGTGGCCAAAGTATTGGAGTTTCGGCTTCAGTATCAGTCCTTCCAAAGAGTATTCAGGACTGATTTCCTTTAGGATTGGCTTGTTTGATCTCCTTGCAGCCCAAGAGACTCTCAATACTCTTCTCCAACACCACAGTTCAAAAGCGTCTAATCTTGGGTACTCAGCTTTTTTTATGGTCCAACTCTCACATCCATACATGAATACTGAAAAAACCAAAGCTTTGACTAGAAGGACCTTTGTTGTCAAAGTAACGTCTCTGCTTTTAAATATGTTGTCTAGGTTAGTTATAGCTTTCCTTCCAAGGAGCAAGTAAGTGTCTTTTAATTTCATGGCGGCAGTCACCATCTACAGAGATTTTGGAGCCCAAGAAAATAAAACTTCTCACTGTTTCCATTGTTTCCCCATTTATTTGCCATGAAGTGATGGGATGCCAAGATCTTAGTTTTTTTTAGCCAGCTTTTTGGTAGCTCAGCTGGTAAAGAATCAGTCTGCAATGCAGGAGACCCCAGTTTGATCCCTGGGTTGGGAAGATCCCCTGGAGAAGGGAATGGCTACCCACTCCAGTATTCTGGCCTGGAGAATTCAAAGGACTGTATAGTCCATGGGGTCACAAAGACTTGGACATGACTGAGCGACTTTCACTTTCACCAATGAGACTAAGAGAATGATTTAGGTAGTGATATTGTCAGAATTTTTCTGATAAAGAGACAGAACTCCAATTCAATCTGTGCCTTACCAATTTTTCTCCCCTTTTATTATTGCACTCAGATCAATATCCAGTGAATGAATTTTTAAAAAAATGGAGTGTAGCTGCTTAACGTCATTTAAATGGCTTGCCAATATCTGTAGTGATGGTTGGGCTGAGGACCACTTTTTCCGATTGCTTTTAGATTTGCTTACCTCCACATGGCCCCTGTCACGTTAAGGCAGAAGTATTTCTTCCTAATTGGATGAGATGAAGCGCAGCAGAAAGCACCCCTAAATGCTAGGTGGGAGACTTGAGATTCAGTTCTTGAATGGTCTTTGCTGGGACCTGTGACCTTCCCACTTCTGGCTTTGGTTTTCTCATCTATAAAGTGAAATAGTAGAAAATTCAGTAGTGGGATTGCATTATTGGAGTGACCATATTTTTCCTACTCTATATGTGACATACACTGTGCTAAACTCTTTATATGTAACCTCCATGGTAGCTCGAGGGGATGGTTATCATTCCTAACTCCATTTTATAGATGAAGCATCTGGGGATTGGAGTGCGTGTGAAGTCGCTTCAGTAGTGTCCGACTCTGTGTGATCCTATGATCTGTATCCCACCAGGCTCATCTGTGCATGGGATTCCCCAGGCAAGAATACTGGAGTGGGTTGCCATTTCCTACTCCAGGGGATTTTCCCGACCCAGGGATCGAACCTGCATATCTTACATCTCCTGCATTTGTAGGCCTATTCTTTACCACTAGCACCACCTGGGAAGCCTGAGGACTGGAGTAGCTAAATATTAATATTTCTCCCAAAGCCACATAGGTAGTTGTCTGGATGAAATGCACCATGTTTTCAGTGGTCCTGTTGAGTTGTGGTTGAAGTAGACATGGCAGGTGAGATTCCAACTGCTGAGGTTCTGGCCTCCACACTCAGTCAAGGCCAATAACCTCCTTAAGCCTCAGTCCTTCATCTGGAAAATGGGGTCAATAAAAATGTCTCCCTCATAGGATTGCTCTTCCAATTAAAGGAGGAAATAGAGGCCCAGTTCTTAAGTACTATGCTTAACACACATTAAGTAATCAAAAGGGCTTCCCAGGTGGTGCAGTAGTATAGAATCCACCTGTCAGAGCAGGAGGCACAGGAGACACAGGTTCAATTCCTGGGTCGGGAAGATCCCCTGGAGAAGAAAATGGCAACCCACTCCAGTATACTTGGCTGGAAAATCCCATGGGCAGAGGAGCCTAGTGGGCTACAGTGCATGGGATCTCACAGAGTCGGACAGGACTGAGCAACTGAGCACGCACTCAAGTAGTCAAAAACATTAGTTGATATAATTAAAGTGTTCTAGAGCAGTGGTTATGCGGTTACTAACTCTTCTTTGTTTTGCCATGAATCTAATAACAGATGTCCAGAGGAAAATAGAGATCTGAAAAAACAGCCTTATATAACCATTATGGATTCCAGTATAGCTGCAGGTAACCAAGGGTTAATAAATCCAAAGATAATATTTCCTGGGAAAGAATCTCTCAGAGGAGAGATTTTAGAATGGATGCTTCTCTTCCTTCCTTGAAGGCAATGGCTTAAAACAAAAACAAAATCCAGAAAAAATCCTTGTGTAGTCACTGCCTCTTCCATCAACAAATAGCACTCATTTCATCCCTCAGGGGCCAGAAGTCTCCTTTGCTGCCTGGAGCTCAGTGAAATTCTCTGGTTCTCGTGTGCTGACATGTTCAGCAGACATTCCTGCCTCTTCTGCCTCAGCTCCTTCAGCATAATTATCTCTGTATTTATTTCTTCCCCATAAAAATGCACACAGCCTGTCAGTGTCGAGCAAGCCATGCCGTACTTTGCTCCTGGGGTTTTCTGCACAGATATTTTTTCCTTTTGTGGAAAAACAGCAAATGACATGAGATTGTATGTGGACACACAAATCTACTTTTGGAGGGTGGTGATGGGGGTGGAGTAGGGACGGAGGGTGAGAAAGAAATACCGTCATTTCAGCTCTAAGCATAGATGCGGGACATGGCCAAGTTCAATAAGTAATGGTCAATTGCTGTACGCCTGAAGCTAACACAACATTGTTAATCAACTCTGCTCCAATGTAAAATTAAAATAATAAAAATAAGTAACGTTGAAATGTATGAATTTAGTATAATAGGCATCTACCCTCAATGATTCTTTGATTATTCATTTATTCATTCCCTGTCTATCGAGCATCTGTTATGTGTCATCAGTATGCTGTGCATTGGAGACTTAACTTTGAACGATACATAAAGGGTCTCAGCTGACATGAAGCAAATAGTCTAGTGTATATTTATCAGTTAAATAGTCTGGATTCAATAGAGTCAGTTTTCCTTAGCAAAGTATAAGGCAGGAGGGAAATAATATCATGATGGTGACTGGTTTCATCCATTCAGTTATCCATTCACTCAGCCACAAACATTTACTGACAACCTACTCTGGGTTATGTTTGGAACTGTGCCAGGCACAGGGGTTACTGTAGTGCAAAGTTTCTGTTCCCTATCACTAGAGAAAATGCTGGTGATTCTTTGTTGTGGGGGGGTAGTTCTGAGCATCGGGGAATGTTTAGCAGCATCCCTGGTGTCTACCCACTGGATGCCAGAAACACTCCTGATTGTCACAACCAAATATTTAAATATTACTGAATAATCCCCAAGAAGCAAAACTGTCCCCATGTTGTTAAGTCCCCTAGTTAAGGCTCTAAGGAACAAGAGCTTGCCTCTCCCATCGATATCAAATAAAAGTCATTTTAGTAACATTAATAACCACAACAAAAATCACAATGTATGGAATATCTCCTTTCTGTCAGGTTTTGTACCAGCTATGTCATCTCATTTATTACAACAATCCTATGATGTGAGCAAATATTTATTTATGGATTTCTAAAGATTTATAATGAATATTCATAACCATTTCTTCACATGTGAATTGCAAACTTCTAAAAGCAAGAATCCATGTTTAAAGATGAGAATTATGGTACTTATTGTATTCTAAGAGATGGTAGAAGCTAAAAGCAGAAAGACTGCATTTTAAAGAAATATTAGGTTATCCAATAGATTAAAAATGCCCAAGCAAAAATGTCTCACATGAAAATATATAGGTAGCTAAACTTTTCCTTTCTTGGTGCTTTTAGTTTATTTTAGCTAAACTCTTTGCATATTTATTTTTAATTTTTTTTAGGGCATATATATTAATTTTTGTGTTTATAGTCTAGTTAAATCAAGCCTTATATTCTATCCTTCCTATTGCTAATAAAATGAGTAAAACAAGATGCTTTCTGGGTAATAATTGAATTTCAGAGTAGAAAATTACCTAAGCTGCATCAAATTCAAACCATCAATTTATTGATGAAGAATTCAAAGCTAAGTCAAGGAAACTGAATTACTTTACATAGGGGCTCTCCAAACTATAGTCTGGGAATCAAATTTTACTTGTTACTTGTTTTTACAGATGAATTTTTATTGAGACACAACCACACTTACTCATAATGCCCATGACTGCTTTCAAGCTACAACAACAGAGTAGGTTAGTTACCACAAAGACTGTATGTCACTCAGAGCCTAAAATATTTATTATCTGGTCTTCTACAGAAAATATACATCAACTCCTACCCTAGGTCCAACCACCAACAGGACTAGAGTCAATGTGTCTCTTACTGGGCAGCAGTGTGGTGTAGTGGAAAATCCCTGGGTTCTAGAATCAGACCAGGATTTGAATCCTGTCTATCTTTCACAACTGTGTGGCCTTGAACATGTAACTTGATCTCTCTTAATCTTGTTTTCCAGTGGAATAAAACTTGGATAAATACTCTGGTAATTGCATTATGTGGTTTATGAATATTTCATACTCATACTCAAAATAGATGATATTAAAATGCAGTGCCCTTTCTGCTTAATAAGTGTGACTTTTGCTCATTTATTCAATAAATATTTATAAAAAGCCAGGCACCTTGGTAGGGACTGAGGGTACTGGATGGACAAAGGCGGAGACCTCTGAACCCAGTAAATTTCAGCGGAGCAGAGAGCAGGTAGGCAAGACCCTTCACCCAGACCCTGCTCAAGCATGGTTTCCTGTTGAAGAGGATATTGACCCGAATCCTCAAGAACAGTAGGGATGAGCAAGGCAGAAGAGGATGGGGGTGAGGTAAGGAATGTTCCAGACAAAGGGAAGAACAAGAGTAAAGGACATAAAATCAGCAAGATGTGGTAGACAGGAAGAACTAAACAAGTTTAGTAGCATTTGAGTGGGACTTCAACCTTGGGAGAAAGTGGGGAGATAGGTGAAGTGAACAAGATCCATGCCCCCAAAAGCCATGGTAGTAGACATTGTTAGCTGCCTCCCCAACAGCTATGGCCCCTTCCTTACCAACAGAATCATGATTTTGGACAAGTGGCAATATGCCCACCTGACAGGTCCCAGGTGAGCTGGTGCCTGGGATCTGGCCAATGAGAGGCAATGATGAATTCTGAGGTTTTTCAGAACAAACTCTCCCAGCTTAAGAAGTGACGAGAAAGCCCTTTACCTCCCCTTTCCTCTTTTCTGCTTTAGATGCAAGGTAAGTCAGATTATCTGTTGTGGTTTTGACAATAACAAAAGCTGACAGGCTGGAAATGGAGGAGTGAAGTGTGTGAAGACACAGTTCCAGAGATGTTTGGTTGGATCTGGGCTATCATCTAGGACCAGGCCTGGGTCTGCATACTTATGAACTTCTGATACAGAAACTGGGGCAAGACCAAAAGGGGTTAAGTGCCGGGGTAAAATGAAATCTAAGGGTAAAGCCATGAAATTAAAAGGTGCTTGCTCCTTGGAAGAAAAGCCATGATCAACCTAGACAGCATATTAAAAAGCAGAGACATCACTTTGCTGACGAAAGTCTGTATAGTCAAAGCTATGGTTTTTCCAGTGGTCATGTATAGATGTGAGAGTTGGACTATAAAGAAAGCTGAGCACTGAAGAATTGATGGTTTTGAACTGTGGTGTTGGAGAAGATTCTTGAGAGTCCCTTGGATTGCAAGGAGATCCAACCAGTCCATCCTAAAGGAAATCAGTCCTGAATATTCATTGGAAGGACTGATACTAAAGCTGAAACTCCAATACTTTGGCTATCTGATGCAAAGAGCTGACTCATTGGAAAAGACCCTGATGCTGGGAAAGATTGAGTGCAAGAGGAGAAGGGGACAACAGAGGATGAGATGGTTGCATGGCATCACTGACTCAATGGACATGAGTTTGAGAAAACTCAGGAAGATAGTGAAGGACACGGAAGCCTGGGGTGCTGCAGTCCATGGGATAACAAAGAATCAGACGTGACCAAGTGGCTGAACAACAACAAGGGTTAGGTGAATGTTGCAAAAGCTTTACTACCCAACATCCTCTCAACCGTCAGCAACTGAGCTTCAGATGGATTAGATGGTCCTTTGGGAGAAGTCACTAGCTTTTGGGGGAGCCCTTGGTGTCTTCAGCTGTAAAATGCAAGTGATAATAGACTCATTTGAAGAACCATCTGTGAGGATTCAATAGTGTACAGATTGGGAGTACAAGTATAGGACCTAGTATGCATCATTAGAGAGTACTCAAAATGGTAGGGGAATACTCTTATTGCTGTATTATTGTTGTAAACTCAAGTTTCTTGAACAATTTCTACATTATTAAAGAGTACCCCAGGCTGATATGAGTCAGACTTTTCATGGGCATTGTGACGGGCGTTGAATGAAAAACTCTCCAAATCAGTTTTTCTCCCCAAACTACATGTTGTGATCCATGAGCACTGGGAGAAATTTTGATTTGGGGGAAAGCAGGAAAGAACAGAATGGGTTAGAATAGGTGGCATTAGAATGTATCACATGGTTAGGATAGTAATTATTTCATAGAAGTTTTATTTATATATTTATTTATATACATGTATTGGATTGCAATTGTAAAAGGTATTTCTGATTGTGGATTGTTTTTAAAAAATTATGCTTTTTTTTTTTTTCCTGGAAAAAAACTGCTGTAAGGTCCCTTGCAGCTCAAGGCTCTGTGGTTGTTCTCAGAGGCTGTGGCTTGTTTCAGCATCATGTCTTCATGTTGCACAACACTGGTACCCTGCTGACTCATGGTCATCAGGCCGTTCTCTGCTCCAGTGAGAGTTTTCTCTTCCTCGCTGCCCTTTGTTTTCTACCTCAGCCCTGTTTTGTTTTTTAAAGGAGCCAAGGAAGTTGAGCATCTTATGGGTTGCCCACTAAATGAAATGGATACTAAACTAGAGTCTTAAGAGGTCTCTGGGGGGCCCTCCAGCTCAGTCCATGGAAGAGTGGACTCATAGCCTGGAAGGGAAATAGACCATGTCCTGGGAGCAGAATAACTTAGCAGGTTTTTTAGTCTCAGGATGGAAATTTCCACAGGTGTAATGAGTCCCTCTAATTCCCTGATCTAATTGTCATCTCTAGTGTTGACACCATGGAATGTGAAGGAGGATTTGGGCAGTAGATTTTTACTGGGAAAAACATCAGACAATTTTTATGTAACTTTTTTGTTGTTGAATGAAAGGAGAATAAACAAAGAACATGCAAAATGCATCATATAGATAGAGATAAACATGCAGTATATGTTCTATTTTTGGTAGTGTCCACAGCCAACAATAGATGATTGTCTTAAAGCTATAATTGGCACAGTCAGAGGAAGCCAGGATTAGCAATCAGAAAATTTAGAGTTCCTGCTTGGGTGACCTTGGGTGAATCACTGACCTATTCTGAGCCTTGGTCAAAAAGAAAAGCTGCATTTTAGGGAATACCCTGTGCCAGGCACATTACAGATATCACTTATAAACCTGAGAGCAACCCTGAGAGGTAGTTGGATACTCTATGAGGCCAGCTTAGGGCCACATTGCTAGCCAGAGCCAGAATCTAGAGCTGAATGTAGTCTGCTTGCCTCAAAAGCCCACAGTCTTTCCATTTTATTTTTCTGTCTTCTTCCTCCTTCCCTCCCTCCCTCTTCCATTCCTTCCTTCCTTTCCTTTTTTAAATTGAAGTATAATTGAGGGCGGGAGGAGAATGGGGCAACAGAGGATGAGATGGTTGGATGGCATCACTGACTCAATGGACATGAATTTTAGCAAACTCTGGGAGATGGTGAAGGACAGGGAAGCCTGGCATGCTGCAGTCCATGGGGTTGCAAAGAGTCAGACATGACTTAGCAACTGAATAACAACAACAATTGTTGATTTATAATATTATGTTAGTTTCGGGTGTATTGCAATGTGATAGTTATATACATATACATATAAAATAATCTGAAATATCTATGTATTTCAGATTATTTTCCATTATAAGTTATTACTTTTTATAATTGACATACAGTTGATGTAAAATATTATGTTAGTTTCAGGTGGACTACTTGATGATTGGATATTTTCACATATTATGAACTGATCACCACAATAAGTCTAGTAACCATCTGTCCACACACAAAGTTATTACAGTATTATTGACCATATTCCTTATGCTGTTTATTATGTCCTTATGGTTTATTTATTTTGTAACTAGAGGTTTGTACCTTTTAATGCCCTTCAACCATTTTGCCCCCACAATATCCCTCCCCTTTGATGACCACACGTTTGCTGTCTGTACTGATGAGTCTGTTTTCATTTGTTTTTTAGATTCTACATATATGTGAAATCATACAGTATTTGTCTTCCCTGTTTGATTTATTTCACTTAGCCTAATGCTCTATAGATCCACCCATGTAGTCACAAATGGCAATATTTCATTTTTTATGGCTGAGTAATTTTCCACTGGCCTTCCCTAGTATCTCAGTGGTAAAGAATCTATCTGCCAATGCTGGAGATGCTAGTTCGATCCCTGGGTTGGGCAGATCCCCTGGAGGAGGAAATGGCAACCTAATCCAATAATCTTGCTTGGGAAATCCAGTGGGTGGAAAAGCCTAGTAGGCTCTGGTCCATGGAGTCACAAACAGCCAAACACACCTTAGTGACTGAGCACATACGCAGTATTCCATTGTGTGTGTGTGTCTTTATCCATTCATCCATGGATGGACACTTAGTTTGTTTCCATAGCTTGGCTATTGTCAGTAACGCTGCACTGAACATGGGGGTGCATATGTCATGTTTTCTTTTTAAAATGGGTATTGAAAATAAAAATGCTTACCAACTCCAAAGGTTGTTTTAAGGTTGAAGCCAGCTAAAATAAATGTAAACATTTTGAAATCTCTTAGTTACTGTGATTATGAGCACTATTTATTTTATAATGACCATTTTCTATGAGCATGAGTAAAACTATATATGCATAATGTTCTTTTATTACACATGTACATTTGTTGGACTCTACTTATTCATCTCCAGCACTAGACTCTGAACATCTTGAGAGAAGGGCTCTTGGCCTATTTGGATGTATGTTGCTAATATCTGATACAATGTTAGGCAGAGAATTAAGTGCTCAAATATTCGGTGGACTGCAATGAAAGTACGGAGAATCTTCAGTCTGTCACTGTGCAGAATATTCCTATATTTAGAGCCATGTTATCTCAGTAATTTGACTTTTATGAAATTACACAAAGATCTGGAAAAATATGTATCAATGTATTAACAAGAATTATGGGTGAATTATCTCCCCCCATTCCATTTTCTCATTTTCTTTTATAAACATATTTTATCCATTCAGTTAAGATTTTGGGTTGTTCTGCTTATTTTCACTAGAAGGAGTAGCATTGATCCACTGGAAACCAGATACATTAATTACCACTAGTTTATTCATTTCCGAGGTTCTGAGACTTAAAGAGCAAGAACAGAAGGGCAAAGGAAAAGGCTTTAGACCTGATGCCCAAGCTGGGACAAGGAAGAGGAATTTCCTAGGCTGCACAGGGGTCTTTAGGAATTGTGGAATTTCAGATTTGTGAAGGGAGTCGAGCTTCACTATTTCCATGGCATCAGCTTCCAGAAATCCTTCCCAGAACCTCTCACAATGGCTGTATGTCTTCTGCTTCATGATTTCCAGGGACAGGAGCTCAGGCTATTGTGCAGGAAATCTCCTTCCATTATTGGTCAGAATGGATGTGACAACGCCCCTGTGCTGCTGTGCTTACTCGCTCAGTCCTGTCTGACTCTTTGTGACCCTATGAACTGTAGCCCGCCAGGCTCCTCTGTCCATGGAATTCTCCAGGCAAGAACACTGGAGTGGGTTGCCATGCCCTCCTCCAGGGGACCTCCCCAACCCAGGGATCAAACCCAGGTCTCCCACACTGCAGGTGGTTTCTTTACCAACTGAGCCACCAGGGAAGCCCAACAATGCCCCGTAAGTAGAGTTAAACATCTGCCTCTCTCACGTTTTGACCAGCAGGCACATTTGGGTCCTCCAGTGCCAAAGAGAAAACACAAAAGATGATTTCCATTTCCCTGAGCTTCTTATCTACCCTCGGCTGCACACATTCTACTGTTAAGCTCTCTTCATACGGGCTGGCTCTCTGCTCTCTAATGTCTCAGTTCCTGGTTTCTGGACAGAGACTTTTCAGGACGATGAAGGGCATGGGTTTGGGAAGCACGTGGATTTGAGTTCTAACCTGGACTAGTTCTCTCATGAGCAATGTGAAAACCAGTTAAAGCAATAGTAAGAGAAACACGATAACAATAAATGATGATAATGCTGAGAATAACAAGAGCTACAGTTTGGGGGTGTTTATTAGGCACCAGGCACTGAGCAATGGACTTTATTAGCAAGATCTCCTTTCATCCTCAGATACTGAGTTTTGATTTCTCCACTGTGCTGTGGAGACAATGATAGTCATCCACACGGAGTTGTGGTATGATCTAAATAACAGAAGGCATGCAAAATACTGAGAGTAGAGCCTGGCACGCAATGAACACTTCATTAAGATATAATAATAATGGTAACTACAGCACCCCCAAAGGGCCATTATACCCTAAATGAGGTCACTCCTCTGCAGAATGCAATGGAATCACAGCTCTTCCACCAATATGGCAGGGAGTTCATTGGTGCAAATGGGAGTCAAGTGCCTTTATATAGCAAGTGGGGCAGAGAGGTAAGAAGAGCATAGAGTTGTAATTCCAGATCAGGGTGAACTGCATATCCATTCTATCTGAAGCCAAGGATCTGAAGCTGAGTATTTTAACTTCTGATTGTATTTTGAATTTTTTTTTCCAGAATAACCTGCTGGTTTCTGATGTCTGTGTAGACAGGCTGCCCAAATTTCTTCTTCCAGTGAAGTGAAGGGATTAAGAACATGAGCCCTGGAGTCAAATGACCTGAGTTCAAATTCTGTCTTCAGCACATACCAGCTGTTTTCTTAAAAAGTTTTCTCATTTATTTATTTTTTAAACTTTTAGGGAGAACTATAGCTGATTATGGAGAAGGCAATGGCAACCCACTCCAGTAGTCTTGCCTGGAAAATCCTATGGACAGAGGAGCCTGGTGGGCTGCAGCCCATGGGGTCGCGAAGAGTCGGACACGACTGAGCGACTTCACTTTCACTTTTCACTTTCACGCATTGGAGAAGGAAATGGCAACCCACTCCAGTGTTCTTGCCTGGAGAATCCCAGGGACGGGGGAGCCTGGTGGGCTGCCATCTATGGGGTTGCACAGAGTCAGACACGACTGAAGTTAAGCAGCAGCAGGAGCAGCAGCAGCAGCGTAGCTGGTAACAATGTTGTGATAGTTTCAGGTGCACAGCAAAGCATCTAAGCCACGTATCACATGCATCTGTTCTCCCCAAACTCCCCTCCCATCCAGGCCGCCACATAACACTGAGCAGTTCCCTGTGCTCTACAGTAGGTCCCTGTTGGTAATCCATTTTAAATAGAGCAGTGTGTACTTGTCTGTCCCAAGCTCCCTAACTATCCCTTCCCTTCGATCCTTCCCCTCTGGTAACCGTAAGTTCATCCTCTAAGCCAGCTGTTTTATTTGGACAAGTTTCTTAACTCCTCTGTGTCTTTGTTTTCTCATCTGTAAAATGGTGATAGCAAAAAATAGATACTTTCTTGAGTTGATTTGAGGATTTAATGAGTTCACAGGTATAAAATACCTAGGATAAGGCATAAAAAATTGGTATTTCTTTTAGTAAAATAAGGTATATTAGTAAAATAAAGGCAAGATAGAGTCAGAATTTCTCTTTCTGGTCTAACCAGGAAGAAGGCTGGTATAAATAAGCCTCAGTGTAAAACACATGTGTTTATGCACGCGTGCACATGCGTGCACACACACACACACTCATCCCTCCAGCCTCTGAGCTATAGAACAGCCACCTCATCTGAGATTTCATGCCCAAGACATTCTTGGCCTTGCTGTACTGCAGGGCCATTCTTTACAAAATTGCCTCTTGCTGCAGGAAATCAGGACACAGCAATATTAAAATGCCTGCATGAGATAGAATAAAAAGTGGAGGTCAGAGGCAGAGCCCTAGCAAAATCCACAGGCTGATGCATAATCAAAGTACAGCCCTTTCATCATATTAAAGATGTTTCTATTCCCATTTTATAAACAGGCCAAGAGCTTGAATTAGAGCAGTGGGAATGTAAATGTATCTCCTAATACTATTCTGATCTTGGATATGTGTATATGTTTCTCTCTCCGTGTGTGTTTGTGATGCAGTTTTCTTAAAGTTATTTTCAAATATCCTTATAATACTGTTCAAGACAATTGACAGTGAAGGTATAGGAGATGTCTCAGGAATACACAAACAAAGCCAAACTCAAATCAAGCAAATTGCTTCATTCATGGAGATAAAGCTAAATTGCTTGGCAAGGCAGGGAGTCAGAGAGGACAGAAAAGATCTAGAGGGAGCAGTGGGGGAATGATCAGTACATTTTCCTGATTATTTCTGCATTTGTCAAAAAGGAACTTCTCCCTCTCCTATTTTATATTCTTAGCTGTATACACAAAGCAATCAATGGCTTTATAAATAAAGTCTATTTTTGTTATGGGTATGAGACAGCTCAGGAAATGGAACAGAAAACCACTTTCCAGTCTAGTCTCAAAATCAATTGTTTCCAAATTATTTTTCTTGCAAAATTTCTATTTGTATCTTGGAATTTTCTTTCATTTACCACCACTCCTGTCTCTCTGTCTCTCTTTTTTTGCCTTGTTCAGTGAAAAGGCTGTATTTAACTCAACATTCAAAAAATGAAGATCATGGCATATGGTCCCATCACTTACTGGCAAATAAATGGGGAAAAAGTGGAAATAGTGACTGGTTTTATTTCCTTGGGCTCCAAAATCACTGTAGATGGTGACTACAGCCACAGAATGAAAAGATGCTATTTCCTTGGAGGGGCTTCCCAGGTGGTGCTAGTGGTAAAGAACCCACTGCCAATGCAGGGGACTTAAGAGACACAGATTCGATCTCTGGGTCAGGGAGATCCTCTTGAGAAGGAAATGGCAACCCACTCCAGTATTCTTGCCTGAAGAATCCCATGGACAGAAAAACTTGGTGGGCTATGTCCATGGGGTCGCAAAGAGTAGGACATGACTGAAGCGACTTAGCACACATGCATCTCCTTGGAAGAAAAGCTATGACAAACAAAGACAGAGTATTAGAAAGAAGAGACATCACTTTGCCAACAAAGGTCCGATAGTCAAAGCTATGTTTTTTCCAATAGTCATATATGGATGTGAGAGCTGGACCATAAAGAAGGCTGAGCACTGAAGAACTGATTCTTTCAAATTGTGATGCTGGAGCAGACTCTTGAGAGTCTCTTGGACTGCAAGGAGAGCCAACCAGTCAATCCTAAAGGAAATCAACCCTGAATATTCATTGTAAAGACTGATGCTGAAGCTGAAGCTCCAATACTTTGGCCACCTGATGCAAAGAGCTGACTCATTGGAAAAGACCCTAATGCTGGGAAAGACTGAGGCTAAGAGGAGAAAGGGATGATAGAAGATGAGATGGTTGAGTGGCATCACTGACTTGATGGATATGAATTTGGGCAAACTCCAGGGGATAGTGAAGGACAGGGAAGCCTGGTGTGCTTCAGTTCATGAAGTTGCAGAGGCAGACATGACTTAGTGACTGAACAACAACTGTCTCTTTTTCAAAGGTTTTTCACTATCTCCTTTGACACTTGTGATCTGTATTATAAAACCAAACTTTTAGATATGTATTGTCATTTTTCTCATCATTCCTGTAAGATCCCTGAAGGAAGGGCATATCTCCTATTTCTCTCTCCCCTACGGAATGAAGCATGGAGTCAGCAATGTAATAGGCATATAGGAAAATATTGAGCTCCTCACTCTTTGTGAAGCACTATTACACAATAATATATTGAATGTGTTTTATGTGTTAGGGAGTGAGCTGATTTTATGTCATTTGATCTGCATCCAAAGCAACTGCCTCATTATCAAGCTGCATCTTCCTAATCCTTTCCTCCCAAACCTGCTGTCCCTGGGCCAGTGGCAGACTGGTTTGGGGAAAGAGACAAAGATGAGCCAATCACGTGCTTCCTATAGGAATCTGAAACTAGGGTGGAACCCACATTTTATGGTATTGCTCTGAAAGAAGACTTCCAAAGTGTTCATCAACAGAGGAATGGATAAGGAAAATGTGGTATACATATACAATAGAATACTACTAAGCCATAAAAAGAGTGAAATAATGCTATTTGCAGCCACGTGGATGGACCCAGAGATTATCATACTAAGTAAAATAAGTCAGACTGAGGAAGACAAGTATCATATGATATGAGTTACATGTTTTAGGAATCTAAAAAATGATACAAGTCAGTTTATTTAGAAAACAGAAATAGACTCACATATATAGAAAACAAACTTATAGTTACCAAAGAGCAAAGATGGGGGGAGGGACACATCAGGAGTTTGAGATTAACAGATATACACTACTATATATAAAGTTTATAAAGTAGATAAACAACAAGGTCCTACTGTAGAGCACAAGGAAGTATATCCTGTATCTGTAATAACCTATAATGGAAAAGAATCTGAAAAAGAATATGTACAAGTGTAAGTGAATCACTTTGCCACTGAAGCTAACACAATATTGTTAAGGTAATGCTGTGAAAGTGCTGTACTCAATATGCAAGCAAATCTGGAAAACTCAGCAGTGGCCACAGGACTGGAAAAGGTCAGTTTTCATTCCAACCCCAAAGAAAGGCAATGACAAAGAATGTTCAAACTACCGCACAAATGCACTCATCTCACACACTAGCAAAGTGATGCTCAAAATTCTCCAAGGCAGGCTTCAACAGTATGTGAACCATGAACTTCCAGATGTTCAAGCTGGTTTTAGAAAAGGCAGCGGAATCAGAGATCAAATTGCCAATATCTGTTGGATCATTGAAAAAGCAAGAGAATTCCAGAAAAACATCTATTTTTGCTTTATTGACTATGCCAAAGCCTTTGACAGTGTGGATCACCTCAAGCTGTGGAAAATTCTTTAAGAGATGGGAATACCAGACCACCTGACCTGCCTCTTGAGAAATCTGTATGAAGGTTAAGAAGCAACAGTTAGAACTGGACATGAAACAACAGACTGGTTCCAAATTGGGAAAGGAGTACATCAAGGCTGTATATTGTCACCCTGCTTATTTAACTTCTATGCAGAATACATCATGAGAAATGCTGGGCTGGAGGAAGTACAAGCTGGAATCAAGATTGCTGGGAGAAATATCAATAACCTCAGATACGCAGATGACACCACCTTATGGCAGAAAGTGACTAAACAGCCTCTTGATGAAAGTGAAAGAGGAGAGAGAAAAAGTTGGCTTAAAACTCAACATTCAAAAAACGAAGATCATGGCATCTGGTCCCAACACTTCATGGGAAATCGATGGGGAAACAGTGGAAACAGTGTCAAACTTTATTTTTTTGGGCTCCAAAATCACTGCAGATGGTGACTGCGGCCATGAAATTAAAAGACGCTTGCTCCTTGGAAGAAAAACTATGACCAACCTAGATAGCATATTAAAAAGCAGAGATATTACTTTGCCAACGAAAGTCCGTCTAGTCAAAGCTATGGTTTTTCCAGTAATCTTGTGTGGATGTGAGAGTTGGACTCCGAAGAAAGCTGAGTGCTGAAGAATTGATGCTTTTGAACTGTGGTGTTGGAGAAGACTCTTGTGAGTCCCTTGGGCTGCAAGGAGATCCAACCAGTCCCTCCTACAGGAAACCAGCCCTGAATATTCATTGGAAGGACTGATGCTCAAGCTGAAGGTCCAATAACTTGGCCACCTGATGTGAAGAACTGACTCATTTGAAAAGACCCTGATGCTGGGAAAGATTTAAGGTGGAGGAGAAGGGGATGAGAAAGGATGAGATGGCTGGATGGCATCACCAACTTGAAGGACATGAGTTTGAGTAAGCTCTGGGAGTTGGTGATGGATAGGGAAGCCTGGCGTGCTGCAGTCCATGGGGTGTCAAAGAGTTGGACATGACTGAGTGAACTGACTGACTGACTGAACACATTATTGAGATCAACTATACTGAAAAGCCAATGGACTGAGAAGCCTGGTAGGCTACAGTCCGTGGGGTCACAAAGAGTCGGACACGACTGAGTGACTTCACTTTCCCTTTCATACTGGAATTAAAAAGAGAAAGCCTTACCCACATCATCAGTTGAGGCTCCCTCTCCAACCAGTATAAAGCATGGTCTTGCTTCAGATTCTATGAGTTACTTCTGTTTTCCAATAACCTCCACTCCATTTTGGTGGGGAAATGTTTGATGTAACTTATTGAGTGATTTGCCCCCAACCCTTCACCACTAAACACACACACACACCCCATGTCTTATTTCAATCCCACAACAGTCCCATCAAGCAGAAATCCTCTTCTTCTCCTCTTTGCTGTGTTAGAACCCAAAGCCTAGAGACTCCACGTAGTTCAACATCCCAAGGGGTAGGTGGTATAACTGGTCTTTGACTTAACCTCTAGCCTCTCAGAGAATCAGATTCAGTTTATTGACTTTTCCACCATGTTTCAGACATGATCAAGCGAATGCCTATGAATCCATTAAGAATCAATGCCTACAAAACTATCCATTCTGTGCAAATCAAAAACTACACCACACCCTTCCAAAGGAGCCTCAACCATTGTCTTCTCACCCCCCTGCTATCCTAGTGGCCACGTCTGGGTTTCTGGGAGTTGGTGAAGTGATTTTGAATGGGAAAGCTGACTGGGGCAGTGTGGGTACCTGGCACCTGGAACTTGAACCTGGCAGTTAGATACAGTTGCTGAAATGATGGGTTAGGATGTGACAAGCACATAGAGAGGGCAGGCATGATGGTCCTGGGCAAGCTGAGGGTGGAAGTGAGGAACAACCCTGAGGCAGCACAGGAAGCCTTGTGCTAGAGGAGAATGCAGTCCTTATGCAGAAAGAAGCAGAGACACCACGACACATCCGTATACACACTCGTAGGCGCATGTGTCTGTAAGAGCCAACAGTCAACTCAGCAGGGACATGATTAACTGTAACAGAAGTAGGAAGACTGGCACCTGCACAGGTCCTGGAGAACCTCACTGTTGAATTGCAGGAAGGTCTGAAAACCATTGAAGACCCCAGGGGGCAGATAGGGGAATTTGGACCAGGAGTGTGGGGGTGGGATGGAGGCTACATATCTAACAGTCTGGAAAATTTTTCAGTATTTATAACCCGCAAGGTCATAGCAGTGTGTACTGGCAGAATATCAGCAATATTTACATCTTACACTCACTTCCTTCCACGCACACTCCCAGAAACACACACATTCATAATGCCATCCTTAAGAGTTGAAAAAAGTAGATAACACCCTAATCTAGCTGCTGCTGCTGCTGCTAAGTCGCTTCAGTCGTGTCCAACTCTGTGCGACCCCACAGACGGCAGCCCACCAGGCTCCCCCATCCCTGGGATTCTCCAGGCAAGAACACTGGAGTGGGTTGCCATTTCCTTCTCCAATGCATGAAAGTGAAAAGTGAAAGTGAAGTCGCTCGGTCGTGTCCGACTCTAGCGACCCCACGGCGAAGAGGCTCCTCCATCCATGGGATTTTCCAGGCAAAAGTACTGGAGTGGGTTGCCATTGCCTCCTCTGATCCTAATCTAGGGATCCCTAATAAACTTTTACTTTGATGTTCCAGCTCTGTTGTATACAAACTCTTATAATAATACTGTCTCTTTTCCTCCTCCCCCCAATTTAAGGTCTGGCTACCTAAAAAAACTTAGGAAAGGTGCCTGATAGAGATGGTGGGTGTGTGCTAAGTCACTTCAGTCATGTCCAATTTTGTGACCCTATGAACTGTAGGGTCTGTGACCCTATGAACCCTAGAACAGGCTCCTCTGTCCATGGGGATTCTCCAGGCAAGAATACTGGAGCGCGTTGCCATGCCCTCCTCCAGGGGATCTTCCTGACCCAGGGACTGAACCCAGAACTCTTACGTCTCCTACGTTGGCAGGTGGGTTCTTTACCACTAGTGCCACCTAGGAAGCCCAGTAAACTTAGTTGGTGGGATTTATTCACGGATCCTAGGACTCCAGCATTCTTGCCTTGAAACCCTAGGTGATTCAATGTGAAACAAAACTTGGAGTGAATAACTCAAGTAGCATCATTTATGATAAGAATAGCAATCTTTGCACTGTACCAAGGTCCTCTGTTGAGGTCCTCTGTCAGACTCCAGATTGGTGCTGAATAATGCATTCACAAATTGCATTAATGCATCTGGTAATGCAGTCACAAATTGTGTTGGCAGGCATAATTAATCATCTTGAATTGTGCTGTAAATATTTCATATGTGTGTAATCCTTAGGTTTCTGAAATATTGTAGAATCTGGATCAATCTGAAAATATGGATGAATCCTAGATATTGTAGAATCTGTAGAATCTGAAAATCATATATTTTTTGAGAATTACTGTATGGATACTGTTCTAAATCCTGGAGAGACAAAGATGAATAGGGTCTGGGACATTTCTGAGATGCTTGTAGCCTAGGGATGAAAGTCAAGAAGGAGGCAGAAGATCAAAATGATCAAATGTATCATCACGTAACCCATTAATGAAAGACATATATTCTAAGGGATATGTCTAAACTTTTTTAAACATAAAAAAATATAATAGCCTGTCGAAGGGATGGTTGGGTGAATATGAGTAGGAATGGTGATCAAAGGGAATACATTAAATAAACACAGCAATAAATTTAGGAAGAAGAAAGAAATGGAAAGCAAAGCTATTTCACTTAAATGTAACAGCTGAAGCAAGAGCAATAAAATATAATTTCCTTTCGCAGTTGCAGAAAGCTTGTAAATTTCAGGGCTGACTCTGAGGCCATTAGAGTCGGTGCTGACACCTGGATATGGAAGCAGGTTGGGGAGAGGTAGGGCAGCAGCTGCAGAAATAGATGTGGCCCTGGCAGATCATGCCTTCCTCATACTGGCTAAAGGTACAGGTTCATAAGGAGAAGCCAGCTGTAGGATGTTCATATTGTTTAGCTGCTCAGTCGTGTCTGACTCTTTTGTGACCTCATGGACCGTAGCCTGCCAGGATCCTCTGCCCATGGGATTTCCCTGGCAAGAATACCAGAGTGGGTTGCCATTTCCTTTTCCGGGGGAATCTTCCAACCCAGGGATCAAATCTGCGTCTCCTGCACTGCAGGTAGATTCTTTACCACTGAGCCACGAAGTGAGTTCTGCATGTTCACATGCTCATATGCTATTTGCAATTTTTAAAGCATATTCAATATGTTCATGTTCAAGATTACAATTACACATACACACACACATATGTATATTAACCCTGTATATAGATCAGTTCATCGCGGTTTCTTTCTACAATCCCTGCACTTGAAGAGTTCCTTTAGTGTCCACAGACGTTGGGATCAGCTCCATATAGCATAGGCTCCAGGGACCCTATTCAAACATTTCATTTGGGTAAGTTAGATGAGCAGAGACTCAAAAAGAGCTCCAGAAAGGAAAGCACATATATTGAGTGTTTACTCTGTACCATCTCATTTATTTCAGGAAATATTGCAAGTTTTCTTTTTTCACACTGGGAATGTGAAACTCGCAGAGGTTAATTCATTTGCCCACCACCATAAAGCCCTTTAACAATGATCCCAGGATAGGAAAACAAGCTTATCTGACTCCTGAAGACATGTTCTTTCTACTAAATCCTGCAGGAAAAATAAGGGTGCCCATCATGTACAACTTATATTTCCAGAATTTATGTTCACTCACTATTGGGATTTCTTCACCAATTTCAGTGTACCCAGCTATGGCAATTTTTATACATTTCTTTGAGTCTGCTTCTCAAGCACATCTGCCTTATTCTTGCTGCTGTGGCTTTGTTTAGATAATGACGTGTGTGTTCAGTTGCTAGGTCGTGTCCTGCTCTTTGCGGCCCCATGGACTACAGCCTGCCAGGCTCCTCTGTCCATGGGATTTCCCAGGCAAGAATACTGGAGTGGATTGCCATTTCCTCCTCCCGTGGATCTACCCAACCCAGGGATTGAGCCTTCATCTCTTGTGTCCCCTGCATTGGCAGGCGGATCCTTACCACTGAGCCAGCAGTGGCTCCTCAGATAGTGAACTTGGTCACAATTTTCTCATCCCCTTCGTTTTCTCCACTCAGTGGAATCTTCAGTGCTCACTCATGGTGAGTTACTTTATTTCTCCTGCTCCCATAACTTCAAGGCTTTTTGCATCCCTTGTATCCGTCCTCAATAGTAAGCATATCTTCTTACAATTAGTGTCCTGTTTCAACATGTCCTCTAATTATTTATACATGACATGTAAGGTTTATCGTTTCAACTATACAAAAATGAATTCCTTCCTATCCTCATTGATTGATCTGTAACAAATCCTAAGACAATCTGTGTGGGTGAAAAGGACATAGGACTCGTTGTCTTTCTCCACTCTGCTTCTTCTCCCCTTCCCCATCTCAGAGGCATCACCAAGCTCTGAGCTGCCAGCCCCTAGCCTTCTGGTTGCCAGAGCAATAGGCAGGAGTCATCCTTGACCCTCCCCTCTGCTTCCACATGGGTCCACATTTAATCAGTTCCAGGTTCCATCAGCTCTACTGACTGCCCTAGTGTGTCTCTATCTCCACTGCTGTTCCTTATTTTTAAAGTATCTTTTAAACTTTATTTTCTTTATTTTTTAAATTAACTTTTATTGGAGTATAGTTGCTTTAATGGGCTTCCCAGGTAGCTCAGTGGTAAAGAATCTGCCTGCCAATTCAGGAGACTCGAATTTGGTCCCTGGGTTGAGAAGATCCCCTGGAGAAGGAAATGGCAACGTGCTCCAGTATTCTCGCCTGGGAAATCCCTTGGACAGAGAGGAGCCTGGTGGGCTACAGTCCCTGGGGTCCTAAAGAGTCCAACAAGACTTAGCAAATAAACAACAAAAACATAGTTGCTTTACAATGTTGTTAGCTTTGACTGCACAGCAAAGCAAACCATCTATGTTAGTCACTCAGGCACGTATGGCTCTGCGACCCCACAGACTGTAGCCTGCCAGGCTCCCCTGCCCATGGAGTTCTCCAGGAAAGAATACTGGAGCGGGTTGCCACTTCCTTCTTCAGCTATATGAATACATGTATCCTCTCTTTTTTTTGGATTTCCTTCCCATTTGGAATGCACGGAGCACTGAGTGGAGTTTCCTGGGCTGTGCCTAGGCTCTCCCACTGTGGTTACCTGAATTTAGGTCACCATCATTGCTTGCCAGGTGGCTGCAACATCCTTCTAGCTGGTTTCCTTATGCTCAGCTTACTTCCTCCAGTATATTTTTTTCATGCTGCAACCAAAGTGACTTTAAAAAAAAACAAAATGGAAATCTGAAGATCCCTCTCTGTCATAAATGAAAATCATTGCCTTGGCATCATTGTCTGTTCAGAGATCAATGTCTCAAGGAACCATGAAGGATGAAGACCATGGAGAGCAGGAGGGAGGAAGCAGGCAAGTGCTGCCCAGGCTTCTAGGTGACAAAGAGGCAGAGAGCACTTGCAGGTTATCCTCTTGATTTTCAGCCCCACGGGCCATGCAGAAGACGTTAAGAGCCTGAGAGCAGAAGTTGCTTTTGGGTGCAGTTTCTATCTTTGGCAGGAGTATCTTGAATCCTTTCCTGGGAAACTGAATGCAAGAGAAAGGGCATGTGACTAAAAGGAATGCGGTGGATACTATCGCAAGGACTGGTTTGATACTTTGCACTTGTCCTGCCCTGTGCCCGGCACATCTTGCCTCCAGTGAATTGCATTATTGCATCCTTACAAGTGAGACCACTTCTGACATGATGCAACACCCCTTCCCACATGGTAGTCACCATGATCATTTTCCTCCTCTGCTTTCTTGCTCTGCTTTCACTCACTATTTGTCATTTTATATATTTACTTGTCATATCCTCTAGGGTGACGTCCCTAATCCCAGATTGGTTTAGAAGCTTCTTCTGTGGGCTTGCTAAGTTATCTTGTAGCAATTGCTTGTTCATTTTTGGTCCCTCTCCAACAGTCTACAATGTAAGTTCCCAAGGGCAGGAATTTTGCTTGGTTCACCATTGTATCCCAGGTCATCGGTTTCACTACCGCAATTTCCCAGATACGAAAACTAAGGCAAGAGGTATGGAGAGACTGGCCAAGAGTCACGTGTTAGTAAGTGTCAGAGACAACCTTAGAACAGGCGTTCTACTCATTCAGTGGTTTGTGGATTAATTAATTGATTGATTCTTCTGCTCTTTCAACAAATAATAATTGAAGGGCTTCTAGGGACCGTGGGGCATAGAAGAATGGATGATACATAGACTCTACCACATGCAGCTCATGGTCATGGGCTCCTGGAGGAGAAATAAGCACGAACAACTCCAAACCTTGGTGACTGTGGAAGAACTAGGGGTACTAACCTTGTCAGGGCGAGTGGTCCAGGAAAGGCTTTTCAGCTGTGATATCGACTATGAACCCCCTCAAAGTGACTGTAAGTTCATCGGTAAGTGGGGGAAAGAGGAACTGGGGAAACAGCAAGTGTAAAGTTCTTTCGGGGCCTCCTGGGCTGGATTAAGACACTGAGACTTTGTCTTAAACGAAGGAAAGCCAATGAGGGATGGAAAGATGAGTAGAATCTTAACAGGGAAAGACGGGGAGAGGGGGTGAGCAACTCCTTTCGGGGAAAAGAGAACAGCCCGAAAGCCCCTAAAATCCAGACAGCTTGTGGTTAGCGTGCCCGCGGGCTAGTGAGTATGGAGACAGGAGTGGAGACACGGCTCAGAATCTCACTGGATGTGGCTTCCATCCTTTCCCTAACGTCCCCTTGTAGAAGTTAATCTGGACAGTGGGATTCTGTAGAGATGACTGACCTGTTGGAACATTTGTCAGCCTCACTCATGTTTCCAGGAGAGGGTGGTGAGATAGGCGACAGGCAGAGTGTTTTGGAGGTGATGTTGGAGTGGCATCTTTGCATCCACAACCCCAGCCCTGCTCCTGGAGGTCTTGTCAGCGCCGGGGGGAGCAAGGGCAGTGCCTCTGTTGGGCAGTAGGTGGCGGCCTTGTCTCAGTCTCAGAACTTGTGAGGCTGAAGAACCATTTGACAGATTTGTCTCCTTTGCTCTTGGGGATCTCAGCCTCAGGAGTGATATTTTGTAACCTATGTAAGGAGGAAAGAAGGGATGACTAACAGGTACTGAGATGATTTTCCTTGCAGCATCTCAAGGGAAATGCTGGGAAAGGGTGAAATACGGAATCTTAGGCTGCACGTGGCCTCCAGGCTCTCCCTCTTCCCCTTCCATTCATGTTCCTCCCCCTCCTTCTTCCTCTGCTCCCCACTCCCTCCCTTTCCATCTTAATTTTCATCCTCACCATCGCAGCCATCATCCACCGAGGACTTTCTAGGAGCCAGGCACCAAGCTGAGCCCTCTCAGGCGTGAATTCATTTCATCTTCAACCTTTGCTAGGTTCCATTATTGTTTTCTTTTTGCAGATAAAGACATGGCACTTCAGAGAGAGATAGTCATTTTTCAAGATCACACAGGAATAAATGGTAGAGAAAAACTCTGGCACTAGTTCAGCCTTCCTCAACAGTAAGGCTCTGCCTTCTCTGTTAAATCATGTTATTTATTTTTCATAGGTCAGATTTACACACACAATTCCTCCCCCATCAGCTCAGTTCAGTTCAGTCACTTAGTTGTGTCCGACTCTTTGCGACCCCATGGACTGCAGCACGCCAGGTTTCCCTGTCCTTCACCAACTCCCGGAGCTTACTAAACTCATGTCTATCAAGTCGGTGATGCCATGCAACCATCTCATTCTCTGTCTTCCCCTTCTCCTCCTGCCTTCAATCTTTCCCAGCATCAGGGTCTTTTCAAATCAGTCAGTTCTTTCCATCAGGTGACCAAAGTATTGGAGTTTCAGCTTCAGCATCAGTTCTTCCAATTGAATATTCAGGGCTGGTTTCCTGTAGGAGGGACTGGTTGGATCTCCTTGCAGTCCAATGGACTCTCAAGAGTCTTCTCCAAAAGAGGAGGAGCCAAGATGGCGGAGGAGCAGGACGGGGAGAACACTTTCTCCCCCACAAATTCATCAAAAGAGCATTTAAACGTCGAGTAAATTCCACAAAACAACTTCTGAATGCCGGTAGAGGACATCAGGCACCCAGAAAAGCAACCCAACTCTTCGAAAGGAGGTAGGAAAAAATATAAAAGACAAAAAAAGAGACAAAAGGGGGAGGGACGGAGTTCCGTCCCGGGAAGGGAGTCTTAAAAAGAGAGAAGTTTCCAAACACCAGGAAACCTTCTCACTGCCGAATCTGTGCCGAGCTTTGGAAGCACAGAGAGCAATATAAAAGGGAGAAAAAAATAAATAAACAATTAAAAATCGCAGATTGTGAGCCCTACGGTAACTCCCCCAGCGGAGAAGCAGCACAGACGCCTGCACACAGCATTAGCAAGCGGGGGCTGGGCAGGGAAGCGGGGCACGGGCTGTGTCCCTTAGAGTAAGAATCGGCCTGAAAGTCCTGAGCGCTATCTGAGCGAAATAATTTGGGCTAGCAAACCAGACTGTGGGATATCTACCACGCGAAAAGCCAGCCCTAACCTAAGACACCGCCAGGCCCGCGCACAGAACAAAGGACTGAACAGAGATAGCCCGTTGCAGACCCTCCCCCTCTGGTGACAGGCAGCCAGAGCCGTAAAGGGGCAATCGCAGCCCAAGAGAGACACTATCTATAAAACTGTAAGCAGGCTTCTTTGCTAACTAAAACTTCTTGGGGGTCTGGACGGTCAACATCTGCCTGAGAAGGTGCGCCGGTTTTACACCCAGATAACCGAGTGTCGGGGAGGCGATAAGTCGCAGCATTGGCGCCTGCCAAACACATCACCTGAGCTGCTCGGATCTGGGAAGAGCACAAAACGCAGGCCCAACCGAGTCTGCGCCTCTGAGGACTACCCAAGTGCCTGAACCTGAGCGGCTTGGACCTGGGAGCTCAGCCCAGGGCCGGCCTCTGATTGTTCCCGGCGGAACAACCTAGAGCCCGAGCAGTGTGGGCAGGGAGGCTACACGCGCCGTGAGCGGGGGCAGACCCAGTGTGGCTGAGGCACTGCGAGCGCACGCCAGTGTTATCTGTTTGCAGCATCCCTCCCTCCCTCCCCACAGCGCGGCTGAACAAGTGAGCCTAAATAAAACAAAAAAAATAGTGTCCTCCACCGTCCCCTTTGTGTCAGGGCGGGAACCAGACACTGAAGAGACCAGCAAACAGAAGAAGCTATAACAGAGGGAAACGCCTTGGAAGCTACAGGCCATAGATTAAAACCCTGTGGTTACTACGGACTACATAGGAAGGGGCCTATAGATCTTGAGAAATATAAGTCAGACAAAGGAACTAGCCAAAAATGAACTGAACCCACAATACTCACAACAAAACCAGAGAAAGACCTAGATATATTTTTACTATTTTTATGATCAATCTTTCTTTCTTTTTTTCTTTTTTTTTTAATTTTTTTTAAAAAAATTTTAAGTCCTCTATTGTCCTTTAATTTTCACTTTTATAACTATTACTTTGCAAAAAAAAAAACCCTATTTTTTTTTCTTCTTCAGCAAACTTCATATATATATTTTATAATTTTTTGACTGTGTTTTGTTTTGTTTTGTTTCTTTCTTTTTCTTCTTTTCTTTAACATTGTATTTTTGAAATTCCAAACTCTACTCTAGATTTTTAATTTTAGCCTTTTGGTATATGTTATCAATTTTGTACCTATAGTTTTTTTCATAATTTCTGTGACTTTTTTTTTCCTCTTTCTCTTCTTCTTTTGTATAACATCGTATATCTGCAATTCCAAACTCTACTCAAGATTTTTAATTTATGCTTTTTGGTATTTGATATCAATTTTGTACCTGTATTTTCTTTATAATTTTTGCAACATTGTTTTTGTTGGTTTGTTTGTTTTCTCTCTTTATTTTTCTTCTTCTTTTTTTTAACATTGTATTTTTGAAATTCCAAACTCTACTCTAGATTTTTAACTTTTGCTTTTTGGTATTAGTTATCAATTTTGCACCTGTAATTTCTTTATAATTTTCACGACCTTGTTTGTTTTTCTTTGTTCGTTTTTTCTCTCTTTCTTTTCCTTCTTCTTTTCATTAACATCGCATTTTTGAAATTCCAAACTCTACTCTAGATTTTTAATTTTTGCTTTTATGTATTTGTTACCAATTTTGTACCTTTAAGAACCCAATCTTCAGGACCCATTTTTCACTAGGGAACGAGATTACTGGCTTGACTGCTCTCTCTCCCTTTGGACTCTCCGTTTTCTCCACCAGGTCGCCTGTATCTCCTCCCTAACCCCTCTCTACTCTACCCAACTCTGTGAATTTCTGTGTGTTCCAGACAGTGGAGAACACTTAGGGAACTGATTACTGGCTGGATCTGTCTCCCTCCTTTTCATTTCCCCCTTTTATCCTCCTGGCCACCTTTGTCTCCTGCCTCCTTCTTCTCTTCTCTGTATAACTCCGTGAACATCTCTGAGCGGTCCAGTTGTGGAGTGCACATAAGGAAGTGACTACTGGCTAGCCCACTCTCTCCACTATTGATTCCACCTCATCTCATTTGGGTCACCTCTAACTCTCTCCTCCCACTTCTCTTCTCCATGTAATGCTGTGAACCTCTCTGAGTGACCCTCACAGTAGAGAAACTTTTCATCTTTAACGTAGATGTTTTATCAATGGTGCTGTATAGAAGGAGAAGTTTTGAAACTACTGTAAAAATAAGACCGATAACTGGAAGTAGGAGGCTTAAGTCCAAACCCTGACTCCAGGGAACTCCTGACTCCAAGGAACATTAATTGACAGGAGCTCATCAAACGCCTCCATACCGACACTGAAACCAAGCACCACACAAGGGCCAAAAAGTTCCAGGGCAAGACATACCAAGCAAATTCTCCAGCAACAAAGGAACACATCCCTGAGCTTCAAGATACAGGCTGCCCAAAGTCACCCCAAAACCATAGACATCTCATAACTCATTACTGGACATTTCATTACACTCCAGAGAGAAGAAATACAGCTCCATCAACCAGAACATCAACACAAGCTTCCCTAACCAGGAAACCGTGACAAGCCACCTGTACAAACCCACACACAGTGAGGAAATGCCACAATAAAGAGAACTCCACAAACTGCCAGAATACAGAAAGGACACCCCAAACTCAGCAATTTAAACAAGATGAAGAGACAGAGGAATAGCCAGCAGAAAAGGAACAGGATAAATGCCCACCAAACCAAACAAAAGAGGAAGAGATAGGGAATCTACCTGATAAAGAATTCTGAATAATGATAGTGAAATTGATCCAAAATCTTGAAATTAAAATGGAATCACAGATAAATAGCCTGGAGGCAAGGATTGAGAAGATGCAAGAAAGGTTTAACAAGGACTTAGAAGAAATAAAAAAGAGTCAATATATAATGAATAGTGCAATAAGTGAAATTAAAAACACTCTGGAGGCAACAAATAGTAGAATAACAGAGGCAGAAGATAGAATTAGTGAATTAGAAGATAGAATGGTAGAAATAAATGAATCAGAGAGGATAAAAAAAAAAGAATTAAAAGAAATGAGGACAATCTCAGAGACCTCCAGGACAATATTAAACGCTACAACATTTGAATCATAGGGATCCCAGAAGAAGAAGACAAAAAGAAAGACCATGAGAAAATACTTGAGGAGATAATAGTTGAAAACTTCCCTAAAATGGGGAAGGAAATAATCACCCAAGTCCAAGAAACCCAGAGAGTCCCAAACAGGATAAACCCAAGGCGAAACACCCCAAGACACATATTAATCAAATTAACAAAGATCAAACACAAAGAACAAATATTAAAAGCAGCAAGGGAAAAACAACAAATAACACACAAGGGAATACCCATAAGGATAACAGCTGATCTTTCAATAGAAACTCTTCAAGCCAGGAGGGAATGGCAAGACATACTTAAAATGATGAAAGAAAATAACCTACAGCCCAGATTATTGTACCCAGCAAGGATCTCATTCAAGTATGAAGGAGAAATCAAAAGCTTTTCAGACAAGCAAAAGCTGAGAGAATTCTGCATCACCAAACCAGCTCTCCAACAAATACTAAAGGATATTCTCTAGACAGGAAACACAAAAACGGTGTATAAATTCAAACCCAAAACAATATAGTAAATGGCAACGGGATCATACTTATCAATAATTACCTTAAACGTAAATGGGTTGAATGCCCCAACCAAAAGACAAAGACTGGCTGAATGGATACAAAAACAAGACCCCTACCTATGTTGTCTACAAGAGACCCACCTCAAAACAGGGAACACATACAGACTGAAAGTGAAGGGCTGGAAAAAGACATTCCATGCAAATAGAGACCAAAAGAAAGCAGGAGTAGCAATACTCATATCAGATAAAATAGACTTTAAAACAAAGACTGTGAAAAGAGACAAAGATGGCCACTACATAATGATCAAAGGATCAATCCAAGAAGAAGATATAACAATTATAAATATATATGCACCCAACACGGGAGCACCACAGTATGTAAGACAAATGCTAACAAGTATGAAAGGAGAAATTAACAATAACACAATAATAGTGGGAGACTTTAATACCCCACTCACACCTATGGATAGATCAACTAAACAGAAAATTAACAAGGAAACACAAACTTTAAACGATACAATAGACCAGTTAGACCTAATTGATATCTATAGGACATTTCATCCCAAAACAATGAATTTCACCTTTTTCTCAAGCGCACATGGAACCTTCCCCAGGATAGATCACATCCTGGGCCATAAAGCTAGCCTTGGTAAATTCAAAAAAGTAGAAATCATTCCAAGCATCTTTTCTGACCACAATGCAGTAAGATTAGATCTCAATTACAAGAGAAAAACTATTAAAAATTCCAGCATATGGAGGCTGAACAACACACTGCTGAATAACAAACAAATCACAGAAGAAATCAAAAAAGAAATCAAAATTTGCATAGAAACGAATGAAAATGAAAACACAACAACCCAAAACCTGTGGGACACGGTAAAAGCAGTCCTAAGGGGAAAGTTCACAACAATACAGGCACACCTCAAGAAACAAGAAAAAAGTCAAATAAATAACCTAACTCTACACCTAAAGCAACTAGAAAAGGAAGAAATGAAGAACCCCAGGGTTAGTAGAAGGAAAGAAATCTTAAAACTTAGAGCAGAAATAAATGCAAAAGAAACAAAAGAGATCATAGCAAAAATCAACAAAACCAAAAGCTGGTTTTTTGAAAGGATAAATAAAATTGACAAACCATTAGCCAGACTCATCAAGAAACAAAGGGAGAAAATCAAATCAATAAAATTAGAAATGAAAATGGAGAGATCACAACAGACAACACAGAAATACAAAGGATCAAAGAGAGTACTATCAACAATTATATGCCAATAAAATGGACAACGTGGACGAAATGGACAAATTCTTAGAAAAGTACAACTTTCCAAAACTCGATCAGGAAGAAATAGAAAATCTTAACAGACCCATCACAAGCACGGAAATTGAAACTGTAATCAAAAATCTTCCAGCAAACAAAAGCCCAGGTCCAGACGGCTTCACAGCTGAATTCTACCAAAAATTTAGAGAAGAGCTAACACCTATCCTGCTCAAAGTCTTCCAGAAAATTGCAGAGGATGGTAAACTTCCAAACTCATTCTATGAGGCCACCATCACCCTAATCCCAAAACCTGACAAAGATCCCACAAAAAAAGAAAACTACAGGCCAATATCACTGATGAACATAGATGCAAAAATCCTTAACAAAATTCTAGCAATCAGAATCCAACAACACATTAAAAAGATCATACACCATGACCAAGTGGGCTTTATCCCAGGGATGCAAGGATTCTTCAATATCCACAAATCAATCAATGTAATACACCACATTAACAAATTGAAAAATAAAAACCATATGATTATCTCAATAGATGCAGAGAAAGCCTTTGACAAAATTCAACATCCATTTATGATCAAAACTCTCCAGAAAGCAGGAATAGAAGGAACATACCTCAACATAATCAAAGCTATATATGACAAACCCACAGCAAACATTATCCTCAATGGTGAAAAATTGAAAGCATTTCCTCTAAAGTCAGGAACAAGACAAGGGTGCCCACTTTCACCATTACTATTCAACATAGTTTTGGAAGTTTTGGCCACAGCAATCAGAGCAGAAAAAGAAATAAAAGGAATCCAAATTGGAAAAGAAAAAGTAAAGCTCTCACTGTTTGCAGATGACATGATCCTCTACATAGAAAACCCTAAAGACTCCACCAGAAAATTACTAGAACTAATCAATGACTATAGTAAAGTTGCAGGATATAAAATCAACACACAGAAAACACTTGCATTCCTATACACTAATAATGAGAAAACAGAAAGAGAAATTAAGGAAACAATTCCATTCACCATTGCAACGAAAAGAATAAAATACTTAGGAATATATCTACCTAAAGAAACTAAAGACCTATATATAGAAAACTATAAAACACTGGTGAAAGAAATCAAAGAGGACACTAACAGATGGAGAAATATACCATGTTCATGGATTGGAAGAATCAATATAGTGAAAATGAGTATACTACCCAAAGCAATCTATAGATTCAATGCAATCCCTATCAAGCTACCAACAGCATTCTTCACAGAGCTAGAACAAATAATTTCACAATTTGTATGGAAATACAAAAAACCTCGAATAGCCGAAGCGATCTTGAGAAAGAAGAATGGAACTGGAGGAATCAACCTACCTGACTTCAGGCTCTACTACAAAGCCACAGTTATCAAGACAGTATGGTACTGGCACAAAGACAGAAATATAGATCAATGGAACAAAATAGAAAGCCCAGAGATAAATCCACGCACATATGGACACCTTATCTTTGACAAAGGAGGCAAGAATATACAATGGATTAAAGACAATCTCTTTAACAAGTGGTGCTGGGAAATCTGGTCAACCACTTGTAAAAGAATGAAACTAGAACACTTTCTAACACCATACACAAAAATAAACTCAAAATGGATTAAAGATCTCAACGTAAGACCAGAAACTCTAAAACTCCTAGAGAAGAACATAGGCAAAACACTCTCTGACATACATCACAGCAGGATCCTCTATGACCCACCTCCCAGAATATTGGAAATAAAAGCAAAAATAAACAAATGGGACCTAATTAACCTTAAAAGCTTCTGCACATCAAAGGAAACTATTAGCAAGGTGAAAAGACAGCCTTCAGAATGGGAGAAGATAATAGCAAATGAAGCAACTGACAAACAATTAATCTTGAGAATATACAAGCAACTCCTACAGCTCAACTCCAGAAAAATAAATGACCCAATCAAAAAATGGGCCAAAGAACTAAATAGACATTTCTCCAAAGAAGACATCCAGATGGCTAACAAACACATGAAAAGATGCTCAACATCACTCATTATCAGAGAAATGCAAATCAAAACCACTATGAGGTACCATTTCACACCAGTCAGAATGGCTGTGACCCAAAAGTCTACAAGTAATAAATGCTGGAGAGGGTGTGGAGAAAAGGGAACCCTCTTCCACTGTTGGTGGGAATGCAAACTAGTACAGCCACTATGGAGAACAGTGTGGAGATTCCTTAAAAAACTGGAAATAGACCTGCCTTATGATCCAGCAATCCCACTGCTGGGCATACACACTGAGGAAACCAGAAGGGAAAGAGACACGTGTACCCCAATGTTCATCGCAGCACTGTTTATAATAGCCAGGACATGGAAGCAACCTAGATGTCCATCAGCAGATGAATGGATAAGAAAGCAGTGGTACATATACACAATGGAGTATTACTCAGCCATTAAAAAGAATACATTTGAATCAGTTCTAATGAGGTGGATGAAACTGGAGCCTATTATACAGAGTGAAGTAAGCCAGAAAGAAAAACACGGATACAGTATACTAGTGCATATATATGGAATTTAGAAAGATGGGAACAATAACCCTGTGTACGAGACAGCAAAAGAGACACTGATGTATAGAACAGTCTTATGGACTCTGTGAGACAGGGAGAGGGTGGGAAGATTTGGGAGAATGGCATTGAAACATGTAAAATATCATGTATGAAACGAGTTGCCAGTCCAGGTTCGATGCACGATACTGGATGCTTGGGGCTGGTGCACTGGGACGACCCAGAGGGATGGAATGGGGAGGGAGGTGGGAGGAGGGTTCAGGATGGGGAACACATGTATACCTGTGGCGGATTCATTTTGATATTTGGCAAAACTAATACAATTATGTAAATTTTAAAAACAAAATAAAATTAAAAAAAAAAAAGAGTCTTCTCCAACACCACAGTTCAAAAGCATCAATTCTTCGGTGCTCAGCTTTCTTTATAGTTCATCTCTCACATCCATACATGACTACTGGAAAAGCCATAGCTTTGACTAGACAGATATTTTTTGGAAAAGTAATATCTCTGTTTTTTAATATGCTGTCTAGGTTGGTCATAACTTTCCTTCCAAGGAGCAAGCGTCTTTTAATTTCATGGCTGCAATCACCATCTGCAGTGATTTTGGAGCCCCCCAAAATAAAATCTGTCATTGTTTCCACTGTTTCCCCATCTATTTGCCATGAAATGTTGAGATTCACACACACAATTCCTCCCCGATACCTATAGCCAAAAACTTTATTCCCCAACACAGACTAAGGACTGCCTGGTATTGAGACTCGGGGTTATTTGCATCTTGGGAGTTATGTGAGGCATGGGCTGTCAAGATGGTCCTTACCCACAGCAGCACAGACGCTCGCAGTTGGAGCTCCTGCTGGGGGGCGGGGGGCGGGGTGACCGCATGTCTGCTTCTGCCCCTTGCCTCCTCTTCTTTCAGCCAATCCCCGTGTTAGCTGAGTGTACCGGGCCCCTTGGTAGATTGTATGCTCACCCGTCATTCCTTTATTCACTCACCCCTTCATTCATTAGTCGTCTTTAGTCTTTTTGGGTAACATTTAATAAACAGCTACCACATGTCAGGTGATGTTCTAGAAAGGCACAATTGAACAGAATTGAGTCCTTGGTCTCAGGGAGCTCACAGCCTAGTAGAAGAGACAGAGCAGTAAACACACTGCTATGATGCAGTGTAATAAACACGATGATTACAGAGGGGAATCTCCCCTTGTGTGCTCAGTACAGCTCTTGGGGCTCAGGAGTGCAACAAAAGTCTGTTAAATGATTGAATGAATCCACCCAGCCTGTGAGTCAGGGGAAGCTTTCTGGGGAAGAGAAGCCATATCTGAGAGCAGCTTCATGCGCCTTGAACTCTCCAGTGTTCTGGGACGGATGCCCAGCTCAGGATGCTGTGCATAGTAGGTGTTCAGTGAAACCGCAGGGACCCTCTAAGAGTCTCCTCTGGCCTCTGTCGTACGGCTTCAGAAGCAGCTTCTACTACCGCCTTGCATTGCGTGCACAGGGTGTTCACAGCCTGCGATACAGATGCTGCGCCCGGAGTTGAGCAACGTGGTGCTAAACATCTCTGTCAGTCTGCTCCGATGATGCCTGTCACCTGGGACTACCTGTTTGCTGGGTCCTTCTCAGCACACACCCTTTGCTCCTATAGAGTCCAGCCATTCTCTGCTTCCTTTCTTTTTAAAAATCGAAACAGAGTTGATTATAATCTTATGTTCATTTCAGGTGTACAACACAGTGATTCAACATTTAAATACATTATAAAAAGAGCATCCCAGTGAGTCTAGTTGCCATCTGTTCCCATACAAAGCTATTACAGTACCACTGATGCTGTTTCCTGTGCTGTATAATACATCCCGATGCTTATTTATTTTATAAATCGAAGTTTGTGCCTTTTAACTCCCTTCACGTATTTTGCCCACCCTCACCTCCTCCTCTCTGGAAACCACTTGTTTATTCTCCACATCTCTGAGTCTCCTTTTCTTTGGTTTGATTTGTTCATTTGTTTTCTGTTTTAGATTCCACGTGTATGTCAAATGATAGAGCACTTGTCTTTCTCTGACTTATTTCACTTAATATAATAATACTCTTCAGGTCCATCTGTGTTATTGCAAATGGCAAGGTTTTATCCCTTTTTATGGCTGAATAATATTCCACGGTGTATATATCCTTCTCTTCTCTCCCTCACTGCCCCAGGTGCCCATTACAGCTCCCCCAGCTCACTCCTACTCACAGCATTATTTGGTTTATACTGTCTGCATGTAGAGAACAGGGGCTATGGTTTATTCAACCACCAAGCTAAGCTGGCCCCTGGCAGAATGCCCCACACCTCCTCCTTACCAGCAATCATTATTGCTTATGTGGGCCAAGTATCATTCAATCTTCAGAGATTGTATACATCCTGTTGTTGTTTGGTCACTCAGTCGTGTCCAGCTCTTTGCGGCCCCATGGACTGTAGCCCGCCAAGCTCTTCTGTCCATGGGATTTCCCAGCAAGAATACTGCAGTGAGTTGCCATTTCCTTCTCCAGGGGATCTTCCTGATCCAGGAATTGAACCTGTGTCTCCTCATTGCAGGAGGATTCTTTACCACTGAACCACCTGGGGAAGCCCATAAGTCCTGTTAATATACCTATTTTACAGATGAGAAAACTGAATCTGAGCATAAAGAATTTGTCTAAGGTTACCTAGCCAGTAAGTATCAGAGCCAGGATTTGAACCCCTGTATCTGGCTTCAGAGCTTGTGTTTCTAACTGTGGCCCAGCATCCTCTCCACTGTAATATGACCAGTAAGCACGTCGGGTGAATGAACTGTGCATTGCAACGACCCTCCCATAATTCCCCAGTTATGAGCGGGTATCCTCTACTCAGTGCTTCCCAAACCTCTGGCAGTGAACGAGTGGATTTTTTGTTTTTTTTATAAGTTTCCATCTTCTGTGGACTAATATTTTCATACTTTGCAATAAAAAATGAACCACTAGGGAAATAACTTTACACTAGAATATGGTGATGATATCAGATTGATTTAAAAGTTTGTACATATTGGCTCTCAGTCCCTGTCCTTACCATATGGACTGTCTTTGAACAGCACTGGTCTGTTTGTCTGCAAGCTTGGACTGGCCTTAGGTTGAGGATGGATTGCAGAAAGAATCTGGATTATTTGACTGTGTGTTTTGAGGAAGAAGGAAAAGCTGAAAGTCTTGTGGATCAATTTTTCAAGAGAGAAAAGTAATTGCTTGATGCCATCAGAAATAGAAATGTAATTTCATGCAAAGTGTACACATGTCAGTGTGTATTTGGGGGAATAAGCGTGGGGAATGTGTGGAAAGAACTATAAAATGTCTTTGCCCAAAGGTATAATGGTGATATGGAGAAGGCAATGGCACCTCACTCCAGTACTTTTGCCTGGAAAATCCCGTGGACGGAGGAGCCTGGTGGGCTGCAGTCCATGGAGTCGCTAAGAGTCAGACACGACTGAGCCACTTCACTTTCACTTTTCACTTTCATGCATTGGAGAAGGAAATGGCAACCCACTCCAGTGTTCTTGCCTGGAGAATCCCAGGGACGGGAGAGACTGGTGGGCTGCCGTTTCTGGGGTCGCACAGAGTCGGACATGACTGAAGCGACTTAGCAGCAGCATAATGGTGATAACATCCAGGATGTGAATGCTGGGTTGTTTTGTCATTTTTTGGGTCTTGATAGGAAATATGTGAATCTGTCAAAGCAATTTGGTTTTTCGTTTACAGGGACCACAAGTATTACTTCCAAATATTGTTCCGAATAAAACTTAATTGAAAATGTGATCGAACTGAAAAATCTCTCGGCAAACCAGGGTCACAGTCACAAAGGGACGTTTGTTTATCCTCCACCGTGGTGGGATCTGTAGCAGGCACAGGTGGGGATGGCTGGTGTGTCTGTCACATCACTCACTGTCCCTACTGGGAGGCACCCCTGCCCCCCCAAACTGGCTGCACTGTGTTTGCTTAAAGATCATCTTTCAGAGAAGCAGGCCCCCAGATAGGTCCCTTTTGACTTCACCCCAGAAACCCTGCTTTCTGAGAACTCAAATTGCTTGTCAGGCAATGGAAGTTTCTCTGCTTCTGGAGACGGCTCTTCCTATTCTGGTTACCTAAGAATTTTCTGAGTGTAGTCCATTGTGTCTGGCTCCAAGTGCCCAAACTTTTCCTTCTTGAAGCTGGATTGTGCAAAGCAGAAATCCAGAACTCTGGGATGATAATACTAGGAAGTCTCCTGCTATTTAGTGTTATTTAAAGAGAAGTGACTTGGCTCTGGGAACTCAACCCGGTACTCTGTGACAACCTAGAGGGGTGAGATGGGGTGGGAGGTGGGAGGGAGTCCAAGAAGGAGAGGACGTATGTATACCTGTGGCTGATTCATTTTGATGTATGGCAGAGACCAACACAACATTGTAAAGCAATCATCCTTCAATTAAAAACATTATAAGAAATATAAAGAGAAGTAACTATGCCATTTCATAGAGACATGCTTGGTAGAGACAGAAAGCAGCATTGATCTGGAACCATGAAGACTGTGAAGGGCTGAATGAAGTCCCCCTAAAATGCCTAGGTTGTAATTCTAATCCTCTGCTTTCAGGGTCTTTCAGGGGGGATTAAATTAAAATAAGCTCATTCGGGTGGCCCTAATCCTATCTGACCCGTGTCCTGTGAGAAGGACACAGCTGTACAGAGGGAAGGCCTGGTGAAGACACAGAGAGAAGATGGCCATCACAAGGCAACGAGAGAGGCCTCGGAAGAAACGAACTCTGCGGACACCTTGAGCTCACACTTCTAGCCTCCCTCGTGAGAAAATTAATTTCTGTTAATTAAGCCGCTCAGTCTGTGGTGTAACAGCAGATCTAGGACTTAAATCCTATCTCCTCTGTGTAACATTAAGCAGAGCAATAGATTTCCCTGAGTCCCACTTTCCCCATCTGAAAAATGTGGTTAATTATAATTCCAGTTCTACCAAATTCACGAGGTTGAATTTGGACTCAGCAGTGTGTGTGTTTAGTGGCTCAGTCATGTCTGACCCTTTGTGACCTCATGGACTGTAGCCCACTAGGCTCCTCTGTGCCCGGGATTCTTCAGGCAAGAATACTGGTGTGGGTGGTCATTTCCTTCTCCAGCAATCTTCCTGACCCAGGGACGGAACTTGAGTCTCCTGCACTGCTGGCGGTTTCTGTATCACTGAGCCACCTGGGAAGCCCCGTGGATGCTCTGGAGGTTGTTACTCAGCTACCACAATATTGAAAAAGCTGTGGAGTAATGCAAAGAGCAGGGTCTTTCCCCAGCTTCTCTAGTTGTTAGCTTTGTGATCTCGGGAAAGTCACTTAACTTTTCTGAGCCTGTTCCCTCAAATGTGAAATGAGTATCATATTACCCATCTCACAGAGTAGCTGTGAGAATTCAGCTACTAGAGAGGGTATCTGGGCACGATTAATATAATTTCAAGGACACTGAGGGCTCTTAAATGGTAAATGGCAGCTACTTTGTCTCATTTGGCCTTTCAGTTTTCCAAACTGTACCTTTCCCTGTCCTTGGTTCCTTCCAGGCAGGCTTAGCGCTCGCTGTGGTTACTCTGAGGGACTTTAAGGATTGGAGGCAGGGTCCTGGATTTCAAGAGCAAACTTTGTCAAATTCTCATCTCTCTCTCTTGTCCCCACCACACTCAACCTCAAACAGTTTAATAGGGCTCCCTCCTTCGCCTCTGTGCCTTTAAGAGGACAGCCCATCACTCTCAAGAACTGAAATATACACTGAACCAGATAACCCTACCTGAGCCAGCTGCTTCCTAATAACTCCCTCCACCCCACCCCTGGGTGATGAAGGGCTACAATGTTATATCACAGGAAAAATAAACATCAGACACAGTCATCTTTTGAGATGTTATAAATGAAACCCATTCCTTCCCATCTCTATGGTAAGGCAGCTGTTCGGAAGCAGGTAGAGGATAGGTCTGCCCAGTTTCATCATAGCTCACATGTATTGAGCACCTGCTGTATGCTGGGATAGGCTCTGGAGACTCAAGAAAGAATAAGATATGCTCTTCAGCCGTGAAGGAGCCTCTGCCTAATTAAATACGTGTACCTATAGGTGGGGCTCCCCTGGTAAGTTGGTGGTAAAGAATCTGCCTACTAATGCAGAAAACTTGAGTTCAACGCCTGGGTGGGGAAGATTCCCTGGTGATGGAAATGGCAACCCACTCCAGTATTCCTGCCTGAAAAATCCCATGGACAGAGGACCCTTGCCGATGGGGGTCTCAAAAGAGTCAGACACGACTTAGCGACTAAACTATCAAACTTTGTGTAGGTCGCTCAGCAAGAGCTTTGTGCATTAGGGAAGCCCCCTGACCTGATGAAGCCTCAGTGTGCTGATCTGAGTGGGGAATCGAAAGACCCATTTTTTGTTGTTATAAAACAGCCTATGGGAACATGCTCAGAGCCTTGCTTGGTGTGTGGGAGGTTCTAATACTTTTGTGTATCCCATAAATTCATAAGAGAATCAGCAGTGATGAGCATGGATGAGGAGGAACCAGGACTGCAGCTCAGCTCAGGAGGGAGCCCTGAATGGGATGTTCACAGCCCCTCACGACTTGACCCTTGTCTGCCAAGGTAGGTGGGCTTGTTCCAGACAAGTCTGGGCATCGATAAGAATCTAATACACTCAGGTCTTTTGTTCAGTCCCTTTTTGAATGTCTCCTTGGGCTTCCTTGAAGTTTTGTGATCTCTTGGTTAAATTCTGCCTTGATTGACTTTTGCAGCTAAAAGTCACTTCTGAGCATATAGGGTTTGGGAAGTGATCCAAACTACTCAGTTTAAGATCACTCTAGTGTTGTTTTCAAAGAGTAAGATCAGGAAACAGAATAAAGATGTGAATACAAACATGACAAGAGTCAGTGCTGAAATTCCAGGTCTGTCTGCATTAACTGTGTGTCCATGGGGTTCTCTCTCCACCTCTCTGAGTCTCCCTTTCATGATCTGTAAATAACAAACAAACAAAAAGGATTATTGCCCTTCTAACTGGTTGTCATGAGGAAAACCTTGACATTATGGATGTAAAGTGCTTTGCACATGGAGCCAGCCCTTTATTAATGCTAGAAATCATTACCAAGAAGAAAATAATTGAACGAACTAGAAAGCATAAGAGAAAGAAAAAAAGAAGGAAGGGTGGAGAAAAAAGGTGGACAGGAAGGATGGAAGGAAGGAAAGATGGTAAAGCTGACCATGAGGGCTGTCGTCTCACATTTGAAGAATTGCTCTAAAGAAAGTGAGATGTTGCTTAGGACCAATTTATGCAAGTGGCAGGGAAGCAGATGTTACCTAAAATGAAGACCATTTATTCTAGAGGAAAAGGTGTTAATCTCTCAGTCATGTCTGACTTTTTGTGACCCCATGGACTGTAGCCTGCCAGGCTCCTCTGTCCATGGAGTTCTCCAGGCAAGAATACTGGAGTGGGTTGCCATTCCCTTCTCCAGGGGACATTCCCAACCCAGGGATGGAACCTGGGTCTCTTGCACTGCAAGCAGAATCTTTACCAGCTGAGCCACCGGTGGAAGCCCACTTCTTCTAGAAGTGAAAGTGAAAAACTGAAGTCGCTCAGTCGTGTCCGATATTTGTGACCATGGACTGTAGCCTACCAGGCTCCTCTGTCCATGGGATTTTCCAGACAAAAGTACTGGAGTGGGTTGCCTTTTCCTTCCCCAGGAGATCTTCCTGACCCAGGGATCGAACCCAGCGCATTGCAGGCAGACGCTTTACCCTCTGAGCCACCAGGGGAGCCCAAGGAGACATTCAAAAAGGGACTGAACAAAATGTTAAAGACATTGGGAAAAGCACCTCTATAGAACAGAGAGAATACAGGGAATCCTAATACACACACAGTTTCTTCCATGCAATTCATCTGTATAAATATGTAGCTTTGAGGGCGTCCATTGGTTCTGGGAATATTATCAACAACAGAAAGCCTGAACCATGTATCAAACCAGGAGCTGAGCACTTTTCTTGTAATACATGTATTGTCTGCCAAGAAACCCTGAAAAAGCCGTTGTCTTTCTCTCTTTGTAGGGAGAGTAGACTCCAACTCAGAGGCCCAAGACCAGATAGCAGAGTCCAGTAGTTCTGTTTTAATTAAAACATTTTAAATTGGTATTTTAAAAAGTATTTATTTATTTGGTTGCATCGGGTCTCAGCTGTAACATGGGGCTCTTCATTGCCTCATGTGGGATCATTCATTGCAGTGCATAAACTCTCCAGGTGTGGCATGTGGGCCCAGTTGCTCTGAGGCAAGTGAGACCTTAGTTCCCTGACTAGGGATTAAACCTGCATTGCAGGGTGGATTTTTAGCCACTAGACCACCAGTGAAGTGAAAGTGTGCAAGTGTGAGTCAGTGAGTTGTGCCTGATTCTTTGTGACCCCATGGACTGTAACCCACCAGTTCCTTGGTCCATGGAAATCTCCAGGCAAGAATACTGGAATGGGTTGCCATGCCCTCCTCCAGGGGACTTTCCTTACCCAGGGGTCAAACCCAGGTCTCCTGCATTGCAGGCAGATTCTTTACTATCTGAGTCACCAGGAAAGCCCAAGAATACTGGAGTGGGTAGCTTATCCCTTCTCCAGGGGATCTTTCCTGACCCAGGAATCAAACTGGGGCCTCCTGAATTGCAGGCTGATTCTTTACCAGCTGAGCTACCAGGGAATGAATGACATGTAAAGATTCATACATATTTGATGTATGTAACTTGAGTTTGAGAATAAGTATGTGCTTGTAAAACAAGCATCACCATCAAGGTCATAAATAAAATCATCACCTCCCAAAGTTTCCTTCTGCCTTTATTATTATTACTATTATTACTATTGGTTGGAAAACAAAATAAGAGCTCCCTTTTTAGCAAATTTCAAGTTATACATTATTGTCAGCTATAGCCACTAAGTGGTATAGTTGGTCTTCAGAACCTCTCTTATCTTGCATAACTGAATCTTTTTACCCCTCACCATCACCCCCCCTTCTCCTCTCCCCTCCCCTCTAGCCCCTGGTAACCACCATTCTATCCTCTGCTTCTAAGAGTTTGACTATTTTAGCTTCCATATCCACACCACAAGTCGGGTTCTAAATTATGAAGGAATGCTTCCGAATCCCCATGACCTCTATTATTCTATTGCCTGTGTGCTCTGTGATTTATTTGTTGCCTTTACATGTCGGTTTCTCCCTCTGGACCATGGGCTCCTCTGATGCATGAGCATGCTAATCTCTTTATTTTGGTATCTTTTGTGCTTAACAGCTCCAGGCAGCAAAGTTGCTCCATCAGTTTATTTTGAAAGGATGAATACCTGAGTTAGGTTCAAGAGAAAGAAAACCTAAAAAAATGAAGAGAGACTTTTTTTTGAATGCCTTATGTATGTTGGGCTGGGAGGCATGTTACGTCCATAATCCAGCCTCATTCCAGGAGACTTCCTCCTCTTCCAGAGGCTGCTGCTGCTGCTAAGTCGCTTCAGTCATGTCCAACTCTGTGCGACCCCATAGATGGCAGCCCACCAGGCTCCACTGTCCCTGGGATTCTCCAGGCAAGAACACTGGAGTGGGTTGCCATTTCCTTCTCCAATGCATGAAAGTGAAAAGTGAAAGTGAAGTCGCTCAGTCCTGTCCGACTCTAGCGACCCCATGGACTGCATGCAGTCCACCAGGCTCCTCTGTCCATGGGATTTTCCAGGCAAGAGTACCGGAGTGGGTTGCCATTGCCTTCTCTGGTCCAGAAGAGTAAATGTTACTAATTTACCTTGAGGAGAAAATGATAAACTGTGTTCTTTCCACAACCCAAGAGATGCTAATTCACAACCCAAAGCTAATTTTCTGATGTCTGTTTTCTTCCCTGGAGGAAAATAAATGAGTTGAGAAGGGGGCTGAGAAGGGTAGGTATACTTTCACACAGGAGCTGGTCTGCAAGAGGGATGTGGATTGAGGAGACCTGAGAGGAAGGAGGTTGGATTTGGACAGAAGGTCTTCAGAGAGCAGCAGGACTATTAGCTTCCAGGAAGAAGAAGCAGGCCTGCTCTGTGGCATTCATGGAGGGAGTGCTATGGCAGGAAGTTATCTCTAGCCAGCTGAGCTCTCTGATGGATGTATCAGGTGACTCAGGAAGTAGAACAGTCTTTCTTTTTAGAGGTATTCAAACAAGGGCTGGATGTCCATGCATCAGAGATGCTATAAGGGGAGCCTTACAGTGTGTGAAAGTGATGAATTTCAAAAAATTACAAAATTGGGAAATCTGAGACTTGACAGTCAAACTGCCCACTTCCAAAATTGAAGGGCAATCAGAATCCATGGCTTATTCCTGAGAATGAGCTTATAGGGTCCTAGAACAATTCATCTATGATCATGTTCTCCTGGGAGAGATCTAAGAGTTACAATTTCCATGCCTACCGAGGACAAGGCATTGAGAAATGCTTCATTTTGTGACATGAGTGCAACAGTGTTCAGAGGTTTCCTGCCATTTCCCCAGAATTTCTGCCATGTAAAGATCCCTTCCTTTTAAGGCTTGGGTCCTCTATGTAGCTGGACTCCCACAAACAGTGGGCCTTGGGAAAGTAGCTCTACATGACAAGCTGTTAACTTCCTTATCTGCAATTAAGAAGGCCAACAAATGTCCTCTAAGGTCTGCTTGAGCTCTTAGAATTCACATAGGTCCGCATTTCCATAAATACGCAGAAGGGATTTATATCGATAGAACTTGGCATGGCATGCCTGAGGCAGCAGGCCTGGGTGGGTAGCTGAGACTGAGGGATGTTACATAGATGGAGAGGGTGGTGTTGCAGTAATGTGTTCCACACTGGTAACTGTTGAGGCAGGAGGTGAACATAGGAGAATAAACAAATATATTCTCTTAGGGCTTCCCCGATGGCTCAGCGGGTAAAGAATCCACCTGCAAGGAAGGGACACAGGAGAAGTGTTTCAGTTCCTGGGTGGGGAAGATCCCATGGAGGAGGAAATGGCAACCCACTACAGTATTCTTGCCAGGAAGGAGCCTGGAGGGCTACAGTCCATGGGGTCACAAAGAGTTGGACACGACTGAGCAACTAATACACACTCACATACAGAACTATTGGGTTCAAACAATTTCAAGATCAAGGAGACCTTCAAGGTCACATAAACAAATCCTGAAGTCCAGCATGTTTCTTCCTTCCTCCACCTGAGAGCTTTTCTCTCTGCCACATACATGAGGAAAGAGCTGTGCCTGCACCTCAGGGAAATACGTAGGAGTTTTGTTTCCAAACACCCCTTGCTGCAGGTGGGAGAGCTAGTCACATTTCTATTACTGCTGAGTTTAATCCTGTCCCTGGCACTGACACGTGAATCACTCTTCTGGTCCTGGGAGCGTGATGATGCAACGGACTGATGGAGGCCCATCTGGCCTTTTCATTTTCTTGATGAAGCCAGAACATCACCAGCCAATTGGGGCAGCTGGGGTGCTGGTGGAGGGTCCTATTCAGGCAGGAAGCCAAGCTGGGCCACCTGGACCTTCTGAGTCTCTGAGGGGCCACCCTTGTTCTCCCTTCCTAGATGGGTGCCTGAAAACCTACTTCACGTGCCTCCATCAGTGTGAGCAAATGTTTACTGCACACATCACTCATGGACCAGGCACTGTCCTAGAGATTTTCTCGAATTCTGACATTGGCCCTGTGAATTAAGCACCTTTCCCATTTTACATAAAAAATACCATAACCCCTCAGAAGTATTAAATGACCTCACACTGCTTGGCAATGGGATGAAAACCAGATCTGTTTATCTTCGATGATCAAGCCCCTACACTGTAACAGGCTGACCCTCCCAATTACAAGTTCAGCGCTTCCATGTACAGCTACATTTAACTTTCATAAAAGCAGCATAAGGCAGCTGTTAGCAACATCAAGGCTCAGAGAGGTTAATTCAGTTATCCAAAGTACCAGATTCATGGCCCCTTGCATTTCTTCATCTTCGATTTGATCAGTACCCCCATGTGGTATTGCACCGGGCTCTGGGTTACAGTTGTGATGAAAGGTCAGTGTTCTTGCCTTCATGGAGCTTGCAATGTAAGATAAGAATCAGTTACGCTGTAGGGAGCGGCACAAAAGGAAAGCAGGTAGTGTTCTGACATTAGGGTGAAGCAGGTGTTAGCGAAGGGCCTTTCCAAGAAATGACCTGTAAGCTGGGCCACAGTTAGGAGGGGGAGAAAGCAGGGCTAAACATTTGTGTTCCCCTAAAATTCACATGTTGAGGCCCAAATCCCTGTGCTGCTTCGTGCTCAGTCATGTCTGACTCCTTGCCACCCCATGGACCATAGCCCACCACGCTCCTTCCTCTGTCCAGGGGATTCTCCAGGCAACAATACTGAGCTGGTTGCCATTTCTATCTCCAGCGGATCTTTCCCCACCCAGGGATCAAACCCACATCTCCATCTTCTACATCTTCTGCATTGGCGGGTGGATTCCTTACCACTGTGCCACCTGGGAAGCCCGTTCTTATCCCCAAAATTATGGTATTTGGAAGGACTTTGGGAGGTAGTTAAGGTCAGATGAGGTCATGGTGGTGGGACCCCATGATGGAATTATAAGAAGCGGAAGAAAGACCAGGGCCCTCTCCCTCTGCCATGTGAAGACCCAGCAAGAACTGGTTATTTTCAAGCCAAGAAGAAGGCTCTCACAAGGAACCGAATCTGCCAGCACCTTGATTTTGAACTTCTAGCCTCCAAAACTGTGAGACATAAATGTTTGCTGCATAAGGGACTTCCCTGGTGGTCCAGTGGTTAAGACTGTGTGCTCCTAATGCAGGTCATGTGTTTGATCCCTGGTTGGGGAACTAAGATCCCTCATGTTACTTGGTGCATCCAGGAAAAAAAAAAAAAAAAGGAAAAAAATGTTTGCTGAGTAAGCCAGCTTGTCTATGATATTTATTACAGAGTGATACAGAGGAACTCAAACCTGATTCCAGGAAGTTAGAGGCACTGTTTCTTCCACCAGCCAGTGAAATCAGAATTATTAGTCAAGCACAGTTTTCCAAGTTATTCAAATGTTCTTCCTGGGCCCACACAGATCTTTCTGGAATAGGTTAAGAACAAGTCTAGGGAAAGTTATTTGCTTTTGCTGGGGAGAAAATATTAGACATGTAGCCATTAATTGACATGTTTTTGGACATTAAGTTAGTTTCTAGGGGAAATGGAATCTGAATGAATTGGCACCTTTGAGTGTATCTAACGTTCACTTCGGAGAAGGCAATGGCACCCCACTCCAGTACTCTTGCCTGGAAAACCCCATGGACGGAAGGAGCCTGGTAGGCTGCAGTCCATCGGGTCGCTAAGAGTCGGACACAGCTGAGCGACTTCACTTTCACTTTTCACTTTCATGCATTGGAGAAGGAAATGGCAACCCACTCCAGTGTTCTTGCCTGGAGAATCCCAGGGACGGGGGAGCCTGGTAGGCTGCCGACTGAGGTCGCACAGAGTCGGACACGACTGAAGAGACTTAGCAGCAGCAGCAGCAGCAATGTTCACTTATTTTCTTGGTTCTCAGCACAGTTTCACCAGTAAAAATTGTTTCTCAGTGTCTATCCTGCCATTGCCAGATAAACAAAACCCCTTTGGCCTTATGTGGGGTGTAAGAAAGAGAGGCCAGAAGATACTTTCCTAGTGTGTGTGATTTTCTTTTCTGTTGACTCACAGCGTGCTAGAGCCGGAAGGGACCTTTGATTTGACACAGTCTGATTCCGTTCATCTGATAAGGGAGGAAACTGAGGCCCGGAGAAGGGAAGGAACCAGTCCAGGGGAGCCCATTCTGGTGGCAGAGCTGCTCTGTCCATCTTGGAAACAGACACTGCTCTAGGTCTTGTAAGTATGAAGTGGTTTAATAAGTGGGGACTAATGGCCTATAAAATTATTGAGAGGACTAGAGCAGCAAAGGTTAGCAGAAGCTGCTGACACAGAGTTTTGCTGCTTAGCTGTCAAACAATCTGGAATTGCAGGAAATTGCCACCAATGATTATGGTTGCTTGCAGCAAGGAGGCAAGTGGTCTGTAAGAGCAAGCCTGGAGAGTTTTGGAAGGTCTCTCATTTGCTGAAGTCCATGCGTATCCTCAGAAAACACAGAGCAGTGATATGGCTTCTGCCTCTTTTTACACCTTGCCAGAAGCTAAACCGTAACCCCAGTGGCAGAGAATTCCAGCCCTGGGGAATAGAGGGGAGCTTAGGAGTGAGCAGAAAAGGTGTTGAGTTGCTAAGAGACATTCTGGTATAGCAGGTCTACTGGATTCTCTCTACATTTTCTTCTACAAGCCTGTCTTGTGTCTTTCTTCTCTCCTCCCATCTTTTTTCCTCTTTCCATCCTTACTGGACATTTGGTTGATTAGGTGTTTTATTGTCTGTTTAATTGGAGACCTGGCCTGGGAAGAATGGTAGAAGTTTGGCTTGACAATAACATGCATTTGATGGGGGAAGGGGCTCCCTAAATACTTGAAAATATGTGAAATTTATTTTAAAGGACATATGGGTGTGTTTAAAAATAAACCAGAGAAAAAGCAAACACTGCGATAAGAAGATGGGCCAGATATAGTAATGGGTCTAGACAGATCTGGAGGTGTAGACAGATTAGGATTCTACTCCAGATTCCCACGAAGCTCTCCTCATGGACATTGGGTGCTGAGCGTCTGACTTAATCTCTCTGTGTATTAGTGATAGAAGTAATAAAAATATTAATCTCAAAGAGTTCTTATGAAAATTACACAAAATAATACATATTATAGAATACGTGGCATACAGAGAAAATTTACTAGTGGTCCTAATATTATTATATGTCTCAGTCAGTATGAAATGCTGTCATGAAAATCCCACAGTTTGGGTGCTTAAACATCACACATCTATTTCTCAAAGTTCTGGAGGCTGGAAAGTCCAAGGCCAAGATCCATGTCAGGCAGGAGCCCTCATCCTGCTTTGTGGATGACTGTCTTCTTGCTGGGTCCTCACACACAGAGAAAGAACACTGCTCTCTCCACCTTCTCAAAAGGACACAAATGCCATCAATGTGGGCTGTACCTTCATGTTCACATTTAAACCAGAAAAAATGTGAAAAATGAAAGTGTTAGTCACTAAGTCCTGTCCAGCTCTTTTGTGACTCCATAGACTGTAACCCGCTATGCTCCTCTGTCTATGGAATTCTCCAGGCAAGAATACTGGAGTGGGTAGCCATTCCCTTCTCCAGGGGATCTTCCCCACCAAAGGATTGAACCCAAGTCTCCTGCATTGCAGGCGAGATTCTTTACCATCTGAGCCACTGGGGAAACTCCTCACTTTTAAACCAGATTATCTCCCAAATACCATCCCTTGGGCATTAAGGCTTCAACATATGGATTTGGAGGGCTGGGAGAAGGGAGCACAAACATTCAACCTAAAGCATCATAATTCTTTAAAATTATTAGTGGTGACTAACTTAGGAGATAAAAGTTTGGGCTCCATTGCAGAGATCAGAATTCACTCTACCTCAGATTAGCAGAAATGGATCAGTTATAACATATTAAATAGATTCCAGAATCATCAGAGGGACTAAGTAACTGCATCTTGGTTGAGCTCCCAGGAATATCCTAGAGAACTGAGTCACCCCAGAAACCACAGTCTCTTTTCTGGTCTCAAAGTCTCTGGCTAAATTGGGAAGCTGCTACTCCAAGTCTACCTCTAGGGCCACTTACTTCTGTCATGAATTGGAGGCCAGAAAAATCAGAAAGACATCTGCTAAACTGGTAAGCTGCTTGTACAGACATTGACTTTATTGGCTTTGAAGCTCATGCCACTGCGTGGTCAAGAAGTCACCAGAGAAAAATCGGACCCCATCCAGAACCATGCTTGCCCACCAAACTCACTGAAATAGAAGCCACCACCACAGAAATGGCCTCCTTTCTGTATCCACCTTTCAAATCTCTGTCAAGTGTACCTAACCCAAGTCCTCCACCTACACTAGGGTCTGGACAGCATAGTGCTTAGCTTCTAGCCTGCAAGCCAGGAAGGCACTCTACAAGGATGTGCCACCATCTGCGTCCCTGGGAATTGTAATTTTTCTCACTCCTCATGGGTTCTTGGGGGTGCCTTGCTGGCCACTCTCTCCATTCATGACTTCCTCTTGCCCATGAGAGCAGGTATGAGGTTCCCAGTCCTGAGCTTGGCTCAGCCCTTCTCCTTGCCTCCTTGGGTTCTGCCCTCCAGCAGCGAGGGTTCACTCACCCTTTCTTCCTGGGCAGTTGTCTTAGTCTAAAGGCCCTGCCCCTGTGCAGAGTGACCTGCATCACCCAGGTATGATAGACTGGGTGCATAAACAATCCCACTCAGGGACCGAGGGTCAGTAAGCTTACCTGCCTACAGAGCTAAGCTATATTCTAAAGTTATGACCAGCATAGATAGCATATTCAAAAGCAGAGACATTACTTTGCCAAAAATGGTCTGTCTAGTCAAGGTTATGGTTTTTCCTGTGGTCATGTATGGATGTGAGAGTTGGACTGTGAAGAAAGCTGAGCGCCGAAGAATTGATGCTTTTGAAGTGTGGTTTGAGAGTCCCTTGGTCTGCAAGGAGATCCAACCAGTCCATTCTAAAGGAGATCAGCCCTGGGTGTTCTTTGGAAGGAATGATGCTAAAGCTGAAACTCCAGTACTTTGGCCACCTCATGAGAAGAGTTGACTCATTGGAAAAGACTCTGATGCTGGGAGGGACTGAAAGCAGGAGGAAAAGGGGACGACAAGAGGATGAGATGGCTGGATGATATCACCGACTCGATGGACGTGAGTCTGAGTGAACTCCAGGAGTTGGTGATGGACAGGGAGGCCTGGCATGCTGCAATTGATGGGATCGAAAAGAGTTGGATACAACTGAGCTACTGAACTGAACTGTGGGGTCTCCAATTTTCGGGCCATGGACTGGTACCTTCTCTCGAATCAGTGGTAGCATTAGATTAGAAATAAAATGCACAATAGATGTGATGCACTTGAATCATCCTGAAACCATCCCCTAGCCCTGGTCTGTGGAAAAATTGTCTTCCATGAAAGTGGTCCCTGCTGCCAAAAAGGTTGGGGACCATTGCTCTAAACATGTTTATCAGGAATGAAATTCATGTTTTGACTTCCAAATGTCTGAATCCTGTGTTTCTTCTTCATTTTATAACAGTGTATAGCATTACTTTAATTTTATAGAAAAAATCTATCTATATCTATCTATCTCTGAAAAATGCAGTTTTAACACATATTTTCCAAGTTTTCTACAATGAATAGGAAGAGAAGACTAGAGAAAAAGAGATGAAAGAATGAAAGGTTTTTGGCTTCTTTCCACTTCCCACTCTGTTTCTGGTTTCTGATGCAATTGCAGAGAAGAGATTCTTGGTACCTTGATGTTCTCTCTTTTATAATCAGAAAAAAATGATTATTTTATTACTTATGACACAAATAGCATTATGGTCACATTAACAAAAATGAAAATCTCCCCTGACTGTCCTGCCACCCCAGTAAGGCAGCTTCCTTTTATGCCCGTCCCCCTGCCTACTCTAATCCATATACATGTGGTATTTATTCTATAACAAGATAGCTTTGTAACAATGTTCTTCACTATATTCTTATAACAATGTTCCCATGCTATGCTATGCTATGCTATGCTAAGTCACTTCATTCGTGTCCGACTCTGTGCGACCCCATAGACGGAAGCCCAACAGGCTCCCCCGTCCTTGGGATTCTCCAGGCAAGAATACTGGAGTGGGTTGCCATTTCCTTCTCCAAAGCATGAAAGTGAAAAATGGAAGTGAAGTCGCTCAGTCGTGTCCGACCCTCAGCAACCCCATGGACTGCAGCCCTCCAGGCTCCTCCATCCATGGGATTTTCCAGGCAAGAGTACTGGAGTGGGGTGCCATTGCCTTCTCCAATGTTCCTATAACACAGACATAATTTTCTCTTTTTCTTTTAGCTATCCTTAGAGTCAAAGCCTTTCCCCTGTTGCTCAGGGTCCATTCATCTGCTTCCCCAGGAGAAAGAAAAGCAGCATGTGTGGATGTGTAGACATCTCCAGATATTTCAGGGCTTTCTTGAAGCCTTTGGCAGCCCTGGCAGGTGTGGAGGCTCAAGGCTAGATCTGACGCAGCTGCCAATGGCCTGAGTCTGGCTGGTAGAGAGCCCTTGGTTAAGATGGTACCCGTGCAAGGTTGGGTCAGTGACCAACTTCAGTGCTGTTTCCTTGATGAATAGGATTTATTCTGTTTTGGTGAGAAAAATTATTTTTGCCCAAAAGAGTAGATAAAAATTTATACTTGTCAAAATAACTGTTTTATATTTTATACCATTTTCCTGGCTATATTTTATGATAAATGCTGATGTTATTATAACAAGTTTCATTTGAAAAATCAAACACAATTGCAAATGATCAAACAGGCCAATGTCTATGCAGCATTTACTTGGCGTCATGTGGTATATGAGTGTGTGCGTGCTCTGTCGTGTCTGACTCTTTGTGACCCCTCGGCCGGCAGCCTATCAGGCTCTCTGTCCATGTGGCATACAGTATGTTCAAAAAGTCCTTTGACACACGCAGATTGTGCTAGTTTGCTCAGAATGCCATAGCAAAATATCATAGACTGGGTGGCTTAAACAACAGAATTTTATTTTCTCACTGTTTTGGAGGTGGGCAAGTCCAAGATCAAGGTGCCAGCACCGTCAGGTTCTGGTGAAGTTTCTCTCGCTTTGCAGAGGCTGGCTTCTTGCCATGTCTTCATGTGGTCTATCACACTGGTTGTGGGGAGAGGGAGACAGCGCGAGGGAGGGAGAGGGAGGAAGAAAGGGAAGGAGGGAGAGGAGGAGAGGCCAGAATTTTGGAAGGGCTCAGTTCAGTCCGTAGCACCAATTTTATCTTTTTCTGCCACGCTGGGACTTATTTACATTTTTTAAATGAGAAAAGAGGTCTAGAGAATTGAAGCAACATGACCAAAGTCACACAGCTAGTAAGGGACACAGCCAGATTTAGAATCCAGAGTGACTTCAAAGCACACATACTCTTCACTCTGTCCACAGTCCTCGCTTGTTATTTATTCAAAAATTCACTCTCTCTTTGTCAGTGTGAATTCTACCTGTCTGGCATTTAATTTTCCTACCAACTCCTTAACAAAAGAGAAAAGTGACAACCTTCCCTTTAATTCTTACTCATCACATGCATTTGCTCCAAATTAGATATCCAAGCATATCAGTTTCATACTCAGGGATGCTCACAAATGTAGAGGAAAAGACAGATGAGTTAACAGAAAAGGATCACCGCCTATGAAAACTACTCAGATGGGATGCTCCTGGGTGGTGATCAAGTGCAAACAGGGCATCCACTCTGGTTTGGGATAGTGTGTGCGAGATGGCAACGCCTCTCTTTTACTTGAGACAAAGGGAAAATAGGTAAGGAGTGGGAAGGAGAAAAGGCATTCCAGATGGAGGTAATAAGCATACAAAGGAGAGCAGCATGGACTGACACGGGGCTGCAACTTCAGCCAGGGAGGGACTGTACCTTGCATATCCAAACTTCCTTCCCTGACAAGTCTCACTGATGCTATGGGCCTTGACTGTTATCCAACCACACGAGCAGTAACAACAACAACAACACTAATAATAGCGGTGGCGGTTCCGTTGTGTCTGATTCTTGCTATACCATGGACTGCAGCCTACCAAGTTCCTCTGTCCATGGGATTTCCCAAGCAAGAATACCGGAGTTGGTTGCCATTTCCTTCTCCAGGGGATCTTCCTGACCCATGGCTCGAATCCCCATTTCTTGTGCATTGCAGGCGGATTCTTTACTACTGAGCCATTGGGGAAGGCCCAGAGTCCTTATTTACACATGTAACTATTTCCCACATTTTCTCCCTTAATTCTCATAACAATTTTCATGAAGTAGGTTCTGTCATTTCCCCCTATTTTGCATCTGACTTAACTGAGGCCAGAGAGCAATAGTAAATTCTCCCAGAAGACTTCCCTGACTGAAAACGCTCAATGCAGATGTGGCTTTGTTTGTAGTTTCCAACAGGAGTTCTCACTTCTGGGATATATATGTAAAAATTTGGAATTACCAAACATCCTCATTTCAACGCTGTGAAGTTATTGACGGGTCCCAAGTGAGTGCTCACCTGTAGACATGCCATGTATTTATAGGCTGTTTCATTCCCACAGGTCTGAGGGAGCTGTGATCTTTGTATCAGGCCAGGTGACCAGCAGATTGATGTGAACTCTGAATGCCCGGAGGGACAAAGGCTTTGTAAATGTAGCCGCTGCAGCAGTTTCTCGGCTCTGTTTTGCAGCATAATCTTTTGCAAAAAAGACAAAGATAAAGATGCACACTTAAAAGTGGAAGAATCAACAGATGTCATGGATATTTTTAAACCAATTACTGAAGCATTCCTGCAGAAGCAGGCACATGAAATATAGATGTGGCTTCCTGCACCAAATTTGATTTATTTCTGAGATCATTCCTTCATCACAGCTTGAGCTGCATTCCAATGTATTCTGAGCAAGCCAGATGAGCAGTCAGGGCATTCCTGGTTGTTCGCAACCCTGCAGACAATTTACAAGGTGTGTTAGTGCCAATGGCTTTAATAACAATTACTACAGAGCCCTGTTTTCTCACCAAGGGGTGGAGGCTGGAAGGACTGCTCAGACTCCCTACGTGACTGGTTAAACAAATAAATACCTCCTTCTGTACTTCTGACCGTCTTCCAGTTTCCACCCAGGGCAGGTCTTCATAGAAATGAACCCTGGGACAATGGTGCCCAGGAACACAGGTTGCAGCTTTGGGGAGGGGTGTTCTCTGAAATTTACAGCTTATAACCTCTGCACCTTCCATCAGAAGAGTATGTAATAACGGCGCCCTGGGACTTCCCTGGTGGTCCAGTGGTTAAGACTCCGTGCTTCCACCTGCCCCTGGGTTCAATCCCTGATCAGGGAACCAAGATCCCACATGCCCCTGTGATGTGGCCCTAAATAATAAGCACTCACTGCCTTGTGGCAGGGCTACATGTTCTTATAGGACAGAGATATCCCATTAATAAGGACAGGTGTTCGGTCTAACTCATTAGCAAATGATCAATGAGCTCCTAATTTATGCCTGGCACTGGGGACATAATTGTAAACAAGATAAACAAAGTCACTGGAATTTGGGGGAAATCACCACCACAAGGAGTAACAAATACGCTGAGTGTTATGAAAAGATCTTGCTTACGTTCCTCCCTTCTTGTGTTTAATCCAGTGGTTCTCAAAATTGGGTCCCCAGATCAGCAGCTGCAGCCTCACTGGGGAATTTGTTGGAAATGCATATTCTCAGGCCCACTCATGCTCAGCTGACTCAGGCAGTCCGGAGATCAGTGTTTCAACAAGCCTTAGCAAGCCTTGATGCATGCTCAAGGTTGAGAAGCTCTATTGCAGCCCAGTCAAGAATAAACCCACGCTAGCTGAATGTGGATCAAAGAAGCACATTATTCTAGAGTTACGAAAATGCCCAGGGGACTTCCCTGGGGGTCCAGTGGTTAAGACTCTGCGCTTCCTCTGTGGGGGGTGCAGATTCAGTCCCTGCTTGGGGATCTAAGATTCCACATGCTATGCAGTGTGGCCAAAAAAACCCCCACAAAACTCGGTAAGCCCCGTAGCACAAGCTTCATGGTAAACTGTGCTGGGGAATGAGCAGGCTGACTGCTTTTTCCACACATCCAGACTTTGGAGCCCGCCCTTGGGGTGGGGGTCTTCTAACTCAGGTGACTCCCCGCTGCTCTGTGAGGTCTTGTCCATATGTCCTCTAAACAGAGTTTCAGGCCTTCACTCTCTGCCCAAAGGAAGACCTGAGCAGGTGGGCTTACTGCAGGGGAGTGGCAATAGAGGGGACACCTTTCCTATAACCCGGAGTCAAGCAGTGACTGAGCACCAGAGTAGGCTGTACCGTGAATTAAACAGCAACTTCTCACACCTTGGTCCCATCCTTTAGTGAAACATGAATGGGGTCAGATTGTCATCATATACCCTGTAGCCCCAATTTATCTCTGTAATAGTTAGGGTTCCTTTAGGTAGTGAAAAACAGAGCCCTCCCATGTCTGCACTTGAGAGCTTAACCAAGGGAAAATGAAACAAATAGGCAGCATATGGAGAAACAGAGCATCGCTTTATTAATAACAAAGGTTGGAAGCTGTTGCTTAGGTTAAGAGGCAGAATGAACTTGCTAGTTCCTCCAGCCCCCATGCTGGGAAAGACTGAAGGCAAAAGGAGAGCGGGTAACAGAGAATGAGGTGGTTAGATAGCATCACTGGCTGAATGGACATGAATTTGAGCAAACTTTGGGAAATAGTGGAGGACAGAGGAGCCTGGCATCCTGCAGCCCATGGGGTTGTAAAGAGCCGGATATGACTTAGTGACTGAACAGCAAGTTCCTCCAGCCTAGGTCTAGGAAGAACCCATCCAAGGGGACATTTGAATGATCAAAGGACACAGTCAGGTCTCTGCTTCTCACTGGAGATGGAAGAAGGGGACAAATGAATGGTGCTCAAGTAAGAATAGTTGATGGGCTACTCCAGCCTCTGTAGACATTGGACCATAGATTTGTCCACCAACCATGTAACTGACTCCACCACTGTGGGGAGGAACAGAGGCAAATGGCCAATCTTCAGGCATAACCTTCCACATGCTAGAATATTTCAAGAGAAGAGAAGGTTTCCCACAACAGCAGCCTGAATGCTCTCATTCTCCTTTACTCCTCTTTTCTCTAAACTGAATAGTGTATAATGAGAATGAGAATTCAAATAAGAAGACAAACCATTGTGAGAGCCTAGAGTGGGGAATCATTAATTTGATCTGAAGGTTTGGAGAAGGTTTTCACAAAAGAGGTGATGGATGAGTGGATCTTGAAAAATGAGCTGGTGTTTATTAGGAAAAGAAAGAAAGTTTTCTGGGCAGGATTGTAGATGTGAGTGTTCATCTTGTTTGGGTAACAGCAAAATGTTCAGTGTGTTCTGAGTCTGGAATATGAGGGGAGCCATGAAGAGGGAGGTTTTCTTATTGGATAAAGTGCAAAGGAAAGGGTGTGTTTGGGCGGAAGGCTGGCCCAGGACAGGGGTATCTACCAGGCATCGTCTTGGCAGGAACAAAAATTTGGATCTTTGGAGAAAGTGTTCTTGCTGCTATAGAAGCTTGTTTCTCTGGCTGTTATGCTGCTCTCAGTTAGGTATCATATTCTACCACTTGGGACAGAAGAGCCTTGTTCTTTTGTGGAACGTCACAGGATTTTCCTGGTGGCTCGGATGGTAATGAATCTACCTGCAATGCAGGAGACACAGGTTTGATCCCTGGGTTGGGAAAATCTCCTGGAGAAGAAAATGGTTACCCTCTACAGTATTCTTACCTGGAGAATTCAAAGGACAGAGGAGCCTGATGGGCTACAGAAACCCACCAGGCTCCTCTGTCCATGGCATCACAAACAGTCAGACATGATTGAGTGACTAACACTTTTACTTTTTTCACTTTTCACAGGGGTTCACAGAAAGGCCAAGTGAGATATGTTACTTGAAATCCTTTACAGGCATTTCTATTTTCTAAAGAGATGGGCAAAGTGCCGGAGCAGAAATGAGACTCTTTTGAACCTATAAAATACTGCTAAACTTCATCTTTTAAGGTCAAAGAAGTAAGTGGCTCTATACTTTTTTTTTTTTCCAGAAATTCTTCCCAAAAGTCACTTTGCAAGGTCTGAAGTGCGGGATGCATGTGCTGAGAGCCCTTGAACTTTTGCCTTGGAAGAGAAGGAGCTGGCGTCATCCCCCTTTTGTTTCAGGCAATGGGAGTTTTCCGGTGTTGTGAGCACAGTGCTGGGCCACATTCTTCCAGAAAGCACTGCTTTTCTTCCCCCCACAGTCTGCTGGAGATAGAAATTTCCACCAAAGAATCAGGAAGATGTGGTAAGTAAGATGTGCCTCTCACTGTTCTTTACTGAAGATGTGGTGATGCTGGCTTGGAGGAAAGTGATACAAGGTGTACCCCAAATGTGCCAGCTGTAGTGCCAGGGTGCTTTTTTCATCCTAAGAAATAGGACGTTGCTATTCCAATGACACAGGCAAGCAAACTGAGCCCCAGGACTGTTTATCTTATGATGCCAAGATTCGTGCTCTTCCCACGTTCTTAAGAAGGTTAAGGGGTCAAGATGTTTGTTGGAATCATAAACTGATTCCTTTCCAGAAACCTACTGACTTTCCATTAGGGGTTTGGGTGTTTAAAACTGATCAGCTGACCACATTGTAAGTCCTCTGGGGTAGGGCTCTTGTCTCTTTTATTCACTGCTTATATTTCCAGAACCTAGAACAATACCTGGCACAGAGTAATTTCTCAGTATTTAATTTCTCAGAATAAATGAATGAATGGTAGACATTCAATCGGAGAAGGCAATGGCACCCCACTCCAGTACTCTTGCCTGGAAAATCCCATGGACAAAGGAGCCTAGTAGGCTGCAGTCCATGGGGTCGCTAAGAGTCAGACACAACTTAGCGACTTCACTTTCACTTTCCACTTTCATGCATTGGAGAAGGAAATGGCAATCCACTCCAGTGTTCTTGCCTGGAGAATCCCAGGGATGGGGGAGCCTGGTGGGCTGCCGTCCATGGGGTTGCACAGAGTCAGACATGACTGAAGTGACTTAGCAGCTTAGCAGCAGACATTCAGTAATTTACTAAAGAGATACACACTGTGCCAACATGGTACTTTCCATCTACTCACTTAAGAATATCTGAAACATAGGTACCATGTTCTTGGCATTACAGCACATCACTATGGAGGGGACAGATAGACATTGTGCATGGGTCCTGTCCTGGATCAGATTCTGGACCGAGAAGGGAGGTAAATTTCAAGGGGGAAATGACAAATGATCAGAGAGATACTTAGATAATGTTATGCAAGTTATCAGGAGGGAAAAATGTCTTTTAACTGGTGCAACCAGGGTGGTAATATTAACAACATTTGAACAGACCCTTGAAATTGTTGTTTACCCCAACAATTTAGGAAACCAAACCTAGACAGCATATTAAAAAGCAGAGACATTACTTTGCTGACAAAGGTCTGTACAGTCAAAGCTATGGTTTTTCTAGTGGTCATTTATGGATGTGAAAGTTGGACCATAAAGAAGGCTGAGTGACAAAGAACTGATGCTTTTGAACTGTGGTGTTGGAGAAGATTCTTGAGAGGCCCTTGGACTGCAAGGAGATCCAACCAGTCCATCCTAAAGGAAATCAGTGCTGAATATTCATTGGGAGGACTGATGTTGAAGCTGAAACTCCAATACTTTGGCCACCTGATTTGAAGAACTGACTGATTTGACAAGACCCTGATGCTGGGAAAGATTGAAGGCGGGAGGAGAAGGGGACGACAGAGGATGAGATGGTTGGATGGCATCACCGACTCAATGGGCATGAGTTTGAGCAAGCTCTGGGAGATGGTGAAGGACAGGGAAGCTTGGCGTGCTGCAGTCCATGGGGTTGCAAAGTGTGGGACACAACTGAACAACTGAACAAAAACAACATACCAGCCATTCAGTATGCACGTGGGTTAGATTAAAAAATAATAAAAATAATAGTCAACTGAATCGACCAGTTCTCTAATTTCACTGTCTAGCTGATGCAATCAAATAATCAATCTTGTTTGGGTACCAATGCTCCTGAATGTATTTCTGTGGCAAATGAGACATGAGCCAGGCTAAGCATCTTGCTTCAACTTTCCACACTGAGCGTTCTCACTTCAACAATTCATTAAAGCCCTGCATCTGTGCCAAGATCTCCCTTGCTTCCTTTCTTCCTCTCTCCTTCATTAAAACAGAGCAATTATGCAATCCTATTCCTCTGCCCAGGGCTCATTCTAAAAATGTTCCTCTGCAAATGCCGCTGCTTGGCTGATTGGCAGCAGGAGACAGCGGGAGATGGCAGGAGCTCTTCTCCTGAGTCTAGTTTGGCAAAATGCTTTGTCTGGGATGGGCTGTGGGTCATTCCTAACCCCAACCGCAGGGACTAGAGCAGGAATTAAAGAGAGAGGGTGCGCGGAGGCAGTGGACGGTGAAGCTGATCTGGCCTCTGTACCCTGACAATTAATTAAATCTCAGAGTCAGAGTTTTGGGTAACATAGAAAAGAATAACTTTATTGCTTTGCCAGGCAAAGGAGGCCACAGAAAGTAATGCCCTCAAAACTGTGTTCCCCCTTGAGACAGTAGGGAGTTTTCTGGTAATGGTTCAGATAGGGTGTGATCAGGTCATGGACACTCTTCTGATTGGTTGGTGGGAGGTAAGTGGGAGTCAGCATCACCAACCTTCTGGTTCCAGTGGTTCTGGGGCCTATGTGCTTGTGGGCACCATACGGTTCACTTCTCCCACCTGGTGGGGGTTTCAGGATCTGCACAACAGCTCGAAGATATTATGTGTATTCCTTGAGGAGAAGCCAGGATCCAGGCCTAAGGCTGCGCTATTGCTTCTTTTGATTGTTCATCCCTCTCTCTCTGTATCCTCTCCCTTCCCTAATTAGCAACTGTTTGAACCTGCCCTTTGGAACTCAGCGAAGGGGACACAGAAAGGCTTTTGTGCCCAGGAGCCCCAGAGGGTCCTGCTAGGTATCAAGGGGTAGGCGAAGGGACAGTTGAACGGATGGCTCAGTGAGTCATGGACTATTAGGCCCCCCAGATCCTTGTCTATAATGTATGTCTAAGGTGCAGATGGAGAAAATGATGTCTGCAAACCCAGGCCTGATCTGCCTAAGAACACACAGCTGGAAACGGGAACACTGCCTTTGACAGTAGGCTTTCTCTTTTGCATTTCCTGTGTCCCAACTCCTGGATGAAGCAGTGGAGGAGGCGAAGGTGCCTGAGGGAGGCCCAGGACCACTGTGCTCACAGGTGGGACCTCTCTGCCTGGCTGCCTTCTGGTGGATGGAACGGACACTTGGAGTTCAGAGCCCAGAAGCAAATGCCATAGGGGCACGGAGGGTTGTGGGTTTTGCCCCTGAGAGACTAGCCTGTGAATAAGAAAGAAGGAGTGTAAAGGGGCAAGGGAGCCTGAATGAAGCAGCTCTTCCAAGTTGCAAAGAAAGATGTGAAGGAGCCTCCTCCCCTCAGCGACAGTGGTCGCCATCTTGAAGTCCCCCAGGTCTAAGCTCAATGTTTTCCAGACCAAGTGTTGAAAGCAAAGTGTAGTCACTCAGTCGTGTCCAACTCTTTGCGACCCCGTAGACTATAGCCCACCAGGCTCCTGTATCTGTGGGATTTCCCAGGCAAGAGTATGGGAGTGGGAGTGCCATGCCGTCCTCCAGAGGATCTTCCCAACCCAGGGATTGAACCCGGGTGTCCTGCATTGTGGGCACATTCTTTACTATCTGAGAGAACAGAAAACTAAACACCAAACTAAACCAAACAACTCAAACTCCAACCTCCCCCACAAATGTTCAAACCCCTTAATTCTTTCAACTGCCCCCAACCCACATCCCAACCACCCACCTCCCAGAAATGCACAACTCTCCCACTGAATGACTGAGGGGCTGTCCAGAGTCTGGTGATCACAAACGGTCTTCTCAGGCCAAAGGGCTCTTTCTTCTGTGCTCGCTTTGCCCTCTGTGGGCTCCTGGGTAAACCAGGAGGGAACCCTCCCTCGGCTGCTCTTCTGGGGGTAGGGGTCTGCAGGAGACCCGCAGGATGTCTCAGGCCCTCCGCCAGCCTCGTCCCGCCCCACTCAGGCTCGGGGAGGATGGTAGCTCTGGGGACACCCTTCCTTTCTCGGGTGCCTGCTTGGGATGGGAGCACAAGTGTCTGGAAGGGAACACAATGTCCTCTGAGCTCCTGCCCCATCCCCCCCGCCCCCTGGCTCTGTGTTCTATTGTGAAGCCCCTTCCTCACATCACACTTGCTGCCAGATCCAGATGTGGGAGAAGGTGGTGACAAGTCCAGGGGTGTGTGTGGGTGGGGGTGTGTGTGGGGCGGGGGTGTGTGTGGGGCGGGGGTGTGTGTGGGGAGGGGGTGTGTGTGGGGCGGGGGTGTGTGTGGGGTGGGGGTGTGTGTGGGGCGGGGGTGTGTGTGGGGTGGGGGTGGATGGGGAGATAGGATGAGGAAGCCTTTTTCCAAGATACTATCAGCATCTAACTCAACTACAGCTTCTCTAATACTGATGCTTTTCTTTTTTCCAGTTACATAAACATATGTACTTATATATATAGTTTTGAATATTTATATATGTAGTTTTATATGTGTGTGCATGTACTCAGTCATGTCTGACTCTTTTGCGCCCCCGTGGGCTGTAGCCCACCGGGCTCCTCTGTCCATAGAATTGTCCAGGCAAGAATACTGGAGCAGGTTGCCATTTCCTCCTCCAGGGGATCTTCCCGACCCAGGGATTGACCCTGAGTGTCTTGTGCCTCCTGCACTGGTTATTGTTATATATGTGTATATGTATATATAGTTTTAAAATCAAGTTGTGGCTTTATATTTATAAGTGTGTATTTAGTTATATATATAGTTTTTTAAAATTGAGTTGTGACTATATATAACTATAATTATATGTAGTTTATATAATCATATATAATTTTTTAATCAAGTTATGGCTATATATATAAACTATACATATAGTTATATATATATAGTTTTTTAAAAATTCCAGTTGTGAGTATATATAAAACTATAGTTATATGTAGTTTTATATAGTTATATATAATTTTTTAATCAAGTGTGGCTATATATATAACTATACATATAGTTACATATACAGTTTTTTAAAAATCAAGTTGTGACTACAATTTAACTATGGTTATATATATGAATATATATATATATATATATAGTTCTATATATAGCTTTTTTTAATCAAGTCATGGCGGGCAAGGAGAGTCTTTTCAGCTCACATCCTTCCCCGGCATAATAGCAGCTGTCACTGATGGAGTGGTTACTATGCACCAGGCACAGTGCCAAGTGTTTCATATATTTCATATGACGCTCACTTTCCAGGGAGGTGCTCGTGTTATCACACGCTCGATATCTGAGAAAATCGAGGTACAGAGAGGTCAAGAAACTTGCCCCTGTGCCTGGTATTTGAAGCCAGGCAGTTGAAATAACTGCAGAGCACAGGCTGCTCAGGAGGTCTCCATCTTCCTGTTCTAGTCCCGCACGGCGGCTCTTGAAAACTCAGGAGACATGAATTTGACATTCCGGATTCTTTCCATGACAGTTTTCTCAGGTTGGATTTTGGTCTGAATGGTGAAGGTCATGGAGTTCGAGGTGTGTGTGGAAGCTGGTTGGGAAAAGACATCAGTTCCTCTTTATGTATTATCTAGTGACTTAATACATCACATACAATTTTGAGAAATTAACTTGAAAAACATGGTAAGAGAAAACCACTGCTTTACGGAGAGACAGGCTCCTATCAGGTCAGATTGGGTCACGTGAATTATTTGGCTATTTCTTTGCTTCTGACGCTGCAGTTGGGCTGAGGCAGGGACACTGAAGCAAGACTGGACAGATCCAGGAAGACCCATGGACCCATGTACCTTCATGCTTTAATACCTGGAAGAGGATGAAAATTAAGCATGGTGACATTTTCTGTTGACTCCAGAGGGAGCCTCAGGTTTTTTCCTCAATCCTCTGCAGCTTCTACCTGCAGAGTGGAGCTGGCATATAAATCAAAATTCATTTTCTGCGGAAAACAAACATAAGAGGAAGTACAAACACACATAAGAGAGATACAAGGACAGAACAGCACAAAACTAGATAATCTGAGTTCCAAACTATGGTGTGCTTTCTGAGGCTCTATTCTTCCCTGTTCTCTGTGATGGGTACCATCTAAGCCCATCTAAGCCCAGGGGCAGAGCTCAGACTTTGGGGCTCACTGAAATCTGATTTCAAGAAAGCCCTGATGGAGAATAGAACATTCCTTCTTCTATTAAGGTTTAACTTCCAGCACTTGACCGTATGCCCTCCGTATTGTTAAGCCTTACCCCACTCCCACTCCTACCCACCCCAACCCTGTGCCGTACCTCTCCTCAGGTGTGTGTGATACCCCTGGGCTACAGAAAGGTGATCATCATCCCAGTGAAAGACAAAAGACAGATCCAGGTGTCTGTGGATGTGGAGAAGCCGCGTGAGGAGCTGTACCAGCTGTTTGGTTATGGAGATGTGTTTAAAAAAAAAAAGAAAGAAAGACAAAAGACAGGAGCAGGGCGTGGAGAATTTCAAAAAATCAGACCTTTAGATCAAGTCGCCATATAAACTCAATCCACACTTCTATGGGGCTTACTATGCCCTGGGCACTATTCTAAGCACGTGGCATATAACTCTTGGATACTCACAACAATGCTATGTGGATGTTTGCATTATTATTACAGAAGGGAGACTGAGGCACGTAGAGGCTACGGGACTTGTCACTGGTTATACAGAATGTAAGCGTCAATATGAGTCTATGGGCAGACTGGCTCCTGAGTGATGCTGCTGTCAGATGGCTGCTTATTAGCCTTATGTGAATAAAGACAGAAAGACCCAACTGGGATGATAGCTCATTTCATAGGAATGCTTTAATAGGAGTGGAAGAACTGTTCCTTTTATTTTATTTATTTTTGGCTGCACTGGGTCTTCATTGCTGTATGTGGGCTTTCTCTAGTTGTGGTGAGTGGGTGCGTTGTGAAGGTTTCTCATTGTGGTGGCTTCTCTTGTTGAGGAGCACAAACTCTAGAGTGTGGGCTTAGCAGTTGGGGCGCATGGACTTAGTGGCAATCTTCCCGGACTGGGGATCGAACCCTGTCCCTTGAATTGGTAGGTGGACTCTTAACCACTGGACCACAATATGCCTGACCAAGCTTTTGCTTGGGTTCTGAAAGGAGGACTTGATGTTAGGGAGGGGGAGAGAAGGCTACATTAATAAAGTACCTGCAATATGCCAGGGACCGTGTTAAGTGCTTTTATGTATAGATTCTCATATTTCTTCCTTCTAGCTCCACTATCATCCCCTTCTCTCACATGATCCCTGGAAGGAAATTTGACTCTTCCAAAGCCACGCAGCCAGACATTAGTAAAGTTAGTATTCAAAGCCCATTCAGTCTGCCTTTCCACTCCAGGAAGTGAGCAAAGAATATCCTTCACTGAAGGAGAAAAAGGAAGTTAATTTGTTAATATGAAACTCTGCTGCTTTGCCATTTGAAGGACTCCTCTGATGTCCAATCCTGGCTCATGAGGGCTTGGGGAGGGACAGTGAGAGGCCATAGGGGTAGGAGTTCTTGTGAAATTGTGACTAGTTTTTACAGAAACCCATAGTTGCTATGATTCTGGACTATTCTCTCTGATCCATGACCTAAGTCAACGTGTTGCTAGAAGGCAATTAAGTGTTCCAATTTGAAATAAATTCTGCTTTAGGAAAGAGAGAAAGAACAGCGTGTAGAAGCTCAAGCTCAAGATGATTCTTCATTTTGAACTGTTTATGCAGCTGAGAAATGAGATCAGTGTTCTCTGCCTATTTTATTGATAAGTGAATAATGGCTTCTTGGAGCCTCCAAAGTTCTATCATCGTCAGGCCTGCAATCTAGTGGTTTATTAAGAGGGACCAGATGTGCTGTTGGTGGAAAAAGTCTATGTTCCCGAGCTCATCTTGACTTACCTTGGCTTTAACAATTTCTTTCCTTGAACAGGCTCTGGCTTCTGGTTTGGAAGATTGCAATATTTCTGCTCTAGTTGCCAGGAAAAATGAGGGTCTGCCTGACATCTGGCCTCTCATTGTCAGTATTGTTAAAAATTGGATTCCCCAATCCTCTGACTTCCCTTGACTTTATTGATCCGAGTGCCTCGAGCTTCCCATTCACCTATAGTAGTGTTTGTGAGAACAAAACCATAGAGGTCACAGGAGGCTATTTTATTTCCCATCCATCCATCCATCTATCCATCCAGCCACCCATCCCAACCTCCTTGAGTGCCTACTCTGTGCAAGTTGGAGCCGTGCAAAGCTCAAAGTACAATGGGCTGAGGTTGAGAAACAGTAAAGAGACTGTGATTGAAAGGTGTGGATAGAGAGAAACCACAGAGAGAAGTAGGGGCCACCATGGTGAGGATTATGGATTTTAATTTAGTTATGATAGGATGCATTGCAGCTCTTAACAGGGTGCTCTGAACTAATTTTTAAGAAGCTACCTTAGCTTCTTTTGGAGAATAGATTGCAGGAGTAAACATCGACAGAGAGCCTAGCTAGAAAGGCATTGCAGAAGCCCAGGCAAGATGATGACTTGATTTGAACCAGCAGGCAGCCAGGGAGTTTGACATAATTGGTTCTATTTGGGATATCATTTGCAGGTAGAGCTAACAGACCTGCTGATGGGCAAGGGGTGGATGAGCAAAGAAAGGAAGAAGGAGAACAGACTTCTGGCTTGGGTAACTGAGAGACTGCAGGTGCCATCATGTGAGAAATGGAAAAGCTGGGGTGAGGGCAAGATTAAAGAATGTAAGGTCTTTCGGTTACTGAATCCAAGCTCATTTTTCTCACCACACGATAGGGCTAGGAATCAGAGTCAAGGGGTGGAGGCATGGAATATGGCTGAGGAGATGGCAGACTAATGTCTCTAAGTAACCATCTTATCAGGGTCTGGATGCCAGCTTCTTTTATAGATGAGAGATGGGGAGAAATGAGGAAACAGAGTAAAAAGGCCTATAAGCTTTCAAACATCTCCTAGAATGGCAAGCCTCAGGCAGGGGAATGTGTTAATTTCTTCCTTCCTGCCATCTATAGGTGGATAGGGTTTGAACAAAGGCACTTCAACAGTTAGGCAGAGGGGCAGGATTCACTGGCTGCACATTATGTATGATTATAATAACAGAAGCAATGGAAAGCAAGTCAAAGGAACAGTTTCAACATGGAGTCAGAGTTGACTTCACCCTACAACACTTTCAGTTTTAACTGTCCTTGACTCTCAGTAGAAGCCCGAGGCCGGTGCAAGGCTGGCCCCCAGCTTAGCCTGCATTTCAGGTTATTCTCTGGTGAGCAGCTGTAGTGATCACAGTAGCAAAACTTGAGTGTGGGTGAGGCCCTGCAGAGAGTGGGAAGGTGAAGACCTGGGCACCCCTGCCAAGCTTTGCAGCCAACTTGCTGAGCCAGGGCAGACAGGAACTCTCTGGGGCCATATCTCACATCATGTCCTTTGCTGCCTGAGAGGAACACAGGGATTAATTAAGAGATTCCAAAAGGAATTTTTAATGTCTTAGGAAAAAAATCTGGGCTAGAGAGACCATCACCATTCTAATCAATTCTATTTATGCAGTGTTAAGGTTCACTTTGTCATTGTCACATACATCATGCCATTTGCTTCTCACTGTAACTTAGAAGAAGTAGGTTCTGTGGTCCCCAATTTATAGGAGGGAAGCTCAATGAAATTATATAATATGCCTAAGAATAGTCAGAGGTGTTTGAAGAAGTAGCAAGACGAACAGAATGGGGGTAGAGATGAGTTAATTATTTTTTCGAGTGTAGGCAGTGGAAAGAGGACTAGTACTTGCCTGTAGAGTTTTGAGGCACATGTCAGCAAATATAAGGAAGGAAGAAAAGACCAGGTCATCACAAAACACTTATATTGGGTTGGCCAAGATGTTCGTTTGGGTTTTTCCACTATATCTTATGGAGAACCTTGAACAAATGTTTTGTTCAACTCAATAAAACAGTTTTAATTGTCACACCTTTGCATGTCTGTCTGCTCTACAGGTGGCACAGTGGTAAAGTATACCCCTGTCAAGGCAGGAGACACAAGAGACACAGGTTCGATCCCTGGGTTGGGAAGATCCCCTGCAGAAGGAAATGGCAACTCACTCCAGTATTCTTGCATCTGGAAAACTCCATGGACAGGGGAGCCTAATGGGCTACAGTCCATGGGGTTGCAAAGAGTTGAACATGACTAAGTATGCACACACTGCTCTACCCCTAATGGTCTGCTTCTTTGTCCATCTTGAGAATGCCTCATTTAGTCCAGTTCAGTCCCTCAGTCATGTCTGACTTTTTGTGACCCCATGGACTGCAGCACGCCAGGCTTCCCTGTCCATCACCAACTCCCAGAGCTTGCTCAAACTCATGTCCATTGATGCCATCCAACCGTCTCATCCTCTGTCATCCTTTTCTCCTCCTGCCTTCAATCTTTCCCAGCATCAGGGTCTTTTCCAATGAGTAAGTTATTCACATTAGGTGGCTAAATATTGGAGCTTCAGCTTTAGCATCAGTCCTTCTGATGAATATTAAGGGTTGATTTCCTTTAGGATTGACTGGTTGGATCTCCTTGCAGTCCAAGGACCCTCAGTTTTCTCAAACACCACAGTTCAAAAGCATCAATTCTTGGGCGCTCAGCTTTCCCTATGGTCCAACTCTCACATCCATACATGACTACTGAGAATGCCTATTTCTCCTTTAAAACCTACCTCAGGCATTATAGCTGACAGGCGCTGGGGTAGTTTTCTTATTTCAAAGTCTCTTTATTTAAGGAAATTCCCCTTCCCAGGAGAAGAAGCAGGGTTAGGCAGTCAGATTTTGACCATTTCAACCTCCATAGCTACAGCAAATTAAAGCTGAGCTGGACACCTGACCCATGAAGAATCAATTTATTGTCTAGCTAGTGAAAAATCTGTCTCCTGGGATTTTGAAGTAAGGGGACTCTGAGTCTGCAACCCATGGGTAATAGAGATTAGAGATTGAAAGAATCTTTGGGCCTATGGACTTCCCTGGTGGCTCAGATGGAAAAGTGTCTGCCCACAATGCGGGAGATCTGGGTTCAATCCCTGGGTCAGGAAGACCCCATGGAGAAGGAAATGGCAACCCATTCCAGTACTCTTGCCTGGAAAATTCCATGAACTGAGGAGCCTGATAGGCTACAGTCCATGGGGTCGCAAAGAGTCGGAGGGCAACTGAGCGACTTCACTTTCACTTTCACTTTGGGCCTATAAAAGAAAACAACGGTCTCAAAGGCCCTTTTTGAATCATCTAACTTCAGAGAAAACAAAACCGACCTTTAGGTCCCGCCCTGATGCTCCAGGCCGGTTGTATCCACCTGGGACTTATCACCCCCTGCCCAAAACCTCCCACCCCCTGTTCAACTACAAATGCCATCTCAGCTTAAAGAATATCTAAAATGTACTGCCTGACTAACGTTTCCCTTATCGCTTCCACAAACCTCCCTTTAAATATGAAGCCTCCCTGACCTCTCTCGTGCTCAGCCTGGTCGTTAGGCCGACTGTCACCCCTCCTTGCCTGAATAAAGGTAACCTACCTCCCTTGAGGTCCTCTCTTCTCTTTTGACTCAGCCCGAACTATACCTTACAGAGATGAACAGTCACGCAAAAGTAAAGCTGGAGTCAGCATCTCTCAGCTGACATTACTGTGGAGATCAGGAATCACAAGTAAGTAACTCAAATCAGATTACGTCCATTAATTTACTCAAGACCATTGGCTGCTTGTCTGATTCTGAAGACTGGCTCATTCAACATCCACTCTCACTCCTTTCTACCATGTCTTTCTGTTCTAAAGGGACTACTAAGCTGAACACTATGCTTTTGGAACACTTGTAGGCCAGGTTCTGCATCTGATTTCGGTTCTGTTGAGTGAATAAGATGGGCTGAGACTTGGAAGGGAGAGTGACCCATATGGGGTGTCAGTCAGACATAGGGAGAGTGCAACTTTTGGCTCGTGTGGCGAGAGGGGTGTCTGGTCCTCCAGGATCTGAGGACTTGCATACCTTCTGGTCTCTAGCATCATAAATGCTGAGTGATGGGCAGCTGAGATGTGAGGATCTCCAATGCAAACATCGTTCATTTCTCCTGGCTGTTTCTGTTAGAATACATATGTGCTGAAGTCCTAGGGCTCTAGTAAATTACTTTGTGTGCTATAATAGGACTTCCCTGGTGGCTCAGATAGTGAAGAATCTAGCTGCAATGTGGGAGACCCTGGTTTGATCCCTGGGTCGGGAAGATCCCCTGGAGAAGGGAATGGCTATCTACTCCAGTATTCTTGCCTGGAGAATTGCATGGACAGAGGAGCTGGGCAGGCTGTAGTCCAGGGGGTCACAAAGATTCAGACACAACTGAGTGATTTTCATTTGGCCTGGCCCTATAAGAAGTTCCCTTTTGGGACTTTCCTGTGGCTAAGAGTGGCTAAGAGTCTGTGCTCCCAATGCAGGGGACTCAAGTTTGATCCCTGTTCAGGGTACTAGGTCCTGAATGCTGCATTAAAAGATCTTGCATGCCTCAACTAAAGATCTGGTACAGATCAATAAGCAAATAAATAAATATTTTAAAAACTTCCCTCCTGCTTTCTCTAGATAAAGTGAATTCTATTGCTTTCATCCACTCACTCTGAACCATTTCTGAATTAGCATTGGGCATGACTGCAATCAAGAGACCTTCTCAGAAAAGGAAATCTGGGAATCTGACCACATTGAATTAGAAAGCAGAGAAGACATGGTTAAGATTAGATATGGAATACTGGTAGTTTACTTTGCCCAGTGAAAAAACAGGTAGTGAAATTACCCTGTGTGGCATCATCTCAAATGAAGGGCCTGTTAAAAGCTTTGCTAGATTCTGTGGCCAATGTTGTATAGACTCTATTGTAAGACTTTGCTATGAAAAGTGTGGTCCATGGAACCACAGCCCTAGCACCACCTGGGAACTTGTTAGAAATGCAAAGTCACAGGACCTGCACTTCCCTCCTGAGTCAGAGCCTGCATTTTAACATGATCCACAGTGTTTTATGAGAAAGAACAATGGGCTAGCTCCTGTGCATATGCTGTACACCTTAAAGAAACAGATTGACAAGATCAAACAGAGATTGAGCTTAAAGTTTGTATAATTTAGTCTGGTCTTTTAAAAACAAGCATACAGAGCTCTGAATACAAAATTAGGTATGCAAATATACGTCTATTTAGAACACAGGCAAGGGAGGTACCCGGAAGCTTATATTTTATTAGCATCACAAAAAACTGCCTCGGGCTCCAAGTTTAACTTTTCTGTTCAGGACTTCCTATGACTACTCTTTAAAATATTTTATTATTTTTAGTCACAGGGCTGATGTAAGCAAAAATCAAACATGGAGACTGATCCTGAGGCCTGTTGTAAGACAAACCAACATTGAATGAACAGCACTGATTGGGAATGGATGAAAATTGGATGAAGATAATGGAAACTAGAGAACGAATGAAATGGCACAAGTATTTAGAACATGTTGTTGTTTTGTGTCTAAATCATATCTAACTCTTTTGCAACCCCATGGACTGTAGCCCTCCGGGCCCCTCTGTCCATGGGATTTCCCAGTCAAGTATACTGGGGTGGGTTGCTTTGCCATTTCTTTCTCCAGGGGATCTTCCTGACTCAGGGATTGAACCCATTTCCTGCATTGCAAACAGATTCTTTACTGCTGAGCCGCTGCTGCTGCTGCGTCGCTTCAGTCGTGTCCAACTCTGTGCGACCCCATAGACGGCAGCCCACAAGGCTCCCCCGTCCCTGGGATTCTCCAGGCAAGAACACTGGAGTGGGTTGCCATTTCCTTCTCCAACGCATGAAAGTGAAAAGTCAAAGTGAAGTCACTCAGTCATGTCCGACCCTCAGCGACCCCATGGACTGCAGCCTACCAGGCTCCTCCATCCATGGGATTTTCCAGGCAAGAGTACTGGAGTGGGGTGCCATTGCCTTCTCTGGCTGAGCCACTAGGGAGGCCCTATTTAGACCATAGAAATTGGCAAATTCTACAAAAGAAGACACACTCTGCCCCCGCCCTCTGTGTTGTTTAGTAGCCAAGTCGTGTCCGACTCTTTCTGACCCCCATGGGCAGCAACTCACCCTCTCTACTAGATGTTGAAGTTTTATCTCCAAACTACAATCTTCCCAGTAGATTTTTGAGGGCTGTAGATTTTTTAAAAACTAATTTTTATTAGAATATAGTTGCTTGACAATGCTGTGTTAGTTTCTACTGCACTAACAAAGTAGATCAGCTACACATGTACATAAACATGTCTTTTTTGGATTTCCTTCCCATTTAGGTCACCACAGAGTACTCAAGCTTTTCCTGAGCTATACAGTAGGTTCTCACTAGTTAATCTATTTTATATATAGTATCGATAGTGTATATCTGTCGATCCCAATCTCCTGCTTCATCCCACCCACCCTCTTTCCCTGCTTGATGTCCGTATGTTTGTTCTCTACATCTGTGTCCCTATTTCTGTTTTTCAAATAAGATCACTCATACTCCTTTTCTAGATTCCACATAGATTTTTGAAGGCAGGCTCTAATTTTATTCATCTCCATACCCTGGTACTGAAGAAAGATCTGGTAGGTGGTATCTCTATCACAGAAACAGTATGTGATTGCTTTTTATTTTTCCTTTTTTTTTTTTGCTACAACCCAGAAAAAAGTTTCACTGTTAGCCCCAACGTTGAGTATTGCCTATGAATTAATGATTTACTGAAATTGGAAATGGCCAAGAAATAACAGCCTTTCTTAGTGGGTAGTCCCAAGTCTGTTCATGTACCTCTGCAAGTGTTCCTGTACCATTCCTTCAGGTATAGCACTCTTGGGGGGAAGGAAATTAGCTGGGAGGCATTTGCTGAGGTCAGCCTTGGCCTTGGGGCTATGCCATTGTTCCTTGGAGAGACTGTAACCGGAAATGAGATGGAGAATGAAAAAAGGGAAATGGAGCACTGGGCGGTGCTCTGAATTGCTTCCTCTGCATTTCAGCTCCTTCAAGAAATAGCCACTAACTCAGAAGATGCTCTTAACTTTGCTATGGAGCAAGACAACTTCAAAGTGCTTTCACTTCCATTGAGATAAACAAATGAATAAGATACCATGATATGAATTTGACTGTATTTGTCTTCTTTCAGAGAGAATTCAGTGAACTAAAAGGTAACCGACTCTTTGCGACCCCATGGACTGCAGCACGCCAGGCTCTCCTCTCCATCACCAACTCCCGGAGCTTGCTCAAACTCATGTTCATTGAGTAGGTGATGCCATTCAACCATCTCATCCTCTGTCGTCCCCTTCTCCTCCCGCCTTCAATCTTTCCCAGCATCAGGGTCTTTTCCATTGAGTCAGCTCTTCGCATCAGGTGGCCGAAGTACTGGAGTTTCAGCTTCAGCATCAGTCCTTCCAAAGAATATTCAGACTTGATTTCCTTTAGGATTAACTGGTTGGATCTCCTTGCAGTCCAAGGGACTCTCCAGAGTCTTCTCCAACACCGCAGTTCAAAAGCATCAATTCATGGGCACTCAGCTTTCTTTATGGTCCAACTCTCACATTCATACATGACCACTGGAAAAATCATGACTTCCATGATACCACCCTGTTCCCTCACCATCAGCCAATCAGAGAATTGATGATTAAATACCAACATCTAGGCCACACTCTCAGAGGTTCTCATTTAGCTGGTCCAGGTTGGGCCCTGAGCATTTACAAAGTAATATCCCCAGATTTAGAAACACTGAAATAAAGTTGAATTCAATAAAGAGCAAACAGAATCTTCACTGCAAAAAAGCATGAGTTAAGGTTAAGTGTCAGTCCCTCAGCTGTGTCCGACTCTTTGTGACCCCATGGACTATAGCCCTTCAGGTTCCTCTGTCCATGGGATTTCTCAGGCAAGAATACTGGAATGGGTGGCTATTCCTTTCTCCAGGGGATCTCCCTGACCCAGGGATCAAACCCAAGTCTCCTGCATTGGCAGGTGGGTTCTTTACCTTCTGAGCCACCAGAGAAGGCCAAAAAAGGACATATGATATTTCAAAACAGTCTCTGGGGCATTGCAGGAAGGTATGGAACATGAGTTACAATCTCTGACTGACCTTCATTGGCATAAAGGAATAGACATCTCCAGGAAGTTTTCTTCTTATCAATAGGGGCAATGCTCTGAATCTAAAACTTGGACTATGAACCACTGAAAATAATAATGTGATAAAGATGGTCCTGGGGTATTCACCCCTATGTTCACTTCACAGCAAGTCAGTACTATTATGAATGCCTCAACTCAACGCCTGCTGGCACCAAATTAAAATTCTTACACATCCAATTACTTTATTTATTTATGGCCATATTGAATGGCTTGTGGGAGCTTAGTTCTTCAACTGGGGATTGAACCCAGGCCATGGCAATGAAAACATTGCATCCTAATATCTGGACTGCCAAGGAATTCCCTTCAATTGGTTTTAATATGGTGCAAATGCATGTTTTTAGCCATTTGGAGCCTGTCTGGTCTGTCGGCCATGTGAAACTGCACCCAACATCTCTAGTCATAAGAACTTAAGTATTTAAAAGCCCCTGATCCACTGTGGGCTTCGGAGCTCTCTGACCCAGACACTCTTCTCCCAACTGTAGAACAACCTCATCTTGACACTTAAGTCCATTCTCTAATTCCTTTCTCCTTTGGGGGTCCCTTCACCCTCTTCCCCTTCTGGATGGTGACACTCTACCAGTTGTCTGTGGAAGGAAGCTGTTCCTTGTGACAGACTTTCCCTATCAGGCAAACCCAAAGGTCACCCTATAATGCTTGTTTTCTGTGATCGTGGTTTTCATTCTGTCTTCCCTCTGATGGATAAGGATAAGAGGCTTATGGAAGCTTCCTGATGGGAGAGACTGACTGTGGGGGAAATGGGGTCTTGTTCTGATGGGCAGGGCCATGCTCAGTAAATCTTTAATCCAATTTTTTGTTGATGGGTGGGGCTGTGTTCCTCCCTGTTGTTTGAAGTGAGACCAAACTGTGGTGGAGGCAATGAAGATAAAAGAGACCTCCTTCAAAAGGTCACATGCACGCACTGCTGCACTCAGTGCCCTGACCCTGCAGCAGGCCACTGCTGCCCCACGTCTCTGCCAGAGACTCCTGGATAGTCACAGGGAAGTTTGGGTCAGTCTCTTGTGGGGTCACTGCTCCTTTCTCCTGGGTCCTGGTGCACACAAGGTTTTGTTTGTGCCTTCCAAGTCTGTTTCCCCAGTCCTGTGTAAGTTCTATAATCAAATTCCACTGACCTCCAAAGTCAAATTCCCTTGAGGTCCTCAGTCCCTTTGCCAGATCCCCAGAAATTGGGAAATCTGTTGTGGGTCCTACAACTTTCTTAACAGTACAGGAATTTATTTGGTATAATTGTTCTGCAGTTTGTGGGTCATCTGCTTGGCGGCTCTGTGGTGGGGTTAATGGCGACCTCCTCCAAGAGGGCTTATGCCACACACTGGGTGACCCAGGTCTGCTGCACCCAAAGCCCCTGCCCCTGCGGCAGGCCACTGCTGACCTATATCTCTGCAGGAGACAAACAAACACTCAAAGATAGGTCTGGCTCAGTCGCTGTGGGGTCTCTGGGTCCTAAAGGAAATCAGTCCTGAATGTTCATTGGAAGGACTGATGCTGAAGCTGAAGCTCCAATAATTTGGCCACCTGATGCGAAGAACTGACTCATTGGAAAAGACCCTGATGCTGGGAAAGACTGAAGGCAGGACGAGAAGGGGACGACAGAGGATGAGATGGTTGGATGGCATCACGACTCAATGGACATGAGTTTGAGCAAGCTCCAGGAGTTGGTGATGGACAGGGAAGACTGGCATGCTGCAGTCCATGGGGGTCACAAAGAGTCAGACATGACTGAGTGACTGAGCTGATTGCTTATTGGGGAATGCTGCCGTCTTGTCCTATCTTTCCTTTATGAGCCTTTTAGTTTTTGAACTCATCAGAGGTGTATGTGCAGATGGAGTGGAATTAGCTAGGAACTTGTTATTGGTAAAACCTTCACTGTCATCTTCTAATGGGAGAGAGAGTGGTAATAAAGCCATGGCCACTGCGTTTCCAATATTAGAGCTTTGACTCACAGTGAAAAATTCAGACACTACCATTGACAACCTGAAACAGGAGGAAGAGAGAGGCTAAACTGCCAAGAATTCTGTACTGAAAGGGAGAACTGCCATCTATTTGAGAAGGAAATGTGAGTGGTAAGTGACTAAGACATTGCCTTTTTGAGTGGAAGAAACACTTGCAGAAGGGTACAAAGGGCCACTGTTTGGCTGCTCTGTGCTAGGTCTGAGTTATGTGCAATATTCACTTTTTACCAGAGCTCTCTCACATTATTGCCCTAACACAGTTGAAGAGATGAATTTATTTGTTTGAGATCACAAATCTAGAAAACAGAAGTGTTGGGATTAAGTGCATTATTTACATATTGCAGAGCCCCCCTGGTGGTGTAGTAGCAAAGAATCCGCCTGCCAGTGCAGGAGACTCAGGAGCCATGGGTTCAACCCCTGGGCTGAGAAGATCCCCTGGAGAAGGAAATGGCAACCCACTCCAGTGTTCTTGCCTGGGAAATTCCATGGACAGAGGAGCCTGGTGGGCTGCAGTCCACGGGGTTGCAAGGAATCGGATGTGGCTGAGCATGTACACACTGTTAGCTGTTAACAATCAAATGAGCTTGGATAGTTGGGACGTTCTGGGCTGTCTCACCTGACCTAGACGCCTGCTGGTGAATTCAAGTCATGCAGCAAGCACAGTGCCATGAGGCCTCAAACTACTAGCAGCAAATCAAACTCTCAGAAGCTGATTTTCCCAGTCTCTCCACAGGCAGTCTCCTAGCTTCCCTGGTAACTAGCGAGAATCAGTGGTTCAGAAGAGACCTTCGCTTTATTCCTGCTGTGACCTTTGCCTCTCCAGGGAGCTTGTGGTCTGCAACTTCAGTGAACAGCACTGCTGTCCGAGCAATGCAGAGAACTCCCTTTTCCCTTTCTCCCTTCTTCTCTTCTGCCTCCCACGACCATCAAGTCTTATTCAGAGGATATCCTACTTCTTTTTGCCATTTACTTTATTGTACCATTTCATGATAATTAGACTCATTATTCACAGGCTTCATCTTCCTGGAGAAAGGAGACTCTGTCAGCAAATCAGCTTTCCTCTGGAAATGCTACAGACCAATGCATCACCTTCTAAACATTTTTGGAATCTGTTTTCTACCCGGTTTATGTGTTTAACCACTGGTGTTGACGATCAGTCCTTCATGATACAGCTTCTAATTTCCTGAAGCTATCTGATTGACCCATAACTCCCTACATCTATCCTTTCCCACTTACACAGAGGAGCACATATATATTCCATATTTATATGTCTATAATTTTTATCTATCAATTATCTACCATCTGTCTACAAGCAGAACATTTATGGACATAGATAAAGTTCCTTACTTTGCAGAATGATATGGAATTAACAGAGGAAAGAGAAATCTATATATGACAACACTTAAGCATGCATTGAATTATGGTCCCATGCTTTAGAGACTCGAGTAAGATAGTTTGCTTACTCCCTCATTTCTCTTCTCTGCTCCATTTATCCTCACTTGGAGGAAAGACATCCATTGCAAAACCCCATTTCATATACTTCCAGCTCTGTGACCTGAAAATATAGGGTCCTTTTCTTCATGTTCCAATCTAAACCGTTCTAAGAAATGATTCTGATTAGCTTTGCTCAGGTTATATGCTCACCTTTGGACCAAAAACGGTGGTCAGGAGAACTGGGTCCTTTGTTTGGCTAGACAGAGGTCTTGTGTCCTCCCTTTTACCTTCCCACTCAGCAGGGAGCTAGAGGATTTTAATTGAGATTATAAGCCTGGAAGGGTGGGGAGAGCAATATGTTAAAAGAAGTAGGGCTACTCAAAGAGGGACAGAAACAATTGTTGGTCAGTGTTACAAAACTGAGTTTTTCTGATTCCAGAACACAAGCGTACCATGCTTTATCTCATGTACCCTACCCCCTCAAAGAGGAGGAATGTGATTGGAGGACTTACAGAAGAGCTATTTATGAAAAACAGGATAGACATTTCTCTGCTTCTTAAGTTATTTGAAATTCAGTTTTTCATTTACATTTTCTTTAAAAAAAATTCACTGTAAAATGAAGAGTTGGACTAATTAATGGTCTGTATGTTTTTCTTTAAATTTGCTGAAGCAAGATTTTATAGGTTTGGGGGAAACAGTTAATACAAAGGTTTTTATGTTGCCCAAAGGTGTGGTTTCATATACTTTTCTAGAGGTCATACCTTTGACATCACTGGCTGCCTACATGTTTAACATCAAAGGAATTTGTTGCCAGTGCTTGCAGCATGATGTCCTCATTTATATGTGTTGATGACATTCTGTGGGTTGCCAGGAACACTATTCCTCAGGCCACCAAAGGAAAGAGAGAGATCATTGCATGGATTCCTGAAGGTTGGAATTTTGCTGACCTGGGATGCTGCCAGGAACCACCTGGATCAGGAACCACTATTTTCTGTCTTCCTCTTGAATTAGATGGTCTCTGTCACTAAGTACCTCCAGTTCTCTCATGTCTCTGCTCCATTCTCTTTTCCTTTGTGGCTGGTAAATCAGTTCTGTTAATAACTTCTGCCACAAATTTCAGATGGGACTTCCATGATGACTTTGCTAATCTTTTCCCTCTTTCAGTCCTTTACTCCAGGTGACCTCAACAATCACTGGCCAAACTACTGACGGGATCTCTTTTTAAAAAATCATCAATTAGTTTGTTTGTTTTTTTTTTTTGGTTGTGCTGGGTCTTTGATGCTTTGTTCAGGCTTTCCCTAATTGCAGCCAGGGGGGACTACTCTTCAATGCGCTTCTCAGGTTTCTCATCATGGTGGCTTCTCTTGCGGCAGAGCACAGGCTCTAGGCGTGCAGGCTTCAGTGGTTGCTGCACGTGGGCTCAGTACTTGTGGTGCAAGGGCTTAGTTGCTCCCTGGCATGTGGAATCTTCCCAGACCAGGGATTGAACCTGTGTCCCCTGAGTTGGCAGGAGGATTCTTATCCACTGTGCCACCAAGGAAGTCTGTGATGGGATCTCTTGGGTCATATTTCCTTCTTGGTTCAATCAGAAACCTCCCTTGAACAAAGAGGTTGGTAGTGCTGATTCCCTGAGGAGGGAATTTTGGGCCAGCCAGGAGTTTGAGCCAAAAGAGGCTGTCATCATGAGCTATGCATTTAATCCACCAAAATAGAGATAAAACAGGAGTCTGGGGACATGTCCTCAAGAACAGGTATTTGTGTAGCACAAAGAAGGAACCTGGAGTGTCTGCCTCCTAAGTAACTACTTAGGTTTCTTTATTTATTTGTCTGTGCCAGGTCTTGGTTGCAGTATGTGGAATCTAGTTCCCTGACTGCAGATTGAACACAGGGCCCCTGCATTTCAAGTTGGAGTCTTAGCTACTGGACTACCAGGAAAGTCCCATACTTATGTTTCTTTTTAAGAATGGAGAAGTACATACCTTTTCAAAACTTTACTCTTCCGTCCTTTTTATTTCTTGCTTGGTTCCTTCATCCTATGAAAAGGCACTATAGATGCTTGTGTATAGGCAACAGGTACCTAATTTACAGGGAAACAGAATGGGCCTAATCTCTTTGCAACAACCTTGCAATTAAAGCCACTGTAGAATTAGTGTCCCAGCAAGTAACAAGGTGGACGCCTTCATAATCAGCTCCTGCCTCTTAGCTGTTATCTAGAAGATAGAAACATTTTTTTCCAGAACCACCAGAAGTTATAAAGCTGCTTATATTCTAGCAGGGCAAGCTTGTGGAACTGTCAGAAGAAGTAAACTTCCTTCCTAAGTCACCATTTCCATTCCTCAGACAGAGAATGATAATCCTATAGGAAATAAGCCCTTTAATTATGATTTTTTGCCCGGGAACACAGCATTTACTATGTGCTACGCACTCCAGTATTCTTGCCTGGCAAATCCCATGGATGGAGGAGCCTGGTGGGCTGCAGTCCATGGGGTCGCTAGGAGTCAGACACCACTGAGCGACTTCACTTTCACTTTTCACTTTCATGCATTGGAGAAGGAAATGGCAACCCACTCCAGTGTTCTTGCCTGGAGAATCCCAGGGACGGGGGAGCCTGCTGGGCTGCCGTCTCTGGGGTTGCACAGAGTCGGACACGACTGAAGCGACTTAGCAGTAGAATTAGTTGGTCACATTTGTGCACCTCCTTTTACAGATGAGAACTGGTGGTCCGGAAGGCAAGTGGCCAACCCAAGGCTGCAGTCAGTTGGTGGAAAAGCTGTGAGTCAAATCCAGGCCCTCTGACAGTTTAGAGTTTTTTGAACCTCATACCCTGGGCATATTTGGAATGTTGCCTGGCACTGGTGAGAGGCTTCCCCATTGACTCAACAATAAAGAACCTGCCTGCCAATGCTGGTGGTGGGAGTTCTATCCCTGGGTTGGGAAGATCCCCGGAGAAGGAAATGGAAACCGAGTCCAGTATTCTTGTTTGGGAAATCCCAAGGATGGTGCGGCCTGGCAGGCTACAGTCCATGGGGTCTCAAAGAGTCGGACATGACTGAGCAACTAAACAATAACAAGAACAATGGCACTGGTGAAGGCAAAATCCTGGCTTGAGCTACTTGCATTCAGCAGACTCTCCTGCTGTCTGTTGACTCAGAGCTGGGACAAGTCTCCTCCTACTTTTCCTCAGAGTTGGCTTGAGCCAGTGGAGGGTTCCCACTGTGAGGTGGCCTCATGGAGCAGGTGGGCCAAGCACTTTGATTTCATAGACCATTAGCTCTTGCAACAGTGACAGTTTTTTTTAGTATCCTTGGCCTCCAAGGTCTTACATCACCTGCTAGGTGGGCGGAGGAGGCTATGGTCTGGGAATCTGGATGCACAAACCCAGTTGATGGAGCTGGATCTGGCTGGATGGAAAATTTCCATCAGCTGCTGGGCTGCTGAGACACCCTGTCCTGGTTTTGACTTTTTTTTTTTGCTCCCACACTGTGAGAAAGATACAGGGAGACAGAGGTAGATTGAGGGACAGAAAGAGGGACAGTGTTAGAGAAATTTAGGGGGGCAAAGAGAAACAAAACCTGTGAAACACAGAGACGGTGCAAGATGAGAGACAGACATCAGAGGGATCAGGAAGACACGGAGGGAAACAGAACGATTCAGAGGGGAAGGACAAAGGTTGTTGTATGGACAGTGGGAGGAAGATGTTTCATTCTCCTGGAGTTGCCAGACTTGGCAGGAAGAAGTCTGGGGTTCCTGGTGCCACATTTTCACCATGTGGAGGAAGCTGGATGTGGAACGTGCTGGAGGGGAAGGTCATTTTCTCCACTCTGTTGCTATGAAGAAGGAATTTACCCTAAACATACATTTGGTCTTTCTCTACCCTTGACTCATTCTGTTCCAAGAAGCTGGATGGAGCCATGAGACTGGTAGCTTGGGAAAACTATTGGACAAAGGAAATCCTACACTGAGGATAAATTTGAACTCAAGAGATAATTTCCTTTTTCCTTTTTTTTTTTTTTAAATTGGAGAATAATTGCTTTACAACGTTGAGCTAATTTCTCTTGTACAACAAGGTGGCTCTGCATGTGTATATGTATATTCCTTTCCTCCTGAGCCTTATTCCCCACTCCCAGTCCACCCATCTAGGCTAGGTCATCACAGAGCACCGAGCTGAGCTCCCTGTGTTCTACAGAAGCTTCCCACTAGCTACCTACTTCACACATAGCAGTGTGTGTACGTCAGTGCTACTCTCTCAGTTTGTCTCACCTTCTTCTTCCCCCAACTGTATGCACAAGTCTGTTCTCCATGTCAGTGAAGAGACATTTCTTAAGCAGTATTTACTGGTGAAAACTGACATAAAACTCCTAGAGGGCAATTTAAATCTAAAAAAAGTGCATGTTTTTCAACATTAATAATTTTAATTCTAGAAATTTGTGTTTCAAAAACAAAATTTCACATGCACAAAATTGCCCTAAAACATTTAGAGAATTCCAAAATTAAGTTTTGTATGTCATTGAAGTTCTCATCTTCTGTTTTGCTCAGTTCCTTCTTTATTATGTGTAAATATCAATGTCTTAATGCTTGCAAGCTTTGTTTTCAATAATTGCCTTCTTAGCATCTTAAAATAGGGAAGCTTTTGTGCTCCATTTGTTAATCGGTTGGTTGAATAGTGCCAGCTTATTTTGAACAAAATGCAACCAAAATTTAAAAGCCTTTCTAAACAGTATAAAACCAAATTGATGACAGGAACAAAGAAAGGAATAATAATTCTACTGAATTATTTTCCTTGTATATTCTTATTAACTCTCTGTCACACACACACACACACACACACACACACACACACACACACTGTATTTTGGTCATTCTCCCTGTGTATATATCAATTCTTTTTAATTAAAAAAATATTGCCTTGAAAAAAATTGCATAGTTTTTGATGTTGAAATGTTTAAGAAGTAACATTTAAATTGAAAAATAATACATTCTTTGGAAAAGCATTAAAATACGTGACTACTTATAAAATATTTATTCTATTTAAATTAATTTTTTAATATTTAGATAGCAAAGACATTTTTTAATGGACATGGGCATCCATTAGTTTATATTTGTTTATAAAATTACTTTTTGAAAATGAGTTTTCCTAGAATCATTTTGGGTCTAACATTCTTCATCAAAAGTAAATATTTCAAAACATCAAAGAACAAACAAACAATCCTATATTAAACACTGCTCCCAGGAGGTAGAGTGAGAGGCTAGCCACTTCTGGGACTTTGCTGGTGCTGCAGTGGTTAAGACTCTGTGCTCCCAATGCAGGGGCCCTGGGTTTGATCCCTGGTCAGGGAACTAGATCCCACATGCTGCAACTAAGACTGGGTGCAGCTAAATAAATAAATACATTAAAAAAGATACCTGGGTGATGGCAACACTGAATGAATAAAGAAGTTGGAATGGGCAGCAATGGACACACTGTGGAAAATGCAGATAGTTGACCCTTTTGCAGTGGGCTTGACTATTAATGAACAAGTGGCCACGTAGATACATTATTGCTTGGCACTTGAATTATTTCTATATTTCCACTAATACTGCATAGGCTGATAGAGGCATCTTTATATTGCATTCAAACATTTCCTTTTTCACTTCTTTGGTGTACCATCACTAGCCTGGACTACTTCAGCCAGAAATTCTAATTTCAATCTCGGATGACATAATCTAAAACTTATATCACAAGAGTTTGCTCCATTTCTCCATGCAGTGCAGGAGACACGGGAGATGTGGCTTTGATCCCTGGTTCGGGAAGATTGCTTGGAGGAGGGCATTGTCCCCAACCCACTCCAGTGTTTTTGCCTGGAGAATCCCATGGACGGAAGAGCCTGGTGGGCTATGGTCCATAGAGTTGCAGAGTTGGACATGACCTAAGTGACTTAGTGAGCATGCACGCATGCAGGCCTTCTCAGGTTATTTCTCTGATTGTTCAGTTTTTCTTTTTGAAGTTCTGAATAGGAGTCAACCATCAGGAAATGCAGGATCATTTTTCAATGTCTTGCTTTTATTTATGTTTTCAAGGAAGGAGAGTTAAAAAGAAACTCAGCAGTCTGGAAAATGAAACATTCTGCCCTTGACTCCCAAACACGACCAGGCCAAGCTGTAACTCAAATCACGCTCATACAATGTGGTCGTAAATCCCTCCAAACTGAGTTGGAGTTAAAATGAATGGGAGAGCTGGGTCTGGTCTTAAACCACAGTGAATCAACCGGTCTGACCACTGCAAAAACCTCCCTCCCTTTATTGCTGGCGCTGACTTTGGAGAGATGATTTATTGCCACTAAGAATTCCCACACATCACTCCCCTTGCTGCAGGCTTCCTTGCTCCAGCACAGAACAGGCTGCTTTGCCATCCTTGTTCTTGCATCTTTCTGATGTTGGGTGCTAAACAGAAAAGGGCACCCTGTGTGACATGGAGAAAGCCCAGATTTAGGGAGGCCAAACACTCAGTTTCTTCCCTTGCTCTGCCACTAACTTACTATATAACCAGAGCTGAGGGATTTCATCACCTGCAGCCTTGGTTCTCTCATTCATAAACCTATAAGCACAGGCCTGAAGCCACATTTCTGTACACTAAAGAGGGAACTCTTGGAGTTTCTCTTTTGGCTTTTCCAAGGTATGGCTCTGGTCCTACTACTGAGTTGACCAAAAAGTTCCTTTGGGTTTCTCCATGTTACCCTGAATGAACTTTTTTGGCCAACCCAATATTTCTATAACCCACAGACTCAAGGCTAATCCATGCTGTCTCTCCTCTGGACCACAGCATATGTTAGCCTGATGAAGCATCTTGGCCAAGACCACTGGGTGCTATGGTGGTGAGATGGGATGAAATTTTCTAAGGCTGCTATAACACATTACCACAAAACAGTGGGAGTTAAAACAGAAGAAATGTCTTCTCTCACATTTCTTGAGGCTAAGTGTATAAAATCTAGTTGTTGGGAAGGCCATGTTCTCTGCAAAGTCTCTCGGGGAGGGTCCTTACTCCCTCTCCCTGGCTTCCGGTGGTGGCCAGCCATCTTTGGCGTTCCTTGGTTTGTAGACGCACCACTTCAGTTTCTTCCTCCACTGTCACATGGCGTTGTCCACGTGTGTCTTCTCTGTGTCTCTCTGACCAAATTTCCTTCTTTTGTAGGGGTGCCAGTCATTGCAATAGGGCCCACCGTCAGCCGTGTGATCTCATTTTAATTTTTTTACTTTGGCAAGACTCTATGCATTTTCAAGTAAATTCACATTCACAAGTACTGGGGCTTAGGACTTGAGCATGTCTTTTTTTAGGGGGTGATACAGTTCAACCTGTAGTAGATGAGAACACAGCAGCCCTGTCCCAGTGTTTGTGTTGGGCCAAGAGGGATGAAAAAGATGATTTTTGTTGCTGTTTTAGTCACTAAGTTGTGTCTGACTCTTCTGTGACCCGTGGACTGTAGACCGCTGAGCTCCTCTGTCCATGGGGTTTTCCAGGCATGAATACTGGAGTGCATTGCCATTTCCTTCTTCAGTGGATCTTTACAACCCAGGGATCAAACCTGTGTCTCCTGCATTGGCAGGTGGATTCTTTATCACTGAGCCACCAGGGAAGCCCAGAAGAGAAGATACAGAAACCTAAAACAAAAAGGTCAGGAGCCACTTGTGACTGAAAAACAATCATTATTAATATTTACATGGTGCTTCTGATGATGTGTATTTTTAGGCATCTTTTTTTGACCTTTGCAAAAACATAATGAGGTCAGTAAGGCTGCTATTATTATCAATATATCCATTTTACAAATGAGAAAGTTTAGATACATAGACTTCTTCCAAGCACATTTATACATGGAGCTGCTGGTGGGTAGAACTGGAATGAGAGAAAAGAGCTGAAGTTAAAATACAAAGTGACATAAGAGAGGGTCCTTGATGGCACTAATGAAGAGTGTAGCAAGACCTGAAGACTGATTATCCCAACTCTCTGACCTTGAATGCCAAGCCCCCAAAGAAACCGTGCAACTTTTTGAGACCCAGAGTGATTCATCTAAAGTCAACTAGCTAATACATAGTAAAAACCAGATTTTTATTTAAAATTTCTATTTTACCACTGAATTTTGCAACTCAGATATGAATTAATGACAAAACCAGACTGGATTTGCAAACACTTCTTTTATGAGATGCAATTCTGAGGTAATTAGATTTGTTTTTGTTAGAGGACTCATCACTTTATAGTCACACCAATGAGCAACACATCTGCTTGTGATGCAGCTGGACTCTTCTTAATCAGTGAAAATAGATCCCCAGGGCTATGTAATTATCCACCAACCCAATGAGGTCAAGGACAGTGCTGCTGCATCTACATTTTTGCTTGCAAAGGTCTTGTGAGGTTGTGAGACCAGCTTTCTATGTATGGGTGATGCTGGTTCTCAGCCATTGCCATCTGCATCTCTTCTGTACATTGGAGATGAGACATCTATTCATAGAAAGCTGCTTGCATAGCTGACCCTAGGTTGGTGTCTTGGAACATGGCTGATAAGCAGTTTCTTACCAGTTCAGTTCAGTCACTCAGTCATGTCCAGCTCTTTGTGACACCATAGACTGCAGCACTCCAGGCTTCCCTGTCCTTTACCAACTCCTGGAGTTTACTCAAACTCATGTGCATCGAGTGGATGATGCCATCCAACCATGTCATTTTCTGTCGTTCCCTTCTCCTTCTGCCTTCAATCTTTCCCAGCATCAGGGTCTTTTCCAATGAGTCAGTTCTTCGCATCAGGTGGCCAAAGTATTGGAGCTTCAGCTTCAGCTTCAGTCCTTTCAATGAATATTGAGGACTGATTTCCTTTAGGATTGAGTGATTTGATCTCCTTCCAGTCCAAGGGACTCCCAAGAGTCTTCTCCAACATTACACTTCAAAAGCATCAGTTCTTCAGTGCTCAGCTTTCTTATAGTCCAACTCTCACATCCGAACATGACTATTAGAAAAACCATAGCTTTGAATAGATGGACATTTATCAGTGAAGTAATGTCTCTGCTTCTTAATACGCTGTTTTAATATGTTTAATACTTGCTGCTGAGCAACCACCGGCAGGAGAATGTTGGATCCCACCAAAAAAAGATATCCCACGTCCAAGGGCAAAGGAGAATCCCCAGCAAGATGGTAGGAAGGGTGAAATCACATTTAGAATCGAACCCCATACCAGCCAGAGACACTCAGAGGGCTCAAACAAAACCTTGTGCACACCAGGAGATGCCACAGAGACTGAACCAGACCTGCCTTTGAGTGTTTGAGTGTGGAGGTCAGGGTCAGCAGTGGTCTGCTGCAGGGTCAGGGGTTCGGGTGCAGCAGACCTGGATATGGCATAAATCCTCTTGGAGGAGATCGTCATTAACCCCACCATAGAGCTGCCAGAACTTAAACAGTTTCTTATATTGACATAAAACATTTTCTGTATTAGTATGGCTTATTGTCGGAGAAGGCAATGGCACCCCACTCCAGTACTCTTGCCTGGAAAACCCCATGGATGGAGGAGCCCGGTAGGCTGCAGTCCATGGGGTTGCTAAGAGTTGGACAAGACTGAGTGACTTCACTTTGACTTTTCGCTTTCATGCATTGGAGAAGGAAATGGAAACCCACTCCAGTGTTCTTGCCTGGAGAATCCCAGGGACAGGGGAGCCTGTTGGGCTGCCGTCTATGGGGTTGCACAGAGTCGGACATGACTGCCTCGACTCAGCAGCAACAGCAGGAGCGGAGAAGGCGAAGGCACCCCACTCCAGTACTCTTGCCTGGAGAATCCCATGGATGGAGGAGCCTGATGGGCTGCAGTCCATGGGGTCACGAAGAGTTGGACATGACTGAGTGACTTCACTTTGACTTTTCGCTTTCATGCATTGGAGAAGGAAATGGAAACCCACTCCAGTGTTCTTGCCTGGAGAATCCCAGGGATGGGGGAGCCTGGTAGGCTGCCGTCTATGGGGTTGTGCAGAGTTGGACATGACTGAAGCGACTTAGCAGCAGCAGCAGCATGGCTTATTGTGTCTAAACTGTTTGGACAAACAATGTGGTTTATTCTGAACATCTGGGTTTTTTTCCCCCCTGGAGTCTGGAAATCAATTCCTGAATATTCCTTGGAAGGACTGATGATGAAGCTGAAGCTCCAATATTTTGGCAACCTAATACGAAGAGCCAATTCATTGGAAAAGACCCTGATGCTGGGAAAGATTGAGGGCAAGAAGAGAAGGGGGAAACAGAGGATGAGATGGTTAGATAGAATCACTGGCTCAAAGGACATGAATTTGAGCAAACTCCAGGAGATACAGCACACAGAGGAACCTGGTGTGCTGCAGCCCATGAAGTCACAGAGTCAGAAAGGACTTAGTGATTGAACAGCAACAATAACAACAGTCAGAGGGCACTTACATGGCCATCTACTAAAAACGGTGGGTTCTGGCTTTCTAAAGAGCTTTCCTGAAGACAACACTTCACATGAGATGGCACAACTTGTTCCAGGAGAAATTAGGCATGTCTGGTGTGATTTCACTGGAAAGATCTCTTAGAAGCTTGCATCTTGTTTCCTCTAGACTTTGCCTGACGCATTTTTTCTTTTTGTTGCTTTTGTTTTGTATCCTTTCACTGTAATAAATCTTAGGCACAAGTTCAACTATTTCTGAGTCTTCTGAGTCTTTCCAGCCAATCACTGAACCTGGGAGTAAGTAGTCTTGGGACCCCCATACAAGGTCTTTTCAGTCCCACACCCTCTAATCTTGATAAGAATTTCTTCTCCCTCCCCAGTGCTCTCTCTTTCTGGAAGAACTTTGAGGAGAAGATGGCTTAAGCTAGAATTCCATCAGTACAGATGGCATCTGACAACTTCTAACTTGTTAGCTGTTCTAGCTAATGATGCATCCAGGGCTTGGTTACTTTGACGTGCATTTTCTATTTTTATGATCCAGTGGAGGGAATATCTTTCTGAGGAAAAAGAAGCTACTCTTTGTCTCTGGCTTTAGTTTGGCTGAGAAGACAAATCTGAAAACATTTGGGGAACAATATTATTTGAGAAACAACAGTATATATATAGATATATTATATGTTGCTGCTGCTGCTGCTAAGTCGCTTCAGTTTTGTCCAACTCTGTGCGACCCCATAGACGGCAGCCCATCAGGCGCCTCCATCCCTGGGATTCTCCAGGCAAGAACACTGGAGTGGGATGCCATTTCCTTCTCCAATGCATGAAAGTGAAAAGTGAAAAATGAAAGTGAAGTCGCTCAGTCATGTCTGACTCTTAGTGACCCCATGGACTGCAGCCCACCAGGCTCCTCCGCCCATGGGATTTTTCCAGGCAAGAACACTGGAGTGGGTTGCCATTGCCTTCTGTATTATATGTTATGTATATATGTTATGTGTATATATTATAGATACAGATATATTTTTTCTATATGTTTCTATCTCTTATGCTTGCTGACATCTCTACATTTATAACCATCATCTATGCTAACATGGTAGCTCCATCAGTGTTGACTCTCAAGGTCAGCAGCATCACATCACATCTCCCTCACATGCAGTCTTTTCTACAACTATCATCTCCATCATCACAACTGATACCATACTCATGCCACAATCATACCAACTCCATCTCCACCACAAGCTCCACCATGCCCACCAGTGCCAACACCTCTGTTCAGTTCCATTATATTCTTACCTTCACTGCCTCACCACAAGGCTGGCTCAGCATCCATTCTGCAGCGTGGTTCATGCCGCATTGTTGCTGCTCAGTCATTAATCATTATTTAACGGTTGCATCACCATCATCCCCTTTACTAACAAAGCCACCACTAGGACAATCATTAAAAAAATCCAGACAAATAATAAAAGCTTTTTCATTCTCAGAAAAGTTCTGAATGCAGTATGGTGATCAGAAATGGGCAAATTCTTTGATATAATAGCAGTGGCAGGCTGGCCTCCGGTAATTGACGGAGAAATGGAAAAGTACTGGAGGAAACAGAAAGAAATTAACAGCTCTTCTCAGAATAGAAATCAGGCCCAATACTCAGTGCAGTGTCCTTATGCTTGGACATCAAAGGCATTGGTCAGGAGTGCATTGAAATCTCACAGCAGCTGGCAGAGAATTTAAATCAACTCCTCTTTTATTCCTCACATCCTATTTGGTTTTCATAAAAAGTGACTTTTTTGAAGGATCCTTTTGCACTGTTGCTATTAAAAGATGCTTAGCCAGCTGACTGGGAATTAGAATTCATAGGATTGGCTGGGGTGAGGCAAAAGTGACTGATATATATTTGTCAGATAAATAAGATGCTGTGGCTCTAGCTTTCTCACTACCTGGACCTGGTCCTCTTTAGAATCAGTGACAGCCCTTTGTTACTTGGTGGCAGAGTAGAACAGATCTGGCTTACAGAATCTAGGAAAATTTAACCATCTATCAATGCTCTCTAGCATATAGGATTCAACCTTGAGTCCTAAAGGAAATCAAACCTGAATATTCATTGGAATGACTGATGCTGAAGCTGAAGCGCCAATACTTTGGCCACCTGATGGGAAGAGCTGACTCATTGGAGAAGACCAAGAAGCTGGGAAAGATTGAAGGCAAGAGGAGAAGGGGACGACAGAGGATAGGACAGTTGGATGGCATCACTGACTCAAAAGACATGAATTTGAGCAAATTCTGGGAGAAGGTGAAGGACAGGGACGCCGGGTATGCTGCAGTTCATGGGGTCGCAGAGTCAGAAACAACTTGGTGATTGAACAACAACAGGCTCAAAGAAGTGAGTGTTTATAAAGTGTTTGGTGAGGGCCACATCCTTTTCCACAGTGCTCGGTTCTCAGAGTTCAGTCTTCCCCGTTCTTCTGCAACTCATGAAGAAGTAGCTGTGATGCTCTTGGCAGAGATGAATGGAGAGGAGATAGTTGTACATGTGGCCGATCCTTTAATTCAGAGGTGTTTGTCTCTAGGGGCTCTCAGCTGGATTTTTAGCTGTTTCTCTAGACTATGGGAACCTCAGCCCTAGTTCAGGCTCTAATAAGCTTCCACATGAGCCCGGGCTCTAAGTACATTGAAAGGATCCATCCTGGGGACTTTCTGGCTAGTCCAGTGGCCAAGACTCTGCACTCCCAATGCAGGGGACGCGGGTTTGAACACTTGCCAGAGAACTAGATCCCCTATGCCCCAACTAAGAGTTCTCATGCTATTATTAAAGATCTCACATGCTGCAACTAAGACCTGGCACAGCCAAATAAATAGTTTTTACAAAAAGGATCCATCCTGCATGTTCACCATTAATTGTTTGTAGAATAATCACCATTATACTGAGGGGAGGAGAAGCAGTGTTCTAAGGTCAGGGGGCGTGAGCTGTAACTGAAGGGCCTGTTCTGACACATGCTGGGTGACAAACAGCTTGGACAGCACCTCCCCCCAGGGAAAAAAGAAAGGGGGGAAACACCAGCTCCACTCCTCCCCAAACCCCACCCACTTTCCCAGGGGCCCCATGACACCTTTTGAACTTCTCTCTGAAATGTCTCCACTGTCCCTCCCAACACTAGTGAGTACAACCCTGATGACAACACAGGAGGGACTTGGCCCCCAAAAGTCTACCCTCTCCTGTTCCCTTTCACTGTCTCCTTCTCCCAAGTCATCGGGTTTCCTCGACTCCTACTTGCAGTCTTAGGGGTTTGCAGGAGGGCATTTCAAAGCTCAAGGTGAGAATCTGGGGCTCAGATCACATACTTCGCATATCACTTTGACCTTGACTATCAAACCTCCTGCTTGAGTTTTCTGCCTTGGTACCAAGCCCCCTCCAATATCATCTTCCAATTCACTTATTAAGTATCTTGTTTTTGCAGTTGTGCCTGAATTGTTGAGGCGTTGCTTTGATGGTCATCCTACACCCACTCCTTTGGTACTGGGACTTGTCCTGCCCTTGTTTCTATCCCAAGAGACTGTAGTCAATTCATCAAGCATGCATTGTTTCCACTCCATGCTGGGCATTTTACAAGGTACTGGGAATGTAAAGAATAATAAAATGCAGCCCCTGCCCTTACGGGGCACTCAGTCTCTTGGAGAAGACTGAAACCGATAATTGCCCTTGTATGAGATAGTTATGTGCCATGTGTCTTGAGAATGAGGATGACTCAGCAAGAGGGAAGACTTCTTGGAAGAGAAGACACCAAACTTTTGGAGCATGAATAAGAGTTCGTTTGGATCAGCACATATTCTATGTCACCTGAACAGCTGTGCTAACTCCTGAGAGGTCTCTGCCTCCAGTCTTTTTTTTCTCCTTAAATAAGTCTCTGATGTGCTATTTTGAAAATACAAGTTGCCTTGCTATCCCCTCAGAACCCTTATATGCTTCTTCCTAAACATGTCCTTAGCTTAGCATCCGTGCTGTCACCCCAGGGGTCCTATCTCTTTCCCAAGCCCTAGGTCATCTCACCTATCTCCCCGTCACCCCACTCCTTCTTCATCCTAGCTGTGCTGAATTCCCTCTTCCACTGAGTCAATGATGCCATCCAACCACCTCATCCTCTGTCACCCCCTTCTCCTCTTGCCCTCAATCTTTCCCAGCATCAGGGTCTTTTCCAATGAGTCAGTTCTTCCCATCAGGTGGCCAAAGTACTGGAACTTAAGCTTCGGCATCAGTGAATATTGATTCCTTCCAAAGAATATTCAGGGTTGATTTTCTTTAGCATTGACTGGTTTGATCTCCTTGCAGTCCAAGGGACTCTCAAGAGTCTTCTCCAGCACCATAGTTCAGAAGCATCAATTTTCCGGTGCCCAGCTTTCTTTACAGTCCAACTCTCACATGGATACAAAAACTATAGCTTTGACTATATGCACCTTTATTAACAAAGTGAAGTTTCTGCTGTTCAATATGCTGTCTAGGCGTATTTAGTGTTGAGGTATATATCAGGGGCCTATATCCTGCTACCTTTGAAAAAACCAGAACAGTTCCAAAGAAAGATACAGGGCCCTCTCATTTCTTTTTCTGGCTGTTCTGGGTCTTTGCTGTGATTTGCGGTCTTCCCTCACGTTGAGGTGTGTGGGCTTCTCTAGTTGCAGTGCTCAGAGTTTCCAGTTGCGGCATTCAGTCTTACTTGCCTCGCAGCTTGTGGGCTCTTAGTTCCCTGACCAGGGGCTGAACCCACATCCCCTGCTTTGGAAGGTGGATTCTTAACTACCAGACCACCAGGGAAGTCCCTAGGACCCTCTCATTTCACCAGCAGTATAAGAGGAGGCACATGAGTCAGAAGACCTGGGTCAAGTCTTTTTCTCCCCAGAGTTTTGTTTTTATGGGGATTATGTTTTTCTCAGTCAGCTTCATACCACCTGGCCTCTCAAAAAATACTAAAGCTCTTCAGATTCCCAAAATAGCTTAATCTTTTAGTTTTACTGCTTTTCCCACAAAGGAATTTGGATGAAATTTCCCAGCACCAAGGCTTGGAGCATTTGGGGACATCAGCAGAGCCTCTCCAAGCTTCTATTCATCAAGCTCCCTCAGGGCACATCCAATTCGGGGCCATTCTGGGGCATTCCTATGCTGGCCCAGTGCATTGGAGGGTCCTCCTTTCTTAACTTAGTGCCTGAAATACCTATGTTTCAGAGACTTGATCTGCTAGTCTAGGATCTTCATCACCATTTTCCTAAGCAGGTCTTAGGCATCCCTTGCAAGCAGTTACACTGAGGTCTCCACTGAAGCCCCTGAATTTGTGAGTCAGCTGTGTATACTTAAACACCCTCCCTGTTACCCAGGATTCTGGCATTTGAAGGAAGGCTGTAGCAGGATGGGACCAATCACCCGCACCTTCCTATCCAGAAAAATCCCACCTGGAGAGCAGGAGCCAGAGGGAGTGAGATGGCTGCTGGAAGTGTTCCTCCCATACACGTGTCCTTGGGTGACGGCACCTTTGTGTTCACTTTTCACCACATGCACATCTCAGCACCAGCTGGAAGGAGTCAACTTAGAGCTCCTCCAAGGGAGAGTAAACAGGATGGTTACGGGGTTGAAGAGATCCATTGACGGGGGAGGAGTTAAATGAGCAAATGATGCCGAGTTTGGCTGAGGAGCTGCAGTGGCTTTGGGTGGCCAAGGGAGCGATGTCTGTAAACTGAGTGAGGCAAATGGGGACTTATGGGTGGTCCAGTGGTTAAGATTTCACCTTCCAATGCAGGGGGTGCAGTTCAATTCCTGGTCAGGGAGCTAAGGTTCCACATGGCTTGCGGCCAAAAAACCAAAATATAAAGCAGAAACAATATTGTAACAAATTCAATACAAACTTTAAAAATGCTAAGTCACTTCAGTCCTGTCTGACTCTTTGTGACCCCATGGACTGTAGCTTGTCAGGCTCCTCTGTCCGTGGGATTCCCCAGGCAAGAATACTGGAGTGGGTTGCTGTGCCCTCCTCCAGGGGATCTTCATGACCCAGGGATGGAACCCACATCTCTTAACGTCTCCTGTATTGGCAGGCGGGTTCTTTACCACTAGTGCAAAAAAGGTCCACATAAAAAAATCTTTAAAGGAAAAAAAGAAAACAAGAGTGAGGCAAACTTTGATGGGGAAAGTGTGTCCTACAAAATGGAATCAGCAGCAACTGTGAGACTCTGACATCAGACCCAGAAAGCTCTGTGGGACAATAGGAAGAACCAGAAATAGAAGATTTGGGTTATTGATAATAGAATAATTTTGGGGTTTCTAACATCTGTCACACACTTTATTTACCAGATTTCATTTTGTCCTTAAAATAATTCTGCAAACCTGTTACTGTTTCCATTTTAAAGTTGAAAAAGTCGAGGTTCAGAGGAATTTACAGAAGTCCATATGCCTAAGATTTAGCAATTCTGATTTCTGCCTCTATAAAGTATTTTTTTTCTTTTACTTCCTCTCTCTCTTCCTCCCTCCCTCTCTCTTTTCCTACCTTTCTTTCCCCCTTTTCCCATAATGTACTCTCTTTTCTTGGCCTTTCAAGAGAAGATGCTTGGGGGACTTCTGTGGTGGTCCTGTGGCTAAGACTTCATGCTCCCAATGCAAGGGTCTGGAGTTCGATCCCTGGTCAGGGAACTAGATCCCACATGCAGCAACTAAATATCCCCCATGCTGCAACTAAGACCCAGTGCAGCCAAATAAATACTTGTTTTGGGTTTTTTTTTTTTTTTTTAAAGAAAGAAGATATTTAGGAGACCTTAGGGCACTCTTTGGCTCCCATGTGCCCCAGGGACTAAGTTGAAAAGCCCAAGCTTGACTAATAATTGTCCTGAAATCTCAAGCCAAGTCTACATCTCTGGGATCACCTCACGTTCTCATAGAAACCTACCACGTGGTCCCCATGTGGCTACCAAACTACATTTTTGATCACTTCCTAAACACAGCTGCCTTATCTCTTCATGATTCCAGAACTTTTCACATGTTCCTGTTGGGTAACCTGTTAAGGTATCTTAAGAAAAAAAAAAGGCTAAAAAATAAGGTCTTTTAAACAAGAAAGATGCTAGCTTTTCTCTTATGAAACAGACAGAAGCGAGTGGTCCTGAGCTGGCGTGGGGCAGCTCTGCTTCAGGAGGACATCCGCTGCCTGGGCTCTTTCATCTTTTTGCTCTGATGTTTCCTCCCTCTTGTCCTTGCTGTGTGGTTGAAGTTGACTCCTCTTCCACATTCACATTCCAGTCCAAGTGGTTTTTTTAAACAAAACATTTTTTAAAAGATGAATTTTGCTGTGCTAGCTCTTAGTTGTGGCATGTGGGATCCAGTTCCCTGACTAGGGATCCAACCTGGGCCCCCTCCTTTGGGAGTGTGAAGTCTTAACCACTGGACCACCAGGGAAGTGCCCACCTGGTTTTGTTTTTTAAGGAGATGAACTAGAGGTCGTGCTCATGGCTTGGGCTCCCATCTCACTGTTACACAGCCACACTCAGTTGCAAGGGGGTTGGAGAATGGAGACTGCCAGGCAGCCATGATTCCAGCTGAAACCCACGAGGTTTAAAGAAAGAATAGGAGAACAGACGCTGAGGTGGTTGGGCGGGGGGGCGAATTTGGGCCGATCTGTCACCTTATAATTGTCTTCATCCACCTTTCTCACTTGCCATCCAACCTGCTGAGATGCTACCTTGATTAAATTAAGCTTTCTCCCCAGGCAGACCGCCCTGCTTCATCTGTGCTCCTACATTGCTCTGTTTCTGCCCCCTGATACAGCATTTTCCAAACTGCTCCAGAAATCACCTGTTTCCTGCCCACTTCCCACCCTCAGCCTCCGCCCGCACTGTGAGCATTTTGAGAAGAGAGCTCTTGCCCTTTTCATCGTTATGTTCCTATTCCTCTCACAATCCCTAGCTACCGTAGGTGGTCAATAGGTTTTATATGAGAGAATGAATAATTGAAAGTTAGCTGAACAATATTATTAAACAGAATACTACTGCAGGATTTCAAGTGATAAAATGTGAGTCCAAATGGACTTCTGATAATAATAACAACTCACGTTTATATAATGCTTAAATGGTTCCTAGGCAATTTCCTCCAAGTAGTATTTCGTCTTTATTCTCACTGCTTGATGTGAGGCCGACAGAGCATGTAATATTGTTTCCAACCTACAACTCAGGAAAATAAGGCTCAAAAAGTTTGAGGTTATTGTGAGTTACGCAACCCAGAAGCACAGGGTCATAAACCGGAGGCCAGGTTTTCTCACTGTAAGCCCAGTGTGTATTACCATTGAGGGTCACTTTTTTATTGGTTACCTGGGACACCAAGGACCAGAGTGTCAGTGACTTAGGCAAGGCTGAAGGCCTGGAACTCAGGCTCCAGAGAAGTGTTTCTGATTACTTTGAGGCAGTGTTCACAGATGTGGGCTCTAATGGAAGAGCTCTGGATTCAAGGTCATTAGCTTCTTGTCCTTAACTCAGTTACGTAAATCGTTTGAGCCTGAATTTCCTTTTCTTTAAAGTAAAGACACTAATAAGATCAAGTTATTGTGCAGGTTAAAAGAGATGTTAGAAAAGTCAGGGGCATATAGAGTGTACTCAATGTTAGCTATCAATCACATGATTATTAGTTTTCTGAGAGCTGGAATCCAATTTTGAGTCTGTTCAAAATAGTAATAATTCCATTTTATAGTGTACCCATTAGGAGCCAGGCGCTTTATATGCCCCATTATAACAGCCTATTCACCGGTATACTTGACAAATAGATTGTGATTCTGCAACGTCCACATTCCCCGTTGAAGAAATTGAGCCTTAGTTGTTACTTGAGCAAGAGGATGCAAATTCTGGAACCCTGTTTCCCTTCCTTGACTACACTGGAGATGATGGGAGCTGTGTGTGCGTGTGTGTATGTGTGTGTGTGTGTGTGTGTGTGTGTTTGTGTGTGTGTTATGTGCGCTCAGTCCTATCTGACTCTTTGCGACCCCATGGACTGTAGCCCTTCAGGCTCCTTTGTCCATGGAACTTTTCCAGGCAAGAATCCTGGAGTGGGTTGCCATTTCCGACTCCGGGGATCTTCCGGACTCAGAGATCGAACCCACGTCTCAGTCAACTTCTTCACCACTGCACCACCTGGGAAGCACCAGGTGGCTTATCAGGTAATCAGATTCTTATCAGGATAAACAGATACTCTCTTGCAGGAATTTACACTGGAAATTTCCCAAGAATTTATACAGGAAAGTTAAGGGCGAATCAGCAGTTGTTCGCGGGGAAAAGGGCAGACATGAAACACAGGCGAGCGGAAGCCAAGTGCAGCTGCCTTGTTCTTATGCCTCTGGAGGTAAGTGCCATGAGCCCTTGCTCTGGGATGGACCACAGCCACCTAGACCCTAGAGAATTAGGAAGAATAGAGCGTCCATGGAGTCTTACATGTCTTTTCCACTCTAGTCTTAAAGAGGCTCTGAGATCCTTCATTGGCTTCATAGGAAAGCTGCCTTCTCCTACCTTGTTTTTCTAAGCTTCTCTTTATGGGAGGTACACTTTGCACATATTGTGTGTGTGTGTTATGTGCGCTCAGTCATGTCCGACTCTTTGAGACCCCATGGACTGTAGCCCACCAGGCTCCTCTGTCCATGGAATTTTCCAGGCAAGAATACTGGAGTGGGTTGCCATTTCCTCTTCCAGGGGATTTTCCTGATTCAGGGATTGAACTCACATCTCCTGTACTAGCAGGCAGATTTTTTACCACTGTGCCAACTGGGAAACCCTAGCACATATAAGTGATTTTTAATTGAGAGACAAACAGGTAGCCATTATTACTTTTTATAGATAAGGGAAAGTCAGATTCACAGAGATCAATCATTGTCCCAAGGCCACAAAGCCAGCTAGAGACTCAGTTGGGATTCAATCCAAGGTTTTTGTGGCATCATGTTTTATTCATCTGTGCATTTTTCTTACTTCAAAGCTTATCTCACATATATCTGAGTTTATATCCTTTCTGGTTAGTAAAAAAAAAAGAAAGAAAGAAAGAAAGAAATAATGAGTTCTATCATTTAAAAAGATTCACCAAGAAAAAAAAAGCAACCCATAAACTATATGTAATCCAGAGCTACTCAACAAAGGTTAGTTTTATAGTGGAATGAGAAGAGAATAGAACATGACACATATTCATATAAATTCTTTCTCTTCAACATATCATTGGTCACCAAGTGATCTAGCTTGCTTAATGAAAGCCTTACGGTCTTGGTATCACTGGCACTGAAGTGCTGGTTATTTCTCCCAAGGTTGCAAACCTTCAGGCTGTCTGAGAACTTGATAAAGGTAAGGCCTTTAGACTCCTTGCTCTGCTTGCGCGCCACCACTCACCAGCACCATGTCCCTCTGCAAGGTGGGAGCCGCTTCTTCGGTACTGGGTTGCTGAGGCTGTTAAGTGGCTCCTCCAGACCGTTCATGCTCAAGTGGAAGCCACAGTCATGTCCACATCCATGACTTGCAGTTTCCTCCGTGGCAGTCTGGACCCAGGTCCTTGTTTCCCTTCCTCCTGCAGAGTCCCCACCTGCTGTGGTCATGGCCTTCCATTGTGCGGCTTAATTTCCTGGTTCTTCCTTGATCCAACTATAGTACTCAGTTGCTTTCAGACAACAGCCTGGAAATCACATTCTGTCCTCAAATGGCCATGAAATGATGTGTTGACATAAACATGGAGGGGTCGCGTTTATCTCATTACAGGGAGCAGAAATTAACCACTGAATGTGAACATTCACAGGGAGTGACATTTGCATCATGTCTGGGTCTCAGAGACAGAAAGACTGCTCAGTCCGGATGAGTGAACAAAGGACCAGGAATCTACACTTAGGTTTTCTAATTTCAATGATCAATGCCTTTTCATTTTTCTAAAGCGTCTCCTGCTATTGAGAAGTCCCTTGGAAGACCTCAGTGGTAACACTGTGTATGTCTGGAACAGAGAAGAGATTTCTTTAGCTGGCAGGATTAGGGAAGACTTCTCCAGCAGACTGAAGGCTACTGGTTGTAGATGGCAGAGGAAAGAGTTTTGACCTTTGGTCATTTTCCAGTTAGGTTAAAGCCCAGGACTCCCCAACCCATCACAGCAAAATGATATAAGCCTCAATCTCTGAACCCCTGGCAGCTGCCACTGCTCCCACTTATGCTCATAATTCACAAATCCCAATTTGGCAAAGGCAAATATATGACTATGTTCTGATTATGGTGGAATTAGTGTAGGAGGTGGCAAATGGCTTCTTTATTATTTTGATGACAATCTTGAGGGGAAGCCAGGAAATCTATGACTTCATATACTTTGATCTGTGTGCAATTTTAGATGTCTTAATGTATCTCGAATATTTTGATCCAAATGACATTTTCATTTGGAGCTGTTTGTGTAGCGGGAGTAAGGAAGGAGGAGGACAAGCTAGTACCCTGCAAGATGCAGTCTTTTGTTAGCACAGTGGAAAACCAGAGTAGAGAGGAGCCCCATGTCCTTGGAGATTTGCTCCAGTTTCATTCTGGGAGAGACTTCAAGCAAGTCCTTTCCAGCCTCAATGTTTGATCTCCCACGCTAGGAATCTGATCCTTGCTTGTGTTTTTGTTACACTGGTATTCTCTTCTATCTTTTTATTTATTTATTCATTTTGGCCGTGTGGCATGTAGCTTAGTTCCCCGACCAAGGATTGAACCCCTGCCCCCTACAGTGGAAGTGCAGAGTCTTAGCCACAGGACCGCCAGGGAAGTCCCTCTCTGCTATCTTTTAGGTAAAGAGCTATAGGTATATTTGTTTGTACCCAAGTTTATTTCAGTTTTGAAAGAAAAGAAAACCTGTGATTTGAATTAT